>NC_060207.1:201660000-202860000 GCF_021130785.1 Homalodisca vitripennis
TTTACTATCAAATAATCAATGTAACTAATAAACCCGTTTTTCGGACTTGTCTGATCTGAACTAAATTATAAGCTAAATGTTAATTTCAAGTCTCATAAAATAGAACATCAGAGTATCCTTTTAATTAAAGATAGTATACAAAAAATCTTTAAACATTAATATTAGTTATTTTGTATATTATATGCAAGTATAAATAACTTCATTTCATCAAATATGTTTGCTAATTGTTAATTATACGAGTATATTACTACTTTTTGAGTCATAGTGCTTGACAATATGCTTTCTGAATTTCATCGAATCTGACCAGTTAACGATAATCTGTGTCAATAAAATAGTTGTAAGTCTATAACATATTAATATATAAGTACATAACAAAAGCAAATAAACTCTCTGCACATATATATTTGAGTATGTATTATGGTATCAAACTTATTACTTATTCCATTATTTTTTAATCAAATTGTCAGTATTACACTATGATTTTGGTACAGCATCGGCCTTTTATTCTTTTGCACTTCTGTGGATTTGATACGAAACTTAGTCATAATAAAGTCTCGTGTAATACATCTATTCAAATTATACCTTTCCACTGTGTATGTTATCCTTTTTAGACAGAAACTCAAATATGACAAACATATTATTTTTAGGATTTATTTATTGTTGTTTAAATTTTAGGATTCTGTAAATGTATGTACAAAATCTTCAGTAATCAATTGTCTATAGAAAATTGTATAGTTATTCAGCATGCTGGGTGATGGGTCAGCATGTAGTACAGAATATGTTTTACATGAGATGAATACAAAAATATATTAGCAACTCGTCATGCAGCGTCATAGTTTTTAACAGTGAGACAACCCAGTTTAGCGCGAGAGCTAGGCTGAAAGCTCACGGCATGTAAACTTGTGTCAGGTCATTAAACTTGCGACTGTCATTACAAGTTGGCTGCCCATCATTTGGCAGCTGCGGGCTACGCTGTGCCCGCAGTTACCCTGCTGTTACCCATTCCAGTATTTATCAACTGGTGTAATGCTGGTACTTATCCAAATAAATCATTAATTCTCAATATGTAATAGTGCTATATATTACATTATTTTCTCTCTAATGGTCTATGCAGTGTATTGTATACTATATGTTGTAAATAACTTAAACATTAAACAAGAATTGTTTTAACTAATCAGCTGAGTTAAGTTAGTGATTGAGATAAAAATTAGTAATCGGTTTTTTAGACAGCAGTGCTCTCTCATCATTGAGAGTTTAAATCCCACGGAGCAGAACTATAAAATAGTAGTATTAAGATACAAAACACGCAATAAAAAATAAAGATACGTATATATTGAAGTACAGATCCAGGCAATACACAGATAAATATACCTTATTATACAAACCTGATACTTAAACTGTTGTAAGTATACTGAAAAAATAATTGAGCTATTTATAATAAAATAAGTATTATTCTAAATACATTAAGGCAATCCAAACTTGATAATAACTATTTTCATAAATTCCACTGACGCTGTATATATCCGAAGAAAACCTTCTTTATTTATATAATAAATAAAGAACAACAGTTATAATAATAAAGAGTTATAATAAATAAAGAACCAATTAATAACAGTTTTAATTTTCTTCTTTCCACTTAAATAGCACTTTTCAAATATTTGTTTAACGGAACAACTAAAAAACATTATAGCCCATGAAAACGAAAGATTTAACATATTTTTAAACAATAAAAACAGCAACCTGTATAATACAGATTTGTGCATTTTGTGCAGTTTTGTGTATTTTCTATTTTCATTATTTAATATTAATGTAACGCTACTATTTATTCAATTGTGTCGTACACACAAACATGTATATATATACATATATATAAATATATTTACAGTATATATGTTATATATATATTATATGTTTTATATATATATATATATATATATATGGTACGTATTACACAGCAAATCTATGATTGGCAATGCAATCCATTTCTGCCATTTATTTTGTAAACAATGTCCATCCTTTTTAGCAAAAAACTAACAAACCCTTTGAAAAATACTAAATACTGCCTGTTACATAATAGCTTCCTCAGATAATAATATCCCGTTTAAACATGATTTTTAAATATTATTGTTACATTAATGTATTTTTAAATTTTAATTTCTTAGAAAATAAATTAATTTTTAAACTGAATTGAACGAATTACGAGCTAGGAAGATAATGAACATAAATTTGATTTACAGCTGTACAGGTAGATATTCAGTTGTAAATTTATGTATCTTATACAAATTGTAAGATATTAGTACACTAGTTGGATTCATCAATTTATGACAACTGTGTCTTGAGTTCTTGTACACAATTATATAATTATTACATCGATTTCAGATATAGTGTCTAATACAAGAAGTAAGCAATTAGTACATATATATTCTGAGCCAAAAATGTCAAGAGGATAAATATTTAATTCAAAAGCCAAACTGTTTCAAACCTTTTACGAAAGTTATTTGTTCATAACCACTTTCAAATATAAATATATAATGGGGGATAAAGTGTAAAATAAAATAACAATTTTTCGATCATAAAGTATTCTAGGAGTATAAACTTAAAACATTTAATTTTTAAAATTTAATTTGAAAATTTTGTTTTTTATTAAATTAATTTAACTGCGACAAAAAATATTTACATCAGCACTATTAAAATTCCATATGCACTACTTCAAAGATAGAAACAATCCATTGAAAAACTTTCTGTATAATGTTAATCATATGCTAGTTCAATATCAAAGTAAATTATCATTCGTCCAAATTTATTAGCTGTACCTGACTCAGTACTCGGTATTGTTTCAAATCAACCCGCGTTATCCAGTACTTTACTGCAAAGAAGGTTTTAACAATATTGACCAATTTCCATGGTTTGATTCAACGTTGTTCCTTATCTTATCGACTGATAACTATTAGCGACTGTGCTGAATGTTTAACTTTTACTCCATCTTTAGTTTACATATGAAATTTACATTTGAAAATTTAAGTATTTTTATCTAAAATACTCAACGGCGCGGGATGCTTTTAAATAGTATTGATCTCTATGAGACTGTTAGTGTTAAGTTCACAAATTTAATTCAAGTAAGTAGACGATATTACAAAGCTTATTCTACCAAGTATAAATGTCCAGAAATAAATGTTTACTTTGGCTTGTAATAAAATACTTTGACTTGAAATAAAGCGGAACACATTGTTTGCAATAAGAATACCTGACCCTTTAATCAGCGGCGAAGTTAATTGAAGTGAATTTCCACCAGCAACTGTGCAAATATGGACAATCACTTTATGTTGGTCTTACACTGTAATCACAACTAGTAACATTTATCGGACAAACTCACAGTGAGTAACTTTGCAATACAATTACTTTACCTCTTAGATTTTGTAGATTACTGCTTCAGCCCAAATTCTCTCTAGTGATGAAAAAGGTCACAATTTCAACTTACTTCAAAGGAATGGTTTTTATTCTTCTGTCCATGCCCATCATCAACAAAAATAGCCGAAACTTTTACTAACATGCAAAACTAAAATTATATTCCATAAATGATGCAATTTTTTCTTAACTATGTATAGATTTCCTAAATAGTTTTGTGAAGTATTAAATGTACCAGCTAGTAGTTTTTGGTGGTACTTGGAATAATATTAGTACTTCGGTGAAAAGTGAACACATTTAAGAACGATATAGAATCTGGTTTTACGGCAATCATAGCATATTTTAATAATTTTTGGTTAAATTTATTTACTATTCTTTTGAATTTTATCTAATGATGTATGTCTATAAGCATGTATAGTACTCAATCACGTAAAAACTAATGAACCGATTTTACTAAAATTTTACATTGATAATTTAGGTTGTAAAGTTATAGTACGCTGAATCTTTACTTTTTACTCCTGTAGTAGATTATTTATAAGATTTACAGTCTGGAGTTCTTTACCTTTATGTAAAATGTTCATCGGAATAATTGTATAACTTGGCTTATATAATAATATTCCGACTTGTAATAAAAACAGAACACGTGGTGGAAGAATAGCTGACCATTTAATTAACGATAAAGTAATTCTGCTGAGTAACTGACTGGATTTCCATCAGCCACTCTACAAATATGGACCATTTATTTATTTTGGTCTTACATTGTCATCATAACTATTACCATTTATTAAAAAAGCTCACCTTGAGTAACTTTATATTGCTCCAGCCCAAGTTCATTCTGTTAATAAAACAAGGCCACATACATTTTCAGCATATTTTAAAGAAATTTTTTCTTCTTCTGTCCATGCCCATTACCATGAAGTACAGCCGAAATTTTTCTTAACTATGATTTAGGTTTTCAATATGATTTTGTGAATAACATTTACTAACTAGTATTGTAGGTAATACTTGGAATAATATTAGTACTTCTGTAAACATTGGCCGTGTTTCAGAACGATAAAGAATCCGTTTTCACAGCAATCTTAACATAATATTTTAACTAGTGTTGAAGTTACATTTACTTACTATTCTATTGTACCTCTCTGTGTTCGTGTTTATATTAATCGATTAATTAAAAACTACTGGACCGATTGTACTGAAATATTACATTGAAATTCTTAGGGTCACCCGTTAACATATAGCCTAAGCCTATTATCACTTCAAAAATCTCTCCGGGCTACGCCTCACCTGTCTCTAAAGTTGTGAAATACCTCATCTTGGTATATAAAATAGCATTTTAACAAACAGATGTTGTAAATTAAAAGTGTCCGATAAATGTAACCAACTGTTTGGTGTAAATATTGTTTTATGAAAACACAACCATACGTTTCATTGACTACTATTTTTAGTCTTTTTTAGGAAACCAAGAGCTTCATTGTAACAAAACTTCTAAATTAAATTTTTATGAATCGCTGTTTTTAGAGTAGAGAATGTGATCAATTTATACTTCTAACTGCACTTTTCAGCAAATACTAAGTACCCAGTGCTTATTGAATATTGTAATGAAGAAATCAAAGATAAAGTAACTATCTAAATTTTATAATGAATTTAAATACTGATATAAAACCAATCTTAGTTGTCTCTTGACAATAGTAGGTTTCTCAGACTAGCTTATGTTTAATTTTTTTCTTGATTAGTGCAACAAAGTGCAATTGTTGCAATATATTACAATGGCAAAAGACATAAGACATAAGTAGGCTTCTCAGACCTTTATATGCTTATATATTTACTTGGTCTGGGAAAAAGGCAAAATCAATAAATGGCGCACAAAAATACGAAGACCGGAGTAAATTACAATGACCACAAATTACTTTTGACATTTTCTTAACCATAAACAGAATATGAAAAGTCAAGAATATGAAAACAACTAAGAAACTCAACTTAGGCGTCGGGAATAATTCACTCGAACCAGAAGTTCTGATACACTTGCAAAGGCTACGAAATTCCGTGAGAAGCTGCGTTTTATAATATAACTGCTAGTTTATTATAAATCCAACATAGTCTCCAATGACACAGGACACTGGTATTAATCTCAAGCAGGTATATCCATTGCCTCCATGTATAGGATTATATGAACTTACAAGACTTTTTGGACTCTCTATAATACGATTTTTATCAATTTCTTGAAGCAGGTTTAAACTATTATGATTTCGAAAAGATATTGTTATAGGTTGCGTATAAAGTACAAAATCAGGGAAATTTTATGCGTTCTATAATGAATTTTCTAACAAATAACATTGTTTATTTAATAAAATGTTAAAAATTATTTTAAATTTTAAAACTATAATCTATTTGATTATATTTATTATACATTATACATACCCTATAAATGCACAACCTTATAGGAGTATTTAGCCACTTTTTCATTGATCTACTCCAAGAGGTTCCAAAATATTACTTTAAATTACTATAATTTCTTACCTATTTTTTATATATATTTCTGTGTTTAAGGAAGACATCTTAAAGTGATTGACAGTTTACAAAATCTCCAACGGTGACTTGACTGTACCATATCAAATAGACGACGTTATTTGATTATTTTACTTCCAACAGTACACACAGAATGTAAAAAAGTATCTGAAAGGAAAAACTAAAATGTGGCTGGTAATAAAATATCTTTCAGAACATGTCTGTTGAAATTATTTTTGGTTAATCACAGTTGAAATCAGTACCACACATAAAGAGCAGCTGGCTGTAGTTCATGTGTTAAGTGAAACTTGAGTGTAATGTACTTCTCAACATCCGGTGTGTTATGTAATAGTATGACTTTGGCCTATCTGAGCTCGTAAAAATTTCTCGTTTTACGTTTAGGCGAATTCTTCCACTAGATTTTAGACCCATTTTGCAGAGTTACCACGTATCAAAATATAAAATCAACCGATGGTCGCTGGGGAAATAAAGGTTTGTCTGCGCTTAAAGGTTTTATCAAGAAATGCTAAATCTTAAATACCCATTAGACAGAACATTGGCCGTCACCTCAGCAAGACTTCCGTAATTTTTAATTTGCTTTATTATCAAGCCTTCAAAATTTAGAGCAAGCTATAAATAGTAATTCAAATGTATTAATAAATAAAATTGCTTAGTTTTGTTGATGTTATGTTCAATTAATTGAAATTGTGCCAACTGACTCTTAATTGACTCGTTCCCCTTTTGGTGAAATAGGTATTCCTTTTATTTCAAATAAACAATGTCTTGGCTTAATGCTAATACATTTGATCTACAGGTATATTTTTACAGTGAATTGTACTGAAAGTAAGAGCTCGCGCACTGTATATTTTATTTTATTTACCATGAGTCTTGGAATATTCTTCATGGCCATGTTGTTCTTTTTATATTACATCCAATTTCAAAGAGCCATGATAAAAGAAAACTCTGAGAGTTCTGGGGTGGAAGAATTGGTTTGGTGTAAATAATTGGGATTTATGTGTAATGCAAGGAAGCATCCATGGTGAGTAGTGATTATTATATTAGGATTGGCTATTCAGCATATTCCGTCAGGTAAACATCTCGTTACTAAAACACACATCGTTATGTGTTGCAATAAATCACTTTGGTGAGTTAAGAAATGGCTAATAATCAATTCTAGTATGTGTACATATCTCTCTACTCCAGTAACATTCCAAGATTTTTACATCTACGTTTAAAGGAGCAAAGCGAATCAAACAAAAAGCATGTACATTGGGTTAGCTATTTTTGCAATCTTTTGTAACGCCTGAATAAATCTATTCCCTCAAGAAATGGATTACTAGACAAGATAAGTACGTTAGCGGACACTTATTAAAGTAATTTAATATAAATACTGAGACCACACATTTATTAACCTAACGCGTTTATAATTGTAGTTAGCCATAGCTTAGATTTTTAGACTTTACCAACCCCCTCAGAGTCAACATTAGGTAAGTTAACATTTGCACTTACTTCGTCTCATTACCATTTTAGATATATAATTTCTCCATAGAAAATTTGACGGTGGTAACTTGTAAAGTAATACGTTTATATTTGTACTCAGCCAGAGTTAGTTCCGAGATCAACCCCCTCAGAGTCAGCACCAGATAATTCATTTATCTAATTTCTCCATATAAATCACGGTGCTATTGCTTTCTAGAATTTACTAACTTTTGTGTTTTTGCATACATATATTTTTATATTATGTGTGGTAATATTTTCAAAACCCTAATTATATACATTATAATATATCTCTTCTTTATTTTAGCGTCTGTTCGTATTTTTACACAAAATACTCATATTTATTATAGAGTTTAATTAAGTATTATTTATTTTTTTAGTTGCTATTTATTTTTTGACTCAGCATATTTTTACAATCAATTCATTTTTGGTTAATAAGGTTGTTTTTTGCGTCGAAATGTACTATGACACGTAGCCAATATATACATGCATATGCGACTAGAGGCAGAGACGACTACCAAACTGGGAGACACAGAAATCCTCGCAGGCAGGTGTTTATTTTACCAACAAAATTCTAAATTCTATAACAACTATCCAAACGCCCAAGGTGTTAAAGACTCGTTCAAACACATTTTAGATTCAAATAAATTCTATAATGTTAACGAGTTTCTTACATATGAGCGGGAGACAATGAGGCTGAGACTGTTGCTGGAGGTGGGAGGATTGGAAAATGGATGAATGTACGAGTAAATTGTATGTTTCAGTGAGATTTTTTTTATAACTGTGTCAAAACTTTATTAACAGATATATGATGACTTTTGCTATGTATTTCAAGATGTTTATGGTAATAACAGACAGATACGTTGATTTGATAAAACTAAAAAATTTACATCACAATCTTAACCTAGTGAAAGTATGATTTTTAATGGTATGTCGTAGAGTGGCGGCAGCAATTCTTAACAAATTTACTGCAAATTTGGTCAAAAATCTTAGGACTGAGTTACAAGTAATTAAATAAGTTCGTTGACTGAAATGTATTTAAGAAACGTAGTTTAAGAACATTTTAAGAATAAAAATGTTTCAGTGTATTACATTACAAACAGATGCTTCCATCCGATTAGACAAATGAGATTGTAGTTTTGAAGTTAATCTGTAGCAAAGTTATACTAGTATATTTCACATCATATGACATCATGTAATTGTGCAAATTAATCTTCCATGAGAAAAATTCAAACACTTTACAGGCGACAAATAACTTTACTAATACGTTCCCGGAATGTTGAGTAATAAGGAAGACGTGACTTTCAAGTACTAATACGTATATGTTCATAAACGAACCCGAACATAGTTTAGTTTATCTTACAGTGTAACTTTTTCTTGTTAGATAGTTATGGTGTGAATATACGTATTTTTACCAGACCACAATATTTTCTCCGTGGTTACAATAATGTGTGGAAAGAATCTTTAAATAAGAAGTCACTTTAATAAAGTCGATTGTTTTCGCCCGTGTCCACTCACATGTAGGTGTGGGAGACTGTTTTTGGTAAATTTTACGTCTAATGGAAACCTTTCCACCAAACTAAACCTTTCACTATTATATCTACACGTCACGTTCTGTAATGCTTTCCCAAAAAGTTTGCCTAGTATTGAGTGGTTGATTGGCACTGATCGTAATGTGATCCTCTGTACTTAATACATAAAAATCAGATGATGTCGAAACGATGTAAATGTTTCGTTTTTAGCTTCTTCGTCATCGACTTTCTTTGGATCTCTTCAGACGAAATGACTCCGAATCCAGGAGTCAAGTCTGAGACAGTCTCAGATACCAGACGCTGTAATAAAAGGAAGGTGAACACAAAATTCAATTGAATCAACCCTTCCTAACATAGCTGCGAAGTCTGATCAGTTAACGATAATTTGGTTCCATAAAAATAGTTGCAAGTTTTATTAATTCAAATTAAAGGATACAACATATGCACATGAACTCTCTACACATTCATTGATCATTTTATTACACATAATACTTCTATCATGTTTTTTTTATTAAATGTTTGTTATTACATGAATATGGAATAAGATAGTCCTAAGCCTAGAACCGCGCTGTGTAGACTATAGGCCTAAACGTTCCAGTGAGACTCCCATGCTTTATTTTTTAACGTCATATACACACCATAAGCAGATCACACTCAATATATTCTAAGTAACTATATTTTTTTCCTTGTAGATCTAAGCATTGCCTTTGGAAATGATGCATACTGGAGCCTAATGTACTAAATCTGGAATGGTTCCATATAAACCTTTACGTTGTAGATTTTATCCTCCCTAGTACGAAAGAGACTCAAATGTGTTACATTATATTCCCAATTTTATGTATTGTTATTTAGTTTTAAGACTCTGAAGTGTCTGTTCAAATTCTGCTCAGTACAATAATTGGTTGTAATCAATTGTTGATTGAAAACACGCAATGTGATGGCTCGTTAAATGTAGTCTATTTTTGTATTCCAGAGTTATACTTTAAGTTGGGTGAATGTAAAAATATATTAACAAATCGTCACAGTTTTAAACAATGAGACAACCCAGTTTAGCGCGAGAGCTCGGCTCAAAGCCCACGAAACTTGTGTCAGATCATTAAACTTGTGACAGTCATTACAAGTTGGCTACCCATCATTTGATAGCTGAGGGGCTATGTTGACTATTCCACAATTACTGGATATTTGTCAACTAATATAATTATGATACTTATCCAAATTTATTTATTTATTCTCAATATTCAATAGTTCTACATATTTTAGATTTTCACTATAATGTATACTATACTATAATAATATGCTATAATATGTTGCAAATAACTTAAACAATGAACACAAATTGTCATATAACCGGTTAGCTGATTTAGGTTGACTAGTAGTTTGACAACTGCTCGGGTAACACGTTTATTTTAGTAATTAGCTGTTTTAAACTAGACAAAAAACGGTTACAACATGGAGACTTTCAATCCAGAGGGATGAGTGTAAACTTTCGATTAATGTGTGTATAAAAAAGTAGTTCAACCAAAAATCGCTTAACAAAAAAGATATTCTTTTAATAGTACACACAATTATACCCAGTCAACATAGTAATCTATATCTTCAATTCTTCAAACCTTATATTCAGGAATTATAGATATAATGAAATATAAACGATTTTTTTATAAAATAACCGCCTAACATTTAGTGAAATACTGATTGATGTCTATCACGTAACAGTTTCCTCAGGCGATAATATCCTGATCAAGCATGAGATTACATTTTAGGAATATAAAAACCATAAATTATAATGTATAAACTTACAGATAGGTTTCCTGTTATAAATGCATTTTATATACTCGTAAATTGCAATATGATATCAAGTTAATTGGAATCATCAATCTGTTTTTTTATAAAATAACCGCCTAACATTTAGTGAAATACTGATTGATGTCTGTCACGTAACAGTTTCCTCAGGCGATAATATCCTGATCAAGCATAAGATTACATTTTAGGAATATAAAAAACCATAAATTATAATGTATAAACTTACAGATAGGTTTCCTGTTATAAATGCATTTTATATACTCGTAAATTGCAATATGATAGCAAGTTAATTGGAGTCATCAATCTGTTTTTTTTATAAAATAACCGCCTAACATTTAGTGAAATACTGATTGATGTCTGTCACGTAACAGTTTCCTTAGGCGATAATATCCTGATCAAGCATGAGATTACATTTTAGGAATATAAAAACCATAAATTATAATGTATAAACTTACAGATAGGTTTCCTGTTATAAATGCATTTTATATACTCGTAAATTGCAATATGATAGCAAGTTAATTGGAGTCATCAATCTGTTTTTTATGTCTTAAGTTTTTTTAGCAAGAAATTATATAATTATTACATTGAATATTAATTGTAGTGTTAATGCAATAATTGGTGTGTTGAAAATGTCCGATTTAAAACATTAAATGAGCTATATCTGTAGGGAATATATTTATAAGCCTTATTCTTTCACAGTTTATTTGTTAACTACTTTCAAAAATATATAGATAATAAATTATAAACTATAATATAACAATAGTTTTCCTACCGTAAACTGTTCCTATTAATGAAGCCAATAAAGTAATTGAACTGTACTAAATAGTGAGTTGCTGCAAAGCAGATTTTAACAATGTTTACCGGTTTCCACGGTTCGATTCAATGTTGTTCCTTATCCCAGCGACTGATAACTTTTAATGATTGTGCTGAATCTTTACTTTTTACTCTATCTGTAGCTGACGTATGATATCTACATTTAGAAATTCAGTACATAAAATGTTAACGGCGCGGCACGCTTTTAAATAGTATTGATTTCTGTGAGACTTTTAGTGCTAAGTTGACCAAAATAATTCAAGTAAATAGACGTATTACAAAGCATATTGCACCAAATATAATCCATACTCCAGAATTAATTGTTTAACTTGACTTGTAATAAAATATTCGGACTTCTAGTAAAGCTGAACACAATGTTTGCAGTAAGAATAACTGACCATTTAATCAACGGCGAGGTTAATTGAAGTGAATCTCCACCAGAACCACAACTGTGCAAATATGGACAATCACTTTATGTTGGTCTTACACTGTAAATACAACTAGTAACATTTATTTGACAAACTCGCCGTGAGTAACTTTGTAATACAATCACTTCACCTCTGAGATTTGTTAGATTACTTCTTAAGCCCAAGTTTTTTTTCTGGTGATAAAACAAGGTCACATAAAATTTCAGCATAGTACTTTAAAGGATTTGCTTTTATTCTTTTGTACATCCTCCTTATCATTTAGACTTGCCGAATTTTTATTTACTACCAAACAATATGTACTAAATAATATTAACTACTTGATGTCCTGATAAGCATGATATGTGTTGGTACTTGGCAATGAGTTGCAATAAAGCATTTTGTTAGGTTCTTATGGCTAATATTCATTGTTATAGACACGTGAACCACTGTAATCCGGCAAACATGCCAAGGTTTGTTGATTAATGAGAAAAGGAGCAAAATTGTTGAACCAACCATCAAAGGTTGTTCGGCCACTTTTGCACTCCTATGGATTCCCAATTAAATGTATTCCGCCACGTAATGAATTACTAGACAAGTTACGTAATTCGGATACTTAAATAGTAAACTAAACATACATAAACATTGATACGCATGAAGCACGTATAATGTAAGCTTAACGCATTTATATTATTTATATTGGTAGTTCGATTTTTTTTTTTTTTTTTTTTTAGGATAGGCCGATCCCCTTTTAAGCCTTATTCTGTCCGCCCTCATGGGCCACTGGCCTGTGCGAGGATCTTATCAAACAGAATAAGGGAGATAGTCGATACAGTACAAGGCCAATGGTACTGATAAAAAGTGCAATGGTCACAGACAGAATTTGAACCTGCGTTATCTCTAACTCAGACCCAAAGTCCAACGACTTAGACCTCTCGGCCATCGGCACTCCCAATATATATTTTAGATATATTTTAGAGCTGTAGCCGATATCAACCCCATAAGAGTCAACACTATGTACGTCAACATTTGCACAGATTGCTTCAATCATTACCATTTTATGTATCTAATTTCTCTCTAGCATATATAACGGTTTTAATTTGTAAATTAACGCGTTTATATTAGTAGTTAGATAGAGTTTTAATTCCCGAGTTAAAACCCTTCAAAATCAATATTTTAAATTAGCATTTAATTTCTTCCTTGTTAGTTTGTAACCTAAAGCATTTAATGCAGTTCTGCGACAGATTCTAGAGTACCGACTTTAACCACAGATTGCTTGAGGTCATTACCATTTTAGTGATCTAACCACTATCTAGGAAAATATGACAACGGCGACGTGACTCGAAATTAACACCAGCTAAGACAACACTTACACGGATTGCTTCAGCTCATTACCATTTCAATTATCTAATTGCTATCTAGAAAACACGACGGTGTAACTTTGGAAATTAATGCGTTAATATTTGAAGTCAGCCAGAGTTCTGAGTTCCTCGTTTTCAATGTTTTTAATCCCCGAAATTAAAACATTAAGGATTAGTAGAGGAAACAGGACTTTTTCTGAACATTTTACATCATTCTTTAATACGAAACATCACAGTAATGCTGCGTTTCGAGCTGCAGTCTGAGCTCTTTCTCAGGAACTAATATAAAACAACTATAATCTTAAAATAACCAACTCATACTAAAGGCGTGTGATTAAAAAAGCTTTTAAATAGAGTTAAGAGATTTTTCTACATGTAATATTATCAAATATATCCTATTATATAACTTTAATAAGTAAACTTTTTTATTTTTGTGTCTATTCTTATTTTTACACAATTATTCGTGACTATTAATGGTTGAAGTGTTGCATATACGCAAACCAAAATACTACATTCAAGCTTTGAATAATTTTAATAAATTCCCAAACATACGCCATTTTGTATTTTTAAAATATTTATGTTTTATTTCAGAACGGTTTCTTGAAATAACTTTATTTATTTTCAAACTGTTTCAAACGTTTATATCTTAAAAACTACATATGAAAAAGTCAGTAATATTACGTTCTATTTAGACAATTTTATTATAAATTCAAAGATATTAAGTTTCAGAAAATCAGTTGAGAAATGTCACATAACTCGATTATAAAAATCCAATAATATTAACTACTTGATGTCCTGATAAGCAACCTTAAGTTTTTAAAAATGTTTAACGTATTTTATTGTTTATTGGTGCTGGAGGGTTTAAAAAAAGTATACCATTAAAAAGACTGGAATTAACCTTATATGTTTAATTGTGAATAATTGTTTTTTATATTAATTCTAACCAAGTTCAAATATATTCTATATACAGTGTGTAATCATTCAGTATATTTTCAAAATTAATGGCTTTTTTGTTTATAATTTATATTTCTACACAACAACATTATCACTTATTTACACACAAACATCAATTAAGTAGACTTTTAGTAGTTTAACCAAGTGTATCAATATTTTTTGTGTGAAGAATAATGCTTTTATTGTGAAATAATAGTATCTGATACAAGGTCTATCTGTTGACATTGCAGCTTTAATGTTGATATTAAAGTTTAATCTATCAAAGTAATATATTTCACATAAATATATGGCCAACGACGCAGCGGTGCGAGATAATCGAATCAAGCTATGTCGAGCGTGGCTGCTGCTGATTGGATGGGTGACCGCTGAGCGATCCTGTCCTTGCAAGCAGCCCGCCTACCTGGCCGTTTGTAGTGGTTACTGTAGTACTTTAGTACCTTTAAGCCATTGGCCTCAAGTTAAATAAAGTTAGAGAGCTTCTTAGCCCTAAATTTTCCTGGTTCCTTAAATAAAACGTTCTTTAATTTGATATACATTTCATCACACTCATGACGGGATTACTCAGATATTTTTTTGAATTTTCTCCGATCATGACTCCCAGAATCGAAAATCGCCGAAAATTTACATATATATATATATATATATAAATTTTTACAGCTTTTTCGATACATCTTAAAGGTTCAAGATAGCTGCCACTCAAATTTTTGAAAAGGAATAGTTATATATCAATTATACATTATAGCGGTCAGCTGATTGTGGAAAGTGTTGCACATTTCTCAAATATTTACAGCAACGTTTTAGCGTGTTTTTTTATCGCATATGGTTTCCAGTTAGCGGATGTACAAAGTTTAAAAAAAAACATTGCGGGAATAATTGTGAACACGAAACTACCGTATTTCATAATGGATCGAGACCAAATTTTAGTACATAAATATTATTTGTACATAGCTTAGATGAGTTTGTTAGCCAGTCTTAATAAATGAAAGGTTTCAAGATAGCAGGCATTATATTCGAGCAATAATTTTTTAGTGTTAGTTGAGTTAGAAATTGTGTTACATTTTGGTACATTTTGTACATACAGTGGGCTTGACCTTATATACTATAAGTCAGTAACACTTAGGATTTCATTATAAAGGGTTTTCATTACCTGAAGATTACTTAACCAAATTCAGTAATCTTTATCAGCCGCATAAGTTGATCAGTGTGTTTTATTTCATCTCAGAAAATATTCCCAAGGGGGAGAAGGTAACAGTGGTTAAAAAACAGAAGCTTTTTTTCTTCGAAGTAGTTGTGTCCATTATGAGAATAAGTATACCAGGTGGATTGGTTCATTAAAGAGTTTATCAGATGATTTACTTAACCGGGGGTATAGTCCTTTATCAGAGGAATAATTCTCCTTGAGGTAAAATTATGTTACATTTCGACTAAATTTTGTTATATGAGCTAATTTAGATAGAACCTTTGTGGATTAATAGGCTCCACCCTTATTGGCCCAGTAGTGTTTTGCGAATCAAACATCTAAACTAGTAATGCATCTTCAGTTCGACATTTCAGGATAGACCCTCACGTGAAATCTACTTTTTCTGACTGGGCCGGAAAGGATTTTTTTACATCAAACAATTTAAAGTAATTGTGCAATTTACTCCGTCATAAGGAAAATTTGATCTATGTATATGCGACAAATAACTAATCACACGGGTTTACGGAATTATTAAGACATTCTTGTAATTCTGAATAAAGATTTATAGGTTTAGGAACAAGGAAAATGTAACTGCCAAATAATAATTCAGGAGTTTATAATAAACCCCGACCAGCGTTTAAATTATATTGCAATGTAACTTCGACTCAATAAATTAGGAAGTGAAATCCAAGCGTTATTGCCAAACAGGAATTGGCTGCATGAAAGGTGACATTTTCACTGTGGCGAGAAGCATATATAGAAAAAACTTAAAAAATTAAGAAATAAGAAGTAGCTTTACCAAAATAACTTGATTTTCCATGAGTCCACTCACATGTAGGTGTGGGATATTGTTTTGGGCAAATTTTACATCCGATGGAAACCTTACCACTCCATTAAACCTTGTAATTTTATATCTACATGTCAACTGACTTAACGAACAATTTTATTTAGTATAGATTGGTTCATTATTACTAACAATCATATCCTGTTCATCACCTTACGGTGTAAATATTGTATTAATTTATTCCTTAATAATGCAATTCCTATATAGAATTGCGACCCACCCCCACAATACGCAATTATTTTCCTTAATCCGGGCCTAATTACCCTCTCTGATGCAATACTATAACTACTCTTATTATTTTTATTACAATTTTAATGATAATAAACACTATTTAATCGAGTTAAAGTCGCTACACCACGTGTCTTGCAACAGGCTTCGCTGAGATTGCTTGCAAAATTTCAAATATATATCTCATAGCTGTCCAGCGGACAGATAAACAATCGACTATACTGACCAAATTTTTACATCCTCCCGTCATATAAAAGAGGAATTGTGTCAGCTTACTGAGTCAAAGACTTCAATAATGATCAATGAAATTTCGTGGTTTGACATACACCGTCATGGAAGCATAGTACTAATCCTTGTCGATTTTTACGAGATATATTTCCACATAATACATTAAATATTTTTTCATTAGGATAGGTTCATATACTTAATCATATACTTTGTAATAATAAAGGTTTCGGTCTACTAGGAAGGGTACTGCTACGCAATAGTGCAATTAAGTAGAATCTTATTTGTATTTTACACGAAAACTTTTACTTCGCTGACGTTCAGCCAATAAAATTCTAGCCAGACCTTAACCCATAGTAATAAACTAGTTTAACATGTAATATATAATTCAATGTATTTCTGTATGACTTCCTCTACACACTTATTGCTTATAAAACACAATATTTATAAACCTGCACTAACAAATACTTTATATAGATCAAGTGACGTCATCATACTCGTGTTTAAAACAAGTAATAATACAATTATGACAAATATCATAAATGATAGAGTTCGTATGGCATTAACGCTTCTGGCATATTTATTCTATACTACAGTAATTTCAGAAAAACGCTTCAAATATTAAAGTAAAATACTTGAAGAATCAGCAAGCTATCCAAAGTTCTCTTAGCGTAAAAGTCATGTTATGATTGTAAAAGACTTCTTTATAAAATAAGATTCTCCTGAAACTGTAATAAGGACACTTGACGTCACTTTGAGAGTTCATCGCGCCTCAGCGACTGAATCCTCTTCAAATTCGGAATGAGGCTGGATTCTTACTAATTAAAAAGAAAGTAACTTTGTTCATCACTAATTAATGTCACTAATAACCCCGTTTGTTGGACTTGTCTGATCTGTGCTGCATTTGAAATTTAACGTTAATTTAATTTCTCTGGGAATCGAAATTAATAGGATATTGTTAATTAAAGGCCGTATAAAATAGTTATTTGACACGAAATTAATTTTACTAATTGATTGTAAACGATAATAAAAGTATTTTTATTAAATAATTGTGTTTTCCGTTGGTTTACTTAATACCGACTCAAAGAAATTTATTTATCTTCAGAATATGTCCTTATTGCTAGGTAAATTTACTCATGTATCTGTTATGTACCAACTACAAATACCATTTTTACAATAGAGGAGAAATTTTTTTAATTCAAGTTAGCCATAATATATAATTTATCAACATAATAAACGCTGGTGGGACAATAATCACAGTAGTACAGATTACCAAATTAATGCACTAACATAATCATATATATCAAAGGCAAAGCCCTCGCTATAACGCTGGTTGAAATTGGCTGTAACACATGGAAGAACTATATTTTGTTTCTCAACGTCTTGATATCTTACAAAGATGAAATTTAAGACACGTGTCTCTTATGCTCACAAAATAAAAATAACATAATATTTCATGAATATAAACAACCCATAGAGGATGAAATGGAGTAGTTGTGGTAACAATAGGAATGCTACTATGGTGCCCGAAATACATATACTGGAAGTATATTACTATGATTAGAGAATTATAATTATAACACAATTAACAACTCAAAGAAAGATGCATCTATCGTTGGATGGAAGTGATAGATAAACGATGGGACCTAACATGTGTAACGACTCCGTCAGAGAACGCTTATCGTAAGCAGCTTAAACGTCAACTGTTTTCAGTCAACTGCTGTTATTTTAAAGACTCTTAAGTTGTTCCTAGAGGTTTAGAAACAATAGATTTTAGTTATACGCAATTTTTTCAATTATTTATTAACGATCAACACTATTATTATTTGCAAACAAATTTAAAATGAAGGACCTAACTTCAAATCATGTCTTTGTCTAGACTTTCTGCCCCTTTTGATAATAATCTTGGTAGACATGGTCTAGAAAAGTGTACTTAAATATTGTACATATGTTTCTCTTGATGCATGGAAGAATCCTGTTGGATTTGATATCAAATTTCAAAAGGGCAGAATACAAAAGTGCTTATAAACTCGTTTGGTATTTCTAGAGATTTCGTTTGTACTTTCGTTTTATACATATCAATAAAATAAAGATAACAGGTATATAGTATAGTATAGTGTATATATGCTATTGAAATACATTACACTACCATAATTCTTTATCTATACATTTGAAATCAAATCCGTTATCATGTTACAGGTCATGAAGTACTTAAGTTTTATCGTATCATCATAATGTCACGTGATGATGAGTAATAAAACGCTTTACTGTTAACAACGAGAAAGAACTGTTAGCTTTTAAATTATTGCAAATCGAGATTAAATATTAAATATCAAGAACGTTCCAAATTTTGTTTCTGAAACAGTTTAGAGTTTGAAGAGATACACTTAGCCGCTTCTAGTCGAGACAGATTGCCTTAGTTTGTTAATAGCACAATTTGTACACAAATGCCTCTATAACTGACAACCCTCAGTCTGACTGTGATATATCGGTCCACTTCAACTATTTGTTCTCCCTAAGCTCCAGAAATTTATAAGACAAATCAGCCGTCCCTCTGTGGCAATCCCGGCGCTCACAAGTCTCATTCCCTGGACACCAATTTTGCCCCTTCACGACTTCTTACCGGCGCACACTGAAATTTCTGAAATCTTTTTACTCGGCAAAGTTTTTAATTTTTCCAGTCTCAGTGGTGATACGCTCGGCCAATACAAATCCAGTAAGAGTCGCCAATAAAGAAATGGCGATTGCCATATCTCCAATTATTGTAGATGTATTTCAAGTAGCATAGTTTTATTTAGTTTTTGAGCTTTCTCTTGCTTCCTCGATAAGCCAAATGCCACATGCATAAGATATATTTAAGTGTGCTCTCCAATAGCACTGATTCTTGCCTGCCTTTTTATGGGCTATTCATTTTACTCGTGTTTCAAACAGAATGTAACACAATTGTGACAAGTATAATATGTGATAGCATGTGGGGTTGAGTGTCTTGTATTAACGTTTCTGGCATATTAAGTCTATACTACAGTAATTTCGTAGACTTTTCCTTCAAATGTCACAGTAGAATACTTAAAGAATCAGCAGGCTATCCAAATTTCTCTTAGCGTAAAAGTCATGTTTTGATTGTACATATATTAAGTATATTTATAGTAATCTGACCAGACGTATCAATATTAATATAGCGTCAAATACTGGTTTATTGTGAAATAATAGTATCTTATGACTACTTTGAAACTAGATCCATCCGATTAGCGATCCGTCATCATACTCATGTTTCAGGTTATAATACAATTGTGACAAATATAATATGTGACAAATATCATATAAGGTAGAGTTCGTCTTGTATAAACGCTTCTGGCACATTTAATCTATACTAAAGTAATTTCATAAAGACGTTTGCTTCAGATGTTACAGTAGAATACTTAAAGAATCAGCAAGCTATCCAAAGTTCTCTTAGCTTATAAGTCATGTTTTGATTGTAAAAGACTTCTTTATAAAAGAAGATTCTCCTGAAATTTTAATAAGGACACTTGACGTCACTTTGAGAGTTCATCGCGTCTCAGCAACTGAAATCTCTTCAGATTCGGAATGAGGCTGGATTCTTACTAATTAAAAACAAAGCAACTTTGTTAACCACTAATTAATGTCACTAATACCAAAGCCCGTTTGTTGGACTTGTCTGATCTGTACTGAAATTAAAATGTAACGTTAATTTAATTTCTCTGGGAATCCGAATTAATATGATATTGTTAATTAAAGCGCGTATAAAATATTTATTTAATATCAAACTAAATTTAATAATTCATTTTAAACGATAATACATGTAATTTTATGAAATAACCTGTATCTTCAGTTGGTTAAATAATAGCTATTCAATCAAATTTCGCATCATAATATTTCTTTATTTTTATATAAATGTACTCATTTATCTATTAATTACCAACTAAAAATACCAATTATATAAAACGTTCATATTTTGTATGCAATAGAAGATAAATTCTAATTATACTATTTAACCAAAAGATGCTATATACCATCATAATATACGCAGTTGGAACAAAAATCACAATAGTATAAATTACCAAATAACTATAAATAAAAACACTAAAATAATCTCTATATATTACACTCAATGCCCTCGCTAACTCGATGGTTGGAAAGAGTTGTGACCCTTAAAGAACTACATTTGGTTTTCCAACCTCTTGATATCCTAGAAAGATTATATTTAATACGCGTATTTCTTATGCTGTCAAAATAAGTATTACAGAGTATTTCATGAAAATAAACAACTCTAGGGTGTTGAAATTGGAGTGGTTTTGGTAATAATAAAAACGCTACTAAGCCACTTTTGCAAAAATACATAGACTGGAAGTATAATACTGTGAATTAGAGAATTATGATTATAGCTCGATTAGCAAATCAAGGAAAGATGCATCTATCGTCGGTTTAAAGTGATAGATAAACGATGGGACCTAACATGTGTCACGGCTTCCTCAGAGAACGCTTATCGTAAGCAGCTTAAACGTCAACTGTTTTCAGTCAACTGCTGTTATTTTAAAGACTTTTAAGTTGTTCCTAGAGTTTTAAAAACAATAGATTTTAGTTATACGTAATTTATTATTGCTCAATTCTTTATTAATGATCAAAACTATAATTATTTGCAAATAAATTTAAAATTAAGAACCTGACTTAAAATCGTGTTTTTGTTAGTCTTTCTGCCCATCTGTGCAATAATCTTAGTAGAAATAGCCTAGAAATTTCTACATAAGTATTAAAAACTTAAGTTCTTCTTGTTTTTGTTTAGAAGAGAGGCATCATAGATCGCGTTTCACGTACGGTGGAATATCTCCAAACGTTCCTCTTTCAGTGATGGTCATTATGAGATGTTCTGATCTACAAATGTTATCCTATTATATCCGGAAACACGAGGGCTGGATAGGAAAACCAACGATTCACTTATTTTGATAAAATTCTTAGTAGCTATGAGGTTAAGTTACTTATTATGCTAAGCAGCGAAAGCTCAAGTCTAAAATATCAATAGTTGTTTGGCAAGCAAATAATAAGTAGTCAAAGCAGTATACAAAAGTGACTATAAGCTCGTTTAGTATTTCTATAGATTTCCATGGTATTATAATTTTATATATATATATATATATATATCAATAAAATAAAAATAAAATGATATACATATTATTCGAAAACATAATACTAGCATATATTTTTATCCATACATTTTAGATTAAATCTGTTATCATGTTACAGATCATGTACTGTACATACGTATTTATTTTAGTATCATAATGTCACGTATTGTGAGTAATAACGCTTTACTGTTAACAACGAGAATGAACCGTTTGCTTTTAAATTATTGCATCTAGAGACGTATTTAAATATCAAGAACGTTTCAAAGTTTGTTTCTGAAACCGTTTAGAGTTTAAAGAGATACACTTAGCCACCTCTAGTCGAGACAGATTGCCTTAGTTTGTAAATAGCACAATTTGTACACAAATGCCTCTATAACTGACAAACCTCAGTCTGACTGTGATATATCGGTTCACTTCAGCTATTTGTTCTCCCTAAGCTCCAGACATTTATAATACAAATCAGCCGTCCCTCTGTGGCAATCCCGGCGCTCGCAAGTCTCATTCCCTGGACACCATTTTGTCCTTTCACGACTTCTTACTGGCGTCCTCTGGAATTTCTGAAATCTTTTAATTAAAAAACATTTTTAATTTACGCCACCTTGGGAGTCCTATGATTATTCTTCATTATACACAGTTATTGAAATAAACCCATACAACAAAAATCATACATTTTTATAAGATGTATTTAAAATATTAATAGGTACTGACATATTTGAAATCAAACATTTACGTATGAAATTGTATTTTCCTTGCCCAGTCAATCACAAAATATAATTTTGAGAATCTAATCCAAACAAAACTATCAGGCTAACGTATAAATGTTTATAGTATACATTTTAAAAATAAAGATCTTTTAGGGTTTTTGGACAATGCAATAGAGAATATTTCTTTTATAAAAGTTTATTGAATTTAATTGCACACTGCCCATTTTTATCATTTTCCAAAAACAAGAAATATACAAGAGCATTCGGTTTTGGTTTTACAAAAATATTAATTTTTTTTGTTAAATATTATTGCATATACGTAGGTATCAGCAATAAACGCGAGTGTTGTATAAAAATACTTATTTTCCCTCCGCTTTTTTAGCATCTAATAACTGATATTGCACAACCTCCTGAAATCTAAGAGTTCAGCGTTTGAAGTCGAAAAACATCCAGTAAGATTTGGATTTTGGATTCTTGTTTCCTTTGTGTCTTTCCTTTCAATTAAAACCTTTTAAACCATCATTAGACTAGACCGATATGAAATATATTGTATGTTATTTTTTAATAGTTCCACCGATATAAAGGAGTAACTAATATGTAATTTACCTCAGTGATATCAGAGTTGGAAATACCCTGTTACTTTTTATAGTCGATTCTCTTTTAGTTGTGACAACATTTTACCCTGTCACCTTTGCAATTAAATATGCTGACTTCTATTTAAATACAGCACCATGCGCTCCTGATATAAGTGATGATCGTTAAAAAAAAATACTCTATCTAAAAATTCCCTTGATTAAATGAGAAAGGGTAGAAATAAAATTAAAACATTTTTACATAATTAGTAATAATTACAGCTAGCTCAATATTATTTAAGTTAATCAATATAATGGTTTGCTCTATACCGAGTATCTAACACTCTGGTAAAAATGTGGACAAACATGCTGAAAAATATCTGAAATCATTCAATTTGGCAACTCACGTTTACTAAAGGCGTGCGAAACACGAGCATTGGTGCGAGAGACAGAGCCATCAGTCACAAGAATTGACTAGTTGAAAGGTTCATTAGCGAACTGTCTGAACCAACGTGTTGCATCGTTTTTACATCAGAAACACCTAGCTTACAAAAAGGCTCTTCTGATTAAGTGCACATGATTCGACAAAGCAAGAACAAACTCTCATCTAGTTATGACTGTGGCTTCTGGGTATACAATTGAAATCCAGGGAAAATTGAGTTGTTTCAAAAATTTTCAGCATGTTTGTACAGTTCTTTTTTTAATTTGGGCATTAGTTATGTAATACTATATGAAAACGGTGTAACCCAATTCTAAAATCAGTCGTGAAAAATTAAATATTAGTTGGAAATACGCTAATATTTAACTACACAAAAATGTTAAATATTCTGTATTGATTTAACCATTATTTATATTAAATACATATAACAATATGCAGTTTGCTATAATTATTTTTTTGGTTATGTAAAAATGTTGTATGATGACTTTTTAGTCTTTAAGCAAAGAAACTTAAGGGTATGAGTATTTTATCGACAGTTATCACTTACATCAGGAGTGCTTGGTGCTGTATTTCAATAGGAGTCACGTATGACGCCTCTGTTGTACTGCACAGAATTGCACGAAGGACGAGGGTAAAAGTTCGTCACAAATAAAAGAGAATCAACTATTAAAAATTAAACGATGATATATAGGTAAATTTTTTTAACACTTTCATATCAGTATTATAAAGAGCATAATATACCATATATTTCGTGCCAATGTAGCCATTTTATGGTCTAAGAACTATCCATCGGACATGAAAAAGTTTCCAAGGCAATATTTTTAAACGGCAATTTTATTTTTGTAAATAATTATTTAAAGGAACAATAATCTAAAACTTGGGTGTAACTATTTATATTTATTGGTTTCCTTAATCTGTGGGATAACGAATATTTCTACTTCAATTGTAAATTTGATTAATTATATGAATAATAAATTAAAGATATATGTAGGAATTATTTTATTACCCTGGAGTAATACAACATATTGTAATGATGGAAACGCGACTTTCTCTTATACAGACTCCTGCTGTTATGTTTTATATTTTCTACAAAGCTTTATTTAAAAGTTTAATAAGCAAATAAAATATTATGGTGGTAAGTATTTCTTTTTAAATAAATTTACTACCCCACTGTGTCCACAAATAACTCACCCAGCTCTGCTTTCATACAAACAGTTCTATCTCCAATAATAGTCAAGTCACATAGCAATCATTGTTTAGTGAGCTTTAGACCACGACTCATTGATACCTTATGAGATCGATGACGTCAGAAACGTGTTTGGCAGGTGACAATCACCAGTTCCCCGCTGACGATAATCCAGGAACGGATGAGCACGAGTACTAATCGTCAAGTCACATATCGATCATCGGTTAGTGAGCTTTGGTCCACGACTCATTGATACCTCATGAGATTGATGACGTCAGAAACAGATTTGGCAGCTGACAGTCACCAGTTCCCCCGCTGACGGTAATCGAGGAACGGATGAGCACGAGTACTAATCGTGAAGTCACATATCAATCATCGGTTAGTGAGCTTTTGACCACGTCGCAATGATAGGTCATGAAAGTGATAGGTAACAAGTCCCCCGTAGAGTGTAATCGAGGAACGGATGAAAATGAGCACTAATCGTCAAGTCACATAACAATCATTGTTTAGTGCGCTTTGGGCCATATCCTATTTATAACTCATGAGATTGATGATTTAGGAACTTGATAGACAGCTACCAGTCTCAAAGTCCCCGCTAACGGTAATCTAGGAACGAAATAACACGATTACTATAGTTATCGCTCGCTTTCAATGCTTTCAAACATTACATTATTATTTTAATAGTTCGTAAAGGAAGCTTTTATTTAAAACATACAAAAATCAGTAATATTACGTTTCGAGATCTGCAATCTGAGCTCATCCTCAGGAAATAGCATAGCACAACTTTAATCTAGAATTAAATAATCAAAAAATAACGTTGTAATGTTTTTAACTTTTAAAAAAGTTAAGGGATTCTTCTATGTATTCATATTATCAAATAAACCCAAATAATTTATATATACATATACTTATAAAGATATTTATATAATTATATAATTTATAAAGAGTAACATATATATATATATATATATATATATATATATACGTAAGTAACTGCTCCCTTTCTGACGATTTCTATACGAAAGCGCTACCTTTCTGACGATCCTGGCCCATTCTGACGCTCATCAGAATAGGACATGGCAGTTATTAATTTATAAACGGAACTACGTATCCACGATTTTTATTATATGTTTTATGTTGTTTAATGACTTTTAACTATTTCTATGTTTTTACTTTATTCTTCAAAAGTAATAAGACTCTTTTAATCCCTGAATAATTACGTCATGTTTTTCAGTTCTTGGACATAAGAGAAAATAAAGTATTGTATTGAGTTTGCACAATTCTTCAATGCATTGCATTAAAATTAGTAGATACAAAATAAATACAAGCTATGTTTTCTTAGCTTACAAAGACCTACTGTTTCATTCTTCTTATAGATACACCTCCTCCCCTACAGCTCATAAGTAGTAAACACATGTAAACAAAGTTATTTGGATAAATTTATTATTGATAAACAATCGAAATTGGGGAATGAAAATGTCACTTCTGACCATCCCCACACTTATCGTGATTAAGTTTGGGATTTTTTATGAAGCCTCTTTTAAATGTAAGAAATATCGAATTCGATAAAAATGCATACACCTACAAGGTATTTGACTGAGCGCCATTTAAGCTTAACTTTCATCATTATATCTCGAGAGCTGATTGAGCTCCAAACTTGGAATTTTAGATATTTTTATGCCATTCAGTGTACTGGCAAAATTGATTTATGCCTGTCTGTTTGTCTTTCGCAAAGATATTTTGAAAACGAAATAAATGTCTTATAGACTTTAAATGATGTATGACGCTTCATTTCTAAATAGAGATCTCATTGTTACTCTTACAAAATCTTACAGGGAATTTGGCTGAGCGACAGCAGTCTCATGTAGCTCAGGTCTTTTTAGTACAGGTCTCACAGTCTAAACCAGCACTTAGGACATTGAAGGCCGCGTGCAGGTAGTTGCGTCCTACAGCTGCAGGCGCGTTTTGTAATTCAAATTGATTATACCTATGAAAATAGGTTTTTTCATACACTGTTAAGGTTTGATTTGTATAAATGCACTTTGAAAGTATTCATTGATTAAGTTAGCTTATAACGTTTACCATTGAAAAATATGATATATTACCACATCTCTTTAGTCAACAAACCTCAGATATACCGATTATCTGAAAGTGTAAATTAAAAACTATTATTAGAAGTTGTGAACCAGTAGTTTATAACCTAATAAACAATACATATATAACATATCTTTACAGTAAATGCGATTAAGACTTCAATGTCCGAGTGTTCATAGTTTACATTTAGTTTAAATAATCTATATATCCTAATGGTCAAAATGATGCAATGATAAAACTATTGATTGCATAAATCATAAATATATTTGGACTTTCATATTTACTTTTTATTTTATAAACTCCGATGAGTAGTTTTATAGTACCCATCGATACCTAGACCTATAGTGTTGCCGCATTTTTACCAGTCCTGTTTTGCACGTGATTATATAAATAGTCTAAATATTCGATTTCTTGTATCTTTGGATACTTATAGCCTATAAACCACTTTAAGCATACAATTTTAGGCTTAAAAAATACAACTGCAGTAGGAATGATCAAAAATATTTACAGCGTTTATATCTTTGTACTGCGAGATACCTGTATAAAGGAAATTGTTAATGTACATACTTAGGTCCCATTAAGGTGGTGCAATAAGGCTGTTGGTATTATGATACCCCTGATGCTATTTCTAAATGCAAAATATTTGTTATTTGTCTAAAAATGGTAGGAATGTGAAGCATAATTTTGGACATTATAACATGGCCCACAGAAAAACTCTTTAAAATAAAAATAAGAACCTTTACAGAAGGCTATAAATAAAAAAATAACTAGATAGTGAAATTTCTATTTATAATAATGCCATCTCCTTATGTCATAAATTAATAACGGTCACTCCCTGAAGCTTGTCTTATATGCGTAGGCTACTATAACAATTTTTCATGTTTATGTTCAGCGGTTTATTTGGGACATTACAGAATTGTTTACATTTTGAACTTTCCATACCTGCAATTCCTAGTGGACTGATTAAAAATATTTTTATAAAACTGTCACTTTGAAAAAATTATTCTACTTATTAATTATTGTCACTTTAAATAAATTTTCAAATTTATTTAATTTTTTGTACACAGTTAAACAGAATTGTACATTAAAATATTGTAAGGTGATCCTACTATCGGTACTTTGTAGGTCAATACTATCCTTCAATGAAATAATTTGGCTAGATCTTTCTAATTATGTTGCCGTTACCCATAATCCCCTTTAAACGAGTAGAAATGAAATATTTTTTGAAACGCCTCTGTTTACGTGTAGCCTACAGGAAGGCACTACTATGATGCATCTATATAAAACTTTCCCTACTATGACCATTCTATGCTTAAAGGTGGATTAGCATTTGATGTTTGAGTATGGTTCCTTGTAGTGTTTAAAATATATTGGGTACTTTGGGATTATATCAACCACACCAGTATGAAGAACACAAAAATATAAATTTATAGAAACAAACATGATAGAATGAAACAACTCTTCAACGCTTACACTTTTTTCAATGAACTTAGAACGTCATAAAACGATGTAGTTGAGTAACAGAACTAACATTCCATCAATCAACAAGCATTTCCAGTTATTGTGATCGGTATTGTTGTCGCTGTTATCTTATCTTTCTTGAGAATCCCGATTACGGCAGGCCGCGCGGCATCACATGATTATTTAAGTTTTTTGCACGGTACATAATTGCCTTTTCCATTACAATTCAATTTATATTTCTGATCAGCCCCTCTAGAATTTGATATTTTACAGATAGGTACTATCTCGAGGGATGTTTTTCTTTCGTCGAGGCACTCGCATTTTGGGTGGCGGAGTGTAATCAAGAATAAAAACAAGTTTTGTGTGTTTTTTTTTAATTAAGAGTTTAGTTCTTGTTTGGTAATGTTTGTTTTTGATGAATTTTTGTGTTTGGAGAAATGTAGGTGTAAAACACAGAAGTACAACAAAGCGACGCACCAGCAGCTGAACGGGCGGCGAGACTCTGCAATCACGTTATCTACTAGACCGCTCGACTTTGACCTCTGTCTGAGGATAGGGAGGGGTTTGCGATAAGACAATTCCTGTTTTATATGGACGAAATATTTGTTCTAACGCTAATCTAGTAATCAGTAGAAGCAAGATGTCAAATAACGATTCATGTCTGGGTGTGGTCGTTATAATCCCAAAGTACCATTTATATTGTTATGTAAATTGATAATATAAATAGTTTTTTATAGGCATCATTGGACTAGTGTAGAAGAGATCAGATATAGGTTTTCAATGTCTGTACTTAATTACTATTATAAATACTATTGCAAAAGTAAGTCTATAGCTAACCTACAATCAATATTGCTTAGGTTTACTTTTAAAACTAACTGTCTTTAGCGAGAAATGCCTCGGTATTGATTGATAATAGCTCAAAAGGTTATGAATTTGTATAAACAAAACTGTATAAGAGAATTTATTTAATGGTTTAAGACAACTGATCTTATAGTATGTTATCATTGGTAAAAAGGCAGAATTTTTTCCAGTGAAAATTGTTATCTTTAGGAAGACTGAAGTAACTGCAGATTATGATAGTGTTACCAATATATCTAAGCAGCTCAGTGGCAGTGCACTAGTCTTACAATCTGTAAAGCCCAGGTTTAAATATATCAGTAGTAATATATTTTGCCTCCAGTAAAAACTAAAATTAATTTTTATTTAATAGAATATTAATACGAAGATTAATATAAACAGTTAACTTTTAAATATTACCATTGTTTGGACTTTTAAATAAAATCGAATAAAAACCTATTCTATACAAAAATTTTATTTTAAAAATAACTTCATTAAATGAATTAATTTTAAAATAGAAACTCAAGATTGAAATAAGATAGCTAATGTCACATGACAAAGGAGGGACATTCTCAGAATATCCTCCCACCAAGATGGAATTATAGATGTTTATATACATTCCCCAATTGGTTACCGCCCTTATTTGTTTATTGATATTATAAAATATTAGATGAGTATATTGGAAGACACATCAACAATTCTTTTGTTTTCAATACTATTACCAGTTATGTGGGTTGAAATCATTGATAGATTACACTTATTTCTTAGAACATTTGATTATGGCAAACACAGGCATTTTAATTGTTCCAATTAATTTTGTTCAATTGATGGACAGTTTTGGAGGTGCACATTGGGATGTTCTTATCTGTCACATGTGCTACTTTTTACGTATATGACTCATCAGATAGATACCATTATATACTCACAATCTAAAATTGTAATGAATAAATTGTGTGACTCTATGGGGATGATTAAATCTTAAACTAGTTTTACCTTAATAAATGGAGGTAGACAAATCAACAACTTTGATTGCGGCCTGTATGTCATCTTTGCTATCGACAAGATTTTAAGAGAATTTCTAGTGGTAATATATATAGACATAAACTATATTGAAACATGAAATTTGGGATGGATGGAATTAATTTTAAAAAAAGCGCTCACTATTAGCCTACATCGTTAATAATTGTACTGCATTTTCAAACAGTAAAATTTACACTCTCCTTAATGAATTTACAAACAACCATGTCTATAATGAAAAATGTGGAAATAAGATTGGTAAGATGAAAATTGATCTACAAAATGAATCTGTGTAGGGTCATATATCTGTACTAAATCATAAAATTAAGTACTTAGAGAAAGAATTTAAGTTTTAAAAGATCTTATATATGAACAACTACAAATAGATGACTCAACTAAAGTGTTATTTGTTAATAAACAGAAAAATATGTCACAAAATTTCTTATAAAAACTGAAACAGGGATTACACCAGTAAATAAGCTAACTGTGGTCACTCATAGGTAGGGATATGGCAAAAGTTTTTTATGGAGAATTATCAAGTGGTTTTTTCAACATTTGATTATGTACTTCCTGGTGCTGCTTGACAGGCAGTAATTGGTGCTTTAAAGACCAATCCATACATTAATAAACATTCAATAATATCTTGCTAGTTGGAGGCTCAAGTGATGTTGCAAACATTACTGACTATCAATACAGATATTTTGTTGAAGGTTTGATCAATATGATGGAAGATCAGGTGAAAGCACTTCAACACACAAGTATAATATTGCTCACTATGCTATACTGATATCATATTGTTAATATAAAATGAAATTATTAGATCAATTAACTTCAAAACAGAAAATATCTTTTATCATTTTAATAATGTATACGTATATTTTAAATCTTAAATATTTGGTGTCTTCAAAGACACCGTCATATGAATCAGGGGTTCCACATCTGTAGAAGAGGAAAACAACATGTAAGTTATCTATTTGATTCATATAATTATTGAAGAAGCAACTCAGTTTGGAAAAGATTGTAGTGGGAAATAAATATATATAAATAACAGAAAACATTGGAGTAATTGAGAAAAAATATAAAAAACATTTTAAAAAATATGGGTTAACATTTACTCCCTGCATTTCTGCAGCTTTTTAGTTGTGAAAGACAAATGAGTCAAATTATGGCAGAGAAATTTAAAAAGGAATTTGTAATGTTCTGCTCTGATGATCTTTCTAATACACATTTAATGTTCCTGGAAACATCGTGTAGAAGAATATCAGCATAGTCATAGTCAAACTACTTTATTCTGTAATATGTACAAGGTACAAAGAATAGCGTCACTACAATGAAACTAAATACTAATATTTAGTAACTTAAATCACATAGTAACTTAAGTCATATATTTTTAGTAAGTCTTTAAATCAGGGATTCTCAACCCCATTCCTATAAACTATGTGTTATGAGTTTTATATAAGTTATAAACTGATTTTCTGTGGCCAAAATGATGTTTTTGAAAAATGTCTTTATGTACTTATGAGAATATAAGTAACGGCTGTAAGCAAACAAATGGTAGGATATTGTCATTTATCACATAGGTATTAGTCAAATACCCTTCTTTTTTATTCAAAAACATTAAAGCTTTCATTGAAAACTACTCCAACTCAATTAAATTATAAATTAATTTTTAATCAATCAAATGATTAGCACAAACTTTCTGCAAATTCTTGTTAAAAACTACAATATATTCAATCTTAACATTATGTTTCTTGAAATCAAAACATGAAGACCACATGATTATCTGGTCTTCCTGAAACTTTATGCAAGTATGTATTATAATATTTTTATGAAAAACTTCAGATTTTTAAGAATAAAATCCATTTTATCCCAGTATTACTTAATAAAATGTTTTTAAAAAGAACCTTACAAGTTTAGATGAAATATGTTGAAATTATAAGCTATTAAATAGTTTTAAAATATATTATATTGATTTCAAGTTCCATCTGAGGTTTCTTTAACTTTTTGGATTTAGATTCTGAATTATAAAATTAATATTGAATTAAAAATTTACTAAAATTAAAGAATGCTTCTTTATCATTGAATATCTTGTTTATTCAGTCCTAAATGTTTAGATTACACCTTAACTATCACAAAAATTAATATAATGTATAAATATAATTCTTATTCTTTTAAAAGTTCTTTTAAAACAACATTTGTGTTTGTTTATTCATGGGTTATACATTCTGAATAATTTTACCATTAAAGTACTATCTGCATGTTTAGAATGATTTTGGAAGTAAAAACTCTTTTCATCACACCAACCTGATCAGGTGTAGAATCTGCCCCTTCATCAGGGATCAACAAATTTTATCTTGCCAATGAGATAATACACTCATATAAGAATATCATTGAAGGCAAATCATAGTAATAAAATATATACTATACCAAACCGTCCAAAAAATTAATCTCGCCACATCAAGTCAGGAACTTCTTCATTGGCTCCAACACATGTCCAGTACCATTCCTTACCTATAGCTGAAAATGATAGCAGTGTAGAGATATACAACTATGAATGTCGAAAGGAAGTCACTCAGGAAATCTGAATCAAGTAATAAGTATCCCATGACATTTAATATCTCCAGGAGTAAGGGATTCCAATAAATATTTAAGTCTGGTTTAATATATTAATTTAATTATACAATACAAATGTACTACTTTTAAAATAACTATGTATTAAACATTTCTCTCCAGTTTAAATTTGAAGTTAGGTTTACAATCAATTATAAAAGAATAATCAGTTATAAACAGACACTTTTTTTCAAAATTAATATAAAATCATTGTGTATAATTACATAATTAAATTACAGATACAACTGAATGTAACAATGTACATAACAATCACATATCTTTTCTTATAAATAAGTTCTACTATGGTGTACGTAAGCACAATATAATAATAATTAGTCAATCTATTAATTAAAAATTATTCTATATTTAAATATTAATAGTATTTATTATATATTATAAAACTTATTACATAATGTGTCATAAGTTCTGTAAAATGATTTGAAATTTTGTAGTTGCCAATTAAAATTTACTGTCAAGAAACAGAAGTTTCCACAACTATTCAAAAAGATGTGAACACGAATAAAGATTAGTGAAAATTGAATACAACGTATCCAGACTAATTTATTACACACGTTGCTGTATAAAGTCATCTCAACATTAAACCATCCAAAGGATTTCACAGATTATCTTTTTGATTTCTTAAACCAATAGTATGTGTAGTGCTTACTAAAAAAATAAACATATTTTTATTTAGATCCCTTAAGATAAATAATTTAAATTTAAGTTCATTGCACTTAACCTTGTTAACAAAGTCTGTTTTGGCAGTCAAATCCGTGTTTATTGTTTTAATGTTTGCCGGGGGCATTCTAGCTGTTTGTTACCCTGGCTTTCTTATATTTATTAGGTACTCGTCTCATGGCACAATGAAGGTGTTAAATATATTGTATAATTAGTATTATAAATACTTTATTTCAACAGAGGATATTTTGTTGTGGTGTTATGTATAATATGAAATTTTCCCTTAAAACATATGAATTCCCAATAAAACACAGACTAGTATTATCGGTGTGTTGATTTATTTAAATATTGGTCTAGCTAAGAAATAATACAAATATACTTAAAGTACAAATATTTGCAGTTAAAGATGAAAATTATATGAATAACTAAATTTTACTGTAAATTGAATATTTAGTAGGAGTGAACTGAGATATATCATGAGATTATAACAATCAATAATACATTAATATATTCTTATAAAGAGCCGAAAACGTTTGAAAATATATTTTCCACCAACAAGCTTTAATGAGTATTTCTCATATCTCATAAGTTGTCTTAACCTTAAATAAGTCACGTGAAGTAATCGACTGAAATGTAAAATTTTATTTACTATCCCTTCCAATGCCATTCAAAATGTAAATGTATTCAAATACTAAAAATACATGTTGTACATAAAAATTGAAGGTAAAACATTTGAATGTAGAACTTTTCATATATCAAGCCAAGTCATGTTGTGTATCGTTTTTACTGTAAAAAACATTTTAGAAAAACAAAATTATAAAAAATTGTTTCAAAATTATATAAAGCGTGTTTTTTTTACGGGAGAGGATTTGTCCTTATGCCTTTAAGGTCAAACTCCGTGTAAATTTTTGAAACAGTTTCTTTAGCAAAGACTGACATATTTAGTCAGTATGATAAAAACGGGTGATAACCTTTGCAGTAAAAGTCACAAGTCCCTATAGTCCTAGGTATGTACCTACACTCGTGGTCAGATAACTTAAAACTGCGCCAGCTTGTGAAATTATGACCAGCAATCCTGCGGTCTACACCTCGTACACCTTGTAGCCAGTGTTGCCCTTCGCCTGGCGGTCAGTTTTACGTGTCCAATAGGCGGGATTTCAACGACTCGCTTGTAGGTCTAGTGGAAGTGCATGCATACCTGTGGCCTACCAATCAACAATAACACAGACCCAGTTTTTTAAAAACTGTAACCGGATTTAGTACTAGAGGCAGGACGTGAGTTGGATGAACTATTTGGCTGACATTAATATGTTTTCCAGACTTTTTGGATCCAATCGATTTATTTTAAAACAAAACTAGTTTTGGCATTAGGATATGACACATTTTTTACTCATACTATAAGTTTACTGTAAATAAAAAGTTTATGATACCTATAGCATATGAAGTCATTGGTATGTATCAAAAGGAGGAAAACGTATACATTTGCTATGAAACTAATTTATTTTACATTTATGTTAATGACCTCATTGAAATCTTGTAAATTTTCAATGCTATTTGAAGTGAAACGCTTCTAGATATAAAATTAGTAAAATATAATAAACTGGAACCGACATTTTTATAAGTAATACAGTATAAGCCTACTACTATATAAACTGAAATTTACTTTGGAAACAAATAATAAATAATATAGAAGACTTTAACCAAAAATAAATCCCAAAACACGCTGTCATACAAAATCTAAAAATTAGTACTTTAATCAAAAAGTAAATCACAAATATCAGTGTTAAAAACATAGTCTTATTCCAAATTTTGTAACGATTAAATAAAACGAAATTTCGTTAAAACCCGTAACATAACCATGCAGTGTTTGGGATAGGATCTTTTATGAATTTTTATGTAATCTAAATACTAAAAACACAATTGGAAAACAATTGGACCTACATAAACTTGGTTTATGAATAGAAAAGAATTATACAATTAAGACTCATACTGTGCATTTTGAACAACCACATTGTAGCATACATGTTAAAAAAAATAGGACATTTCAGTATATTATTTCATTTCTACATAAAGGTTAAATCTTTACAAAATTTATATTACAACTACAAGTTACAATATTTGATTCTTAACATTTACAAAAATACAATATAAAACTTAATTGTTTCTTGTATCATAAAATCATTTAAGATATGCTTAACAAATTTAGTTAATGATATATATGGAACTAATCCTAATGAATATGTATCTATAAATTAACTTTGGAATCAAACAATACATAATATAGAAGGCAATTACTTGTATACAAATCCCAAATACGCTGTCATAGAAATATAAAAGTATGACTTAAATTGAACATAGATTACAAATATAATGGGTAAAGCAGCCTAAAATTTTTTGTATTTATTATCTGTTTAAGAGATTAAAAAAGATAATAAATAAAAAGTCTTGTTACCTTAGTAACACGTTGTGGTGATTCGGATGGATACTTCCATAATAACTGTTTTTATTTATATATTCCATATGTGAAAATAAAAATAATATGACCAAACATGGTACATAAAAAAGAAAATTATTACATGTTATGTATGATTCCTATTGTGTATTTTGTACAACAATATATAAAAAATACAATGAAAATTAAATTTCTTTTACGAAATATAAAAAATTCCAACACAGTATTTTTTGGAACCAAACAACAAAAGAAAAACATTACTGTAATAATCATACGTTATGTTACTTTGCATACATCAAACATATAAAAATTAAACAGACTATTTTATTTCTACGTGAATAGGAAATCTTTGCAAAATATGTTTTACAACTACAAGTTATCACCAGTTTTTCATGTAACCAATCTCATATTAATTACGGCTAATTAGATGTCAGAAATGCGTAAATTATATTACGCTATACTACATAAATCACAAATTGCAATGTATAAAAGAATGTGGTATTACAGAAAGTAATGTAACACAGTCTGAAGAACAATATTTGACTCTTGAGATTATTTTTTGTTAAGCTGTGTGATAAGCAGTTAAGCTTATTATAAACCGGATATAACAACGAATAAGCAACAAAATTTAATAAGTTGTTGACTACAAACACAAATGTAGAAATCGTCCATGTGATTGATTTGAAACTCTTTACTATTGCTGCAAAGTAAGTAAAATTTAGATCTCTTTATTTCACAATCTTTCTCATTCACAAAACAACTATAACATTGTAGATGAGGTAGTTTCATTGTAAGTAAATTATGCCTAAAATATATTGAATTATATATAATAATAATAATACTAACTTTATTTTCCACCATTTACAAACAAATACAAAACAATATACATTCTTTGGAAATACACTGACCAAAAACCGGTAGCTGGTCAGCGTAACAAAAACAAAACAATGTACAAAAATAAAATAAAAAGAGTCCTTTCCTAATAAAAATAATATTCCTGCCAAAAAAGCTGCTCTCCATGACGTCTGCATCTGATTAAAACGTCCAGAGGCATATGATGAGATACAGTACACATTTATACACACATACATATAGTATACATAAATATAAAAATACAATAGACAAAGTTGTCATTCACTAACCTAAATTCACAATAAATCTAATATATTAATTAAAAGTTTTGGCTAATACCAATTACAAGGAAAAATAACAAAAGTTTTAATAATGGTAAAATAAAATAAATTCTGAATTTAGTGTACTATTTGAAAAAAATTAAAAATTGAATATTCAGCTCAAAAACATTTGTTAAATCACCAATATTAAGATGTGTCAAAAGTCAAGCTTTCAGCATTTATAGACACATATCCTGTATTGACTACCATAAATTTTACCAGATTATGTTATAGATTAAAACAAAAAATGTTTGCCATATAATGTATAGCCCTGTCTAGCTTAGTTTTCTGTCTGTCCATATTGGGGGGTTTTATTTGTAATAGTTTATATCTCAGTGATGGTTTTGTGATATCAAAACTGAAACTATATACGTTTAATAGTCTAAACCGTCACATCTTAACAATTTGAGTGCCACAGCGTCGCCAATTTAGACTTTCCGTATTTCGATAATATTTTATATAGTACAAGATTATTTTGGCCAAATAACCAGACAGCTGTATTCAATAGGTTCCAAACTATCAATAAATATGAGTTTTATGTTGTTTCTCTACTATTTATCTGTGAAACTTAGTTGTTTGGGTACTTATCAAGAAGCCACTATTTTTGGACGAGTTTTTCCTTACTGGGGACAAAACCAATTATAGTAAACAACTAACTTTATTTAACCAATTTTGGAATTTACAAGTTATTACGACAGTCAATGAAATCAAAAACTATAAGAACAAACGTTTCATTATTCGAAAATGTCAGGTCATTCGTGTGTCTATTTGGAGACGATTTGGAGATAGGAAGTATAACTCATCGAGTATTATTCGATTCGTTAAGGAAGAAGGAACGTATAATGAAGTTTATTTTGATATCTGATAAGGAAAACTCGTCCAAAAATAGTGGGCTGTGATAATACCGAAGTGCCTGTGTGATGACTCAGTCTTCCAGTCACACGACGTAGCGGACGAGTACCGTGTTGCGTAACTGCCATTCTTGTTGTTTATGTGCCGATAACCAAGCATTTGAGTAAATAAAAAATAAAATAGTAACTTATACTGTATTTTAATGTATTTCTCTACAAAAGTAATGTAGTGTTGTGTTCCAAGCGAAAAACGTGAATTTTCACTGTAAATATTATTAGAGTTATTATTTAATAAACGTAAACTTTTATGTAAATATGTTAGCAAGTATTTGATTAGCAACATTTACCAATCATATTTATTTGTGTTATATTGATGTTTTATTAGATTTATTGGGAAAACTACATCATTACTAAGTAATTTCTAAACTCTGACAAATGAAGTTCAGTTTATAAAATGTCGGTACCGGGCAGCATTTTGTTAATACATATAATGCCATGTTTTAAAAATACTAGAATAAGATATTACACGAGGGTTTCATTTTGAAGTATATGGCCTCTATCATGGTATAAAGAAAAACTCTTAAAAATACCGTACACACTCAAATTAGGTCGAAACTTAAGTTTTTATACAAAAGTAAAAAACTTTTTTATAAATACTGAAATTTTTATAAATCATATTTTATTTCTAACGATATGTATCATATTCTGCATTTAATAAAAAAAAAACAACAACAAAATTATGGAAATCTGTTTGGTAGTTATTTTACAACAGCTTTTTCCCCCAAAAGTTTACAAATATGCGAAAAACAGTGTGGCACTTTATGCATATGCCTTCGGAATACACCCGTGGCACTCAAAGGGTTAAATATTCTTTAGTAATACATTAAATTTAGTAATATTGACCACGTAACAAAAACTGTGGCATTTTAACAATTTCAAGGCCTCAAAGCAAGTTCTATTTAGACTGCATTTTGGTGTTGCATTGAACGTTACTCAACGAAGAATTACAAAAATACTTTTGACTTTTCAAATAAACCATAATTAATTTATTTAGACCGTTAGAAAATAAACAAAGGAAGAGCAAACATAAGTTGTTTAGTTGTGAGTGAGTAATCTTTTACCAATACAATTACATTCTTCACATATGCAGTGTAAGTTTAAGGCTCTGATCAATGAAATCATCCATATTTTAGCATGGTCTTGTAAATGAGCTGATTTCATTTAAATTTTAGAGCTGAGATAATAGGTAAAGAGTAAACTATTTTTCCCTTATTATTTGTTTACCATCCACAACTATTTATTACTTAACACCTTTTCCCAAGAATAGTTAGACCATTAAACAAACAGAGCTTCAGTTCAATATCTCAAACCGCCACTGATATATAAATTATTACGAAAAACAATAAACGGAAAGAAATATAGCTAGCTTAAATACGGGATTTTATATGTTACAATGGTCCCTGAATATTGAAATAGTTTTAAGTAAATTACCTACTATGGAAATTGAAAAATTTTGTCACATTTCTGTCTGTTTCAATTACATATACTGGTATACTAGCTTGGGCCATTTACCTTGTTTAATTTATCTATAATGGCAACAATAAAAATGCTTCTTCACGTGATTCACTTCAAATAAGAGCCTGTGGCATTTTTTTCAACTTTTGAACCTCTTAACAATTAATTGTAAAATAATATTTAGTTTAAACATGTCTACTTTCAATTAAAAATTATATTATATCGTAAGCGTTTTCACTAAGTTTTCCATTATTACAAAGTACAAGTGAGATGTCACATTGTTGGGGCTATACATTCAAATGGAATTTTGCAAATAGATATACAGTATGTATTTTAATGGTACTCATATCAACTGACTTCCGGACCCCAAAATTTTATCTCTTCAAACTAAAAGTCCAATCCATTGGAAAATAATATGGCTATGACATACTTGTTATTCAATAGGTAATTGCGGGCAAAGCTACGAGTAAATGCTAGTTAATATAAAGATGTATATACATATTTTTGAAATAGGAATAAATATATACATATTTTAGATGTTATTATTAGAATATAAATAAGTTCAACTAAGGCGTAATGTATGCAAACTTACCTGAACCCTTTTTTCCTTTTATATCTTGACCAACATACATTTCTCTAACTTTCGGAGCCTTATAACAATCTTCACGAAAGAGCCCCTTTCATACTTTTCTGTAAATAAACCATCATATTAAAAAATGATCATAGCTGTTAAATCAGTGATAAATTAGATTAAGCATACATCAGTATTTTATAGTAACAGAATAACCGTGATTTGCTATGCTATTTGCTTATTTTACTTATTTTATTGTCTACCCGCTACTGCTTTGTATTAAATACTATAATAAATAATCGTTCATTAACTTTTGTAAGTAAAAAGTCCTAAAATTTTCCCTGTACATCACATATTTTGCTACTCTCATATTGCAGAATCACAAGACTGTCAGGAGACATATGGAGGAGAATGTCAGGAGAGCCCCTTTAATATTATAAATATTGATTTTTCTTTTCTTTTTGAGGTAAGGTTATAAGTTTGTTGTTAATTTAGTATGGTTTAAAGATTTCAATAGATTCAATTACTTTAAATTATCTTTTGTATTTCAAACACTATGGACAATGTTTTTGGGTAAAAACATAAAATATGTACAATATTTAAATTCTAACTAATGTCATATTTCATTACATTAAGAACAATCATATCAAAGTTACTAATTAGATAAATTTCTTTCTAATTTCACACGTGCTTTGTGAAGCACATTAAATGTATAAATGCATTAAATACAATTATTGAATAAAGACTTTTTGAACCTGAAAGTCATACTAATGGTCATACATCTGTCGTTAGTACAGTTTTAACACACTTTACGAGAAAAAAACATTTAAAATCATATTACTTAAACTTTTCACCTTTTCGTCTTTTATATTAAGCCCTAACTATTACCATTTGCTCATTATTTAATTCATCATAATTATTTCTTGTATTTTTTATTAGCACGTTGTATTTGTATTTATCGAGGATTGCAATGAACATATAGACAGTTAATAAATATATAAGGTTATCAATACTTCCACTATTAAAGTTGTATAATATTTGTGATATAAAATATTATATATAATATAATAGTATTCTGCACATTTTGTTGGTGCCACCCCACTTTAAGGAGCATCCCCCAATATTTTTCATGTTTTAGAAACTTTTTCAATTGAAATGTCACAAGCTAAATCCTATATGTTTATCCATAGAACAAAAATTCCTTATATTGTTTTGTATGTTTAAAAAAATAATTGTGAGAGTTTATTATTGCTTAGCGGATCTAAATTATAATTTCACCTAGTAATAAAACTGTCGTGATTGTAGTAAAAGATTTTCCTTATTTTCCGGAGGTAAATATTGCATTCACTTATTTTGCACTGCTATGTTGCAGTTTTAGACAGTACAACAATAATAATTGCTATTTGTTGTTAGTTGAGCCTTTATATTCCTGTATGAGAAATAACATTAGTAACAATAACCTTAAACTCACAACGAATATAAATACCGAGGTATATAGTTTGATACAAAGATAGAGACATGTATGTAAACTACAAAGAACAGACTTAAATTTTAAGGGTGTTCCACATGTGTATAATATGTAAAAATTAACCATTATGTTATGGATGTCTATAAATCAACTGGACTTATAAACCATCCATGGTAATAGATGTTTGGTAATTTTGTTGTATTACAATCACTAGTACACTCAACAACATATTTTAAGTTTTTTTTATTTTATACTAGGAAAGCAAATTTGTAATAATAATTAGTAAAGATAGGAAATGAATATTTCTGTCATACAAATTTAGTTATTAAACAAATATAAATGGCATGATAAGTTCTTAAACCATGTTTTGTATTAATATCTTTAGTTTAAGTTTGGCAATATAGTGTCTCAGCAATATCTTTGTCTGGAAATATTTTGAGTTTTTAATACTTTTTAGGGTTTTAATGGCGTTCATATATTTATACGTTATATACCTAGAAATCTAAACTAAAATTTATAATTTCTGTTTTCTATCTTATTATTTGTAAAACTAAATTAGTTTTAGTAAATATGATTAGTAAAACATAGGAAATGAATAATTCTGTTTAAAAAATGTTTAATAGTTAATAAATATTAATCAGGCGATAATTCTTTATACTGTTTAGTTTCAATAAAATTCACATTGTAATAATAAAAAATAAATATTTTAAATTTTTAAAGCTTTTTCAAACAAAATTTAATATTAATAGCTTTATTTTTTTACTAAGCAATAGAGTAATATAGGGCCTTAGCAAAATATTTATGGCTGTAAGTATTTTGAGTTATTAATATTTGTCTAAGGCCTTAGTTTATAGGAGCATATTTTATATATTTATATTTATAAACCTACAACTCTAGACTAAAAATGTATAACTTTACGTTAAACTAAATAGATTTCGTAAAAACGTTTTGCTGACTAATTCTTTCCGGTGATAACAGAACTAACTGCTAAGGTACTCCAAATCAATGGTTTAAATAAACTTACTCCAAATCAGGAGTATGAGGCTGATCCCTGAAGCCGCTTGGATCGTAGTCAGGATCGCTGTCTGTATCGTCTATAGCTGATGACATTTCATCTTCACTTTCTTCTTGTTCAAGAAGCTGGCGAACAGTAGCTTCATTGACTGGAGACCACGATGGCTTTTTCTTATTTACTTTGATAATTCTAACCAATTTTATAACCGTTAAAATCGACAGAAAAAGCACTTATAGCAGTGTAAACGCACTCCCAACATTTTAAAACTTAGATCAAACACATTTACATCTTGGATCACTAATAACTGTTATTAAATGCTGTCTCATAACAAAACATAGAAAGTTAACTATATAGTCGGATGTTCCACCACTACCCCACTATGTATTACCATAACGAATAACGCGTAATGATGGACCCAACGACCAACACCCCACGACCATACCACTGACTGAAGGAACTAGGCATACAGCAGCCCACCTAGCGCGGACCTTGGAGCGGATATTATCGTGTCTGCATCACAGTCCCCCACCCCCCTCCTCATCACTCGCGACGTGACCACGTGTACTATCAGTAACCAAGAATACACGGCGACACCGTTGATTAGTATGACTGTCCTGTATTATCACCGAGACTCGCTAGCATATCTCTATCTCTGTAATAATTATGGCCTGTTAAGTTTTCATAAAAAGTTAAGTATTGTTTTTTAAAATATTGGGAGAGGTAAAAAAGAACTGTTTTGCTATAAAACATATTAAATTTAAAAATTAGCCTATATTATAATTTGAAATATAGTAATATTTTTGTACAAATAAAGAAATGCAGGAAATTGTGGAAATACAAAGGTGGAATCTAGATTGAACTGCAGATAGGGAGTTATTCCTTCTTTTCAGCTTATCATTCAAAAAGAAATAAACATTAGTTTCCTCACGGGGACTAGGGTAGTGAGATATCGCATATCCTTTTGTTTTTTTTCAAAAACCATTTATGGGCGATTGCATTGCTACGGTGTTACATTTGTACAACCTTATGTGCTTTTATACAATCATAAAAAGGTAGATTAAATTGATTTTAAAAGTGTATCAAAATACTTCCTAATATATATTTAAGATATTTAATTTTATACATAATTTACTGTATTAGCAGTAGAAAAAACATGAAAAACTTTCTATTACGAGTGTTACAAAACCTATCTTTCTGAAGAGAGCCAATGTCTGGGTAAGTACTTTGGAAGTCCCAATAGGGATTCAGTTTACAGACTGGTAGCTATGTTGATTGTAGCCCCCTTTGGAAAATGTTAAATCTAATGCACTTTTTCGACTTTATTTTTAGTCCTATAATTCTGTGATATGTTTCATATTAAAGATATAAATGTATTTTACGCATCCAAAGGCTTTGTAGTTTTTTCGGTAGGTTTGTCAGGTTTTTGCGAAATTATTTGCAGATAAAATTAATTTGTATTTATTAACAGACATAGAACAAATCAAGTAGGCAAATAACACCCTTTCTTAAAAACAAATAAAATAGCATGTCGTGTATAGTCTGTAAATATATAATTACTCTGCAATATTAGGACCATTCTTGAGGTACGAAAAAGAAGTAATTTCTATTGTATATGCCAATAATAAGTGTACGATCAAATATGCTTTCATAAATAATTAATCCCTTATATGGTACTTGCAGTTAACAGTTTCATTTTTTTAAATCAGGGACACAATGAGCACATTATTTTTAAGTGGCAGTCCAAACACCTGTTTAAATGTGTATAAAATTATTATACTGATTATTCTTGGCCTTGACAGGGGATTAAATACAAAAACTATCTACAGTTTAAGCCAAGTCCATAAATATATTTATTAATGGAGTTATAAGTGATTTTTCATAACCAGTGGGGCGTAGCCCGCAGGGATGTTCGAAATAGGAATAGACCTAGGAGTTAATCAGAGACTAAGAATATCCATGTAAAATTTCAGTTCAATTGGTCCTTTCACGTGATTGAACAACGTAAACACAAATACAAAAATATACGCTATTAGATTTTTTATATAATAACATAGTATAATGTATTTTTTTTATAAATCATCCTGAAGTGATTAGAAATAAGTTTTTGGGATACTAACAATATATGTGAACAAGAAATAAAGTAATAATGTAGAATAATGTAGAAAAAGCGTTTAAATAAATATTTGTACATAACAACATTAATATAAGTCTGATATTTCACAAATATTAACCATCACGTAAACACACATATATATGACAGCCAGTCTAAACGTATCTTATTTGAAGAACAGCGTCGTCAGGTGTACACTTCCAAAACCCCTCGCAGATCGGAAGTTCCTTTTGATAAAGAACTTCCGGTGAGTTGCGAACTTAGCAGATTCTCATGGGAAGTAAACAATCCGTACTAATCTTAAATTTTATTTCCTGTATTGTACTCACAAATAGGAAATAAAGATTTAGTTAGTTTTTAAATATAATTAAAGGTATTAGTTCTATATCATACCATGGTTATGAAATACAATTTAAATTTAGTAGAGCTGTGTACTTGTCACATGTAGTATAGATTACTATTATTCATATTGATACATAATTACCGTTCTTAATTAGTCCATATAAAATGTAACTAAAATTGTTTAAATTCCTATGAGGTATGAGTAAAATGTTGAAATCAACACATGAGAGGTCACATGAAGGCCATTTGTTCACTTTTTATATTTTTAAATTTTAATTCAATAGGAAACCCTTATAAAAATCCTGTGACTGATTTAACTGTGTCTCAGAATATGTTTTATATTTTTTACAGTAGATTCTGTAGTAGTTTAAGAATGGAAATTAATGAAACAAAAATATAAAAAATTTTTTTATTCTAAAAAAATTAATGAAACAAGGGGAGACTCATCTCTTCAATGGAGAATTCTAAATACCTATAAGAACTCCGTTGACAAAGTGGAACTAGATAACGGAGTATTCTTATCTGATCCGTCTTTAGTAGCTGACACAATTAACAATTATTTGTTCGAAGTACAGTCAAGTCAATATGAAAATTGTGTCAATGAGCTAAACGTAACACCTAGGCTGACGTCCTTTTTTACTTTTCCTACAAATGAAAATGAAGTGTTGCACGTAATTATGAAAAACAAAACATCTTCAGGTTTTGATAATATAAGTGTAGCATTAATCGAACTTATTGCACACATAATATCGAGAGCAGCGAGTGCGTGTTGGTCAAACTGTCAGCGCACACCACTGCCCGTCAAAACAGGGGTGCCGCAAGGCTTTCTCTGCCACTTTATTCTTGATTTTTATTAACGATGTATTAGAGAAAAAATTTAATGCAAAGATCAGTGGCATTCGCTGATGACATAGCTTTTTTATACTGTCAAACAAATAGCATACACAATTGTTACGGAACCAAATTAATGAAGATCTTTCAATTTTGAAACATTGGTGTAAATTAAATAAAATGTTAGTAAACGTTGAAACAACAAAGTATGTAACACTCGATTTTAAAAGATTTTAACTTTTATTCTGATTTAAAATTTCATGAATTAAGTTTATACGGATAACATAGGAGACTTATGTAACTGTAAATATATTACAAGGGAAGACAATTTTAAATTTCTTGGAATACTTTTTGATTCAAAATTAACATGGGAAAATCATATAACAGTCTTGCAAAATAAACTTAAATCCACTATAAGAAAATTTTATTTTTTGTGAAATTTCTGTGATGACTGATTGTTACGAATTCTGTATTTTGCTTTGGTAGAGTCAAGCCTTCAGTATGGAGTTGTTTGCTGGGGAGGGACGTATAAATATTTAATAGAGAGGTTAAGAGTCATACACAATCATTTTATGAGAATAATTACGCACAAAAGAATACGAGAGAGAGCTCCTTTCCTATTCGCATTCAATTTAAAATTCTACCACTGCAACATTGGTTTATTTTTAAAACTCTTATGCTGTTTTACACTAGAAGTGGTAATTTAGGAACAACGGGCTTAAATTATCCTACCAGAAGCACAGACCGGCGAATGTTCAGAACGCCTAAAGTCAACAAGTCAATACTAAAGCATTCTTTTCTTAACAATGGCCCAAATATATTTAATAAATTGCCTTATAACATTAAAATGTGTGTGAATGTTAGATAATTTTTGTAGTAAATTAAGAACGTTGCTGTTATTACAAGAAAACTGTGACTCATTTTACAAGAAATAATTTCCCCCTATAGTTATAATTTGAGTTATTATATAAATCATGTGTACAAATAAATTAGTATTTAATTAACATAAAGAAATATGTAAATAGCAAAGAATCATGTATTTTACTTGTGTACATTTAACATAATTTCTAGTTTCTAGTTGAGAAGGAAGGGTTATTGAGATATATTTTTTAGTTTGTAAGATAAAGATTGTAACAAGGAAAGTTTTTTTAGTTCTGTTGGTGATTCATGCAGTCCATTATTAATCTTGTAGTGCAGGCGCCACGGGGAGCAGCCCGGCTAATATCTTAAAGAATCTATAGACTGGACTCTGATAAAAAACCTGTTTTATTTTGTTATCCACTGACCACACTACTTGCAAAAGTGGTCAGTCAATTCCGAGTTATTATAATTATGTATTGATGTACATTTTATGTCGGAATAAATTCATTATTCATTCATTATTCGTTATTAATATATTCATATACTACTTTAAATTATCTATAAATAACTGTGCTAATAAAAACATGTTAAAAGTTCTATACAATTTACTGTAATACTTAGATTATGTGGGAGGTTATGCGAGAAACAAATACTTTTTCGTATAAATAAAAAAAATCTATTAGTAGGCTACTTCAAAAGAAAATAAGTATAATAAAACAACAACTTGTTAAATGTAGCCTAAATTGAATTTATTATAAGTGAGTGATTGTAAATTTCTGTATCAGACAAAATTGCTGAATTGGTAAACACAATTTGTATTAATTTGAAAACAAAATGAGTTAAGGACTAACATATCTTGTAAAGATGTATATGAGAGAAAATCATATGAGTTCCCTAGCTGCTGATATTGTTAATCATAACATTACTACAGATATTTGAAATTGTGGCAAGCTGCCACGGGTGCGATCTATTGCGTGCAATCATTACTTTGATAATTTAATTTAGAGAACAGTACACGGGTATCGGTAAGAATATTTTGGTTGAAATGTATATAAATTCTTCGCCCATGATCTTGTTGTGAATTCAACGTTTAACTGTATAATATATACCTGAAAATGGCCAAATAGATAACTGTAAATACGAATAATTTCACATAATTTACTTTAGCCTAAACAAGTAAGACAATTAATTAATATGGTTAAATGTTTCAAAGTTTGGTGCGAACTGGATATTTACTTGTATATCCACCTACCTGAAAATGGTAGTGTATACAAGTAAATATCGAGTGTATTCACAAAAAAATGGATTGCTGAAGTGAACAGGGTAAAGAATCCTAGTAGCGTGCTTTCAGCAAAATTATAGTGTGTAATAATTGTATACTCTATATATTGTATAATTGTATATTAATTGCATATTGTATTTGTACCTGAAAATCGTCATAGAAATGGACGGAGCTGTAAGTATGAACAATATCAATGTGAATAAATACTTTTTATCTGGCAAATTAAGACAATTGGATCGTTCCTTTCACTTTACCTGAGTGGTATATGACATTCAGGTATGTAATCCCCAGCAATGTCTAGTACAAAGGGAAAGAATAAAAACTTTCCAGGAAATGAACCAAATAATGGTAATGCTGACCACACTACTTATCAGAATGAAAGACATCCCTTTGAGGTCTAGTTTTATATGCTTAGCAATATTAAGTATAATCATCATTACATAATATAATGTAAAGTAACTTTTTGTGTTTGTCTGTTTTTGTGCATCTGTACTACTCAACGGATTTGATACGATTTTCACTGACGGCTTCGTTACAAAATAGGGGGGATTTTAGGTATGATACATCAATTATTGAAAGTTGAAAAAAGTTTGTATGGTGCGAAAATTGATATTTTTAGCTCTTTAATTGTTATTACTGACTAAACCTTACGACTTGTAACAAAATAATGTACTAAGAAACTGTACCTTTCAAAAAAGCCTACAAAAAAATTCTGCGGTAGCATATATCTATATCCAACAATGGCAATGTGCCATTTCTCGCTCTCCCCTCGCTCGAAGCGTGGGAAGTGTGCGACAGAGACTGGTTGTTAATGTATCCATCATCGCTAATTGTAATGATTTGTAATGTAATTTAATATTTTTAACACGTTCATATCTCTATTTCATAAGAGTGTTATTATTTTTTTAAGAGAAGTACAACACGTTTAGTTTGCAGATTTTACTAGTTTAAAACCTTTTATTTCATTCGATGTTATTGTTACACTTTTCAGTAAGCTTCTACCAAAATTTTAAAAGTGAGGTTTTTATGATGTGTATTACAAATTTTTTCAGGAAACAGAGTTAAATTATTGATGACAAAAGTTTATTATATTAATTTTTTATAAATGTTTAGATTTTAATTTCTATTTTTTTCACTGTCACCTGGACTTTTAAGCAATTTCCGTTATTGAAAACAAAAGAATACAATGTGATAGTAATGAAGAGGGGAGTGTTAAGACATTATGTCTAAAGACTAAAACTATTGTATACAATTCTCTCACGGTCCGATACCTCAGACTATCCGGAAGACCTCGCGAAAGAAAAGTTTTATTGAAATTCAGAAGAAAAATAACTGTATAATATCTCAGTCTTAATTCCATCCAAATATACCAACTTTAAAAACCCTGTCGGTGGTGAACAATGTGGAAAGCCTTAATTGCCTAAAAAGAGAATTAAAATTGTCCTCATTTTGACTTAACGGAAGCCATTTTCGAAGACATAAAGAAACAGCGGAGATTGTGGAGATTGATGAAACCCAAATTTATATGCATATATTAGCCTACGTTATTGGTTTCAAGAAAGAGGGACAGTACAGTAATTAACTAAGTTAGTGTGGTGTAATAGAACAATGCAGATTAGATTGTACGTTATGGAGAAATATAAAATTTTATCAAATATTTTGAAGAATTTTTGAGTTATTGATATTAGTTTGAAGCTTTCAAGATTAAACTATAATTTTTTTGTATGAATAGGGTTAATAATCTTCACATCTGTTGTGAGGACACCCTGATGAGTTGAAACAAGAAAGTAAAGATAGGAGATAGCTCAAAATAAATCTTTTGATAAATAAAGAAGAGAATTAAAAAAGTTCAGTTGTGGTGCTTCAAACGCTCGTTTCTTGGTATACTGGACGAAAGTTTAGCCTGATCAACTTAACAAAGTTATATTTGCTTAGTGGCGCGCCAACACAAAATTCGTCAATTACCAAGGTAACGGAGTGTGTCCGTCCCGACCTTGAACAGATAGATAACGTGGTAGTTGTTATCTGTTGCAATGAAGTAGGCGACTGTATGACGACAGCTGAAGTACAAAGTTCGTCCACCTAGCGCTGGGAGTGATGAGTCACGAATTAAAAGTTGAGATTAGGACATCATGGACTGTTTAGCGGAGTGCAGAGTTCAAGACAGATAACCGAGTTCAGCTCTGTGGGAGGATTTCTGTGATTTTTTCTATATTTTTGAAGAGGGTTCTGGTTTTCGTTCCGGATTGTACGTCAGGCAGACTGCACGTTAGATGTGAACTAAGATGGGTTTTATATTGGCCTTTAAATTTATAGTAAAATTTAAATTGTAACATTTTGTTTTATATCTAATACTTAATATTTGACACGAATATACAGTTAAAAGTTCATTAACAATGACGCTATGCGTTTTTTTCTTTATAAACAGAAAAATATTGTTTAAAATTTTAGAACATTTTGAGCTAGTTGGAATTGGTACATTAATTCAGAAGCACAGTCCAGCGAAATTTCATTTGCATAGTTCTTGCCGACTGGCCGACTGTTTCAAAGGGGGTTTTGTTCAGTGTCAAATTCTGGCCACCTTATGTTTTAGGGCATTTGTAAGGTAGATGAATACTTACGTAATAGCTGAAATCTAAAACGGCGTAAAAAATATCTGTTTTTCCTTAGAGAATGTACTTACTATATAGTGTTAAAAAATTGAACATAATAAACAATGTTTACACAGAACAGTTAATTACAATTACATGCTCCTTTAAATTTTTTCACACTTTTACTGAACAAGATGGGATTTTTCGCTATTTTAAATACCAGTGAGGAGTAGCTCGGATGGATTTCGAAATAAAGGCCTATATTCATCCCCGGGACCGTAAAAAAAAATGTCCATGTAAAATTTCAGTACATTTCGCTGAATAGTTTACGCGTGAAACCTAAACAAACAAACAATAGCACTTTCGCATTTATAATATTAATTAGGATGTACTAAAGTTGTTTTCGATAGCGGAAAAATTCTGCAAAAAATTCTTGAAGATCGTGCATGATATCCCCGTTGAGTTTCAATTCGCCCATCTGATGATGACGAAGAATATCGTTTAAAATAGATGATACTTTTCTAGGTTGCCTTCAAAGGGTTGCGACTGATAACCATATCATTTATGGAACGGTCGGATTTTACTCTGGAAATGCGGTTTTATGTTCAAACTTTTATAAATTATAATTATTCTTCAATTCAGTTTGTGCTCATGTCTGCAAAACATAATCAAATTGAATTCATTGTTTGTGTTTTATAATTTTTATGATGTAAAAATTTTTGGCTTTTATAAACTGATATTTTTTGTGGATTACTAAGGGAAACGCTCTGTTAAAATGTTTTCTCAACATCAGTTTTATTGAAAACACTGTTCCAATATTTGGATGCAATATTTTTCTTAAGTTTTATTTGGTTGTCTCTAGAAAAACTTTTACTTTTTTTTGTTAACCATGTTTTCTACTAAGAAACTGGTAAATAAAAGCATTCACCGTGATCAGGCAAACTAAATTGGACAGTTTTGTAAATTTGTTACGTAAAAGACATTATGAAAAATGTTATAAATACGGTGCCTCCTCTTTTAAATCTCAGGTTGATACCTGTAATAGTTTGTCGACTGTAACAAAAAAAGATATCGAATTAGAGTATTTGCTTGACGAGTAACAACATTAAAATCTCCAAAATATAATAGATAGATTTTTGTTGGTTTATATTTGTGAAACAATAATTATTTAATTATTATGAAAGTTATTTGCCGATCGTTAACATGTGTTTGTGCCGCACTTTGTGTATGAAAACCTGTAATTATATAACTAAAATAACAACATTTCGGGCTTTGTAAATATTGAAGTAAATTAAATTTAATATTTTCTGCCTATGTTTGTTCATACCGGCCCGCGCTCCGTGTGTATAACACGTCTGTGAGTGGATGTCAATCGCTTTGACTGTTAACAAAAACACGATTGCTTATTTCATGTGTAATGATTAAATGTGTAGTTTGTATATGCAGTAAATATATAGTCTATAAAAATATATGTTAATGTAAATGCCAATTCCTTTTTATTATGGATGAAATGGTTTTAAATTAAAAAAATTACGCACATTACATATTATTTAAATAGTAAATATACGCTCCCATTTTCAAATTGATGCTGGAAACACAATCAAATTGCTTTTCTTGACCTAAGCAAAACTTTTGACTACTTAGACCAGATATTATTTGTGGCACTACTAAATAAATTAGGTTTTAATAAAAATAACACTGTTACAAATTTTTACCACCTTAAAGTGATTCAGAAGTAGAGTAGCGTCAAGGATAAATCCAACAAAAGTGCTTGAGATTTAAAAATTAGTATTTTATTGTTGGTGTTTTCATTTTAATGAATAACCAATAGTCCCCACTGTACTTAAGAAGAATATCACACCGTGCAGCAATATACGAGTTGTTCTGAAAGACAATGTAATTTTAAAGTTGTGTTCCTGCCCTCTCAGATAGTCTCATTTATCACTTCACGTGATGGAGTACAGGATTGATTATTTACTAAATTAATTATTGAAACTTTATATAGTACCGTATAAAAGCCTTCGTGTCTGGATAATGCCTACATTAATATTCAAGCCTTTGAGACAGTACCATGTGCGTAGCTTATTACATTACAAGATGTAGCCTGTGCATTAAATTTTGTGTATTAAACTCGTACAATAAACGTTTCTGAAAATGGTCAGTGACATGAATATTGTCATATAAATAAATAGTGTCATTTGTATTTCGAATTTAACAAGCAGCAAGTAAGACCACTTACATTGTTTGATTAACCGTAAGTAAATACCGTTTAAGTACATGCCTACAACTAAATACTATTTTAAAACTTATTTTTTAAGTTATTATTATTTAACAGCAGTAAGTGTTTTAAAAATCATCAATGCTATTCTTTTACTCTATTAAAATATAAGTACATCAGAAAAGTGTAGTTATTTAATGGAGTTTAAATGATACGTGGATATTTATCAATTTATAACTAATAAGTGACAATTTAGTAGTAGGTGAATTGGATACTGGGGAAACTAATGCCCATTCTGTTCCAGAAGTGATCAATATCACATGTTAGGAATTGTATTGCTAATTCCAGAGCTACAGGTTTCATATAAAGCTAGATTAGCCTGAGAAGCGTACATACAAAAGATCCCAAAAGATCGTCATACAATAGAGTTTCGTAACTAACAAATTTGGCTGCAAATATTCACATGTTTGATAAGACTCAATGATTAATGTTTTGTTTACAACATTTTTCAAATTTATCAAAAAGTATTTTTTACAAAACAAATTATCTAGGTGTTTCATTTTGATAGTACAAACAGTTCGCAAATTGCTATGTACATTGTTTTAGTATACGACAAAAATTTGTCCCGAAAATATCGTGTTCACTGAAGCAAGTTATACGAGCTCTTGTTTAGCATCCTTTTGTATAAGTATATTGCCTCCTACCATTTTCATAGTAAATAAAATAATGTAAACACAAATTATTAATAACAGTATAAACAACTTAATATCAAGTAAAAGGATATTGTAATAAATGGCTACAGGTAATGTTTTAATGTGATTCAAGTAGTGTTAATGATAGTTAGGTAAGTTTATTATCATACCAATGTAAGATACTCGCGGCACGGTGCGGGGCGGGCCGGGTGCAACATGTCTAAAATGTACTTCGCTTTATCTGCACCTTAATTTGTTTTTGAGAAAAGCATTGTAGTATACATATAAATATATCTAACCCTGTAGCATTGCTAATTGATGGAAACAATAAAAAAAAGTTTTTTTGACTATATTAAATATATTTTACATGCATATTGTTTACACAAACACATCTACATTAATGTTAATTACATGACTTCAGTAATAAATCATTCTTATAATAGTGAAGAAGTTAAAATAATTTATAGATATCAAATATATTCCTTCTTACAATAAAAGATACATAAGTTCTTTTTATTTGGAGATGACAAAAAATATCTGGCCTCATAGATTGATACGCACAAGGAAAGCCAGTTAGTAATATATATTGCCTATCAAATTAGTATATTTAGTCCCTGGTGTGTAGAGTATTATTATACAGTTCATAAAAATAGGTGCTAATAATCGGTTTTGTAAGGGTTAAGGAAAATTAATAAATTTTTAGTACACCTTTCTTCAAGACAAATACAACAAATACTGTGCGACAAGTACTGTTTTTTTTACTGTTATTACTTTTTGATTAATGATGTGTTAAAATGGAAAAAACTTAAATTTTTTAACACAAAGCTGTGTTTTCTCCATAATTTTGATTGTCACAATCCACAAAATAAAATATATTTGTCTTTCACTCTAATACATGAATGAATATTGCCCAAGTAGTAAAAAATTGTTTCAGAGATGATATTGGAGTATGTTTTAATGTGGTAGACGTTTGAAGTGACATTTTTAGCGTGTGAGAGAGATCGCCGGGACCTGGCTCCGTCTTTAGAAGACCAAACTATAACCTAGTCACAAGAGTATATTTAGTGGTACATAAATAAACTTCAGAATTTTATGAAGACAGCAGTACCGATTACTTGATGAATTGAGTATAAAAAATATTTTTAACAAATTTCTAAGAGAACAAATACAATTAAATCAAATAGTACATTGCTACTTTAGAATCTGCCAGATGCAGTGTTCAGGAAGGTCGAAGGAGAGAGAGAGAGAGATAAACAGATGGGACAGATAACTTCCGGGAACTTGGAGTGGAGGTGGAATGGGCCAGCGGGCTGCTTATCGCAGAAAACAGGAAACGATGATGCTCATGCGATCTCGCGGTCAGAGTCTGCTATACTGTTGCAAGTTCAATTTTAAAGATGCGTTAAGAATTGCGGCCGCATTCTTAATGATAAATATCTATCTACGTAGTAAGAGAATGTTTACATATAAACACTACCATAGGTTGGTTAGAAATCTAGAATACCTAACATTCCTGTCGTATGACATTATTTATTTATTGGCGTATGTATACTACACGCTCTGTGAATAACGCAACAGGCTAAATCAATGTCTACGTGATGTTTGGTGACGGATCACTTTTGTTTAACATCAAATCTCACTATTAGGTGTTATGTACACAAACCGATTCGTACACAAACCAAGTATTCAGTCGGATCAACAGAATGCTCACGTACGCTGCTTTATAAAATTCAAAAGAAATAGCCGTATTTAACGAAGCTCCCTGAGGTGTGGCGTTAAAAATAGTTTTCACCCTGCAGTTCTGCCTCCTACGGCCTCAAAAACATTCAGTATGAATTATAACTACGTTAAGGCGTTCATTGTCAAATAAACCATATCATATACAAGGCATGTCCAATATTAAAATCTGTGAATTTGCTTGGTCTTCTGCATTTATGTTACAGATTTGACTTCTTCATAGTATATGAGTTTTATTAAAAGTGGTGATGACTAGTTTCAATCATGTATATTTGAGTTCATATCCAATGTAATATAATCATATATAACATTGAGTTTAATCCGAAAAAAACTATTATATCAAGATTTGTAAAAGGACTTTCATAACAAATAACAGTCCAATTCAGATAGGTGTCAACCTCTCAAAACATGTTTAATATTAAGATATTAAGACATCGTTGTTAAGACATTAGTCATAGAGTATCTATAACATGGTTTTTGTATAATCCATATTAACACTCTTGTCAGCTAAAGTAACTAGTTGACAAGTTTTTGTCTCTACCCAATTCGAGTTCTTGGGTAATTTATTTCATCCTAAAAGCTTTGGCCTTCTCTATTTAATTAAAATTGTACCTTTATCTTAGAATAAACCATAAAAACACAATGCGAAATTTCGTTAAATTCACGAGTGTATACTGTATATAATTTCCCGTAATAGTGTTCTGAAAATTGTTTTCGTGGGTTTCACCTCAAGATAGTCTGGGCTCAATAACTAGACATTTTAGCAATTATTAAAAAAGTTAGACAACTCAGTATCCACTTGGTTTTACAGCTTTAAAACCAGACACACATGTATTTAAAGCTCTTGCTACAGTAAAGTGTTTAGCGAGTCATTTTTGGTATTTATAGTTTAAAGTTTAAATAACAGTATTAATTTAGGTGAGAAATAATTTTGTACATACTTGATCCCTTTCTGACGACTCAGAACAAATTATACATTCACGCTACCATTCTGAGGAGCCACTCATCAGAATAGGACAATCCTCAGAATTGGGTCGTTTGCGTATCTATATATATATATATATATACATGAATACAGTCTACCACCCTTTCCAGGTATTATTCCTGGATCAAAGACAAACCAAAATATAATGTTCGAACTTTTTAAAATTAAATAAATACCCAAACGTACACCATTTGTATTTTCCCATATTTATTCGTAAATAACTTTACAAACTAAAGTCTGATTACAGTAAAAATAATTAATTTATTACAAATACAAGGATACAAAGTTTAAGATGATAGGTTTGAGAAATAAGTGAGATAAATTAATTTTAAAAGGCCATGTAGCCTACTATAGTATAATAGTAACTGTCATTATGTGAGACCACTACAACTTGTGAGGCACAAAAATCAGCTGTTTTAATATTTTAGCTGCTCTAATCAGATTGTTATAACATTAAATATTAATTTGTTGGTCTGTAGACATGATGTCCTGAGAAGTAACTTTAAATTGTAACGTAACGTAACTCTTGATTGATGAAGGTTTTAAGAAGAAAAAAGCATAGATCGAAAATACGTGAAGAGGGTTTTTTATGTTTAATAGAGAGGAATTCGTTTTATATTAATTCAAACCAAGTCAGAATAATTTATATATTTATATATATAGGGTATGTAATCATTCAGTATATATTTAGAATTCATTTATTGCTTATAATTTATATTGCTACACAAAAATACCATAAAATAATTACACTCAAATATATTAAGTATATTTATAGTAATCTGACCACACGTATCAATATTAATATAGCGTCAAATACTGGTTTTTTGTGAAATAATAGTATCTTATGACTACTTTGAAACTAGATCCATCCGATTAGTGATCCGTCATCATACTCATGTTTCAGGTTATAATACAATTGTGACAAATATAATTTGTGACAAATATCATATAAGGTAGAGTTCGTCTTGTATTAACGCTTCTAGCACATTTAATCTATACTAAAGTAATTTCAGAAAGACGTTTGCTGAAGGTGTTACAGTAGAATACTTAAAGAATCAGCAAGCTATCCAAAGTTCTCTTAGCGTAAAAGTCATGTTTTAATTGTAAAAGACTTCTTTATAAAAGAAGATTGTCCTGAAATTGTAATAAGGACACTTGACGTCACTTTGAGAGTTCATCGCGCCTCAGCAACTGAAATCCTCTTCAGATTCGGAAAGAGGCTGGATTCTTACTAATTAAAAAGAAAGCAACTTTGTTAACCACTAATTAATGTCACTAATAAGCCCGTTTGCTGGACTTGTCTGATCTGTACTGCATTTGAAATTTAACGTTCAAGTTCTCTTAATTCAAGTTCTCTGGGAATCCAAAATTAATATGATATTGTTAATTAAAACGCGTATAAAATATTTAACCCAAATTAATTTTATTAATTCATCGTAAACGATAATACATGTAATTTTATGAAAAAACTGAATCTTCCGTTGGTTGCTTAATAGCTACTCAAACAGATTTCCCTTCAGAATATGTCCTATTGCTATGTAAATGTACTCATTTATGTATAACTTATTAACTACAAAATGCATTTTAAGACTAATATTTTCGATGCGATTCGAGAGAAATTCTATGAATACGAGTTAATCAAAAATCAACATAATAAACGCAGTTGGGACAATAATATAAAATACCAAATAATAAAAATAAAGCACGAAATCGCTCTCTATATATTAAGCACGATATCCGCGCTAACTCGGTGGTTATAAATGGGTTATAACCCCTAGTAGAACTATATCTTGTTTTTCACAAAGATTAAACTTAACACACGTATATCTTATACTCTCATAATAAAAATAACAGAATATGTCATGAAGATAAAAAACCGATATGGGTTGAAATGGAATGGTTGTGTTAACAGTAAAATGCTACTAAGGCACTTTTACAAAAATGCATAGACTGGATGTATAGTCCTGTGAATTAGAGAATTGCTCAAGGAAATATGCATGCATCTATTGTTGGATGGAAGTGATAGATAAACGATGGGACCTAACATGTGTAACGACTCACTCAGAGAACGCTTATCGTAAGCAGCTTAAACGTCAACTGTTTTCAGTCAACTGCTGTTATTTTACAGACTCTTAAGTTGCTTGCAGAGGTTCAAAAATAATAGATTTAAGTTTTACGTAATTTTCTCAATTCTTTACTAACGATCAAAACTATGATTATTCGCAAATACATTTTAAAATTATGGTCCTGACATCAAATCGTATCGCTGTCTGGTCTTTCTGTCCCTTTGTGAAATAATCTTGGTAAAAAAGTGCCTAAAAATATCTACGTAAGTTTTTAAAAACATAAATTCTTGGTTCATGGAAGAATCCTATTGCTTTTGGAATAAAAATGTCAAAGGGCAGACCGTCCTCCTGTATATCAGTTCGTCTGCCCCTGTTATACGATAACCCTTTATGGAAAGGTCCTAGAGAGTTAGTACGTAGTTCATAGAAGAATCCGATTGATTTTTATATTAAAAGGTTGAAGGGCAGACCGTCCGTCTGTCTGTCAATAACTCTTTTCTCTTTCGAGAAGTTCTGCTTGACTAATTGGATTCTGTGATTATTGGATTCTTCTTGTAATTCCATCATATTACTCGTGTATATTCACACTATAAAATATTAAAACTAAAACAAACTCAATTTTATAGGGATTTCCGTGTTAACAAGAGGGGCATCAAATATAGCTTTTCACTGAAGAAGGAATGTCTACAAGTATTCCTTATTCGGTTATAGTAGTGTAGAATGTTCTGATCTCCACATCTTATCATATTTTAATGGACTAGATCCATAAACACTAGGGCTGCGATAGGAAAAGTAACGTTTCCTTTATTGTGATAAAATTCTTAGTAGCTATGAGATTTTTACTTGTATAGGGAATGATATGTTACTAAGTAATTCCCTAATTAAGAAATTAAAGATATGTAATTAGTCAAAATAATAGTATTGTATTTACAGAGAGAAGATGATAACTAACTTTATAATAATGACCAAAACAAAACAGGTGGTCTATATCTGTTACAATACTAAAATAAATTATATTTTTAAATCAGCTGACCAGCTGACACTACACTTGTGTTGCTAGGCGACGAAACTTCAAGTCGAAAGTATCAATATAGAGTTCGTGACGAGTAGATATGTAGTCAAAGTGCTTCTAATGTGCTTATAAACTCAATTTGTAATTCTAAAGATTGCGTTTGTATTTACATTTTATAAATATCAACCAAATAAAGATAACAGGATATACATATCATTCAAATACATATCACTACCGTAATTCTTTTCCTACACAATTTAAATAAAATCCATTATCATGTTACAGGTCATAAAATGTACTTACTTTTATCGTGTCGTCTTAATGTCAGGATTTATGGGTATTAACGTTTTACTTATAACAATGAGAATGTACCGTTAGCTTTTAAATTATTGCAACTCCAGATGTGTTAAAGATCAATAACGTTCCAAATTTGTTTCTGAAACCCTTTAGAGTTTAAAGAGATACACTTAGCCACCTCTAGTCGAGACAGATTGCCTTAGTTTGTTAATAGCACAATTTGTACACAAATGCCTCTATAACTGACAAACCTCAGTCTGACTGTGATATATCGGTCCACTTCAGCTATTTGTTCTCCCTAAGCTCCAGACATTTATAAAACAAATCAGCCGTTCCTCTGTGGCAATCCCGGCGCTCGCAAGTCTCATTCCCTGGACACCAATTTTGTTCCTTCACAACTTCTTACTGGCGTCCTCTTGAATGTTTCGAAACCTTTCACTCGATAAAGATTTTAATTTATGCAAACTTTGGAGTTCTCTGATTATTCTTTATTGTACACAGTTACTGAGATAAACTCATACAGCAAAAATAATGGGGGAAATTTAATTAAATCAGGTTTTCAGTAAAATAAATACCGTAACAAAAATCATACATTTTATATAATACATTTATTTTATAATATAAATAGATAAAGCTTACGTATTATAAATAAAACATTTACGTTAAAAATTGCATTTTCCTTACCCAGTCAATCCCAAAATCTAATTATGAGAATCTGATCTGAACAAAACTATCAGCTTAAACGTATAATTTTTCTCGTCTAAATTTAAGAAAACAAACATATTTTAGGGTTTTTGGACAATTTAGTAGAAAATATTTCTTTTATAAATTATATTTGTTACATTTAAATTGCACACTGCACATTTCCGTCATAAAACATTTTGTACCAAATGCTAGAGGTCGATAAAAGGATGGTATTTTGGGTTTCCCAAACTATGGTTTCCTCTGTAAAATATTATTTCCCATATTTATCAGCGGTAAACGCGAGTATTATATTATGATACTTTATTTTCTCCCCGCTTATTCAACGTGTAATATCTGATACTGCACAGCCTCCTGAAATCTAGAATTCAGCGTCTGATGTCTAAAAGCATCCAGTAAAATCTGGCTTCTTATATCCTGTGTGTCTTTCCTGTCAATTGAAACCTTTTAGATCATCATTAGACTAGACCGATATGAAATATATTGTATGTTGTTTTTAATAGGTCCACCGACATAAAGGAGTTGCCAATGTATACTTTACCTTCATGAAATCAGACGGGAAAATACCTCGTTACTTTTTATAGTTGATTCTCTTTTAATTGTGACTAAACTTTACTCTGTCGCCTCTGCAGTTCAATGTGCTAACTCCTATTTAAATACATCTGTTAAGTATTATTGCGTAAATAACTTGTTTTTTTTTTTTATTGCCTAATATGAAAAGGCTACTTTTATTGAACAATAATTATGTATATATTTTTTGGGCAATTTATACTCTATATTTGCCTTTATTTACTAAACTGTATATACTACATTAATTCTATATCTCTTTCTGCGGCCTAGTGCCTACAATACCATTCCTTACTGGATTAAAATATTCACGTACAGTGACAGACCAATGAACCATTGTTTCCCGAATCAGCTGTTTACTGTACACTGACCAACCAATCACAACGGTTATCAATTGCCTACCTTGCAAGCGACGGCACGCTTGCTCGTTATACTCTCGGTCCCGCCTGGGGCACTTATGTACTCTCTAGCCACTGCTTACCATACTTACTCTCTCTCCCCCATGTGTTACTCTCTTATTTAAATATTAGTTTATCTCTATTTGTTGTACATTTACATTAACATTAAAGTCAGTGCTCTGGATTGGCAATCTCTACCAGAACGTCTCTGCTCCCGGACACCCGCGTCTACCGTGCTCTACAGGACTGGCCACAGTGTTATGAACTATTCGTTTGCGGTCGTATTGTGCGTGAGTGAATGCGTGAAGGACATCTTCCGTCTTCACGCCTGCCGACAAGACAGCAGCCTATTTCCACACTTACTGATCACAACCTGGCCCTCAACAACAGCAGTCTACGGTTAGGTACCTCTCATGAAAACAAAGGTAACTGTTTATTTTCTGCACTTTATTTGAATATGCACTGTCCATAAACTCATTATGTGTAACCTAGTGAACTCTTGTTAAAATCAGTGTGTTCGGCGTCTTCACTGCCTAGTGTGAAGTGGTCCTTTTAATCGAGCCTCTAAAATATTATCTCACGGTTCTCATAACCAAAATTCATTCTTTTCAACATCACCGTGCACACCTAAAAAAGTTATGATCGTCAAAAAAATGTTCTATTTCAAAATTTCCTTGATTAACTACTAAAGAGTACAAATAAAAACATTTGTACGTAACTATTAATAATTACAGCTCAATATTATTTAAGTAATTATTATAATGGTTTACTCAATACAGAGTATTTAACACTTCTGTGTAGTTTAGTACTAGTAGTACTAGAGACAGAGCCATCAGTCAAAAAATTGACTAGTTGAAAGGTTCATTAGCGAACTGTCTGAACCAACGTGTTGCATCGTTTTTACATCAGAAACACCTAGCTTACAAAAGAGTTCTTCTAGTGAAGTAGATGGTGCGAAAAGGCGAGAGCAAAACATCTAGTTATCACTGTGGCTTCTGGGTTTGCAATTGAATTCTTGAAAAAACTTAATTATAAAAAAAACATGTTAGCATTTTTTTACAGTTCCTTCTTTCATTTTGGCATTGGTTATATAATATTCTATGAAAACTATGTCACCCAATGCTAAAATCTGTCGTGAAAAATTAAATATTAGTTGGAAACACGCTAGTATTAAACTACACAAAAATTTTAAAGACTCTGTATTTATTTAACCATTATTTATATTAAATACGTATAACAATATGCAGATTGCTATAATTATTGTTCAGTCATGTACTAATGTTTTACGATGACTTTTTAATATTTATTCAAAGAAATATTGAGATATGAGTATTTTATCGACAACTTACACTTATATCAGAAGTGCTTGGTGCTGTATTTAAATAGGAGTCACGTATGACGCCTGTGTTGTATTGCACAGAATTACAAGGAGTTAGGGTAACATTTAGTCACAAATATAAGAAAATCAACTATAAGAAGTAACGGGACATTTTCCCCTTTGTATGATTATATCATATAGGTAAATTAAAATAGGTAAAATATTTATATCATTGTACGTATACAAAGCATGATATACCATATATTTCGTATCGGTGTAGTCTATTTATGATCCAAGAAGTAGGCATCAGATTTTTTTCCACACTCTCTATGATAACGAAGATTTTAATTTCAATTACAAATTTGATGAACTGTATGAATAATAAATTAAATTTATCTGTGGCAGATATTTAATTACCTATAGTATCAAACTGTAAAGACAGAAAAGCGACTTTTCCCATACAGACCAAAAGCCCATGCTGTTCTATATTTTCTACAAAGCTTTATTTAATAGTTTAATTTACAAATAAAATATTATGACAGTAAGTATTTCTTTTTAAATAAATTTACTACCCCACTGTGCCCCAGATATAACTCACCAGCTCTACTTTCATACAAATGGTTCTATCTCCAATAATAGTCAAGTCACATAACAATCATTGTTTAGTGAGCTTTGGGCCACATCACATTGATACCTCATGAGATTGATGACGTCAGGGACAGGTTTGACAGCTGACAGTCACAAGTTCACTGCTGACGGTAATTCAGAAACGGATGAACATGGGGGGTTCTAAACGTCAAATGATTCAGATTGTCATTTATGGTCTGAATGTTTTTCACGGGCGGTGTAGGCTACATTTCGCAACACTAGCATTACTTTACAAACACGAGGATTACTTTTAAGATCTATAAATTATTGGAGGGAAATTAGATGGACAGAAAATAAATTATATGGTTAGAAAACAAGAATGGCATACTTACGACATGTGAGTTGCAAACTGCATAATCGCTTAGGATTGAAGGATAAACGGAATTCGATCAATTTTAGAAATATTAGAATAACAACTGGTACACATATAACTAATTAAAGTGTGATACGTTGATTTCTATAGTTAAAGATAACAATTCAGTACTGATATTTTATAGTACCTACAAATTTCAAGGTACGAAATTATGCATCTTTTTTACATTTTTACAGCGACCAAATATCTCAAGAATTGAGTTATGTAAGTTTCGACACCGTAAAAACATATTCTTAGATAATGGTGATACCATTTTGCAAGCCCAAGCACTAAAAATCTATTTTTAAAGGGAAAGCATTTTGTCGATGAAGCCGTTAACACAGAATTACATAATTAAACATTCACACGTCCTAAGCCATTTGGTACAATTCAAAGCTGGAATGCAGGATTTTACGCCCTTTGGAACTGTTAGAGTAATTTATTTATACATTTATTTTTACCTTACAGGTAAATATGTAAACTGAATTTTACGCTAAGGGTTTGGCGGAGCGTGACAAAAAATACAGAAATTCAGTAATGAACAACGGAAGATTATAGATCAGTTTAACCTCTTAATCAATTTTTCTAATATTTTTTTAATCAATGCCGAATTTTTTTGTATATGTATTTACGATTATTTTAGTTTCAACCGCCCCGGTATTGCAAGGTCCAGAAGTTTATTCTTTTCTCTTTAATCACCCAACAATTTTGTAAAAAATTTATATTGAAACTCATTGCCACGATAGCAAAAAGTTTAAAATTCTTCACGTTTTCGTGACAAATGGTGACAATACACATGCATATACACAACGCTGTAAATTCTTACTAAAAATAATTTGAATATAATATTTTCATTTAAAAAATTGATTCTTTACCAAAAGTATTACTCAAAGTATCAAAAGATTGACAAGAAATGTGAAGTTTCAACAACACAACCTTAATTCTCTACATGAGGTGTGCACTAAATCTCTCTACTAAAAACACGTTTAAAATATTAAAGGTTAAAGGCACTATGAGCATATGATGCCACACCACGTGTTGCAATACAAGCTTCGCTGAGGTTGCATGCAAAACTAAGTTTATACCACATTTCAGTATGCTAGTTACATAAGTTAATATGGCACATGTTAAAATGGGATGACTTGTACTCAGTTTTTTTTTTTTATTTTTTTTTTTTTTTTTTTTTTTTTTTTTTTTTTTTTTTTTTTATTGATTTATTATGAGATTTTCTCATTATCATCGTGGTTACCCATAAGGCAGATCTAAAATTGTTCACTAATGCTCAGCCAAATCCTCAGAGTGACAAATACCGTCATCTAACTAGATGTTCCTTACATAGAAATGAAACCTTCACGGACAAAATATAAGTATATAGGTCAGTTCGTTCTTGAGATTTCGTGCTAAAAGACAGACAGTAACGAAATTTTTCCAGCCCCCCGAGTGATAGGCTTCGCTAAGGCTCAGCCAATAATTTAAATATCGATCATGAAAGATATTTTACACCATTTTATAACTGTTTTATCTTTGTATAATCCATAAATTAATTTACAGTACAGATTAGGTCATCATTTAAAAACGTTCATTCAATTGCGTTGTTGTTTAAATGGAGAATATTTCCACTTTAACTACATATCGGTACGTTTAGCAAAGTAAGATCGTTCGGTATTAACAACGGAGTCGGCCGCCGATGGTTGCAGAGTTTCAAGGGCAATAAAGGAACAAGAAGTTAGCTGGAATTGTACTTTTATTAGAAGCGATAAAGATAAGAGTAAATGAAAGTTCTCGTGGAACAGTCACAAGAACAATGGAGTTTTATTGGTTCTGTCAAGTAGCAAGGACTCTTGATCCGCGAACTTATTTGCAAGGAAAGGAGATTATTAGGTCAATAATGGTAATCCACTTTGTGTACGATATCGATATATTAAAATTTACCGCTCGATTTCCTAACAAGGACAAATAATAATGTAAGTGACTATAAATTTTGTAATAATAAATGTTTTCTTATTAACAATTTACTATACGCATACCAATGTGTGTGGTGTAAAAACTCGACACAAAATTAATAATCGAACTCATAATATTTACCTATCTGGAAACCAACATGTTAACTATATTTAATATGTGTATTTATACTTTATAACAGGCAGGCGTATGTATAGCGTTGCAAAGGTTTATTGTAAAATCGTTAATACCTGTTGTGGGAAAAAATTAAGTTGGACTTTACTCGTATCATTTAGTTTTACTTAACTTGTATTAATTATAGGACATTATTATGACAATTATAATACAAAAATTAATTCTCTTGTTTTGTATTTAATATTTTTTTAACAATTAAACTTTTAAATGTTTAGCTCAAATCCTATAAAAATACCTTGTACAAACTGTCCCATTTAAAGCGATCGTCTAGAGATTGTGTTGCTGATACAAATTAATATTACTCTAACTACTGCGTAAAGGGAATGGCGGTATGGGTGGTTCTGTATTTTGTGTCAAATAATCCATAATTGATGTTTCAAGCATATTTCAACATCCAGATTAAAGTAATTTATCACTGTATATTGATGTACGTGGGTTTTATTTATTTTAACGTGCTTATTTGACTAACAGTATAACTCTACCGTACACACATGGCATCATTTATTATCCTGATGGGAAAACCTGTTCAACTACTGAGGCGAGTTAATAAATAAAGTAAGATGAGGCCATGTAGATGAAAAATACATGGTTTAGTTAAGTGGAAAGGCTTCCCTCAGATGTAAAATTTACCCAAAACAATCCAATTCACGACCCACAGGTGAGGGGACTCCGGGGAAATCAAGCTACTTTGGTAAAGTGACTTTTTTTATTTAGGAATACTTTTACAAGCGTGCCTTCATTCATGGGAATTTGTGTATTTGCTAGTGAGTTCATGCTTTCAACAACTTCGATCCAATACTTCAATTAAAATACAACTATTTTTAAAACAGAGTTACGTTATTGATGGGTTTCAATTACTGTGATTCTTTTCGGTATTTAAGACTCTAATGAGGAAATATTATAAGTTGATCAATATAGTGTTGCAAAATACATTTCTAAATACCAAAATCACAAATATCAAAAAATCAAGGCCTTCAAATATAAATAACTTCGTGTATGGTTGCTATTTACATGATAAATATACTTAGTGCAATATTTATTTTTAGGACATCAAAAGTCTTTTTCAATAAGTATGTTAGAGAAAAGTTAAATATATACAGGGTGTGTAACATTTATAGGAAATATTCACGCAATGTTGTGCACCCGCTATTTGAAAATCTTACAAGATATATAAAAAAATGCATACGAACGAACATAATTGTAAATGGCTTGAATATTCTAAAACACTTTCTTGTTTTCCGCTAAAACGCATGATAACTTACATATAACTATTCCTTGTCCAACCTTTGAATGGCCACCATCTTGATAATTTTTATTGGTTAAGGCTAAATAACGATCTCTTCAAAGCTATGTTGTAAGTACTACTGTGTTTTTTACAAAATTTAATCTCGATATTTTAAAAATGAATATATATGTGTGTGTGTGTGTGTGTGTGTGTGTGTGTGTGTGTGTGTGTGTGTGTGTGTTCGAAAGAAATGCAAAAGACTCTACCGTAAATACAGTCATGAGTGCAATGTACTTTTCGTAAATCTTGAAATAATTAATTGTCAAAGAGTAAATTAAGGGTATCAATGTAAAGTAGAAATGTTTCCCGACTTCACGTTTCGCTTGTAAGCTTCTTCCACCAAAGATGAAAAACTTGAGCTGTCGTAGGATGATGTCTGAAATCTGAGGTCTAAGCCAACCTAGGATCATCCCACACATGCTCTGTAATTCCAGCTTCTATTGGTAGAAAAAGCGGATGCTCGCCGCAATGTGAGATCAGCCTCCACATCTTCCAGGTAGTCATAGGCCTTAGATTTCAGAGGTCATCCTACGACAGCTTCAGTTTTCAACTTTGTTGGAAGAAGAAGGTCATAAGCAGAGGTGAAATCGAACAACATTTCAACTTTACATTGAAACATCCTTCCCACTAATAATCTGGAATTCCAGCTTCAATTAAATTCAAATTCGAAATGTTTTTATGTATTTTTTTTAATTTCATTTAATTCATGTATCATCCTGCAGTTATACATTTAATAACAACAAAAAAGAAGAAGAAGGAGTCAGCAATTTCTCATTCATCTTTAAAATTTAGTTTTATATTAAAAATAACCATTACGTTATTTGTTTTCCATTTGTACCAAATGAATATGCAGTTATGCAGTGATTTGAAAACGTGGCATGTATATATATATATATATATATATATATATATATATATATATATATATATATATATATAATTTTAGTGAACCATGAAACCCTATTTGCGTAATCATACCCAAATTGGTATTTGAATACCCATTTACAATGTATGCTGTCAATCATAACTAAATATTATGTTCTTTTTTAAGTTAACTATCGATATAACTCACTTCTCAGTGATACGGCTGATGAGAAATTGACTTACTCCCACGTGTACTGAAGTTAGTAAGATACTAACTCACAATAATTAACGTGTAGTATAAGAGTAATGGGATACTGACTTGCAGTAACAAGTATTATCATTAATGAGACAATGACTTAAATTAACACCATCCAGTAAAATACAGTACTTACAAATTTGTCTTCTATAGCAAGTAAAAATACTAACTTATCAACAACGCATTTGACAGTTAGTGAAAACTTACAGCAAATGGTCTTATCATTATTAAGTTATTAGTAATATTTTGTTCCACACCTAATGAGATACTGATTTACAGTAACGAGTGTTATCGTTAGTGGGACAAGACTAATAACAACATATTGTACAGTTAGAGTGATATAAACTTATAACTACTAGTATTATCATTAGTGAGATACTAATAACATCATTTTCCATTCCTAATGAAATACCGATTTAAAGTAACGAGTATTATCATTAGTGACATGATACTAATACCATCGTTTTTACAGTTAGCGAGATACTAACTTACAGCTACAAATTAAGTTAGTTATTATTAAATTGTTCATTAGTGAGTTACTAATAACATCCACTTGCACACCTAATGAGATGCTAATGAGAAAGTTACGAGTGTTGTAATTAATGAGGTATTGACTTGTATCTCATCTTCGAAAGATAGTAAGGTAATGATTGAAACTGAGTGAGGTATGTACATGAGGTATTACCTGAATCTGTGAAGCCATTTTTATCCAAACCTTAATTCTGTCTATTATTCCTCTATTTCGATAAAAGCGTGTCGGGAGGGAATAAAAAATCTTTAGTAAATTTTGGATATATTCTTGGTAGTCGAGTAACCATGGAAATTTTAAGCATCAATACCGTGTTAATCTTAAAACCATTGTTGTACTGAGATACTCATAAAATAAAAAAATACCGCCGTATTATTATCATTATTATTAAAGGGATTTACTGCATTATGTAATAAAAACAGTGAGAAACTTATTTATAATATTTTGTAATATATACGCTGCTTTTCTCTTTAATAAAATTATAGCTTCGGGTTTTTTTACTATTTTTTAACTTTATATTATCGTATGCAGCAGCAAAACTGTAATTCTAGAAATTTTCAACGATGAGAATAATGGATAACCTATGTAACGATGAAAAACTTTCCATCGTAACAGCGTAAAATATTTTTATAAATTTAAAATGATAAAAAGTAAAAGACCAATAAACATGACTTTTGTGAATAATTAACCAAGAAACGATTATTTTTATTTTTTTGTTACAGCCTATGACACTGTTTACATTTCTAACTCAATGATAAAACCACTTTTTCATTTCGGATTTTTGTTGTTACCTTTATAAGTAAGTTATTTATAGGTAAAGGTAATTCAACGTAACCAAACAGATTGAGAAGAATTAAATATTTTTAGATTTCATAACATAATACGAATTTTCTTAATACTTACATAAATATGAGAATAGCCCAAGTATAGATAGAGCAGTGTAATGAAACTAAAATAATTATTTCATCCTTTATAATATAATTAAGACAATTTACTTAAGTTATAAGTACTAAATTATTGTCACAATTGTTAGAAACATTTCTTCCCAACACTGTTATTGTTGTGGTTGACTGTACATGATTGTATGAAGGGGTTATTAGTGAAGATAATGCGGAACCCTTGTAGGCGACAATCAACTCGACACAGATGTGTACTGTAGAGGTTTATTAATTACATCCCCAGGCTGCTCGCGAACTTCCCTGAACTTCCGAGCTGATGAAGACATTACGTTTCAGATCATAATATTTAATTATCTACTTACTTAGTGTTCATGTACTTTGTGTGTATAAATTTGTTTAATTTATATACTTGGAATAACTTTGTTCCTCAAAATATTAACCAACTGTATTCTCACAATGTTCCAAAACCTGAACGACGTTTAATTTTATTCTTGAAACTATAATTCACGATATGTTAAACAGGCATAGACTGTATGTTTGTCGTTGTTCGAATAAAGAATAAATATTCTTTATTAATAACCACTTCAGCTATTGATATCCTGTTTACTAATTAATATGTTTTAAGTGCATTTTGACACTTGCTAAACTATATATTTTGTTCTGCTAGAAAAAAATAATTAAAGCAGCTCGCACGAAATAAACCGATGGCGACTCGAGCGTCTTAATCCCCCGTCTACACCCAGCTCCCAAGATGTCGTGAAAAAAGGCACTAAGAAGAAAGTGCACAGTTAACTTTTTTGAAAAAAGTTAATCTATCCCCATATGGGTCTATAATATAGTGAAATAAGGAATATTACGTACATTGGTTAGATTTGTGCATTATCTCGAGGGATGCTTTTCTTTTTTAGTTAGGAGTGTGGGGCCACCGAAGTCCATACTGATGGCTAGGTGCATCTCAGATAGGTACTTTTCTCCCTTTCTTAAACTTGATCTGATGTCGAAAATGTTGGAGGATGTGGAACATGATTTGAGGTCAGGAAATACCGATCGGAAATGTCCCTGGCTATTGTACCACGTGATGACACTCCTGAAGGGTGGGGTGGACTGTGGTGGATGGTCAGGAGGAATGTGCATGAGCTGTTGTATTGTGTGACATACCTTTAAGTATTCATTTCCGGGTAACGTTTTTACATTTATCCTTGCGCGCTCTCTTCGCAAATTTGTATGTGTGCTTTATTTGCTGTGCGCATTTTTCGCATAATCGCTCCCAACTCTGTTGCCAGTTTTATTAGTACGTAAAATTACTGATCCGACTCAAATTCTCTTGAAATAAAAAAAAAACATAATCAGTGTTACCGTATACATATGAACGTCCATAGTTTACTACATCTGTTTAGCTCAGAAAATGTCGTAGCGAGAACAGCTGGTCTCAAATTCCCTTGGACAATTTTTGTGCGGGTTTCTATGTTTTTCTCTTGTGACAAGAAGCTGAGAAATCTCTCATTGCACTTGCACTCCTAAATGGACATTGCGCTTGCTTCCTGAGGACAAGAAATTCAGAATGGATAAGTTTCAGGATAGGGGCCGCCTCCTGTCGAGCTCCATGACTAAGGATAGCGGTCACTAATCTCGGTCATTTCACCTTGGAAAAAGGGGAGGCCTGCTCTGTACCAACCTCTCTAGAGAACGGTGCAAGAGTAGGACGTCCATTTGTCCAGGCTAGCAACTGCCACTAACACTTAAGAAGCCCCACCAACTCCAAAAGTAATCCTTCGCAGTAGACTAAACCTATCGATCTACCCTTGCACCCCAATAACTCTATATCTGCGGTTAGTGATGTCCCGCTACTGGACATTTATAGGGATGCCCTGATTTAAGTGACACGTTGGTTTTGCCATATCCTGTGTATGTTTAACTGGAAGTTATAAACCTTCATGGGAATATTTTCGTGTGAGTCACGGTACTTAATTGTTACGTGTGTTAAGTGTTACGTAAGTATAAACATTTATAAACTTGTACCATACTAGTGGGGTAATAAAGACCGTTACGTAACTTCAAATAAGTGTACTTGGTATTCATAACTTGATATGAATCTTATAACGTGGAACCTAAGAATTTTCTAAAGTAACCCAAAACTTTTTTCTGCATCAGGTAAAGATACTAGTCACCTGCACTAAAATTGTAAAAAGCGTAAAATATGTATACTTGACTTGGCTAAGGAGATGGCATCGCAAGATAAACAGGTTCAAGAAGTACGAGTGTGATTGTCCCTTAATGTTTGACCACTGTAAAACCTTGACACTGCAAGCAGCTACCTACTACCATTCATTGGTAGAATATTGGGTATTATACTTTGCCCGAAAAAGTATTTGCCCGAAATATTTTTTGTTCGAAATATCGTTTATTGTTCGACTTATTTTTTCTATGATTAATAATATTATAATAATCATATTTCTAAGAACCGTTTTTTATCGTTTCTACGTATGGTTGTCTTCAATAGAAATCAATTTCTCTTTAGTTATTTGTCTATAAAGTATTTGTTAAAAAGTAACTAAAATTCTTGATCACGTAGAAATGTGAACGAGTAGGCCTACATTAAAAATTATAGTTTAACATTTACATTGTGGTGGTATACAATATCCTGTTACCTTGACTTATCTTGCTGAGTCTAATGCACTAGTGAATCTGCCATAGTCTTATGTCTTAAAAGGATAAACTAAATAAAATATAACCCTGATAAAAAGCAGGTTTTGCCAAATTTATTACCAATAACAAGTTTTGGTAAAACCCAGAATTTGCACTCATTTTCCTGAAGTGGGCTACATTAAAAGTGACACAGATCATTCTCTTTTAAATGGTATCGTAACCATTCCTGAGATACAGTACATTATGGTTTTGAAAGAAGATACAACCATATTCGGAACCATTTAAAAGCTCCGAATAATTTAAGATTAAAGATCCGATGTCGAGTCTTCGAAGATAGAGAAAAAAAATCGTTTTTAAGCATCCTTCGTGAAGTAACGCGAAGTTTGGTTGTAAAATATAACGCTATTTGGATTCTGATGTATTTGTGACCATTGTGTTTTTTGTTACTGTACCATTATCTTGAAAGGTTAGTGAGACTAAGTCAATGACACGATCGTTTCTTATGGACCACCACGAGTGTCTTTGAAAAATCTCCAAAGCATTTGATTCAAAATTGTATGTAGTAAAGTGATTTCTTTAAACTCTCAAAGATCAATAACGCAAAGCCTTGAAATCGCAGAGAAAAAAATAAGGGAGCACATGTTTCTAATTGATCACTATGTAGTAGTTTTTAATTGTTGAAATACTACAACAATTTATTGTTGTGATATTTAGTTATGTAATTTGTTTAATTTTATTAGTTTTTATAGAATCTTTGACGTCAGGGAGCAAGATGTTACTACTATCAAAAGTGATAAAGTAATACAAAAACCTATGTCGTATAACGAATAGCTGTGTAATTTCCACGATATTGGGTGAATTTCGTCTAGAGATTTTGGAATTTGCTATTGAACCATGCGATGGGGCGAAGCCCTAAAGTCAGAGAGCAAGATGTTAGTTTTAAAGATGTACGGAGTAATGTGAAAAAGCCTATGATGTAACGTGAATGTATGCGTGATTTCCATGACATCAGACGAATAAGCTCTTGAGATTTAAATAGTTTTTATTTAAATACAATGCCAGTGGGGCGAAACCCTAAAGTCAAAATCCTAGCTATCCTAGGACTGATAGCTTCATTGAGTCCTAGCACAAAATATCACGGTACTTTATAAAGTTATGACATTTTAGTTAATTATACCTATAAATTTCATCATGGCGAATCTATGATATCGTAGAGGTCAACAGTTTCTAAGAAACCACTACAAGGCTATTATGTTTTCAAAATGATTGGATAGTTTCTGAAAGTTCAGCAGTTGTATAAAATAGTTTCCCAGTACCCGGAATGTATACAGAAAGGCACTTTCTAATAGAGATACCACGAGGAAAATTCATTTATTTGACAAATGCAATAACGTTTGTTCAGCATTTCTGCTGATTTTATAGTTATATTTGAACATTTGAGGTCAATGGGGTGGAACCATAAAGTCGGAGACTACAACCATTTCCTTGTGACCACCGATGAAATAAGAACAAACTAATATCTGAAAATATTTGTTGCAGTATTCTCTACATTGTCAGTGGTTTCAGATCTTAAATGCCAATCTGTTATAACCTTGAAATCGTATATCAAAACTATTTATATTAAGTGTTCTATATAATTTATTCTGTATCAGAAGGGTAACACGGGCTGTTACAAAATATTATAATATTCGATTATTTAGTATGAGAGATGTTAGTATTTTATACAATCGTCAATATACATTTCTGTGGTATTTTGCTGATTATTTCATGGGAGTTAAGCAGTTATTAATGTAGTGCTAAAGGTTACTAATACGGGTGTGTTCTTTTTAATTTAGCACGTGTGACGCCATTATGGTTAACATAAGCAATATTTTTTTCCATTATTGCTAATCAAAAATAATGTTTGAAGAAGATTTTTTTAACTCGTATTGTTTACTCTCTGTTTATTTAAAAATAAGTAGAAATCAATAGAATTATAATTGTGTAAGTTCAGATGAACATTTAAACAAATTGAAATATATTACCATTTCAATGCACCTTTCATTGAAGCGTCTACTGCTAGTGGAGCCGAGCATATCTGTCACAGCGAAACGTAAATATTTATATGTTATTTCAGTTTTTAAACTAGGTTCATGTAAAAATGTATATTAATCAGTTCAGTATTTATCGCGTGGTGGACATATTTCTTTTCTTTTTCATATTTATTTTCCTAGATTAACACTGTGGATGCAGTATTAGAATAACAATGTAGCAAAATAAAAAATTGTATTCTGTTATGTTTTGAAGAAAAATAAAACAATAGGTTTTAATCTATAGAAAATACACTACCTAAGGTAACTGCATTGTTGCAAAATTCGCAGCTGCAGCACCGCTCTTCATTTCTGAACCAAAGTAGTAAGACCAAACCACATTGATGACGTCACCAAACAGTTTGACAGCTGTTTGGACGTTACACGAGACAGCTGATTGTCAGCTGATCTCTCGGGAACCAAGTGTATACTCTGCACATGTATGGTATTTAAAGTTTGTCTTTCTGATAAAAAGGTTTTAAAACATTTCTCTTTTTTGAACCTAATGACCTAATTAAATGTATCTCCATATAATTTTGTTTCGTTCAAGTTCAAAATACTTCATAGTATGATTTGAGTTATTGAGCCCTTCTATCAATAACTTATTGTACTTTTTACTTCAGATGTTATTTGATTTTTTTATCAAAGCAAAGCAGTACTTACTTCGGTTTGAGTTTTAGTTATATCATACAGTATCAAAATATTACAGTTTACTGTCACTATTTTATTTGGATTGTTTATTGGTTAATAAATTGTAATACAGTATTTTTTACAATCTCAATATTAATTTGTTTTGTTTTTAAACTTGTGGAATTTTGCAAAAACCATAGGCAACAGTATTAAAAATCATTTTCTTAATACACAATTAATTATGTTGTTTATTATTTCAATTAATATTTTAGTGGGGTGTAACTAACATATTAAATTCTATTTTTCTTGCATGATATACCAAAATAATAATAATAACTTGCTTCCACTGATGTAGCTGACGTAAGGAAATGGCCAGTAATATCCATAAGCTTAGAATCCAGACAACAAAGTTTTTCTAGCCCCACCTGTGATACGCTTTGTTAGTAAAACTCTACTCAAACAGATTATAATAAACTAGTTTAACAACATAAAACTTGTATTTCAATTTATTTTTGTATAACTTCTGAAGCCTAGCCAACTTCTTCTACACTTTTTGCTAGGAAAACACCATATTTTTAAACTTTTGCTAACAAATACTTTATATTGATTGAGTGACGTCATCATATAAAACATTTATTTATCCTCCTCCCCCCCCCCTACTTATTGTTACTCCTTTACATGTGGCGGGATCCAATGAATGCCATTTATACCAATATTTAAATTACTAAACTATATTTTGTTTTGCGCAAACTGATTATTATATAGGTTGTGACTGGTCAGTTGAAGCTACTAAGCGATTGCGATATCAATAATTACTGTCCATATATTTCAGGTAGCATATACATTTTTATTTCCTTTTTTTAGTATTTTCTTGCTTCCTCGATAAGCCAAATGCCACATGCATAATATGTATTTAAATAGGACTCCAATAGCACTGATTCTTACCTACCTTGTTTCCTTGTTTCAAAAAGGTTGTATTCCAAATATGATAAATATAATATGTTGTGATATCATATAAGGTAGAGTTCGTCTTGTATTCGCGATTTGGCATATTCAATGTGTACTACAGTCATTTCGTAAGGACTTTTACTTCAGATGTTACAGTGGAATACTTGAAGAATCAGCAAGCTATCCAAAGTTCTCTTAGCGTAAAAGTTATGTTTTTATTTTAAAAGACTTCTATATAAATAAAGATTCTCCTGAAACTGTAATAAGGACACTTTACGTCACTTTGAGAGTTCATCGCGTCTCAGCGACGGAATCCTCTTCGGATTCGGAATGAGGCTGGATTCTTACTAATTAAAAAGAAAGCAACTTTGTTAACCACTAATTGATGTCACTAATAACCTCGTTTGCTGGACTTGTCTGATCTGTACTGAATTTGAAATTTAACGTTAATTTAATTTCTCTGGGAATACAAATTAATGATATTGCTAAATAAAGGGCGTATAAAATATTTATTTGATATCAAATTAAATTTAATAATTAATTTTAAACGATAATACATTTAATTTTATGAAAAAACTGTATCTTCATTATTTGGTTAAATAATAGCTGTTCAAACAAATTTCGCATCATAATATTTCCTTATTTTTATATAAATGTACTTATTTATCTATTAATTACTAACTAAAAATACCACTTATATAAAACGTTCATATTTTGTTTGCAATACAACATAAATTCTAATTATACTATTTAACCAAAAGATGCTATATACCAACATAATATACGCAATTGGAACAATAATCACAATAGTATAAATTACCAAATAACTATAAATAAAAACACTAAAATAATCTCTATATATTACACTCAATGCCCTCGCTAACTCGATGGTTGGAAAGAGTTGTGACCCTTAAAAACTACATTTGGTTTTCCAACCTCTTGATATCATAGAAAGATTATATTTATTACACGTATCTCTTATGCTCTCAAAATAAGTATTTCATGAAAATGAACAACTCTAGGGTGTTGAAATTGGAGTGGTTTTGGTAATAATAAAAACGCTACTAAGCCAAATTTGCAAAAATACATAGACTGGAAGTATAGTACTATGAATTAGAGAATTATGATTATAGCTCGATTAGCAAATCAAGGAAAGATGTGATAGATAAACGATGGGACCTAACACGTGTCACGACTCCGTCAGAGAACGCTTATCGTAAGCAGCTTAAACGTCAACTGTTTTGAGTCAACTGCTGTTATTTTAAAGACTCTTAAGTTGTTCCTAGAGTTATACAAACAATAGAATTTAGTTATACATAACTTGTTATTGCTCAATTCTTTATTAATGATCAAAACTATGATTATTTGCCAATAATTATAAAATTAAGGACCTGACTTCAAATCGTGTTTTTGTCTAGTCTTTCTGCCCCTCTGTGCAATACTCTTAGTAGAAAGAGCCTACAAATTTCTACATAAATATTAAAAATTTAAGTTCCTCTTGTTTTTGTTTAGAAGAGAGCCATCATAAATCGCAATTCACGTACGGTGGAAAATCTACAAACGTTCCTCTTTCAGTGATGGTCATTATGAGATGTTCTAATCTCCAAATTTTAACCTATTAGATCCAGAAACACGAGGGCTGGATAGGAAAACCAACGTTTCTCTTATTTTGATAAATTCTTAGTAACTATGAGATTAACTTACTTATTATGCTAAGCAGCGAAAGCTCAAGTCTAAAATATCAATAGTTTCTTGGCAAGCAGATAATAAGTAGTCAAAGCAGTACCTATACAAAAGTAATTATAAACTAGTTTGGTATTTCTAGAGATTTCCATAGTATTTTAATTTTATATATATATATATATATATATCAATAAAATTTAAATAAAAGAATATACATATTATTAAAAAATATAATACTACCATAATTTTTTATTCATGAATTTTAGATAAAATCTGTTATCATGTTACAGGTCATGTACTGTACATACGTATTGTCTTAGCATCATAATTTCACGTATTGTGAGTAATAACGCTTTACTGTTAACAACGAGAATGTATCGTTTGCTTTTAAATTATTGCAACTAGCGATGTATTTAAATATCAAGAACGTTTCAAAAACTGTTTCTGATACAGTTTAGAGTTTGAAGAGATACACTTAGCCACCTCTAGTCGAGACAGATTGCCTTAGTTTGTTAATAGCACAATTTGTACACAAATGCCTCTATAACTGACAAACCTCAGTCTGACTGTGATATATCGGTCCACTTCAGCTATTTGTTCTCCCTAAGCTCCAGACATTTATAAGACAAATCAGCCGTCCCTCTGTGGCAATCCCGGCGCTCGCAAGTCTCATTCCCTGGACATCATTTTGTCCCTTCACGACTTCTTACTGGCGTCCTCTGGAATTTCTGAAATCTTTTAACTCAAAAACATTTTTAATTTACGCCAACTTGGGAGTCCTATGATTATTCTTCATTATACACACTTATTGAAATAAACCCATACAACAAAAATCATACATTTTATATGATATATTTAAAATATAAATAGGTACTGACATATTTGAAATAAAACATTTACGTATGAAATTGTATTTTCCTTGCCCAGTCAATCCCAAAATATAATTTTGAGAATCTAATCTAAACAAAACTATCAGGCTAACGTATAGTGTTTCTAGTCTAAATTTTAAAAAGAAAGATCTTTTAGGGTTTTTGGACAATGCAGTAGAGATTATTTCTTTTATAAATGTTTATTGAATTTAATTGCACACTGCCCATTTTTGACATTTTCCAAATACAAGAAGTCTACAAAAGCATTCTGCTTTGGTTTTTCCAAAATATTAATTTTTTTGTTAAATATTATTGCATATAGGTATCAGCAGTAAACGCGAGTGTTGTATAAAAATACTTTATTTTCCCTCCGCTTGTCAAGCACCTAATAACTGATACTGCACAAACCTCTTGAAATCCTTGAATGAAGTACGAAATATATGGTATATTATGCTTTTTATAATACTGATATGAAAGTGTTAAAAAATTTACCTATATATCATCATTTAATTTTTATAGTAGATTCTCTGTTAGTTGTGACTACGTTTTTACCCTGTCGCCTCTGAAATTCAATGTGTTGACTCCTATTTAAATACAGTACCATGCGCTCCTGATATAAGTGATGATCATAAAAAAATACTCTATCTAAAAATTCCCTTGATTAAATGATAAAGGGTAAAAATAAAATAAAAACATTTTTACATAACTAGTAATAATTACAGCTAGCTCAATATTATTTAAGTTAATCAATATAATGGTTTGTTCTATACAGAGTATCTAATACCCCTGGTAAGAAACGTAAAAATTGTACAAACATGCTGAAAAATATCTGAAATCATTCAATTTGGCAACTCACGTTTACTAAAGGCGTGCGAAACACGAGCTTTAGTGCGAGAGACAGAGCCATCAGTCAAAAGAATTGACTAGTTGAAAGGTTCATTAGCGAACTGTCGGAACCAACGTGTTGCATCGTTTTTACATCAGAAACACATAGCTTTTCTAGTGAACATGATACGACAAAGCGAGAACAAAATATCATCTAGTTATCAATGTGGCTTCTGTGTATGCAATTAATTTCTGAGAAAAAATTAAATTATTTTTAAAAAATTTTTAGCATGTTCGTACAGTTTTTTTTTCATTTTGGCATTGGTTATGTAATATTCTATAAACAAATGTCACCCAATGCTAAAATCTGTCCTTAAAAATTAAATATTAGTTGAAAACACGCTAGTATTAAACTACACAAAAATGTTAAATACTCTGTATTTATTTCACCATTGTTTATATTAATTACGTATAACAATATGCAGTTTGCTATAATTATTGTTTAGTTAAGTAAAAATGTTTTATGATTACTTTTTAGTCTTTAATCATAGAAATGTTGAGATATGAGTATTTTATCGACAATTATCACTTACATCAGGAGTGCTTGGTGCTGTATTTCAATAGGAGTCACGTATGACGCCTCTGTTGTACTGCACAGAATTGCACGAAGGACAAGGGTAAAAGATAGTCACAAATAAAACAGAATCAAATATAAAAAGTAATGTGATGATGATGATACCATATAGGTAATGTTTTTCATCACTTTCATATCAGTATTATAAAAAGCATAATATACCATGTATTTTCGTACCAGTGTAGCCTATTTATGGTCTCAAAGAACTATCCATCGGACATGAAAAAGTTTCCAACGAAATATTTTTAAACGGCAATTTTCTTTTTGTAACAAATTATTTAAAGGAACAATAATCCAAAACTTGGGTGTAACTATTTATATTTATTGTTTTCCGTAATCTGTGGGATAACGAAGATTTCCATTCCAATTATAAATTTGATGAACTATATGAATAATAAATTAAAGATATATGTAGCAATTATTTTATTACCCTGGAGTAACAACATATTGTAATGACGGAAACGCAACTTTCTCTCATACAGACCAAAAGCCCCTGCTGTTATGTTCTCTATTTTCTACAAAGCTTTATTTAACAGTTTAATAAGCAAATAAAATATTATGGTGGTAAGTATTTCTTTTTAAATAAATTTACTACCCCACTGTGTCCACAAATATAACTCACCCAGCTCTGCTTTCATAAAAACGCAAATAGTATCAAACTGTAAAGACAGAAAAGCGACTTTTCCCATACAGACCAAAAGCCCATGCTGTTCTATATTTTCCACAAAGCTTAATTTAATAGTTTAATTTACAAATAAAATATTATGACAGTATTTCTGTTTAAATAAATTTACTAACCCAGTGTGTCCTAAATATAACTCACCCAGCTCTGCTTTCATAAAAACTATAAATAGTATCAAACTGTAAAGACAGAAAAGCGACTTTTCCCATACAGACCAAAACCCCATGCTGTTCTATATTTTCTACAAAGCTTCATTTAATAGTTTAATTTACAAATAAAATATTATGACAGTATTTCTGTTTAAATAAATTTACTACCCCAGTGTGTCCCAGATACAACTCACCAGCTCTACTTTCATACAAATGGTTCTATCTACAATAATAGTCATATAGCAATCATTGTTTAGTGAGCTTTGGACCACGACTCATTGATACCTCATGAGATTGATGACGTCAGAAACAGATTTGGCAGCTGACAGTCACCAGTTCCCCGCTGACGATAATCGAGGAACGGATGAGCACGAGTACTAATCGTCAAGTCACATATCAATCATCGGTTAGTGAGATTTTGACCACGTCGCAATGATAGGTCATGAAATTGATAGGTCACAAGGCACTCGTAGAGTGTAATCGAGGAACGGATTAAAATGAGCACTAATCGTCAAGTCACATAACAATCATTGTTTAGTGCGCTTTGGGCCATATCCTATTTATAACTCATGAGATTGATGATTTAGGAACTTGATAGACAGCTACCAGTCTCAAAGTCCCCGCTAACGGTAATCTAGGAACGAAATAACACGATTACTATAGTTATTGCTCGCTTTCAATGCTTTCAAACCTCGCAATAATATTTTAACAGTTCATGAAGGAAAGGTTAGTTTTTAACGTGCAAAAATCAGTACTACGAGTACAGTATTACGTTTCGAGATCTGCAATCTGAGCTCTTCCTCAGGAAATAGCATAACACAACTTTAATCTAGAATTAAATAATCAAAAATAACGTTGTAATTTTTTAACTTTCAAAAGAAGTTAAGGGATTCTTCTATGTATTGATATTATAAAAAAATATACCCAAATAATTTATATATAGATATATTTAAAAATTATAATTTATATAATTATAAAGATATTTATATAGTTATAAAATTTATAACTATATATAACATATATATATATATATCCTTTTAAATTTAATTAATGCCCAAACGTCCACCATTTATATTTTCCATATTTATTCGTAAATAACTTTACAAACTTAAGTCTGATTGCAGTAAAAATAATTAATTTATTAAAAATACAAGGATACCAAGTTTAAGATAATCGGTTTGAGAAATAAGTAAGATAATTTAATTTTAAAAGGCCATGTAGCCTACTATAGTATAATAGTAACTGTCATTATGTGAGACCACTACTTGTGAGGCACAACAATCAGCTGTTTCAATTTTAGCTGCTCTAATTAGATTGTTATAAACATTAAATATTAATTAAATTGTTGGTCTGTAGACATTGTGTCCTGAGGAGTAACCTTAAATATGTAACCTTAAAAGTGTAACGTAACTGTTTATTGATGAAGGATTTAAGAAGAAAAAAGAATAGATCAAAAATACGGGAAGAGGTTTTTTATGTGTAGCCTAATAGAGAGGAATTCGTTTTATATTAATTCAAACCAAGTCACAATAATTTCTATATACAGGGAATATCATTCAGTATATTTTTAGAATTCATTTTTTGCTTATAATTTATATTGCTAAACAAAAATACCATTAAATAATTACACTCAAACAAATATTAAGTACATTTATAGAAATCTGACCAAACGTATCAATATTAATATAGCGTCATATACTGGTTTATTGTGAAATAATATTCCTTATGACTACTTTGAAACTAGATCCATCCGATTAGTGATCCGTCATACACATGTTTCAGGATATAATACAATTATGACAAATATAATATGTGACAAATATCACATAAGGTTCTTTGCTTCTAGCACATTTAATCTATACTAATGTAATTTCAGAAAGACGATTGCTTCAGATGTTACAGTAGCATACTTAAAGTATCAGCAAGCTATCCTAAGTTCTCTTAGCGTAAAAATCATGTTTTGATTGTAAAAGACCTCTTTCTTTATAAAAGAAGATTCTCCTGAAATTGTAATAAGGACACTTGATGTCACTTTGAGTGTTCATCGCGCATCAGCAACTGAATCCTCTACAGATTCAGAATGAGGCTGGATTCTTACTAATTAAAAAGAAAGCAACTTTGTTAACCACTAATTAATGTCACTAATAAGCCCGTTTGTTGGACTTGTCTGATCTGTACTGAATTTGAAATTTAACGTTAATTCAAGTTCTCTGGGAATCCAAATTAATATGATATTGTTAATTAAAGCGCGTATAAAATATTTAACCCCAAATTAATTTTATTAATTCATCGTAAACGATAATACATGTAATTTTATGAAAAAACTGAATCTTCCGTTGGTTGCTTAATAGCTACTCAAACAGATTTCCCTTCAGAATATGTCCTATTGCTATGTAAATGTACTCATTTATGTATTACTTATTAACTACAAAATACATTTTAAGGCTAATATTTTCGATGCGATTGGAGAGAAATTCTATGAATACGAGTTAATAAAAAACCAACATAATAAACGCAGTTGGGACAATAATATAAAATACCAAATAATAAAAATAAAGCACGAAATCACTCTCTATATATTAAGCACAATATCCTCGCTAACTCGGTGGTTATAAATGGGTTATAACCCCTAGTAGAACTATATTTTGTTTTTCACAAAGATTAAATTTAACACACGTATATCTTATACTCTCATAATAAAAATAACAGAATATGTCATGAAGATAAAAAACCGATATGGGTTGAAATGGAATGGTTGTGGTAACAGTAAAATGCTACTAAGGCACTTTTACAAAAATGCATAGACTGGATGTATAGTCCTGTGAATTAGAGAATTGCTCAAGGAAATATGCATGCATCTATCGTTGGATGGAAGTGATAGATAAACGATGGGACCTAACATGTGTAACGACCCACTCAGAGAACGCTTATCGTAAGCAGCTTAAATGTCAACTGTTTTCAGTCAACTGCTGTTATTTTACAGACTCTTAAGTTGCTTGCAGAGTTTCAAAATAATAGATTTAAGTTTTACGTAATTTTCTCAATTCTTTACTAACGATCAAAACTATGATTATTCGCAAATACATTTTAAAATTATGGTCCTGACATCAAATCGTATCGCTGTCTAGTCTTTCTGTCCCTTTGTGAAATAATCTTGGTAGAAAGAGCCTAAAAATATCTACATAAGTATTAAAAACATAAGTTCTAGGTTCATGGAAGAAACCTATTGCTTTTGGAATCAAAATATCAAAGGGCAGTCCGTCCTTCTGTATATCAGTTCGTCTGCCCCTGTTATACGATAACCCTTTATGGAAAGGTCCTAGAGAGTTAGTACTTAGTTCATAGAAGAATCCGATTGATTTTTATATTAAAAGGTTGAAGGGCAGACCGTCCGTCTGTCTGTCAATAACTCTTTACTCTTTCGAGAAGTTCTGCTTGACTAATTGGATTCTGTGATTATTGGATTCTAAAAGTAATTCTTGTAATTCCATCATATTACTCGTGTATATTCACACTATAAAATATTAAAACTAAAACAAACTCAATTTTATAGGGATTTCCGTGTTTACAAGAGGGGCATCAAATATAGCTTTTCACTAAAGAAGGAATGTCTACCAAGTATTCCTTTATTCGGTTATAGTAATGTAGAATGTTCTGATCTCCACATCTTATCATATTTTAATGGACTAGATCCGTAAACACGAGGGCTGCGATAGGAAAAGTAACGTTTCGTTTATTGTGATAAAATCCTTAGTAGCTATGAGATTAAGTTACTTGTGTTGCTAGGCGACGAAACCTCAAGTCGAAAGTATCAATATAGAGTTCGTGACGAGTAGATAATATGTAGTCAAAGTGTTTCTAATGTGCTTATAAACTCAATTTGTAATTCTAAAGATTGCGTTTGTATTTACATTTTATAAATATCAACCAAATAAAGATAACAGGATATACATATCATTCAAAGTCAAATACATATCACTACCATAATTCTTTACCTACACATTTTAAATAAAATCCATTATCATGTTACAGGTCATGAACTGTACTTACTTTTATCGTATCATCTTAATGTCAGGATTTATGGGTATTAACGTTTTACTGATAACAATGAGAATGTACCGTTAGCTTTTAAATTATTGCAACTCCAGATGCGTTAAAGATCAAGAACGTTCCAAAGTTTGTTTCTGAAACCGTTTAGAGTTTAAAGAGATACACTTAGCCACCTCTAGTCGAGACAGATTGCCTTAGTTTGTTAATAGCACAATTTGTACACAAATGCCTCTATAACTGACAAACCTCAGTCTGACTGTGATATATCGGTCCACTTATGCTATTTGTTCTCCCTAAGCTCCAGACATTTATAAGACAAATACAGCCGTCCCTCTGTGGCAATCCCGGCGCTCGCAAGTCTCATTCCCTGGACACCAATTTTGTTCCTTCACGACATCTTCTGGCATCCACTGGAATGTTTGAAAACCTTTCACTCGATAAAGATTTTAATTTATGCCAACTTGGGAGTTCTCTGATAATTCTTTATTGTACACAGTTACTGAGATAAACTCATACAACAAAAATAATGGGGGAAATTAAATTAAATCTGGTCTTCAGTAAAATAAATACCGTAACAAAAATCATACATTTTATATAATACATTTATTTTATAATATAAATAGATAAAGCTTACGTATTATAAATAAAACATTTACGTTAAAAATTGCATTTTCCTTGCCCAGTCAATCCCAAAATCTTATTTTGAGAATCCGATCTGAACAAAACTATTAGCTTAAACGTATAATGTTTCTCGTCTAAATTTAAGAAAACAAACATATTTTAGGGTTTTTGGACAATTTAGTAGAGAATATTTCTTTTGTAAATTGTATTTGTTAAATTTAAACTGCGCACTGCACATTTCCGTCATAAACATGTTGTCCCAAATGCTAGAGGTCGATAAAAGCATGGTATTTTGGGCTTCCGAAACTATGGTTTCCTCTGTAAAATATTATTTCCCATATTTATCAGCGGTAAACGCGAGTATTATATTATAATACTTTATTTTCTCTCCGCTTATTCAACGTGTAATATCTGATACTGCACAGCCTCCTGAAATCTAGAGTTCAGCGTCTGATGTCTAAAAACATCCAGTAAAATCTGGCATCTTGTTTCTTGTGTGTCTTTCCTGTCGATTGAAACCTTTTAGATCATCATTAGACTAGACCGATATGAAATATATTTTATGTTGTTTTTAATAGGTCCACCGACATAAAGGAGTTGCCAATGTATACTTTACCTTAATGAAATCAGACGGGGAAATACCTCGTTACTTTTCATAGTTGATTCTCTTTTAATTGTGACTAAACTTTACCCTGTCGCCTCTGCAGTTAAATGTGCTAACTCCTATTTACATATAGCACCATGCACTCCTAATAAAAGGGATGATCGTCAAAAAAATGTTCTATTTCAAAATTTCCTTGATTAAATACTAAAGAGTAAAAATAAAAACATTTGTACATAATATAATGGTTTACTCAATACAGAGTATTTAACACTTCTGTGTACTTTAGTACTAGTAGTACTAGAGACAGAGCCGTCAGTCAAAAGAATTGACTAGTTGTAAGGTTCATTAGCGAACTGTATGAATCAACGTGTTGCATCGTTTTTAAATCAGAAACACCTAGCTCATAAAAGAGCTCTTCTAGTGAACATGATACGACAAAGCGAGAACAAACTATCATCTAGTTAACACTGTGGCTTCTGGGTTATAAATATCTGATATCATTCAATTTGGCAACTCACGTTTACTAAAGGCGTGCGAAACATGAGCATTGGTGCGAGAGACAGAGCCATCAGTCAAAAGAATTGACTAGTTGAAAGGTTCATTAGCGAACTGTCTGAACCAACGTGTTGCATCGTTTTTACATCAGAAACACCTAGCTTACAAAAGAGCTCTTCTGATTAAGTGCACATGATACGAAAAAGCGAGAACAAACTCTTATCTAGTTATCACTGTGGCTTCTGGGTATACAATTGAAATCCAGGGAAAAAATTGAATTATTTAAAAAACATTGTTAGCATGTTTTTACAGTTCTTTCTTTCATTTTGGCATTGTTTATATAATATTCTATGAAAACTATGTCACCCAATGCTAGAATCTGTCGTGAAAAATTAAATATTAGTTGGAAACACGCTAGTATTTAAACTACACACAAATTTTAAAGACTCTGTATTTATTTAACCATTATTTTTATTAAGTACGTATAATAATATTCAGTTTGCTATAATTATTGCTTAGTTATGTAAAAATGTTTTATGATGACTTTTTAATATTTATTCAAAAGGAATATTGAGATATGAGTATTTTATCGGCAACTTACACTTATATCAGGAGTGCTTGGTGCTGTATTGGAGTCACGTATGACGCCTGTGTTGTATGCACAGAATTGCAAGGAGTTAGGGTAAAATTTAGTCACAAATATAAGATAATCAACTATAAAAAGTAACGGGACATTTTCCTCTTTGATATGATTATATTATCATATAGGTAAATTAAAATATGCAACATTTGTATATCATTGTACCTATAAAAAGCATGATATACCAAATATTTCATATCGGTGTAGCCTAATTATGATCCAAGAAGTAGGCATCGGCCATGAAAATATTCCAAGGCAACATTTTTAAACAGAATTTATTTGAAGAAATAAGAATCCAAAACTTAAGGGTAATTTTATATATATATATATATATATATATATATATATATATATATATTCCGCACTCTCTATGACAACGAAGATTTTCAATTTATTTAATTTTCAATTACACATTTGATGAACTATATGAATAATACTTTAAATTCATCTGTGGCAGATATTTTATTACCTCTAGTAACAAACTGTAAAGACAGAAAAGCAACTTTTCTCATACAGACCAAAACCCCAACTGTTAAGTTCTATATTTTCTACAAAGCTTTATTTAATAGTTTTGTTTACAAATACAAACTATTACAGCACTAAGTATTCCATTTGTAATAAATTTACTACCCCACTGTGCCCCAGATATAACTCACCAGCTCTACTTTCATACAAACGGTTTTATCTCCAATAATAGTCAAGTCACATAACAATCATTGTTTAGTGAGCTTTGGACCACATCACATTGATACCCGATGAGATTGATGACGTCAGGGACAGGTTTGACAGCTGACAGTCACAAGTTCCCTGCTGACGGTAATTCAGGAACGGATGAACATGGGGGGTTCTAAACGTCAAATGATTCAGATTGTCATTTATGGTCTGAATGTTTTTCACGGGGCGGCGTAGGCTACATTTCGCACACTAGCATTAATTTACAAACACGAGGATTACTTTTAAGATCTATATAAATTATTGGAGAGGGAAATTAGATGGACAGAAAATAAATTATATGGTTAGAAAACAAGAATGGCATATTTATGACATGTGAGTTGCAAACTGCATAATCGCTTAGGATTGAAGGATAAACGGAATTCGATCAATTTTAGAAATATTACAATAACAACTGGTACACATATAACTAATTAAAGTGTGATACGTTGATTTCTATAGTTAAAGATAACTACAGTAGTATTTACAATTTCAAGGTACGAAATTATGCATCTTTTTTACATTTTTACAGCGAGGACCAAATATCTCAAGATTTGAGTTATGTAACCGATGTTTCGACACCGTAAAAACATATTCTTAGATAATGGTGATACCATTCTGCAAGCCCAAGCACTAAAAATCTATTTTTAAAGGGAAAGCATTTTGTCGATGAAGCCGTTAACACAGAATTACGTGTTTAAACATTCACACGTCCTAAGCCATTTGGTACAATTCAAAGCTGGAATGCAGGATTTTACGCCCTTTGAAACTGCTAGAGTAATTTATTTATACATTTATTTTTACCTTACAGGTAAATATGTAAACTGAATTTTACGCTAAGGGTTTGGCGGAGCGTGACAAAAAATACAGAACTTCAGTAATGAACAACGGAAGATTATAGAATCAATTTATCCTCTTTGAACCATTAAAGTTTTCTAATATTTTTTCAATCAATGCCGAATTTTGTTGTATATGTATTTACGATTATTTTAGTTTCAGCCGCCCCGGTATTACAAGGTCGAGAAGTTTATTCTTTTCTCTTTAATCACCCAACAATTTTGTAAACAATTTATATTGAAACTCATTGCCACGATAGCAAAAATTTTAAAATTCTTCACGTTTTCGTGACAAATGGTGAAAATACACATGCATATACACAACGCTGTAAATTCTTACTAAAAATAATTTGAATATAATATTTTCATTTCAAAAATTGATTCTTTACCAAAAGTATTACTCAAAGTATCAAAAGATTGACAAGAAATGTGAAGTTTCAACACAACCTTAATTCTCTACATGAGGTGTGCACTAAATCTCTCTACTAAAACACGTTTAAAACGTTAAAGGTTACAGGTACTATGAGCATATGATGCCACACCACGTGTTGCAATACAAGCTTCGCTGAGGTTGCATGCAAAACTAAGTTTATACCACATTTCAGTATGCTAGTTACATAAGTTACTATGGCACATGTTAAAATGGGATGATTGTACTCAGTTTTTTTTTTATTGATTTATTATGAGATTTTCTCATTATCATCGTGGTTACCCATAAGGCAGATCTAAAATTGTTCACTAATGCTCAGCCAAATCCTCAGAGTGACATGGTCATCTAACTAGATGTTCCTTACATAGAAATGAAACTTCACGGAAATATATAAGTATATAGGTCAGTTCGTTCTTGAGATTTCGTGCTAAAAGACAGACAGTAACAAAATTTTTCCAGCCCCCCGAGTGATAGGCTTCGCTAAGGCTCAGCCAATAATTTACATATCGATCATGACAGATATTTTACACCATTTTATAACTGTTTAATCTTTTTATAATCCATACATTAATTTACAGTAAAGATTAGGGCAACATTTAAAAACGTTCATTCAATTGCGTTGTTGTTTAAATGGAGAATATTTCCAGTTTAACTACATATCGGTACGTTTAGCAAAGTAAGATCGTTCGGTATTAACAACGGAGTCGGCCGCCGATGGTTGCAGAGTTTCAAGGGCAATAAAGGAACAAGAAGTTAGCTGGAATTGTACTTTTATTAGAAGCGATAAAGATAAGAGTAAATGAAAGTTCTCGTGGAACAGTCACAAGAACAATGGAGTTTTATTGGTTCTGTCAAGTAGCAAGGACTCTTGATCCGCGAACTTATTTGCAAGGAAAGGAGATTATTAGGTCAATAATGGTAATCCACTTTGTGTACGATATCGATATATTAAAATTTACCGTCCGATTTCCTAACAAGGACAAATAATAATGTAAGTGACTATAAATTTTGTAATAATAAATGTTTTCTTATTAACAATTTACTATACGCATACCAATGTGTGTGGTGTAAAAACTCGACACAAAACTAATAATCGAACTCATATTATTTACCTATCTGGAAATCAACATTTTAATTATGTTTAATATTATGTATTAAACTTTATAACAGGCGTATGCATAGCGTTGCAAAGGTTTATTGTAAAATCGTTAATACCTGTTGTGGTAAAAAAGTTAAAGATGGACTTTACTCGTATCATTTAGTTTTACTTAACTTGTATTAGTTATAGGACATTATTATGATAAGTATAATACAAAAATTAATTCTCTTGTTTTATATTTAATATTTTTTTAACAATCAAACTTGTAAATGTTTAAGCTCAATTCATAATCTATTCTTAACGACAATTTAATGAGTAAAAAACAAGAGTTAAACACAACCTGTAATTTCTAAAATCCTATAAAAATACCTTGTACAAACTGTCCCATTTAAAGCGATCGTCTAGAGATTGTGTTGCTGATACAAATTAATATTACTCTAACTACTGCGTAAAGTAAAGGGAATGGCGGTATGGGTGGTTCTGTATTTTGTGTCAAATAATCCATAATTGATGTAAGCGTATTTCAACATCCAGATTAAAGTAATTTATCACTGTATATTGATGTACGTGGGTTTTATTTACTTTAACGTGCTTATTTTGACTAACAGTATAACTCTGCCGTACACACATGGCATCATTTATTATCCTGATGGGAAAACCTGTTCAACTACTGAGGCGAGTTAATAAATAAAGTAAGATGAGGCCATGTAGATGAAAAATACATGGTTTAGTTAAGTGGAAAGGCTTCCCTCAGATGTAAAATTTACCCAAAACAATCCAATTCACGACCCACAGGTGAGGGGACTCCGGGGAAATCAAGCTACTTTGGTAAAGTGACTTTTTTTATTTAGGAATACTTTTACAAGCGTGCCTTCATTCATGGGAATTTGTGTATTTGCTAGTGAGTTCATGCTTTCAACAACTTCGATCCAATACTTCAATTAAAATACAACTATTTTTAAAACAGAGTTACGTTATTGATGAGTTTCAATTACTGTGATTCTTTTCGGTTTTAAGACTCTAATGAGGAAATATTATAAGTTGATCAATATAGTGTTGCAAAATACATTTCTAAATACCAAAATCACAAATATCAAAAAATCAAGGCCTTCAAATATAAATAACTTCGTGTATGGTTGCTATTTACATGATAAATATATTTAGTGCAATATTTATTTTTAGGACATCAAAAGTCTTTTTCAGTAAGTATGTTAGAGAAAAGTTAAATATATACAGGGTGTGTAACATTTATAGGAAATATTCACGCAATTTTGTGCACTCGCTATTTGAAAATCTTACAAGATATAAAAAAATGCATACGAACAAACATAATTATAAATGACTTGAATATTCTAAAACACTTTCTTGTTTTGCGCTAAAACGCATGATAACTTACATATAATTATTTCTTTTCCAACCTTTGAATGACCACCATCTTAATAATTTTTATTGGTTAAGGCTAAATGACGATCTTTTCAAAGCTATGCTGTAAGTACTACTGTATGTTTTTATAAAATTTAATCTCTATATTATAAAAATGAATATATATATATATATATATATATATATATATATGTATATATATATATATATATATATATATATATACCTATATGTATATATATATATATATATATATATATATTATTTTTGTGAACCATGAAACCCTATTTTTGTTATACCCATTTACAATATATGCTGTCGATAATAACTAAATATTATGTTTAAGTTAACTATCCATATAACTCACTTCTGAGTGCTACGGCTGATGAGGAATTGACTTACTCCCACGTGTACTGAAGTTAGTAGGATTCTGACTCACAATATACGTGTACACAATAATTAACGTGTACTATAAGAGTAATGGGATGCTGACTTTCAGTAACAAGTATTATCATTAATGAGACATTGACTTAAACTAACAACATCCTTACAATCCAGTAAAATACCGTAAACCTTTGTCTTGTATAGCTAGTGAAAATACTAACTTATCAACATCGCATTTAACAGATAGTAAGAACTTAAAGCAACTTGTCTTATCGTTAAGTAAGTTATTGAATAAGATCGTATTCCACACCTATTATGATACATATTTACAGAAACGAGTGTTATCATTAGTCAGATAAAACTAATGATATCGTTTTTTACAGTTAGTGAGATACTAAGCTACTTACAGCCACTGGTATTAAGTTAGTTATTATATTATTCATTAGTTAGTTGCTAATAACATCACCTCCTACACCTAATGAGATGCTGGCATACAGTCACGGTTGTTATAATTAGTGAGGTATTGGCTTATATCTTTATCTTCAACCTAATGAGATAGTAAGGTAGTGACTGAAACTCGTTTTTCAACTCGTGAGTTAATTAGTCGCTGATTGACTACTAGCATGTACATATGTTATTACCTGAATCTGTGAAGCTATTTGTTAAGCAAATTTTAATTCTGTATATTTTCCCTTTATTTCGATAAAAGCGTGTCGGGAGGGAATAAAAGAATATTTAGTAAATTTTTTAATATAATCTCGGTAGACAATACATAGACATAGAACGTTCTAGCATCCATACCGCAAGTAAAGTTAATCTTAAAACGATTGTTGTAATGAGATACTCACAATCCTAAAAATACCTTTTGATTATTATTATTATTATTATTAATAGGGTTGTGTAATAAAAACGGTGAGATACTTAATTATAATATTTTGTATTATTAATGCTAAGTTACTCTTCAATAAAATAATAGCTTCTGATTTGTTTTTTAACTTTATATTATAGTATGAAAAAGCAAAACTCTGTAATTCTGAAAAGTTTCAACAATGAGAAAAATGAATACATTTTGTAACGATGGAAAACAGCTATTTACAGCGTAACAACAATTAAATATTTATTAACAAGTTAAAACTAATAAAAAATCGAAAATCTCATAAACATGGATTTTGTTACTAATTAACCAAGGAACGATTATTTTTATTTGTGTGTTACAGTCTGTGACACTGTTTTGCATTTCTAACTCAATGATAAAACCACTTTTTCATTTCGGATGATTGTTGTTACCTTTATAAGTTATTTATAGGTAAAGGTAATTCAACGTAACCAAACAAAATGAGAAGAATTAAATATTTTTAGATTTCATAACATAATACGAATTTTCTTAATACTTTCAAAAAAAAAATATGAAAAAATGAGAATAGCCCAAGTATAGATAGAGCAATGTAATGAAACTAAAATAGTTATTTCATCATCTTTGACCTTCATTAGACTAACTCAAAAGTAATTGCATAAACAATTTCTATAATATAATTAAGACCATTTAGTTAAGTTAGAAGTACTAAATTATTATAACAACTGTTAGCAACATTTCTTCCCAACACTGTTATTGTTGTGGTTGACTGTACATGATTGTATGAAGGGGTTATTAGTGAAGATAATGCGGAACCCTTGTAGGCGACAATCAACTCGACACAGATGTGTACTGTAGAGGTTTATTAATTACATCCCCAGGCTGCTCGCGAACTTCCCTGAACTTCCGAGCTGATGAAGACATTACGTTTCAGATCATAATATTTAATTATCTACTTACTTAGTGTTCATGTACTTTGTGTGTATAAATTTGTTTAATTTATATACTTGGAATAACTTTGTTCCTCAAAATATTAACCAACTGTATTCTCACAATGTTCCAAAACCTGAACGACGTTTAATTTTATTCTTGAAACTATAATTCACGTTAAACAGGCATAGACTGTATGTTTGTCGTTGTTCGAATAAAGAATAAATATTCTGTATTAATAACTACTTCAGCTGTTGATATCCTGTTTACTAATTCATATGTTTTAAGTGCATTTTTGACACTTGCTAAACTATATATTTTGTTCTGCTAGAAAACAAATAATTAAAGCAGCTCGCACGAAATAAACCGATGGCGGCTCGAGCGTCTTAATCCCCCGTCTACACCCAGCTCCCAAGATGTCGCGAAAAAAGGCACTAAGAAGAAAGTGCACAGTTAACTTTTGTGAACAAAGTTAATCTATCCCCATATGGTCTATAATATAGGAAAATAAAGAATATTACGTATATTGGTTAGATTTGTGCATTATCTCGAGGGATGCTTTTCTTTTTTAGTTAGGAGTGTGGTGCCACCGAAGTCCATACTGATGGCTAGGTGCATCTCAGATAGGTACTTTTCTCCCTTTCTTAAACTTGATCTGATGTCGAAAAAGTTGGAGGATGTGGAACATGATGTGAGGTCGGAAAATACCGATCGGAAATGTCCCTGGCTATTGTACCACGTGATGACACTCCTGAAGGGTGGGGTGGACTGTGGTGGATGGTCAGGAGGAATGTGCATGAGCTATTGTATTGTGTGACATACCTTTAAGTATTCATTTCCGGGTAACGTTTTTACATTGATCCTTGCGCGGTCTCTTCGCAAATTTGTACGTGTGCTTCATTTGCTGTGCGCATTTTTCGCATAATCGCTCCCAACTCTGTTGCCAGTTTTATTAGTACGTAAAATTACTGATCCGACTCAAATTCTCCTGAAATAAAAAAAAAAACATAATCAGTGTTACCGTATACATATATGAACGTCCATAGTTTACTACATCTGTTTAGCTCAGAAAATGTCGTAGCGAGAACAGCTGGTCTCAAATGCCCTTGGACAATTTTTGTGCGGGTTTCTATGTTTTTCTCTTGTGACAAGAAGCTGAGAAACCTCTCATTGCACTTGCATTCCTAAATGGACATTGCGCTTGCTTCCTGAGGGCAAGAAATTCAGGATGGATAAGTTTCAGGATAGGGGCCGCCTCCTGTCGAGATCCATGACTAAGGATAGCGGTCACTAATCTCGGTCATTTCACCTTGGAAAAAGGGGAGGCCAGCTCTGTACCAACCTCTCTAGAGAACGGTGCAAGAGTAGAACGTCCATTTTTCCAGGCTAGCAACTGCCACTAACACTTAAGAAGCCCCACCAACTCCAAAAGTAATCCTTCGCAGTAGACTAAACCTATCGATCTACCCTTGCACCCCAATAACTCTATCTGCGGTTAGTGATGTCCCGCTACTGGACATTTATATGGATGCCCTGATTTAAGTGACACGTTGGTTTTGCCATATCCTGTGTATGTTTAACTGGAAGTTATAAACCTTCATGGGAATATTTTCGTGTGAGTCACGATACTTAATTGTTACGTGTGTTAAGTGTTACGTAAATATAAACATTTATAAACTTGTACCATACTAGTGGGGTAATAAAGACCGTTACGTAACTTCAAATGAGTGTACTTAGTATTCATAACTTGATATGAATCTTATAACGTGGAACCTAAGAATTTTCTAAAGTAACCCAAAACTTTTTTCTGTATCAGGTAAAGATACTAGTCACCTGCACTAAAATTGTAAAAAGCGTAAAATATGTATACTTGACTTGGCCAAGGAGATGGCATCGCAAGATAAACAGGTTCAAGAAGTACGAGTGTGACTGTCCCTTAATGTTTGACCATTGTAAAACTTTGACACTGCAAGCAGCTACCTACCTAGTCATTGGTAGAATATTGGGGATTATACTTTGCCCGAAAAAGTATTTGCCCGAAATATTTATTGTTCGAAATATCGTTTATTGTTCGACTTATATGTTCTATAAATTTTAACTATTATTATTATTATTTTTACTATTTTAGTAAATAATATTATAATAATAATATTTCTATGAATCGCTTTAAATAACGTTTCTTCGTATGGGTTGTCTAAAATAGAAAGTCAATTTTTATTTAGTTATTTGTTTCTTCTCATCAAGTATAACTAAATGGTAGTCAACTAAAATTCTTGATCACGTAGAAATGTGAACGAGTTACATTAAAAACTATATATTAACATTTCCATTGAGGTTTTATACGGTATACTGTGATCTTGACTAATCATGCTGAAACTAATGCACTAGTGAATCTGCCACAGTGTTCGTATTAAAAATAGAACTAAAAGAACTTATAAAAACAGGTTTTTTTTCAAAATGTATTATCAAAAACTATTTTTAAACCAATAACATAGTTTGCTGGTATGCAAGAATTTTCACTCATTTTCCTGAAGTAGGCTATAACATAAGTGACACAGATCATTACATTTTAAATGGTATCGTAACCATTCCTGAGATACAGTAAAGTATGGTTGAAAGAAGACACAACCATATTCGGAACCATTGCAAATCTCCGAATAATTTAAGTTTAAAGATCCGATGTCGAGTCTTCGAAGATAGAGAAAAAAAATCCTTTTTAAGCATCCTTCGTGAGGTAACGCGAATTCGGTTGCAAAGTATACAGCTATTTGGATTCTGATGTATTTGTGACCATTGTAGTTTTTTTGCTGTACCATTATCTTGAAAGGTTAGTGAGGCTAAGTCAATGACACAATCGTTTCTTATGGAGCACCACGAGTGTCTGAAAAATCTCCAAAGCATTTGATTCAAAACTTTATGTAGTAAAGTGATTTCTTTAAACTCTCAAAGATCAATAACGCAAAGCCTTGAAAGCGGAAATCATATCGCAGAGAAAAAAAATAAGTGAGCACAAGTTTCTAATTGATCACTATGTACAGTAGTAATTTTTAATTGTTGCAATACTACAACAATTTATTGTTGTGATATTTAGTTATGTAATTTGTTTAATTTTATTAGTTTTTATAGAATCTTTGACGTCAGGGAGCAAGATGTTACTACTATCAAAAGTGATAAAGTAATACAAAAACCTATGTCGTATAACGAATAGCTGTGTAATTTCCACGATATTGGGTGAATTTCGTCTAGAGATTTTGGAATTTGCTATTGAACCATGCGATGGGGCGAAGCCCTAAAGTCAGAGAGCAAGATGTTAGTTTTAAAGATGTACGGAGTAATGTGAAAAGGCCTATGATGTAACGTGAATGTATGCGTGATTTCCATGACATCAGACGAATAATAGCTCTTGAGATTTAAATAGTTTTTATTTAAATACAATGCCAATGGGGCGAAACCCTAAAGTCAAAATCCTAGCGATAGCTTCATTAAGTCCTAGCACAAAATATCACGGTACTTTATAAAGTTATGTCATTTTAGTTAATTATACCTATAAATTTCATCGTGGCGAATCTATGATTTCAGAGAGGTCAACAGTTTCTAAGAAACCACTACAAGGCTATTATGTTTTCAAAATGATTGGATAGTTTCTGAAAGTTCAGCAGTTGTATAAAATAGTTTCCCAGTACCCGGAATGTATTCAGAAAGGCACTTTCTAATAGAGAAACCACGAGGAAAATTCATCTATTTGACATATGCAATAACGTTTGTTCAGCATTTCTGCTGATTTTATAGTTATATTTTAACATTTGAGGTCAATGGGGTGGAACCATAAAGTCGGAGACTATAACCATTTCCTTGTGACCACCGATGAAATAAGAACAAACTAATATCTGAAAATATTTGTTGCAGTATTCTCTACATTGTCAGTGGTTTCAGATCTTAAATGCCAATCTGATAGAACCTTGAAATCGTATATCAAAATTATTTATATATATGTGTGTGTGTGTTCTATATAATTTATTCTGTATCAGAAGGATGACACGGGCTGTTGTAAAATATTATAGTATTCGATTATTTAGTATGTGAGATGTTAGTATTTTATACAATCGTCAATATACATTTCTGTGGTATTTTGTTGATTATTTCATGGGAGTTAAGCAATTATTAATGTAGTGCTAAAGGTTATTAATACGGGTGTGTTCTTTTTAATTTAGCACGTGCAACACCATTATGGTTAACATAAGCAATATGTTTGTCCATTATTGCCAAGCAAAATTATTGTTTGAAGAAGATTTTTTTAACTCATATTGTTTACTCTCTGTTTATTTAAAAATAAGTATAAATCAATAGAATTATAATTGTGTAAGTTCAGATGAACATTTAAACAAATTGAAATATATCACCACTTTAATGCACCTTTCATTGAAGTGTCTACTGCTAGTGGAGCCGAGCATATCTGTCACAGCGAAACGTAAATATTTATATGTTTTTTCAGTTTTTAAACTAGGTTCGTGCAAAAATGTAAATTACTCAGTTCAGTACTTCGCGTGGTGGACATCCAAATAAACCTTTATATTTATTTTCCTAGGTTAATAGTGTAGATGAAGTATTGGAGTAACAGTGTAGCAAAATAAAAAATTGTATTTTGTTATGTTTTGAAGAAAAATAAAACAATAGGTTTTAATCTATAGAAAATACACTACCTAAGGTAACCGCATTTTTGCAAAATTCGCAGCTGCAGCAACGTTCTTCATTTATGGACCAAAGTAGTAAGTCCAAACCACATTGATGACGTCACCAAACAGTTTGACAGCTGTTTGGACGTTACACGAGACAGCTGATTGTCAGCTGATCTCTTGGGAACCAAGTGCATGTTCTACACATGTATGATATTTAAAGTTTGTCTTTCTGATGAAAAGGTTTTAAAATATTTATGTTTTCTGAAACTAATGACAAATGTATTTCCATACAAGTAAGTTTCGTTAAAATTCAAAATACTCCATAGTATGATTGGAATTATTGAGCCCTTCTATCTATAATATATTGTACTTTTTACTTCAGTTGTTATTTGTGACTTTTATCAAAGGAAAGCAGTTTTACTTCGGTTATATCATAAAACATTAGAATATTAAAGTTTATTAATCTATTACGGTCACTATTTTATTTGGATTGTTTATTGGTTTATAAATTATTGTAATGCAGTATTTTTTTACAATCTCAATAATAATTGGTCGTGTTATTAAACTTGTAGAATTTTGTACAAACCATAGCCAATAGTATTAAAAAAATCATTTTCTTAATTGCACAATTAATTATGTTATTTATTATTTCTATTAATATTACAGTGAGGTATAACTAGCATATTGAATTCAATACCTTTTTTCTGTTAGTTATTCTTTATATTTTGGTTGTATGACATACCAAAATAACAGTAATAGTTTGCTTCCATGATATAAGGAAATGACCAGTAATATCCATAAGGTTACAATCCAGACAACATAACCCCCTTACCTCACCGAGCCATTGTTGGAATTACTATTGCTACAAGCAGCAGAACATTTGGCACAAACTTCTCACACGTCCGATTTAACTACCCTAAGAAATTATCATCCTACTCTGGATATTGAAATCTTTAAAGATATAAGAAACCTTATTCTATCTTTGTTACAGGACGACCAACTGCAAATGTATCATTTATTTACACTGGTCAACTCATATAGTACCAGCACCAACAATACTTGGTTTCTCTAGAGTATTGAGTAAGAGTATAGAGTATTGATATTGAGTATAGAGTAAGTCTTACAGACACGGATCATCTCCAAAATATGCATTATAGAGGGTAGGAAGAATATCTTACAGTACTTATCTGGGCCATCTTCGGGAGGTAGACATTATATCCAGAGGACACATGAGCAGAATCCTCGTCCACAAGGCAAAATTACTTCAAATTCGTAAAAGAATCAGTTAAAATTCACCGAAAAACTGTGGTCAATGTGCTTACGAATAGTAGCCTACCGTTGTCAAATCGTTTAGTAAAGAAGTGCAATCGATTAAAATAGTTACCAATCGTGAACTGAAATAAAACCCGACACACGCACAAAAACGATGTTTATTAAAATTGCGCATCTTTTTCTTACAAATAGGTAAGAAACAACAATTAAAAATTAGTTTTTTGCAGTTAGCTTAGAAGAACGGAAGCAATACTCGTATTATTCAAGAAGGTGGTACTGTCGTTGTTTGTCCTGAGTTTAAGAAAACTAGCTGAATTTAGGGGAACGTAATACAAATGCTTCCAGATAGTGGAGCACCCTTAAGAATAGTTTAAAACTTCATCTTTAATCGTAAATCTTAATAAGATATACCACTAATAGGTAGGGCGTAGGGGGTATATCACTTATAGTGTAAAATACCAGTATAATTAAGTTTAGTTAAGATTCAAATGTAATTACTTTGATTTGAAATATTTAATGTACTATAATTGGTTACAATTTTGTAAATATGGTTCTTATATACAAGCTCTTGCTGGGCCGGGACACGGGAGCGTATCCCGGTGCGCCCTCTAGCTTGGAAACTTTTGGCGCTCTCCTGTTTATAAACTAACAAATTTTACACAATCAGATTAAACAAATTGAGCAGTTAACTTGATTTCAACTATGTCCTGTTTTACAGCATAAATAACACCGTCGTGAGTAAACAAAACTATAATTTAAATTAATATAATTCAATATAGATTATTCTAAGTCAAGGCTTATCATTTATATTGCCGAGCGGAAGAATATTAAAAGCCATGAAGTGTGTTGGAGACTACTGTGGTTTCTACTACAAGAGAGGCATTGTTTGAGACTCTCTCTGGAGTATTGACGGACCATCAAATACTTTTGAGTGTTTGCGTCAAAATGCATTCGATGGCACATCCAACATGAGAGCTCAGTATAATCGTTTGACTCGCACAAATGGCCAACAGAATCCCAAATCACGTTCACACGTGGTGCTACGCGCACATTTTAACTCTTGTAATATCTCTGAATAATGTTTACATACCCACAAACAAACACGGCTCGGTTGGCAATGAATTATTTAGAAACTTGTGAGACAGGAGAAAGGAGGAAGAAAGGTAAATTGATGCCAACTCACCAACATTGCTCTCGCTAAAGTCAGACACACGAGTCGCTGGGTCAGAGCTTCTAGGGAGTCGACCGATATCCAGGTAGTTGGCGTCAATGCATCACTCCACGAAACAGTCACTGAAATCGAGGGGGGGGACAATCGGTGCAAAAGGAGGTTACTTGTCTCGAACTACCACAAGACTTTCTACAACTAACGGGTTTCACGTCAAAAAGGAGGAGCAAGATGGGTTTCTATACTTACGTACCTTGAATAGAATGAATGAGACCGCTTCTACTAGTTTATAATGCGGCGAGTTCCAGGGTGGCACTGCTTCTGCCAACGGGTACAAAGAGGGCAACGAGATCTATAGTTTGTTGAGCGACTGATCTTACCGAGACGAGATTCAGAGCGGAACTGATAATTCCAAAGGGGTAGAAGGGGGTTGCAAGATATCCTTCACCACGGTTAACGATAAAATGAGACCGCTCATGGACTACATCATGATGATACAAGGTTCAGAGTAGCACTACTATGTCAGTTTTCCAGATGATGTTTTCGGACAGACAGATAAAATAACACCCTCTGTCAGCCCACCAATAAGAAACAATCGCCTCATCAGATGACAAATCCCAATTCCATCAAATCATTTCATTGATTTTTATAGAGGCATGCACCGAACTATTGTGAATTATAACAAATTGTCTTATTCTAAGTTCTGAATCTAAAACCTATACTCTAACTAGACATATTTTAAATACTATGCAATGTGGTACAGCTAGTACCTCACTTGATCTATCTCATTTTTCGTCATAATGCAGCCAGGTTTTTTAAAGGATTTAATTAAAGACAGGACAAGTTCATGGAGCAAATTCCTGAGTACAAGCGTGATGGCGAAGCCGCAGCAATGAAATTGATTTGTAACTGCCTTTTATTTTGGAGGTCCTCCTTACGTTTTGTTGCTTAATCTGTTCACTAATTCGAGTAAGTGCTTCACTTTTTGTCTTCCTACTGTAAACTGAGCCATAGCCACATGTAATTTCTTAGTCTTGTCTCAAACAGTTCTTAAAAGTTTTATTTAGTTTAAATACCGTACTGATATTATAATTTTTTTTTAATATCCCGACAATTTTATTATCTTATTTATGTAACGAAGATAAGGTTCTTTCATTTTGATTAAGAACAGACTATTCTAACGCCTTATCTTTATTTTTTAAATGATGAATTCGTTAGAAATTCAGAAACAGAAAAGATGCCGAAGATACAAATTTGCTACACAGTGATGACGGTGATAACCTGTATCCCCCACGTTAGTTAAAGGGTAATCACTATACATCAGTAAAGGATGTCCGGCACTATTTTGGGCGTGATGACAACAAGGAAATAGCACGTGCTGTAGGATATGTTCTGCATATAGGAAATGAACATACACCGATGGACATCTGAATGTTAAATCTCACCACAATCTAATAACTTCTCAACCATAATTAAAATTACCTGATTGATAATTAGTTTACTTAGATCGCCGGATTATATACAGAGTGTACAAAAAAGGTTGGCCTAGCTATGTATTTGTTTTAATTTTGTGTGTGATTCTAGGCTAAAAATGAAGAATAACTTTTCAAATTTCCACTTTTTCCTTTTTTCTTTGTAAAACAGCGAATATCTATCAAAAGACAAAATTTTTGTTGCTCACAGCATATGCAAGCGCACCTTTAAAGTGGTCGTGCTCGCTTTGCCTTGACAGATTCCATTGAAACTAGTACCGTTGGAATTGCAATACAATTTTCCAAATATAGTTGGTGTCTAGTACATTTCATATAACTACCTTTTTTTTTTTGTTTTTTTTCTTTTTTGTTATTTGACTTCGCAAAATTTAAAACAGACGCCAATTTGTTAATATTAAAAAAGATAACACTGTCTTTTTATTTTCTATTACCTGTTCAAACCTATGTGCCAAATTTGGTTTCTTTAGCTTTACTAGGTTTAGAGATAAATAATTTGTTAATAAAAACATGGCGGCTACCGGCTAAACAAAGTGGAAATTTTAAAAAAGTTATTCTTCATTTTTAGCTTAGAATCACACATAAAATCTGAAAATGCATACCCAGCCCCATCTTTTTGTCTGTATTTGTGTAATATAAAATCTATTAAAAACAAACAACTCATACATAATACTTTGAAACAATTTTGTTTAAAATAGATTTGATATTTATTTAATAAACTTCACTTGAATAAAAACTAAACTGAATTCATACATTTTAATGTACAATTGTTTCAGTTTTACTATGAGTACTATAGTAATACAACATAATTGGTTAATTATTTACTGCAACAGAAAACTAGTACTTTATATTAGAGACAGAACAGGGTAATGAAGAAAACTGTCATCAAAGCAAATAACAATCCTTTAAAATTAGCTGTCTAAGTTCTTGTAGACGTTTGAATATCGGGCCGTCGATTGTTAAATGTGATTTGTGTAGATTAGGAAAATTTAAAAGGGTTTAAAGTGCTCTTTGTATCACTTTATAGGTAGTAGCTACCAATTATCTCCATTAAAGTCCAATATGAAATCCATAGAGTTTATCAGATTATACCATTAGGCTCTTAAATTAGTACTGCAGCATCCTCAGAAAATCTATAGTGTGCATTTTGTTAATAACTGCCTCCTTGTACAAAAGATTTTTAACATAAAAGTGGTCCTACCTAATTATATTAGTATTAGTCATATCTATATCATAGCGCTTGTTTGGATGGTTTCTTATGAGTTTAAGACTTTAAAAAGAGCCTATAAAATAGCGAACAACTGAAAAATTAAACATTACTTTTGATAAGTTAATAAAAAATACCGTAATGAAAAACAGAAAAAGGAGTTGTGGTGATGGCTATAGTTGAAAGTCATAGCAGATTAGAATTTGTTTTTTTGCTAGATGTAGAATTTTACCTGTTGCTACTTGTACTGTCAGAAAACCTTACTTCCTTCTAAGGTTTCACAATTGTTTCTTTTAATAATCTGCTTTCTAGTTGTATGTACATGTATCTAGCCTATATCTATCTAAAGTACTCTATTGTACCACTATTTTATGACTTACAAACTGTTTCATATGTTCAAACTGAGTATTGTAATATTTGGTTTTGCTATTTTGTACCTGAGAAGTTTCTAAAACCGATTGGATTACTAATGCATAGATTGGCATATGAACTATGTAATTTTTTAGAATATTAGAGGGTGAGGCAGAATGGACTAGTTTCAATCAGTCACCGAAGAACGCGCAGGCCAGTTAGTGGAGTGGGAGTAGTGGCGTTTGGTGGGGAAAAGACGTCATTTTAGTTGTCATCATGCAGTGGACTGGCGAGCATCGTGGTTTTGTCGTAGAAGCGTTTTTTTCAAAAACAACGATAGTTTAGTGACGTCGCAGAGGGCATTTCGTAGGCGGTTTAATTTGACTCGTCATGTCAGTATTCCTGATGCTAAAACCTTAAGGAAATGGATTACAAGTGTACGGGCGACAGGATCTACATTTCCTAGAAAACCAGGCCGGCAACCAAAAAGTGTGAGGACACTGGAAAACATTGCGGCAGTGAAAGCGTCTATTGAACAATCCCCATCGCGCTCTGCGCGGAAACATTCTGCTCCTCTTTGAATATAGACCAGAACGATAAGACGAATTTTACACTGTAACCTTCATTTAGGCTACACCCCCATAAGATAATGTCTGTTCAAGAGTTGGGCCCAGAAGACTGGGTGAAACGTACAGATGCTTGAAATGCAATGTTAGCCTCTTTGCAAGCCGGCACTATTCTATGGTCTAGCGATGAAGTGCATTTCCACCTCTCCGCCTCAGTAAATAAGCAAAACTTTTGGTACTGGGCAGCTGAAAACCCACACACTCTTCACCAAAGACCTCATCATTCACAAAAATTGACAGTTTAGAGCGCTGTATCCTCTATAGGCATTATTGGCCCTTTTTTGAATCTGAAGTTGCAACTGTTACTCTGAACACTGTGCGCTATTGTGAGATGTTGGAGAATTGTTTATTCCCTAAAATGGAATAGTATGGTGAGGAAAATTATATGAAAGCCTTTTGGTTTTAACATGATAGTGCAACGGCTCATACCGCCCGTCGATCATGCCAGATCCTGCTAGAACAGTTTCCTGGCCATCTGATCTCAATGCGAGGAGATGTTCCGTGGCTCCCTCGTTTCCCCAAATGAGCCCATGTGATTTTATTTCGGGTTACCTCAAGTTCGACCAAGGACCTTGAAAGCAATTGCTGATGTCGTCACTGGAATAACGCCAGCTATGCTGGACAGAGTGTTTGAAAATTTTATTGAACAACTTAAAGTGTGCATCGCTCGTATCAGAGAGTCCATTCTGCCCCACTCTGTAGATATCATAATTGTAGATTGGAAGCTAGGAGAAATTACAATAATTGTTTCCTTAAGAACGATAATGTAGATTTTTACAGAGTATATTAACAGTTTAATAAAATAATTTAATAGGCTTACAATTCTTTATAAGAATATAATTTGTAACCGTTCCCACCAAATTATACTTAGGGCGCTAATATAACGATGTTATTAAGAAGCATATATACGCGTTAAATGAGTTGAAATGCGCTTAAGCATGATGTGTAGAGTAACTAGCAACTTGCAAAACTACCCACTAAAACACAATTTAGGGTCATTACTCTCAAACCTTTCTTCAAATCACACCAAACTAGACATAACGTAGCTATGGTGGAAAGGGTTGATTCAATGTGAATGTTGAGTTTAGCTCCAGTTCACATCCCTCTTTGTGCAGCATCAGATTTCATTGATATATTATATGTAGAAAACTCGGTTGCTCCATCGTGGTACTTAGAGATTGTGTCGAAGACTTCGTAGTGCACCCAACTGTGCACCTGATGAAACAATGAGACTACCCTAGATTACACTATATTTTGTCTAAGTTTCTCTGAGGTCTAAACTATGTAAAGGGTTCATTTGGGTTGAGCTTCTTCGTCACCGACTTTTTTGGATCTCCTCAAAAGAACATGATTCTAACATTTCTAGGAGTTAAGTCCGTGACAGCTTCAGATTCCAGACACGGCACTAAGGAGTAAGTGGTTGCAGATAAATCGAACATTCACAAATCAAATTAGGCTACAATAAAATTGTTTCTTATATAGCAGTTTGATCTCCATTCTACACTCTATTGCCTTAGTCTAATTACGGTTGCTTACAGCCTAACCTTTCCCATGCGAACTCCGTTCCCAGGGTTTAACATATCTGATTAGACGTGCTTAGTCCATCACCCTCTTTTCTCGAACTCCCGTTACCGATTTCATAAACAGTACAATCGATTTAAGTTAAAAGCTCAATTGCGCATTATGTTAAACAAAACCAGGCATAAAAAGGTTGAGTTTTGTGTGATGAACTGAAGATGAAATGTAATAAAACATAAATTAAATATGTTACATATAATAAAATAAATAAATGTATAATATATAAAATATATAAATATACATAGTTCAGTATAATATATTAATCAGATATATTTCGGAATGAATAAACTATTTTTGTACTAATTTAATAGATTTTATTCTATTAAAATGGGTATGTACCATTAAATATGACATTTGAGCAGTATCTTATAGGCAAAAACTTGTTAGTGGCAAAAGCGAGAGGTTTTAAAATCATGTTCCCATAATCTTTCGAATTCTTGGTCAAATTTATTCTCTTGAATAAAATCATGTGTATGTCACTTTGATGTGCTGTAAGGGTTGATAATTAATATCCTAACACTATTTACGAGATTATATTTGATCAAATCCTATAATCTGTTACAACTTGAATGTCGTAGTTGATCTCTGTCTACAGCCAGATGAAAGAACAAGTGGTTATAAATATACTCCTGGATAACGCTAACCCAGCACCTAACATTGTGCACATAATTCAAACACCAGTGCTAAAATAACTTTTCATGTTTACTTCAGTGTAACTTTTCTAAACACCCATTTGACAAAGAATAAGTTTTGGTGAGTTTAACTACTACCTAATGCCGTATCTTATTTGAACAGGAACACAGTCTATTCGGAAATTAAGAGACATGTTCATAAGTCCTGTTGTGCTAAATCTACACCATTTCTTAGATCTGTCAGAACGCTCCTATATTTTTAGAGTCAGCAATTAGGAACATTTTTTCTTGTCTAGAGAGATGAGCCAAAACCATGCCTCGAAATCTGACACCCTGAAAAGCCACTATTATTAGTGAAGTAGGAGCTATCATACAGAGAATTGTTGCTGAGTTGTATGGAGTTCACAACACTACTGGTATAAGAGATGTTCAGCGGTTTCAGGAGACCAGAAGATACAACAGAAGGCGAGGTCAGGGTTGGCCTCAGGTTAAAAGTGAAACCAGACAACCGACTTTTAAGACTGAACGCATTAAGAAGAAGGACATATACAACTACAAAGCTGTAGGGGTTGTTAAGAAGGATTCGCAACGTTCAAGTTACAAACAGAACCATTCGTCGACGACATTGTTTTCTTCTCAGATAAACAGCAGACGGCCTGCCAGAGGTTTTATGTAAACATCCTGATTCGTTACTAACAAAACATGAATGTATTACAAAATTTACTATATCTGCTCAAATTTTAATTCAGAAATAATCGAACTTAAATTGAAGATTAACAATTAAATTATAAAAAATATATATATACAACACGTACGGTAGTACACCATGGTAAACTATCAGAGCCTGCATCTATGCAAATATCGAGGAAGTTGGCAATACTTATCGAGTTGTATTGCAGGCAGGTGTAAAATCAAAAATGTTTGTATGCCTGTAGCTCAGCGTTGATTGATCTGTAAAGCTGTAAACAACGAGACGAATAAGAACACAATATTAGTATTGGTTGTTTTTGTTTACGTTTTGAAGCATAACATTTTTATACATTGATACTGTTTTTATTTGAAAATTAGTAGCCCCATGTAAGATACATAAAAGCAGTGAAGAATTAAGTTAACCGCCAAATATCTAAAGTAATAAATATTGATTAGTGCTTTATTAGGGTGTTTGAAAGGAACAGTGGCATAGTAAAATCTATAATGTGTTGAGATTTAAATTTTGCAGATGAACTACAACTGATTGGGTAAATCTTCTTGTTCTTACATGTACCTTTCTCAAAATACAACTGGATAGCAATGAATTCAGCAAGTAAAGTAAGTTCTAGATATTTTAGATGTAGACCTAAGCCTATGTTATTTTCTGGAATTATTGACATTATAGTTTGAAATGTCAACAAGTTTATGTATGGTCTCATACATACATTTTTTGCTCAAAATATTTCATGTCATGAATTTAAATAAAGCCGAAAGTACATCTGAAAACATAACCTTAAAATTACAACTGGTAGCCTAAACATGAAACTAACCTAGAGTTGACAATTATATTTTCAACATTAGGCTGCAGTAAGTAGTCACCACCTCAATGGAATGAGGGTACCAAATTCCCCATAATCCGATTGTGTTGATAACCACTTATTATACTGTAGCCAGATTGTCAATCATAAACACCTTTAAAACAATTGAACACAAAAGCATTAGTTACTGATTACAGTTACTTAAAATTAATTATTGCTAATTCTTTGGTATCAATTTACAATAACGTGACCATGGAAAGGTATGTTCATGAAAACTACAATTTTTCCTGAAAACAATAGTGAAGAAAAAATTCGTCGGCAACGAAAATCAAAGGAGTTACGATTTTTTGAAAACTCTGTTTTTGACAGTATTTCTGGCAATTTTACTGAAATGATGCTGACAAGTACGTTAATTCTGTCAACGATGCCTGCCCGCTGCGCATTGCTTGCTCTTTTAGAAAAAAAAATTAACTCGAGCTTGCAAAAGTCGAATCCCAGATCACGTGATGCCCCTGATCCTTAACCCTCCAAGTGTTGTTCGACAAAATTTTGTCGGTTATTTTCCATTTTTAACGCAATAATGCCCGAAAGGCATCAATATAATACAATAATATACTTTCCCCCAGTTTATATGCACCTGTGATAATAATACTTGGCTATAAATGCCCAACCCATGAAAAAAAGTCCATTTTTCATGGTCACGGTATTGTAAATAAATACCAATTCTTTTTAATGTATTAAATAACAATATTGTTCCAAATTAACTCCCAAGTAAAATCACTTTTATGGTATTTGAGTAATGGCCTCAATTACAGTGACAATGACAAGTTATTTGTGTCCACTTACAAGCTGTGAGACATTACTTCCTTCAAAATACTAAAAAGTAACTAAATGTTACACTGCTTTGTTTGTTACATATTTTACAAATACACATAGCCTAGCCTTGATAGTTTATTACTGTAATTATAACTTTTTACATATAAAAACAGCTGAACTATACCGTAATTTGAAATACCTAAAAAACGTAATTCAGTTTGACTTTTTTGGTTTTGGTAGGCCTAGTTTAATCATAAATATCTATACGGTTGTGGTGGTGGCTGCGTATTGTACTACAGTCAATGTAAACAAATAGGCACTTCACATTAGCCTATTTTTTAAGGTAAAATTCTTTAAAAGTAAATTTAAAAACTACAGAAACAAATTCAATTTTATAATAACCAATTTTTTTTATAATCACATAAAAGGAACTAGGTATAGTAGTTGAACAGGCTAACAGACTAAGCTAATCCCTCCACCAGGTGCTGCCCTACGCCGATGGTGGCAAACTAAAAACATCCCTTGAGATAGTAGGCTATCAATCAGCAAAATATTAAATTCCAAAAGGCTAATCACTAATACTTGAGAACTAAAAATATTACGCTCACCAAACCATATTATTCTATGTAGCAGGACAGTGGCCGGTAGTGTTGAAGTATACAAAGAACTTATATTCATGTTAGGCCTACAAAGTAAAATATAACATGTTTTTCTGTCCATTCTCCATCCATCCAATAACAGCATTATAAGTATAACACTAACTTTTACATTGAATATGCAGAAAGACATCACTCATAAGCACCAAAAAAGAGAAAGAAGTGTGTTGAAGTACACAAATAAAAAAAAGAGAAAGGACAAAGTCTATATTTCTTGAAATGGTTATGCAACCAAATCTAATCGATTAGAAAAAGCAGTGACTGAAATGCCCAAAAAAATTGAGCAATGGCAAACAGGACCAAAATAACAAGGAAGAAATTGTTAATAAACTTCACTATGGAAGTAGAAACTGTAGCCAAAATCACTAAAAAAAAGCTTAAAAACTCTTACATTACCTTATAATATAGTAGGGAGACCTATTCTTCCTGCTGAAATCCTCACTTGAATATTGGTAACCCTGTGTTTTCTTCCTCTTCTAGCCTAACTACCCTCCTTATTTGTTATCCTTCCCTATCTGTAAACCCTGTCTTAATTTTATTGTTTGTTTAATAGTTATGGTTCCTATTAACTATTAATGTGAAAAATGTTTACTAATTTAGAATTTTAGATACATTGATATATATGGTAGTTCTGTTATTTGATGTATAAGTATCAATGATTATAACAAGCGATATAAAAACCAGTTCCGCTTATCGTACTCTGACCATCTGAGCTACCAAAACCAAAATTTCAAACCAAATTATGTTATAGGCAGTACTCCTCCATAGACTAGTGGTTATAGTCTTTGCTCTCTAACCGAGAGATCATGGGTTCGAATCCCGGGGAGGTCCAAAAAAATGTAATAATAACAAAAACCAGTGCACTTCGAAGCCGGCATAGCTGATGCTGAGGCTTAATACAGTATAGGTCAGCTGTTTTTATATCTTAAAAATAATAGTTTTAATGAAGAAAAAGAGACTAATAGGCAATGTGTATTTATAAAATGTAAGAAACAAAACACTGTATTTGAATATTTTGAAGGATAAACATGCCTGATGACTTGTAACTCAAATACCAAACACGTACACATACAGCTTGTACATCCCCATTGTACTTGTGGCCATTATTCAAATACAATAGTCAATAAATGATCTTACTTTTTTTAAATTAATTTGAAACTATTTTGTTATTTAATACATTGGAAAGATATGGCAATAGTTGATTGTACATAACTATAGTTAGAATGTTTTTGAATTTGATCATTTAGCTATATCAAATTGATAATTGGGTACTATGATTCAATGGTGATGGTGGCCACTTACCATACTGCAGCCCATTATTTTATTATCAACTTAAATAGAGCTATACAGGAATGGGTGTGAAAATTCCACGTATCACCTGATAATTTATTAATAGTGAACAATTTCCCATTTCAAGATGTTTTGGTCTTTGTATCACTTGTTTATGCTTGTTGTTATTTCATGTCTTTTTGAAACATTTTAAACATTGCAATAGCATTGTGTGTAAATGAAATTACAACATTACAGTTATTGCAGGAATTATGTAAACAGGTGCAAGTTGTAGGCTTGAAGAGTAAATCAAAACATGTTTGTGTGTGTCACAGGTTGGAGAAATATTTACAGCCGCAGGAGCAGCATTTAACAAACTGGGAGAGTTGACTCTGCAGTTGCACCCAACAGCTGATTCTCCTGCTGGGTAGGTTTCGATCACATTTTACAAAAAAGTTTGTTTGAACATGGTCAAGTTTCCCCCTTTTGTGTAAAATGATTCTGATGGATGGAAAACACAGCCTATACTGGTCACAATCCACAAATCAACAACATTGAACAATTCTGGGTGACCACTACACTACTATTTACGTAGATTGTATTAATCAAGTATATCTGAAGGATAAGATAAGCATACCTTCCAAAGCGTTGTATAATAACCTCCATTATATCGTTTGTGCAGTAATTATTCCATGATTTGTGATTATATATACTTTTATCAATATCACTGACATTCGTCAGAGTTTATTAGCCTAATGAACTTGAAATGAGGAAATTAACCTATACAACGTTATAATATCGTGAATAACAACATGGTTCTGTAAATAAAATATTCCTAATCAACTCACTTTTAAAAGCTATAATAACTCAGTTGTCAACACAACCAATATTTTTTGGGAAAATTCCACAGCCGTGAGACATAAAATTCAGTGGAAATTCTTTGTAAATAATTAGTACTAGACCTATACCATGATTTTAAACCATACCAGAAAATTCAGTCATTCATCACAATCATTTATAAATACTTATATATTTGTAACTTTTTGAGCTTTAAAATAACAATTTATTATTCACAGTACTGAGCGTTAATAAAAAAAACTTTCAAATATTTAAGTTTATTTTATGTATGTTTTAATTTTTATACTTTCAAACTGAAATCGTGTTTTTAGATCCTCGTACTGAGCTAGTCTGGTGCTGTATAGAAGTGTATTTGTCTGATTTTTCCATAAACCCTCTCCAGGTCGAAGTACCATGAAGTCAGTAAAACAGTTGTTGCAGAACGTTACAAATAGTTCCCTTAGTTTTGTAAGATAGCAGCACTAGCCTGATAGAATTGTGATGAAAAACTACTAAATCACTCTGAATGAAGAGATCAATAAGATGTCAGCAGCAAAAGGCAAAGAGCAATGATAGCAGTTGATGATGGTGATCAGAGAAGAGGGTTAAATCCTTATTTTTTTTATGGGAGATGCATTGTGCGGCTGAAGTTAAGAATTAGAAATACTGTAGACTCAATGTGATCAAAAACACAGAGATGATAGGAAGGGTACTACTTCCCATAATGTTGACCCCTTTATCTTAATTCACCCAATCGTCATTTATAAGATTGTGGATAAACTTCACGCAGGTTATATAATTTGGTTAGTCATCGGTACTACATAGAGAGATTTATTAATCTGGTTTAGAGAGCCCTGCTGATGATTCCCTTTGGTAGCTAAGGTATGAGACCCAAATCCTCACTCCAGATTTTTATATCATGCATGGCGAAAGGATAATATTAGCTTCAACATTACACTTTTGAGACAGAGACAGCCTCAGTGGCTTGTTATCCCGATGCTTGGTCACCTTGTTGTCAGGGTGTTTTTGGCAAAGGAAAACATTACAGTCATTGAACACTCCCTTATTCTACTGATCACTTACCAGCAGGCTTTGTGTTTTCCCCAAAGTTAAAGCTGCCTTGAAGTATTAGTTTTGGCATCCTCCAGAGGAATTTAAGAGCATCCTTTAAAGTCTGTATGATTGATGTAATGAGTGGGTAGATAGGAGGAATGCATGTAGATCACTGAATAAATTTTCTCTTCTTTTCAGTACTGCAACATTTATTATAGTAATAGTCCTGGAACTTTTTGAGTGCACTGTGTGTGAATCTCTACGGTGCAAGAATTTTCTGACACCTGCAGTGTCCAATACTGTAGATCCAATGAGATTAAAGCTAGGTAGTTCCTCAATTTTGCTAACCGAAGGAGATTAAAACTAGATATTTTGCCCAATATTTTAGACCAAATGACATCAAAGCCAGATATTGTGCCCAATGTTGTAGTTACAATACAGAGTAGTGATGTTTTACATCTATATACTTTTGTACATGTTAAGTAACTCGTAGGTCATTTCTTTTAAAATTGTATATGGGAATAAGTGATATTACACTTAGGGTTAGGGTTTTTTTCTAGTAAGAAAAAATTAAATAAAGTAGTACAACAAATATGTTACAGTACAAACAGCTTACTCAAATATATTTAAATATGTGCACTGTGATAGTGATTTTATAATTGGTTCTAATTTCCAAATATGATTGTCACCAGAGGCATTTGAGAAAATTTGATACCTTTCATAATTATCACTTTCTTATCTCTCCCCTAAGATCATTTGACATTCCTGTCAAAATGTATGGTTTGTTATAGAAGCTAAGAACTAATATGTTAGCTAGATTCATATAACTATTTATTCATCTATTTATCATAAAGTCTAATCAAAATGTATCCAGACTGGTCCCTTAAAGTTTGCTGATGTAAGCAATACAGTAAAATTAAAATCAGCTAAGGTTGATGAATGTATGTGTAATACTTCCTTTATATCAGTGTTTCTCATGCAGCATGTATCCATGTGCTTTAGTAACTGTTGCTTTTTGGCATGTCAGAAAATATCAATCAGCATATCTGTACCCAATTAATACATGTTTTTAGTGATGAGTGAATGAGCTTTGTGCATGTTTTTGTTAAACTTTTAAACTGATCGGTAGACTTCAAAAAGCTCGGAAAAATTAAGCTGAAAACACTGTTGTTAGGTTTTTTTCAATCGGTCAATAAAGAATACTGTCCTTAAGTTTTATATTAGATTATTATGTCCATATATCACTAAAAACACAATACATCACAATAGTAATAGTCTAAATATAGCCATCTTACTCGCCTAATAAAACTCAGCAGTTCTACTTGGGACCTTTTTGTTCTCCATGGTAATAAAATACCACTGAAAATATGGAGGTTCCACGATTCCAAAAAGTAACTTCAGAACCTGTTGTGAGCAAAGGAATTGGTACTGGACAAAGATTTTGAACTTTGAAGGATGAACTTATATGTCTCGAAATCCACTAATTTATAGTAACTCCAGTCCTGATACTTTTTGACTAGACCTCATAGGTGTAAGTGTTTAATAAGGAAATGTTTGATTTCTTTTTCTACCAGTAAATGGTCAGAGGAGGAAATAGAAATGCTGAGACAAGCGGTGAAAAAGTTTGGGGATGATCTGAATCAAATCAGTGAGCACATCAAAGGCAGAACAGTGTAAGTCCCAGTGATTAATTTGGTTTTTTTTTATAATATTAGTTTGACCCGTCCAAATTTACAATTGATTGTACTGAATAAAAGTTATGTGAACTATTGCAGCAGAATGGGCATTTAAAAATAACTTAGAAGTGTTGGTATATCCAGCCCAGGGTTGATCAAATAAGGAAAGTTTTGAATAGCAAGAATAACACTAGGTCTGATCTTTTCCTTTCCAAGCATACCTGTAAAACTGGCAAAGTATGTTGCTAATTTAAATTCAATCTACACCAAGTCAATGTATAGTTCATTCTTTTCTCGTATCACGAGCTGTAAAGAACCAATATTACTCTTCGTCAGGTGATAAGACAATTAGTACGTAAAAGATAGAACATGCAGCAATGGACTTGAAAGAACAAAAGGGATTAAACATACCTATACAAGGAACCACCAGAGAGTGCAGTTGGCGGCGACCAATAGAATGGACTGGCCTGCGCGACGTTGCCACACAACTGCCGCTGCCGCCCGGCACGGCTGGCGCATTGTGGCTGATAAACTGCTGCGCTATCACAACTAACACTGATACTGAACATTTAAAACTTATCAGTATAATTGAAAAAACAATATTTAAAATGCGTTGACAGTTTGCTATATTATATTTAAATTACTTGTATAGTTTATTAATGTTATTACAAACTAACTATCGATTAAAACAAACAAATCGTCCCGTCAGTTAGTCAGAGTAAAGTACTTGCTTATTTCCATACGATACAACAATCTTTTCAGTGATTTTAAACGATTACTAAACACACACAAAATTAGTATACATGTTGCTTATATTGGACACTGCATGACGTGTTGCTTGATTAAAAATAATTTAAAAAATTTAACAATATAATCAATTTTAAAATTATCGAACAATTATATTTTTAAATTATGAATTAATCAAATTTTCCACTAAATAACTTTTAGGGCCTACTATTTTTAAAACTTACTTTAGAACTGTATAAGAAAGTGCATTCATATTATAAAAATACTTGTGCTGAATGATTTTTCAACTATGGCCAGTTTAAATATTTAAATCACCCACGTGTGAAAACAATTTTTACATAACACAGATTCAAGACTATTAATAGCCAGGTTGGAAAAATGCTTTCAAATGGTTATAAATTTATGAGAAGAACCGAAGTGCGTAACAAAACCGTTGCGGCAACAATTCCCACCGTTATGTACTGAATAAGTATATTTATGGAAAAGAACATAATATGTTCTTTATGAATATATTATACATTTTAAATAAATATGAAATATATTATATTTCAGTTGTATTTGATAACTTTCTTACCAAATTGAAAATCCATTTAACATAACATGATTATACTATGCAGACATGTAATGCCTTATTATATATCAGTGATAATGGCATTATCTAACTGTTAAATACGGGAAATTAACGTTTTTGCGGTATTTTTATGTTTTCTTTTTAATTTATATTTCGGCTAAAGATTTTAATCCTACGATCTTCGTATATGAGTAATATAATACAATAATTTATTTCAATCCATTTAACTCAACATGGAAATAAGCTACAGAAATGTACTTTTTTTAAATAACCTTAAAATTACATTTTGTAATACGTAGTTAATTAATTCAAGACAGCTCTAACATTTCTTTCGAGCGTAACGGTTAAGTATTTTAAGAACGCTGGACTCGCGCGGCTTGTGGTTACAGCGGGGAACAAGTTTGGCAACGTCGCTCAGTTCTCGTTGGCCGCTCCAAGGTCACGGGCAAAATAGGCTCCTCCCTCAACTGCACTCTCTTGTGGTTTTTTGTATAAAAACTGCTTGGAGTCCAGACAGGAGAAATGAACAGGCACTGGTCACTGCACAGGATGCAAGTCACGAGCACAAGAAGTCCAGAGCACAAATACACATAACACTGGTTAGGTAGTCTCTCACTTTCGCCTGTGCTGGTGTGATGTGTGTTTGTGCTCTGGACTTTTTGTGCTCGTGACTTGCATCCTGTGCAGTGACCAATGCCTGTTCATTTCTCCTGTCTGGACTCCAAGCAGTTTTCAGGTATGTTTAATCCCTTTTGTTCTTTCAAGTCCATTGCTGCATGTTCTATCTTTTATGTAATAATTGTCTTCTCACCTGTCTAAGAGGATAGATTTCAAGCCTTGAAATAGTGTGTTGTATATTTTGTAACATATAACAATGCCAGATATCCTAAATCCTATTATCCTTTTAAACCTTCCATCGTCAATAACAAACTTTAAACAAATATTATTGTATTTAATTTATCACAACACAAGAACAGTAGAAGAATATTAAAATAAATGAAATGTTGGGTTTATATAAGTCCGAAACTCGCACATATTTACAAAATACTACTATATCGAATAACCAATTCAGGCCTATTTAAAAATAAAACCATACAACTAAAAATTATGTAATCATTATATTTCCACAAAGTTTACAAATTTTATTTATGAAGTTTTCTCAGGAAAGAGTAAAATATTATTTATTAATAAGAAAATAAAATGTTAATGTTGAAAATAGATAGGTTCACTTACAAGGCATTATGTCTAGAACTTTTCAATTCTTGCATGAACAGTAAACTCTTTGTACCCTTATATTTCATACGTTTTAAAAAGTAGTAGCAATTTTTTTGTGTTTACAAAACTGTACATATACAGTTGCAATAGGTTTTAAAATGAATGAAATGATAACCATTTGGACTGTTGTGGCTTTCAGACAGGTGAGTTCCATTAGGACTATTGTAGTAACAGAATCTTCTTGTACTTTATTCTATTCTAAAAAAAATTAATCTTTCAGTTTTCAATCTAATGGATAAATCATATCTGAAATATCTCAAGGATTGGAAGAAGCCAGTAATACTGTTTTCCATATTTTCTGTTGCTATATTTCATCAAATTTCAATTAAACAATTATATGACCACATTACATGCAAGTATGTACTATTTGACAGTTAGAGGCACAACACTATGCAGACATGGGTTAGCCATGTAATACTGTACTCTGAAACTGACTTAACCAAAGAGAAACCTGTAATGAAGAGGATGTAAACAAATTATTGTATCTGCCATTTATTTTGCCCACGCAGTATCTCAAGAACCATTTCAGCAATAGATGAAATTCCTGTATTTCTATAAAGAGTTGAAATACACAATTGTATCCCCCAACTCCCCACTTTTAACATTTTTAATATTGAGAAGAAAGACAATATGTGTAACTATTAAACAGCTTAAAGTATCTACGTATTTGAATATTGTTTTGCTGCTTTTCACAAAATCAGGCGTCTGAGTTTCCAAGTGACAAGTTCCCACCCCAAAATTTAAACAAAATCCATAGGTATAGCCATTTACTAAACTTTCATTATGTTAATATGCAAAATTGTCGCCAATTTAAAATTGAAATTTTCTATGTATGTAAAATAAAAATACTTATTTTTTTCTTCATATTAAAACTTTTAGATTAATGAAAATAAAACAATAGGCCTTGTAATGATTTTTTATCAAGTAACTAGATTTGTCTAGAATGTTTTATTTTTTACCCGTTTTCTAAAATGAAAGAGGGTTTGAAGGCAGTTCAATACTTTAAAATATTATGTCCTTTCGAATGCCCATCAAATAACTGCACTGAAGACTGAACCTGAAACCTCCTACAATCATGTTGTATTTTGTCGCAATAAAAATGGTTGGTGATTTGAAATGCTATATACTTCTTACAGAGTTTAAATATAAGTAATCAATTTTGGAAATGTGATTGTTATTGTTACTGTAAAACTTTCAATTTTGTTTTATGCAATTATTTCTATAAGTAATCTTTTATATCTCAGCAATACTGATTTTAAATGAGATCGTTTATTATTTAAACTAAAATATACATAAACAAATTTAATTCCAAACTTAATATAATTGCTATTTTGTATAAGAATCAAAGATTTAAATACTACCTTAAGATATGGGTCATTATTATTTCATAATCAATTGTATAGTTGATTATCATTATAAAAAGACAACATTTGATAACCAGTCTTTTAAATACCATAAGGAAGTAAAGTATGTTCTCAATTGAAAGTATTCTAGCAGAATTATAGTTTAAAAGTAAGCTGTCGGACCATTTCAAATGACTCATCTCTATTTAAATGTCTTTGTGCAGTATAAACATGTCCAGTAGTGTGCCATTATAAAATTGAACTTATTATTTATAGTCATGTTAAGAATACTTTTGACAAAGCTCGTAAATTTTGCTTTATTAACTTTGTAACATTGTAACATTAGTAGCGTAATGATGTTCCAGATCACAGATCAGGACGACCCTGAAGAAGAAGGCGTTTGAGGATGCAGGTATCCCAGTGAGACAATTGACATCAGTGCAAGCTCCGCAGCAACAGCAGGGGATGCTGACAAAGACAGTGCAGGAAGTAACACTGAATATGCTCAACGCCCCCGAGTCTGAGGTTGACGTTGAAGGCTTACACGAGGATGTCAAAGTGGAGTTTGACGGAGCGATGGAGGAAGTGACGTCCTAACAGTGATTTTGGGTTTGATTCTGACTTTGAGTGCTGTGAACTATAATTCGTTTTCAAGAGATTATTATATTATATTTAATATATGGACTAGATTGAGACTTTATCACTTAATGTAAGGCTGTACAATTATTTCTGTGGTTTTGATTGAATATATATATATATAAATATTTTTATCAGTGATGCAATATACATAAAATCAATTTATAACATTCAAAATCAGTATCAAATGTCAAAAAAATTAAAGACAATGTTATGAGAGTATTTAATTTTAATTTTCTTCCATATATGTCCCGTATGAACTGTTAAAACTGATTTTAGTGTTTGGGTCTTGAACTTTCTTTTGGCAAACACTTCGAAAGTGCAATAGAAGAAACAAGAAATTATATGTATTTAAGAAGGAAACAGTTTAATTTCAAATTAATTATTAATTCCTTGATCCGCTTTAAACAATGTACTCAGAAATGCTATAACGATATGGCTAACAAATATTTAATAAGTAATTTCTAGGAAAGTTGTGGTTAAATCATAAACATTGTATAGATAGAATAAAGGGGATGAGGAATACATAGAGATTACATCATTAACCGAAGGGAAATTATGACCTTCAAGACAATTTCTGATATTGTTAGTTAATTTAGAGTAAAAATTTTTAGATTTTTGTTAGTATGCCATAAACTGGTAGACCGATATTAGAATGGTGAGATTTGTAGACAAAGTTGGTTTTGCAATTTGAGGCAGTGTCCATGCTCCACACGTTTTTAACTTATCAATATAGTTAAACATTATGTTTAAACAAATTGTTAAATTTCATAATATTTTCATATTGCAACAAGAGTCACTGCTATCTCATAAATATACTTTATGTTTGTGGTATGAGTCACTAGTGACTCGAAGATAGTGGACTTTGGCATCTGATACTTTAGTTTAGGTCAGTGTTAGAGCGTTCCAGATGAAATTGGCAGAACTACCAGATTGTGTTTTATTAAGAAGGGCCATTGTGTACTGTTTATATTTTACTAAACTATTATTGAATAAAGCTCCAAAATGTGTCAAAGGCCACCCTATACCTTGGAGGTTGATGCAGTAATAACGTAACAGATAACAGTAGCTGACATTTCCCTGAAAAGGGAAACAATTGCACATGTTTGAGTCATGGATGATTCATGACGCACACAAAAGATAACTTTAAGCAAAATAATTCTTGATCCATCATCTCATATGTAATTCCTAATTCCCTGTAATCACTAATGAAATCTGTATAAAGCTGTTAAAAATGTTTCTGTAAAATAGATTAGGCTTGATGGATATAGTTTACAACTGAACGTGTATTATGAGTCACCGGTGACTTGTGCCGCAGTAGACGTTTTAATAAATACAATACTCATTTATTTACTTACCATTTTATAAGAGGAAGTTTCTGAAATACTGAGGTTGGAAATATTGTCTATTGACTTGTCTTACAAACTAGTCATAAATACTTACAGTATAGTTCTGATTATGGAATATTGAGCTACAGAAAATTCACATTAATTCAATCTTGACAGATTTAAGGTTTGTGAATTTCTTTACGGTTTTGGGGAGGAAATGCAGTGTTCCAATAAAATTACGCAAAACATAGCAACGATCACATTGTGTGCTTTACACATCACTGTGGGTTTTCGCTGCATATTCCTCTGTCATGATTATTTACTTATATTTTTAGCTGGTACATAATGGTTCCTACCATCTAAAGCTATTGCTATATTGGTTATTCTGTCGATATTTCCAAATAATTTGAGTTTTAAGCATCATCAACCCGTATTAGCATGAAGTATCAAGACTACTTTATTTGATTATTGTTTTCTTTGTTTCCCTCTAACCATACCTACGATAATTTTAGAACAAATTGTATAAAAATTAAGAATTTGTGAAAATTATTATATGTGTACAAATTGAAATTTAAACAAACAGTATTGAAATGTACTGAAAAGGATTGATTATGTTTGTATGTCTGATTTATGTGAATTGAAAGTGTTTACATAAACCAGTCCACACTTTTAGGATCTTCACTCTATTGAGTATGGAAGCCAAGAGAGTTAGCTAAACTTCATGCTGAAAAACTAAATGGCTGAAGCCTCAACAACTGGACTAAAACTGAAAATATATACAAGTATATAGAAATGAGGTTAGCTTCTAGAACCAGCAGATGAAAGACCAGCTGTAGCTAAGACCAGGATAAAGGCTAGGTACTGCTACTGCCAGACCACTGGCTAACAAAATAATAAATGACAAACATTACATCCACCCAGGAAGGGAAGACAATATTCTTTATTGACATAATCATAGAGATCAGTACATGACGTCAAAGTTACTTAAAAGTTTACATTAAATAAGTGAGTCTAAAAATTCTTTTTCATTGTAGAATGGTTTTGTAGATAGCCATTCAGTCAGACTTCTCTTGAAGCGGTGTGGTGGTTCTCTTTTTAAGTCGGTAGGTAATTGTAGTAGAGTGCTCCTATGTAAGATGGTTTTTTTCTGTATAGGCTGAGCTTACGGGATGGTAGATTAAAATTTGATGCATTACGAGTGCTGTGTTGATGTAGGTCTTGGTGTCTAATTTGTTCGGTGTTCACTGCATGGATTATTACTTCTCGAATGTAGAGAGCTACTACAGTGAGGATCTTGAGTTGTTTAAATGTTTCTCGACAACTTTCCTGGAAGTGAAGTCCGGCCAAGCATCTGGAAGGCAAAAGAATTCTTTCAAAAGGTTACGATAAGTGGATGGGAGGGAGAGGTTGTTGGCTTGAACAAAAACCTTGTTGGCTGGTTCTAAACATAGTCATCAGAAATTAGGAAGAACTTCCATCACTATGGATCTCCTGCAAGCCCGCCAAGTGGTCAACAAGCGTAATGGCTAACATCCACTCTGCTGACCACATTAGTCATTAAGAAAACTTCAAGTTAAAGAGACCTTGAGGTATGTCTGATACATCTAGTCAGAGCTTGGTAATTCACATCACATTGACTAGATTTTTCAATTTCATCCCACTTTTTTTATAAAATTCATCAATAACTCTATACTTTTTAATCATCTGTTTATTTACTTTTATATTTTCATGTACTGCTTCTTTTTTTCATTTCATAATTTTATCTTGCCCATTCAATTTTGTACAATACATTTACCATTTCTTGTATATCCCTACAAGTGAGTAATTACAATTTTCTTTTTCTTTTAATATAAAATGATTCTTCAGTGGACATGCAACATGTCAGAACAAGAAGTGGAATTTCGATTTACTTTTGAACATTCACCGGTGAGTCCATTCCAACTGACCATTTTGTGCTACGGTTAATATTTTTCTAATAATCAATAATAACTCATTTTTTTCTCAATAATAATGTATACTTTTAATTTTCTTTCAACGTGAACACAAAACCAGTTCCATTTAGAACTACATTTTCTAAACTGTTTATTTTGATAAGTAGAACTGGAAGTTACTGGCATTGAGAAACAAGATGTAACTGATCGTTATGCTAAAGCATTTTAACTTGATTCTTTCTTTTTGATACAGGAATTATTTGTCCACTGTTTTATATTCCTTAAACATTCCATTCTTGATAAAACTGCTGTCACTGAAACATCCCCAAGTTGTGAATTTAAGTAGTAACTACCAATATAATTATTTAAAATTACATTAGTTTTATTTTGTTTTAATTTTAGTCCATACAATTATTTTGTATTAGTGTAATTACATTATTGAAACTTGTTTACTCAAGTCATGCATTTTTATTTACACACAAAGTATACATTATTTTAAGTACATTTATGTATAAAATAAGGCACTAATTTAATCAATTTTATTGAATTTAGTTCTGCAGTGTCTTTGATTTTTAAGTCCCACAGTCAAACTGCTGCTGTTACCAGTTCTAGAGCTGGTTCTGTGGACTCTAAATAATATTTCTATTAAGGTTTACATTTTACTCTAATGTGTATCATCTATACTTTCCTTTATTATGTTATTAAAACTCATAGTAAATACTAGATGAACATAAAACAATAAAATGTTATGAATAAAAACGTACTAAAGAACATTTACTTATATGCCATGGTATTGTACACGTTTGTACATAAAACAGTTTTTAACATTTATATGTATCAGTTAAAAAACATTATTTTTTTGAGTAGCTGAATATGAAATAATGTGTACTCAGGGCATTCTTAATGAGAAATATTTGCATATATATAATTTCTTTTCCTTTTGTTAAAAAAAAACCATACAGAAAGAAATTTTGGACAGTAAAAACTTGGTTTGTGCCCTTGCTAACAGGGAAGTACACAATAATTTACTGCAATGGTCTTTTATCAGCAAAATATAACCCATTTTTGTCAAAAGTATTAAATAGAACAACATAAGGCTGTCTTAAATGAACACAAAAGCAGGTAAAACAAGTGATTATGTATGTTATACTCGTAAGATAATATCATTAATTTCATCTCTGTACTTTTGAGTCTGATCTCTGTATTGGTTTTATTTTTCCATGAAACCATTCAATACTATTCAAAGAGGGCTTGTGGGAATAGGAATATGATACTATCATATTATTACTATTGTATTATTAGTGTTATTAGTATTTAGATGAATAATTAAATGGTCTCTAAATAGTAACAGTTAATAAGAAAAGAGATGAAGAAGATATCCGTAGTAAGGGGTATAGTATTGCAAAATGGACTCATGAATGAGTGTTCTTCTATGATATAACTAAATAGAGATTGCGGGAGAAAAATTAGGATTCATTGGTAAGATGCTCTCACGAATCAGGTATTTTCAAGATATTTCTAAAGCGGACCTTGTTATTAAGAACTACAAAATAAACGTGAATATTTAAGCCAACAGTTCTAAAAGAATTACTACATCACGATAATCTATCAATTATCAAGTTGGCCATCTACATCCCAGCAGTAGACTCTCAAAAGTCAAGTGTCCAAAACAGCATTGAGGTCTACATATGAACAATTGAGAAAATGAGTTCATCCTAAAAATAAGAGAGTATGAGAATATATTAGAATCTCAGCACGCAATTCATTTTAATACTTAATACAAGTTGCTGAAGATGTTAAAATCTGTATTGATAAGTGTTAGTTATGTCACAGCCAGATCATCTAATAATCGAATCACAAACTCCAAAATTGGAACTAACCAACAGGTCTTAAATACAAAAGGTATATCACGGATTTCTACACCTATATTTTCTCCTGATAGATCATGACCACGCAAAACTATAAAAAAAAACAAGTCTACTAGTGTACGATAAGCTGAAATAGCTCATAGCTCCTTTCATATATCTACTCTTACTGATTCAGAACTCAAGGTTGCTTTTTGAATATTTTTTGTACTATGCCTGCAGCAATACGGTTTCTGTAAGCTCTTGTTTCTTGAAATAAATTAGTTTTTATGAGCCATTAGCTTCCGAGATTATAACTGTTCTTTCGGAGATTCCAACCTTTAAATGTAGAAGCTACTCTTAAGGACCACCAGGCTTGTAGGAGATCCATTTCTAGAGCCTGGTCTGGGAGCACCAAGACTCAATCTATACTGTATAGGATCGTTCGGTCTGTGTATCAATCTAGTTTTTTCTGCTATAAACCCATGTATCTTCAGCTTCCATCCTGTTCCGTATTTGGTGTCTTTTAGTTCCTAATCTTTTCTCATATTTGGAATTTCTTGTGACAAAAATTATAAATCTTGAAATCTCTTATTCTTTAATCTAATTTAACCTAATACTGGCTGGGAACATTAGCGATTACATTATCTGATCAACACTTGTAGTTCAGCAGTAATAATTTACATGGCCTACTATAAGATCAGGCTATGTGTATTAGCCTAATAATTCACAATTGCATTATCAGGTTCCTAGACTAGATTTTTTTAATGGTTTATACCATTCAACAAATGTTATCCTTTGAAATGTGTGCTGATTTTCACTCTTCATTCCATTAATCCAATTGAATTTAAATACTAAGTTATATCAGCTGACTCAGCCACTGAATTGTTAAATGTATGTTGTAAATTAAGTATACACAATAACCAACGTAATTATTCCTATTTTGCCAATATTGATAATCATTAAGATCATATTGGTGTTCTGCTCCTATTTTTATTTAGCCATACATAAGTCTACATAAATTACGATGACAATTTGTTTATGCTCCAGTAAGCTATTTCAAAGTTGGTAAACTAGTTTTATATCCATGTTAATTCATCTTCAGATTCATGGATCTATATTGTAGATGTCATAAATTGATCAAAAGTAAGTAGTGTAGTGTGGGAAATAGTTTCAGTCCTGAGGTTACCTATCTTCAGCATGAAACGAATCTGAACTCATTAAAACTAGGAGTTTTATTGGGATCCACAACTAATTAAAAGATGTGTATGGAAGCTAGGGTTGTTTTAAACTACTTATTTATCCAGGACGTCAAATGAGCGGAACAGCCAGCTTTGATTGTTCAGTAGAAAATCTTCCGATCATACATCTACGAAGTCTGAACACACCCACGACACTATAAGGATGATAGTAAAAAAAAAATATTTCATAACAGAACACATCCTGTAGAACAGAAATGTACTTAAACACGTCTAGAAACTTGTAGAATAAGAGAGTAGTTCCCAAACATACTAATGATGTACGGTAACAGAGAACGTAATAAATTGTAACGCCAAAGAGGAAAGCGGCACGGTACTGTCATAGGCAAATCTTTTAAATTTGCTGTGATCTATTCACTAACGTTGATCAACTATCACTCAGCCTGTATGCTTAAGCAGTACTTTGTTAAGTTTGTTATTGACGTGAACGGCTAATATGATTTTGGACATTTTCCATCGTTAAACACACAAACAAGACTTGTACCTGTGCAGTGACAACCTGGATTGGACTCCAAGCAGCTCTGGTATGATTTGTTTATTTTAACCTTAGTAGTTATGAATTAAGTTAGTTTTCCACTTGAGGAAGAAATCAGATTGTCAGATCCAGACAGTGAACGATTTTTTACTTCCAGAATGTTCCAAGCAGCTCTGGTATGATTTGTTTATTTTAACCTTAGTAGTTATGAATTAAGTTAGTTATCCACTTGAGGAAGAAATCAGATTGTCAGATCCAGACAGTGAACGATTTTTTTACTTCCAGAATGTTCCAAGCAGCTCTGATATGATTTGTTTATTTTAACCTAGATGTAGTTATGAATTGAGTTAGTTATCCACTTGAGGAAGAGATCAGATTGTCAGATCCAGACAGTGAACGATTTTTTACTTCCAGAATGTTCTTGCCAATTTTAATAAAGCTTTGATTTGAATCATAAATTTGATCCCAAAATGATATATTCCTATACAAATTTGTTTAGGCGATATAATGCTGTATGTTGATTTGAAATCTATCTAAAATGTTATAATTATGTTTCCTAATCAGCCATCAGAACACAGTTTTTTTCTCTAGTCTACGATATTCTCTTAAACTGTATGTAGAGCTTCAGTTAAGCAGTAGTCCTACAAGCTTCTATTTTGAGTTTCAAAAACTTTCTATAATAATTGAGAGCAACTATGCACCAAATTCATCGTTGGGCACAAAACGAGCTAATCACCCAAAGAGTGCCAAATGGTAATGTCTGCTCATATACACAAAAGGAATTACCATATCGAATCTGCAACTAGATGCAATGTAAATAAATCCAGTACCACGAATGTCTTTAGTATTAGCAAATATTGACTGAGACTGAAGTACCAGGTAGTCGCCTCGCACTCACAAGCGCAAAGGTTGGGGCTAGCCCACCACATGCCATTTTCAGTACCGGATTAACATCTGTCTTGAATAAGCAATACTCTGTGAAAATTTCAGTGTATTATACGTTGTTTGGAATAGTATTTTTCGTTTCCCTTTCTATTATTACTAATACTATACTATATGATAAAGTCCTAATCCCTGCAATTATGTGTGTGTGAAACTAACGCATTCGTTATTTGATACTATAAGTCCATCTTCGTACTACGATCGTCAGTTTCACGTTCATATGGTGTTACTTATTTTTATGCCTAGCCGCCTTGTTAATTTGTGTGTTCACTTGTATCCCAACTGATCTTATTGCATCAAGTTCTACCTTTGTTCGTACTACGATCGTCAGTTCCACGTTCATATGATGTTACTTATTTTTATGCCTAGCCGCCTTGTTAATTTGTGTGTTCACTTGTATCCCAACTGATCTTATTGCATCAAGTTCTACCTTTGTTCGAACTACGATCGTTATGTCCGCGTTTGTTAACGGCCTCGTGTTCGATACCATTGCCTATTCGTCTCGTTTTAGGTGGATGTCTATTTTGTATCGCGACTGTTACTACTGCGTCAAGTTCTGTCTTTTTTCATACTCTGATCTTTAGTTCCACGTTTATGAACGGACTAGTGTGCGATTTCCATCTCTCCCCAAATGTTATCCTCCTTGTCGAATTCATTAATACTTGATTTTGCATGTCAAACTACTATTTTAGTATGTGAGTGTTATGATATTACAGTAGGATTGTAACGCGCTCTATATTACACTTGCACCCATTTGTGATGTATTTGCTACCTGTTGATCATCGACGACCTAGTTACTTGGCAACAGCTGGCGCCACAACACACCACAATGATGGCCCCCGCCGAACAGGTATGTTACCTAGAATATAGGCTACTTCCGCTTCTATTGTTGCAAAAGGGGAATTCCGGTTTTCTTAAGTACTTTAGATGTTTTATTTGGAGAACGTTGGTCCTTACGTCTTTATTGTTTTTTGAGGCTTAATCGCAATAGTAACAAAATACATTGCCATAGAATCGCTTTTTTCCAGGGAGTGTCTAAATAAGTATCTATACCTAGAGACAACGAGAACGTGATTTAAACTTTTTGTAGGATTGCATACAATTATGGATACATTGATTTAATAATAATCAATATAGTTACAATTTTAATACATCCCTTTAGAATTGAAAAATAAGGGTGCTTACTTTACAATTGAGATAAAAAATTAGAGAGAAAAATAATTTATCTCGTCTGAACAAAAGACTTGAGTTTATATTTAAATTTGTCCACACACTATGTAAAATATTTAAATCAATAAGTTTAGTAAAGACACGTTGTTGCTGAATGAACATTCTAGTTGGCTAGAACTCCACATGTGTAAGGTATTATTGGATTTCATTGAAAACTATGTTAAATTACTTAACTTCTGATAAATTATTTGTTATTTACTCGTATTTATACAGATGCTAATTTAGTAAATCCCTTGGCCTGCAATGAGTTTGTCAGGTATTTTTCAACAATTTAAACCACAAATTCGTGGCCACCTTTTTTGTTGTGAAATGCTTAAGTTCGGTCTTTATACTGAATAGCCAAATTAGAATAACTTGTTAGATAGTAGTGTGGATATTGACGGTTTCCTGAGCCACTTATGTTATCTAATGTACTTTTCAGATAGTCAACCAACTCATGTTTATGAGTTTCATAAAAAGCTATTAAACTGTCAAATCTATGCCAAACATTGGAAACTGGCATTGTTACAAAGGTCGTTGATCTCGGGGTCTCTGGCGTTAGTAGTTTTGGTTTCACTAGCCCTGTTCGTAAATGGTGCCACATATAGTAAAAGTTAGATACTTTACTACCGCTATTTGTAGTAGACTTATAATCAGACACTGTGTACTTTACTTTTACATGCATTTAAAATCATCATTCAGTTTAAATCTTCAATTTTCTTATATACTGGGCAGAAAATAATTACGGAATGGGTTAAAATGTGGTTTATTACTCGAAAACTAAATTTAAATCAATGTTTTACTATTTCTTATCACATTACCAAGACAATAATTGGGACATTTAAATATCTGTGAAACGAATCCCTTTTAAAAACGCATGCTTTTATATTAAAGCCCATACGTGGCGAGTGGTTTCTTCTAATGAAGACACATAATTAATTGTCAGTCTCTGATATAAATGTTTCATTAACCAATGGGCAGTAAGAAACTGGGATAGTGAACAACATTAGTATAATAACGGTGATGTTGCCTAAGTTAACAACTTAGTTCAACGAAACTTTAACTCGGCCCTTTTAGTTGGCTTTGCTAGATGGAAGACAGTGGAAGAAAGAAAACTGTGTATATACACACTTTTACGTTAAATAATATTAGTAATACGGCATCTAAATTTCCATATGCTACTGTCAGTTCTTATATCTGAAAAATCTGCAACGTGTTTAAGCATTGGCTTGCAAAGACGTCTCAGAAAAACACTGGAATATGATGTTCTTTGAATGTTCGCATCAAAACTGAGTACATAAACGTCGTCAATGAAGGGTCCAACTGACCCAATTGTTGTTGCAGTGTCACTGACTGATATATCAAATAGCGTGATCGATGTCATCAAACTCGATTAAAGCCATCGAATTGTCTGGTCAGCTTCGAGATAATCGATTACTTGGGCGGGTTTTCACACGCGATCATTGATTGACTGAAACTAAACCTGTGAGTTAGTGGATAAACTCGGCCAAACTAACATATTTATAATGTAATTGAGTGATATATTAAATAGTGACAACCGCTTTCTCTGGAAAGTCTGAAAGATGACATCGTTGGTTTAAAATGTGATTAATTTAACGTTAATTTTTTAAACGTTGTGTATGTTTATTATTGACGTGACAACGTCTTAAATTAGGTTGCGGCTCGGAGTCACTCATGAAAAAGTGTAACGCCCGGTAACGTTACGATGCCCGTCCAGTGGGTCCGCCGCACGGGATAAAGCAGATAACTGTGGGTCCGCCGCACGGGATAAAGCAGATAACTATGTTTATTCGTGAAAATGTGGAGTACTTAGATTCGTCATTTTACAACAACTACAACAATAAAGGTAAATAATTGTACACTGATATTTCATTATCGTAAACTATGATTGATTGATTAATTGTTAGATTGACACAAAAGTTGAGAAACTGAGTTTATAGGTTATGTCATACTATTGACAAATGTTGATAGTGTTAAGAAAATTATTAGTTTTAAATCACTCTGCAATCAATCGTAATTCAGTCGATTGAGAAGAAACAGCGCGTATTGCTAGTCAAACATTTAAAATAACAAATTATAACCTCTAACCTGTCATAACAGTGCGACCAAACAAACGAACTAAACCGACTAATCACCACGCGCGGAGTTAGAATTTAACTGTGTTTAGCAAGAATTTCAAATTCCAATTTTAGTAAATGTTTTATTCAACTTTACCATTTACAATAACAAATTTTAATTAATTTCAAATTATGTACAATGTTTTAGTAAACAAAATATATTTCTATAGTTAAAATTTGTGCAATTCTTATTTTCATTCAATTCCTTGTTCTATTGTGCAATTTAATAATATTCATATCAATAAATATTCTACCGAGAAAAAAGACGTTGTCACGTAAAATCTTCGCCCGTAAAACCGACTTTACAGGCAACCATAATTTTTTGGTCTATTATACATAACTCTCTTCAGAATTAAACTATCTACAAGTTTTGGTTAAAAAGTTTGCGTGTTTATTATCTATTTAATGAAGTTAATGTACTTTCAAATCTAAACAAAGTATGTTTTGTCGAGACTGAATTTTGCATATTTTGTGTGATATTGCAGTTATATGGTCTTAAAAGTTTGGGACATATTTTATTCAATTTTTCAGTTCATTTGACTTAAAAATCCCATAAATTTAACACATAAATTTATGCCATAAAAACACCAGTTTCGCTTTATTTCCGCCTTTCCCAGAAAATAAGGCAAAATCTTTATCTGGCCGTAGGCAGGCAGAGGGTAGGCCGGGACTCTTGTCCCTTCTGAGGTAGCGTCTCTGCAACAAGCAGAATGGCTACTGGTCATTTGTACGTCCAGCCCCAAATGGGGCTATTGTTGCGTTGGGTCGTGGGGAATTTTTAAATGTGTGGTTTTTAATTTCGGTCGGTTAAAAGTAGTCTAGTTGGTTGGGTAGTGGAGTGGAGAGTCGTTGGTTTTTGTTGTCCGTTCATTCTTCTAGGGTGGGTCATCTTCTAGGGTGGGTATCTAGTATAACCTTTAGTTGTGGATATATATATATATATATATATATATATATATATATATATATATATAATTCATTAAATTTGTGTAAACAGCAATATTAAATATTGAATGCCGCCAAGTAAGAGATCCAGGTTCGAATCCCAGCGGACCAAGTACCTTTTGTGAATCAATCTTTATTCCTAATAATTTATCGTTATCAAATCCTTATTTACAGTTTTTATTAGTACGTATATCACAAATGGACGTTGTATTCGGAAATTTAAGGTTAGGATCATTTTCTTTCTGGAGTATCTTCAAAACTTTGAATACCCAAAAATGTCTTCAAATTCATTCTCCAGCAAACATTACTGTCTATATAGTTGATATAAATTAGCAAGGATATATATGTTATACTATTACTATTATAAAATGCAGTATCCTGACATGTAACAAAAATTCGTCGTCTCCCACTCTCTCGACATTCTATGACGTTCTTTCTTTGGAAACGCCAACGCGATCTAAGCTTATTGTTTAACTAGTAAACATAGAATATCAACAAAAGGATTTTCCGGATTACGAACAATTTTGTTCTTCGTGTTACATAAAACATGTGAATTGAACAGAACGCTCGAACACTTGTTTTATTTCTGAGATGCCTAGAATATGTATTTCATAAAAGTATTTAATTAGTTAATGTGTCATGTTGTCAGGATTTGGCCCTAGTTTGTGATTTGCTCAGGTAGTTTTGTTTATGGCCTGACAGCATAGCGAGGAATTGATGATTAGTTATCTTATTCTGACTTATTCGAAAATTTACTATTTTCAGGTGAAGTACCTACTTTATCTTGTTGCAGCGGTAGATGGAGAAAACATCCTTAGTCTACAACAAGAATGGAACGTTACACATTGTCTCAGCTGACCTATCACCATCATTATCCTCTGCAGTCATCCTCGTCATCAGTTTCCTGCTGGGCGTCAGCTACAACCTCATCGTGACGACCGCTATTTTGTCCAACAAGAGACTCAGGAGGTCGCCGTTCCACGAGGTTCTCGTATTGATTTGTACTACTTGTCTACTTGATTGTTTAATGACTGAAAGTCTCGCCTTTGGATTCGTGTTGGGTTCACGTACCGACTTCTGTAGGACCTCCGCTGTAGTCTTCCTGATCTTCCTCTTCGCTCACTCAGCTTCCCTCAGTCTTCTTTGCCTTGAGAGGACTTTCACACTCCGTGAACACCCAGTTGCAGTCAAGGTGTACATGGCAGGAGCATTATCCATTTGGATTTTGGGATTGCTTCTAGTGTCGCCTTTGTTCAGTACCTTAGACATCCACTATTTCCCAAACAGGTCAGTGCTTTCAGTTATATCTACTTTTAAATTCTCAGGTTTATACAGCTGTCGTGGTCTTACTGATCCTGCCAGTTTTGAGCCAACACTTTTGACTCAAAATAGCTCTTCACTGCAAGTTCAAAATAATTCAAGATTTGGATTGTGTTGGTAATTTTTCGACATATTTTGAACCGGGAAAACTCGGATGATAGTCATATTTGTACTTTTTGCTTTAATGGGATTTACAGCAGATATCCACAAATGTTTAAACAATGCAGTATTAGTTAACTTTTGAATTAATTTTTAGATATATGATTAAATAATAGTTCAAGAAAATAGTATTTGATCTTAAAAAATTGATGAATAATCTTATTTCAGACCACATAGTAATAAAAGCCTAAGAATAAATGGTCGTCAACCCATCTCAAATCTATAGCTGACAAACAGGTTTGCTTCTGATTCCTCTAATAATACTAAGTGTTGAGGCTTTAGATGCACCTGTTTTAGTGCAATCAAGAGAAATCTCATATATGATCACAGGACACCTAATAATCATTAGTCTTAGTAACTAATTATATTCAATAAACTATTCTAGTAGCAGAAAAGAATCGTTAGCCTACTTTACGTTTCAGTGTAATTTTATTTATATACCTAGAAATTAAGTAGGAGACAACTTTAATAATTATTAATACCTATTTCATCCTCATTGTTATAAATTGACAAATATTTTTGGGTCAATCAGATTTTTGGCTATTTTAAAAACATTAACATGATATTAAACTGTCCAAATTTGTTAAATTTTCTTTTAATAAACAACCTACTTTCTGATAACTCTACAACTATATTTTAGCGCATAGTGAAGTAGGGGAATTTATTAATTCTAAACTTTTGGGTATTAAAGTGGATTACCGGTAACTTATAAATTGAGGGAATACATAAATTATATCTCATCCAAACTATAAACTAGACTCTTTATAGTAAATATTGTCTAATTTAGAAACTTTTATTAAAGTGTTTTTTGTTTTTTCTATTCATACATTATATAGACTATGTAATCGATCATAATATGAGATCCCTGTTAAAAAAAAATGAACAACGAATCTTTCATTTACAAAGAACAGCTATTAGGTATATTGATCATTTAAAGTATAATGAATCATGTAGAAATATTTTCAGTTACACAAAATTCTAACTGTTCCATCAACCACAACAAACACATTTTTTCGCTCAGACTATACAAAATGAAATGAAACTAAAACCAAGCTTTGTAGGTAGAAGTTTTTTAAAGCTCCCTTATTCCTTGAAGCTTGGTTTCTAAAAACCAAAACTAAAATTAAACTTTCGTAAATAGCTGGCCAATTAATGTTATTATAGGTTTGAGGAGCTGTTTGCTAGCTTGACGGGTGGTCAGCAAGTACGTAGCCAGAAAAAAATTTAGGGGGGTCCAGACACTGATATTTTTCTGTAGTGGCAGAGAGAAAGGCCCCATTTTGTTCTTTTAAAAAGTTCTTGGCCCATTTCTTTGTTGAGAACAATCTTTCAGTTGTACATGACATTAATACTGAATTGTTTTTGAAAATTTGGGGGATCCGGGGAGTGGGTTCCGAATCCCCTTGCTGGCTACATCATTGGTGGTTAGTGTTGTCAAACAGCCCCTGGGCTAGAGTTGTGGCCTAGTTTTTAAACTTATAGGCTAACCTGTATCTATAATTTAGTTGTATTTTGTAAATGCTTTGTTTATGATCAAGTAATTTGTTAAGATTATGATGTTCTAACAAACTTTATACCCTGAAATGGGGTTTGTATAAGAGAAATAAAAGTGACCTATATATTCTATAACAACAACTCAATGTATTAATATTTTTACGTTTCAGGAACACTTGTGGACCTGTCACAAAGGATCTCTCATTTCCTCTACTAACTATTTTTGCTTTTTTACTTACATGGAGTATACAAACAGTGTGTGTGTTCATGTGTGTGTGTTGTCAGTTCAAAAATATCTCGACAATCAAAAACAAATCACAATTCTATCAATTTTTTCCAAGTCAAACGAAGAATCTCTTCATTCGGTTACTCCATTGGTGAACAACGGTAAAAAACAAGATTTCACTGATGATTTTATTTCTTCAAGTTCTACTTCTACTTCCCTTGACAATTTCTCTAATGGTGAATCATTTCCAAGACCCCATGTTTGAACCAGACCCTTGGATAGACCCAAGATTAGGTGATGACACAATCCGTGTAGTAGTTACAAACGATCTGGAATCTCTATTTGTGTATTGTCGATACATGTATAATGCCTTAGTGCCTATCATTGTACTATCATCAGATGGAGATGTGAGACTGCAGAGTAGACTGGTATTTTGTTGCAAGAGAAATGTGATAGCTGTTAGTTCGGATGTTCCCACAGAACATTATTCTTCTGAACCACAGACTTTATCTTCAGTGAATACTCCGATTCTTTTCGCTACTTCCAAAGGTATTCACTTGAGAGTCTCTCGAAGATCACATCCAACAGAACAAATAATGGAAAAGACTTTAACCTTTGAAGTGAGCTTCTGTGATTTAACTGACACCTTCAATGTTGATCAAGCAACTATCACCCAAGAGATGAATGATGCAGCTACTGCTAGTCATCGTGATGATTTGGTTGCTGCCGAAGATGAGAACCCAGCTAACAAGAAGAATGTGCGCTTTTCCTCCAAAGTAGATGCGTTTTCTCCTTTACCAAATGCTGATTGGAACGCAAGCAAAGAAATTGGGCCATTCGCACACCCATGTTATTGAATCTCCACTTTTTGTAAAAGGGGAAAACAAGTTGTCATGATTGTTATTGTCACTTGAGGTTTTCATCCTTGTGGTTAGTGTAAAATGTAATGTTTTTAAATAAGAGTGCAATTTCTTTTGTTGCTTTATTTTACAATATCTTAATCCCAAATTTAAAAACTAAAGAGTTTTGTAGAGAAGAAAAATAAAGATGTGTTTTTTAATCATTTGTCCAAAAATTATTTACCACATCTTGATTAAAATCAATTCTACCATTGACAACCATTATTAAGCAGTAAACACTTCATTTGTTTATAAAGCCAGTACTACTAAGGTCTACCTTGAGAAACAAATATAATTTTCTATATAAGAAAAATTGTATTTCAAAAAATTCGAAGACAAAGTATTGAAAATTATTGTATACTGTACACCTTTTATTAATGAAGTTATAAGTACTAAAGGTAGCAACCATAAAGGAGTAACATTAAATAAAAAATTGTTACTATGTAAAGTGTGTTATTACTACAAACCGTTGTTACAATGTCACCAAATTTAAGAAAATGGAAAAACATACTTATATACCACTTTATACACAGGTAATGGCACACTATGTAATTTATTCTAGTTTTTATACTTGTCATAGTTGGAGAAAATGAAATATTTGACTATTTTAGTTTTTCTAACTGTAAATCCGATCTCTCATTATCATTTACCTAATATTTTTAGTTTCCAATTTTGAAAACATTAAATACTGGTTAAATGTACATGTATCAGTACCTAATTCAACGATAAAAACATCATATGTATGTTTTCAAAATGATAGCCATGAAACTTTCTTTATGTAGACATGACAAGAAAAATATTAAATCAGTCTTAAATTAATTATACTGCATTGCAAATATTTGTGATGCTTGTTTGTTTTTATACCTATTTCATTGGTAAAGCTATACAATTATTTTTAGGTTTCAATCTTGTCAATTCTGCTTCCCATTAGATAATAAAGACTTGATTTATAACAATGAATTAGGTACAGCCTCTTTATTTTCAAAAAAACCATGTGGTATTTTTCTGGTTTAATAGGCAAACATCCCATGCAAACTGACTTATATGGAACTTTACAGAAAGAGAAGAAACATTTGAACTATGTATTTTTTTTAAATTAAGTATATCATTCAGTGTTTAGTTATTATAACAATTAATTTTAAGGTGTATAAAATTTAAATATATAGTTCAATCTTAAAATATAAGTTAATAACACAATATGAACAAGATTTAATTACATTTTTGCAATGATTTATAAAGTCTAAAAAATGAATAAATATCCAAAATGGAACATTAAATGTCAACTGCATTAAAAAATTGTATAAAAATTCAAAACAAAATTATTAGCAACCGTTTTGAGAAGCAAAAATATCACTCGTGCCGTGACCAGGATTCGAACCTGGGTTATTGCGGCCACAACGCAATGTCCTAACCACTAGACGATCACGGCTACGTGAGTGAGTTGAGAGGAGTGGTTCACAGAGCAAATACAAGGCCACTGCAGCCAACCTAACAATATCACTTCTTGTCTAACACGTGAAAGATTAATCCTTTACACGAATACCTTACAGGACAATGGGAATTTGTTTCAACAGTTTGTCATTTTACAGTGTCCTTTTGATTTTTGGAAGCAAATAAGGTTAATTCGTTTTAGTTTTAATTTCACTATCTCTACATCTCAATCTATCTCATCTCAATCTATCTCTACATTGCAATATCCTCGAGGCGTTAAATATGTGTAAACAAGGCAAATAAACGTAATAGTAAATATTACTTCCGCATTTATCTAAACATGTCACCCATATTCCTGACAGAATGCGTGAATGAATATGACATAATCTGTTATGAAAGTTTACCTAATTCGTAACGATTAATAAGTTAGATTGCTTAAAGCAAATACTTGTGGCTGAAGAATATCCTACCTTCGTAATAGATTTTTTCTATGTGTTCGTAGTAGTAATCCTTACTTAGCATTTAATACTTTGTGGTTACTATTAAGTTCAGTAAGCGTACTCGTAGATTTAACTTACTTAACACTTTTAAGGTTGGTAATGAAGGCATTTAATGTTATCAGAAAAGGAAGTGCCCATAGAATAAATGTGGGACGGCTATTATAATTTTATATACTGATTTGTATTTGTTATACAATTATAGCTTGTAATGTTTTTATGACTTATGTTAAAAGTATTACGGTTACGTATTTAGACATTTCCGCCATTAGATTGCGAAATCTTATGCTTTGTATTTTGACAAGCATTTATGAGACAAGAGAATTAATTACATTAATTTATAGCTTATACGTATGTAACAATTGGCTTAATCAATGGGTGATCTGAGAATTCAAAGAATTGTTAATAGCTCAAAACGTAGTTATAAAACACTTTATACACAGGTAACGGTACAAATTATATAGTCTAATATTTATTATATTTTTAAATACGTTGAAGCTAATAAAATATTTAACTATTTAGCCTTCACCATAACTCACGGAACTAAATTGATAGCTTTTACTAGTTGTTATACTTCTGTTAAAACAATTATGTAACAAACTTATGTATAAACCAAATAAAATATAAATATTATTTTATCCTGGAAATTTTGATATGCAGTAGGCAGATTATGCTATATGACTAGCCCTAGCGGACATATGCCTAAGTTCTCGGATTTGAATGGGTACATGCTGCGCTCTACCAGCGACAGAACAAACTACTATGACGGCACGCAAATCAATACTAATATCCACCAAACAGAGAACAGTGTGTTGTAGTGTTTTATTCAAACGTTTGTTTGACCCTTGGTTTTACTTACATGAAATGAACAAGAAAATATAAAGTGATCATGAATCAGTAAGAGGAAAATTAGACCACTAATAATCATAATTTAATAAATAAAGGAATTTATGTATAGAATAAATTTATAATTTAACATACCTTCAAAAATGGTAATTTCTAACACAGAAATGCAGACATTGCTATAGCAATCTGTACTAAATATTCACCTCATTAAACTTTAAAAATTATGGCATAATTTAAAAATTTGATTATTATACGATTAGTATACTCGTATGTATACAAAACTACTTTAAAATTAAAAGCCAAAACATTGTAATTTTTAAGTATCTAAGTTCACTGTTTGAATCATTGTTGAATTAGTAGTACAGTATACCACAAGTATACAATAGTTCACCACGATTTTGCATGTGACTGTTACACATGGGTTAGTAGTAAAATCTGATCACAGTTAAGACAACTTATCCGATCGCAACCCATTTAAAGACCTATTTAAAAATCAAATCTTTTCAAAGATTTATGAGTTATTGAAAATTATGTGAGATATTCTTCTGAATTGAAGTGTAAAATTTAGTTATCTTGAAACTCCCAGGTTTCTAACAGGCCCCTATAAAACACCTTGTGGTTATTATATATGCACCCCCAAACTTGTTCCTGAATTAGCTAATAATATTACTAATAACAGTTTTACTATTTATAAATTGACCCTGGAATACAAACCGTGTTTCAAACACAATATTTGTATAATTAACATAACATACCTGTTATTGTACTGTACTGGTTTATTTCGTCTCAGCTAAATAAAATGTTTATTTCCAAAAATAGAGATAATGTACATAATAGTATGTCCGAATAAAGTACTTACAGCCTAAAAATAAGGGTTTTTGTAAAATAGCAAATTTTATATTTTTCTATTATCACTAAACTTTTTTACAAAAAAATGTCAATATCAGCCTTGATATAGCAGTTATGGACAAAATTGATAGGGTCATTTAGTTCAATTGATTGCTTTCACAGTTCCAAGGTCAAATAAATCACACAAATTGAATAGTGTAAAAAGCACATGTCAAAATATGAATTGATTTTTATTTTCATCCATAGATTTATTATTGGAATCTAGAAATTTAACCATTGAAAAAGTTTATTTGAAGTTGGGCATAGTTTAACCACAATGGAAAATGTCTATATAATGTATAAAAACAAAGCATTATACTATGCTCTAATACACATACAAAGTATTTAAGTGCATAATAACAATTTTTTAGTAATATTTGCAACATGGCAAGTTGTGTAGTCAATGTTAAAGGAAAAACAATTATTTAATATATAGATGTTTTTCTACAATTTTAATAACTTCTTAATACTGGAAGGTAGGAGAATGTGCCATGCCATGTGTAGTGTAACAGGCATTGCTAACATTGCAAGCAAAATTTAAAATCTTTAGCTTAATTCAAATTTGGCAGATAGACAGACAGACAATCATACAGAAAAAATTGTTTATGTAGCCCTGGCAGATAAAAGAGAAATTGTGTTAGCCTAGTGAGTGATAGCCTTCAAAGACACTTAGCCAAATCCTATGGCTGGAAATGCACTATCACATAATCCATTATTTACTATGTAGAAATGAAGTTTCATTCAAAGTTTAAAGGCTATAAAGTGGAGATATCTTGCCACTTCATACATTCACATTTTTTTTCTTTCATTAAGTTAAGTTTTCATAGCAGTGTTTAAATAACAAATGTTCCGGTGAGCTAGGAAGGGTACTACTATGTAAGAGTTTCCTGAAATCAAATCCAGTTGATGGACTTTCACCATCATAAAACTCATTCCTTTCTACTTAGAACAAGAATGTAGCCAGGAAAAAATATTTGGGAGGGAGGTCCAGATAACTAATATTTTTTCCTGTAGTGGACAGAGAGTAAGGCCCCATTTTGTTTCTTAAAAAGTTGGGGGGGGGGTTCGGACCCTTTAGACCCCACTCGCTGGCTACTTCCTTGGATATTATTACTATTGTAAGAGTATGCTTAAATCAAATCCTATTGTTGGACTTTCAAAATCTCATTCTTTTCTACTTAGAAATTAAATGTTTTTGTGTCAATGCTATGAGAAACAAATATTTTGTAGTATATTCCCTTGTGATACCAAGGTCTATATCGGATTTTAGTTGATAAATATAAGGTGATTTTCATTTTCGATGTGATATTCATCGGTTTATTTTAATGTGACAATATGTCAAAACATAATTAGAGTATTACCAATTGAAATTCATTAAATTTACCTCTTCATCTAGTTTTGTTTCATTTACACAATTTATATTATTAATACTTGATATTTAATTGCACATTGCCACAAAGAAATGAAGCAAACATGATTGATTACCAAGTATGACTTTTTCTCACCTAGTACTATGAAATGTTAGGTTGAACAAAGGGCATATGTTCCTGTTTCCTGCAATATTCCACAGACAATCTGTAGAACTCCAAAGTTCAGCCCTTTTCCCCAAACAAAATTAATAAAATCCTCCACATTATAATTCTTCACCTGCTTGATAAAATTGTTAAAGATCAATAATATTAATGATATAATTATGATGTCCAAGGGGAATAAAAAAAGAAAATTTACATAAATATAAATGTCATAAACTGAAGGCCGGAGAATAATGGCTTTCATACAATCCTGTATATTTTAACATCATCTTACGGTTATGGGAATTTCTTTTATTACTATCTTAAGTTTATTTAGAAGGGTAGTAAGTTTTAGAATTTTGCATATCTACCATTTTAAGTATGAGGAGTCAGTTGTCAAATCAGGATCTTATATGTTTTTCAGAGTTTTTATGGAGATAATGAATATTTTCATCCATTATAATCTAGAGTACAATTTATTCTATACAATTTTGCACATTATATGATGCACATTTGTATTTCATATGACTCTGTGTGATTCTCTTATGAAATATTTTGCATGAGATATTTTGGCACTTACATTTTTGTTCATAGTTATTTGTAGGTTTTCATAGCAGTGTTTAAATAATAAAATTTCCGATGAACTAGCCGACGATACTACAGACCTCTTCACTTTTAACATTGACTTTCACTCAATTGTTTATTTATTTTTTGCATACATAATCTACCATGTGCCACATTAAAAACTCATATGATTGTACTCTGCTGACAAATTGACTTTTCTTAGCATCAGGGTTGCCCTTAAGTCCAATGTAAAAATATTTATTTACTAACTCAGCCCAAATTCCAGGGAGTGACATGTACATACAATCAATCTCAGTGTTGCAGTTTTATTTTAAATGAAGCTTCATGCGAAATTTCAAGTTTATTTAGATCAGTTTGTTTTTGAGGTATCGTGGTGAACAGATACACAAATAGGGAGACAAACACAGAAACAATATTTTTCCAGCCCCACAAGTGAAACTTCTCTAACACTCAGCCAATAACGTGACCTTAAGTGGTAACACATGATACAACGTGCTCTGTATGGATCAAGCTACGAAGCTTTTCTGATTTTTTTTGTGGATCGCTGCTAACATGAGAAAACCTGCAGGTTCCTGTTAGTTATAATCATAACCTCTAGGTAGCAATACTGTTTATATGAGTAGCTAAGTCGCAACAACGAATATAAATACGTAATTTAACTAAACATCTTGTGGACCACCAAAATATATATTAATGCGTTTAATACTGTATAACTTGTAATCGTATTTGAGAATAATGATTGAGAATAATGATTTATTCCTTCAAAAAAGTACAAAAATAAAATCTTAGGAATAGCGTAATCACATGTCCAGTAGTGTGATTAGGTTTAACGAAATAAAATAAACTGAATACAGTACTTTTTGAGTTCAGTTACATTAAATTACATGCTGGCCACTCTCCGAGGTGCCTGAAACTACAAAAATGGACTAAAAATAAGAATACAAAAAAAGATTACCAATATAAAGATAATTCTATCTACTTTTCCATTATAATGTCAGAATAAAAATGATCCAATATTAACAGTAAAAACAACGTAACAATTATGTATCCTCTTTGTACAATTTGAATTTAAAAACCAGACAGCAAACATAGTACATTAAAAACAAATCAGTATTTGTTTACATGGTAACAAATTTATATTTGTTACTTCAGTAAGCTATTGCTTTTAGTACTTTAGAAGCTGAATAAGAAACTAACGCCCATCTTTGCTTGAAAATAAATTATAAGTGATTTTGTATATAAACAGGTCAAATTGCTTTTATGTTACATTGAATGTTACTGAAAAGTGGCCGCTAACACACCTTGATAATCAAGCGTTCGTTAATGGTCCCTAAAAAGTGACCGCCAGCTCACATGATTGTTCCTGAAAAAGTGGCCGCCAGCTCACATAGATTGTTGCTGAAAAGTGACCGCCGGCGCACATCGATTAATCCTGTAAAGTGACCGCCGGCTCAAATAGATTAGTTTCTGAAATGTGACCCGCCGTCGCATATCGATTATTCCTGAAAAGTGACCGTCGGGCTCACATAGATAGTTTCTTGAAAAGTGACCGCCGGCGCACATCGATTATTCCTGTAAAGTGACCGCCGGCTCACATAGACAGTTTATGAAAAATGTGACCACCGGCGCTCGTTGATTGTTTTTTGGGGAAATGGGCCGGTCAATAATTTTTTCCCGAAAAATGCCGCCCCACCCCCCCCCCCCCCCACCCCCCCCCCCCCCCACCCCCCCCCCCCCCCACCCCCCCCCCCCCCCACCCCCCCCCCCCCCCACCCCCCCCCCCCCCCAATTCACTTTTATTCATTAACATGAAATTAAACAAAGACGATTTGAACATTATTGAATCTGTTAAGGTAGCTAACATGACTTGATGCATTTATATTTCTTATTTCTTACTTGTGTTAATACCGCCCTAAATAATTTAACAAATTAAGTACAAATTATTTTTTAAGAAAATATCAATAAATCCCATAATTAATACGGCTTAAAGCATAAATAAATACTGACTAAAAACCTAGATCTAGATAATAATCTTTCCCGTGGTGTAGTAAGTTATTTAACAAAATATGATATTCCAGTTTTTTTTGCACGTTTAATAGTGATTATGGAGCCTTAAGAAATTGTGATACAAAACGTTCATATCTTTTAATATCTAGAATATCAGTAAATGTATGTCTAATATTATAAAACTATAGAGTAACAGCGTTCTAATCCTTCCTTCTATGTTTAAAAAAATGAAACATCGGCAATATGTCCAACGTTGATATGTGAACTAAAAAGTTTTCACACCTCCCAAATTATTGTAATGTTTTTATTAAGAGATTCTGAACTCATTTTAGTTTTTAATTAAATGTTGTAAACACTCACATACATGCAAACTTTCCTCTATATGCATTGTGTACGTCCGTTGTCTTGACAATCTGTTTATTCTCTTAAGAAGATATAGGAAGTTTTAAATAATTTTCCACCAGAAACTATTTCTTATGGTTTGAAGAAGAACCATTCCTATCTACAAATTTTCCGTTTCTATTAAGTTTAAAAGTCAGAAATAGTTACGTTATAAAAGTTTGTTTTTCTGCCATAATTGAGTATATTTATCTTCTAACATTTAACCACGGTATTAATCCTTCTGGTACTTTTCCACTTGAAAATGACATGATTAATTAACCAGTTTGCCTTTACTCAGGGTTCACGTAAATTCTTGGAGTAACTTCATTTTACAAGTTAATTCTGAGGACGTTAATTTATCATGTACTTACAGTAACAACCATTTACTTATGGAAACGGCATGCTGTAATTTTCGGAATCCATACACTAATCCAGTTACCATACATATCAGTGCATTTAACTGTCTACCATTTGTTAGTTATGAGACTTGATTTGATTGTTAAATAAATGGAACATCATAACGTGATAAAATTTTTACAGGGATTTTTTACCGTTTTATCGTAATTTTTATTATATTACTTCTCTTAAAAGTATTAAAGGAATTTACAGTTTGAAGTTGTATTCTTTAGGCTCTAGGTAATAGAATTAATTTTGGATTCGGAAAATATTTGTATGCTAAATTTATACCTCTTTAAGATAACTTCCCAGAATATGTAAACTGTGTAAACAATGTTTTTGCTCACGTAACATTTTAGGCATTTCAATTGGGACTTTTTTATTTTGTAAACTGGCCCAAATTAAAATTTAAAAATGTAACAGCATAGAAGGTTTTTAGGTAACATATGCCAATATTGTAAAGTATAACTCATACACGTACTATGCAAATTTTACATTTTTACATCAGTCGTTTCGTTTGAGCCTCATTACAAAATTTCCCCAATTTTTACTTTAAATTGCTGTAATTTTCACATTGAGTGACTAAATAAAGGTTTCTACTTGTTTTACTTCAGAATAATTGTCTTTAAAAAGCTATAAATTGAACCATTAAAATATTTTCTAAATCCCAAATCGATTTCACCACCTTAACTTTGAACTTGATTATGGTCAGTATAGTCTAAGTTAATGCTGTTCACATTTCGTAAGTCGAATCAGTAGAATCGGCAAACTCTGTATTTGATGAAGTGTAAAAACCGATGTACCCATATACATATTTAAGGCAAATATATAAAAGGACAGTAGTTACTTTTTAAGGTGTTGTGTTATTTCTATATTAAACTGGATTTGTCTTACCATATACTTTTATTACTAACGCAACATGACAACAACAAAAGTCTTACAGCTGTCCTCTAAAGTTAAATATGATTGTCAGAAGATAGTTTCAGGCTTCCTCTTGGGTATGACTGAGGTGTGGCAATATATGGGTCTATTATAATATGCTACAAACAGTAATATCTACATTTATTAAATATTGTTATATTTCAAAAAATTTATTTGAAAATTAAAATAAAAACTTAATGTTTCATGTACAGTATACTTTTATATTTTGGTATATACAGCTCAAATCACTTCGGGAAACAAATTCTGAACATCTCAGTAGGAAAAATTATTTTCCAGAGATCTATATTACTTTGTAATGAATCATTACCATGGAAATATTTTATACGTAAGGGAACGATTACGTATCCTTAAGGATCTTCGTTGTAGTGTTGTCACTTCCTGGGGGATATATTTGGTACCCTTAAGTCAAAAAGTCTGTTTCTGGCTATAAATATATCATTTAAATATCTACACCACCAAAAGAAAATCAATTTAACTACTTTTAATGACCAATTTCCATATATGTCACCACTTAAAATCTCGTACTTTTGAATCATTTATATATACTCTTTAGCCTAGAAAATAAAACGGTACAGGTTAATAATATTATTCATGGGAAAGTGCCCTTTCTATTATTTTGCTTTCACGCATAAACTACTGTATGCAACCGATTATACTGAAATGTTACACAGATATTCTTAGGGTCCCCGTAATGAATATATATCTTTCTTACTTTGAAAGACACTCCTGGATACACCCTACTGGTCTATAAATGTGTGTAATATGAATCAAATATAATCTGTTCTATGTAAAACGTTATTATGACAGCATGATCTTATTTAAGCACTATTTTAATTATAATATTAAGATTTCATAGTCAAAATTGTACTGACACTAAACTCCTGCTCTCAGTCCTAAGACGTATTTTTATTTCCTTCATCGTGTCAACAAGGCAAATTCAACTATAGCACTGGAAATATCTTACAAAAGAAGATTCTAAGAGACGTAAGTAGACCCTTTATTGAAGAATAAGTTTTCTGAGATCTACGTATGTATATATTTTTTATCAGGAAAATAAAATAAACTCAAATTAGGCACCATAAATACATCTTATCGTTCATTTACACGGCCTGACCTAGGTGCTTTCTGACTTTTTTTTAATAGGCTTATCGGTTATACCTTTTTACACATATTCCACTTATCAGAATAATGTGGGAAATTCTAATATGGTACTGGAAATATCTTACATCGGAAACCAACTCTTTTTGACAGCAATAGGTTTATTATATCTACATACACTAATGTATATGCGCATGTGATTGCCAAGCAATACTTACAACATTTCAAGTTTATAGCTCAATCCGCTCTCTGTATAACACTGTAAGTTCTAGGTTTTCCTAACGCTCAGCCAAATTCCATATATTCACTTTCACTGCAATCTTGTTTATCTATATAGAAAAAGTAAATGTATACAATGGAATATCAAATTCTCCAATAAAATTTAAAGAAAGTCTTACAAACAAATTTACCCAATATTACGTCAAACTATTGAACTCTGTTGAAAATTGTTTTATTGTATGGTGTTCTCATTCTCATCATGGTTAACCTGAAATCGGTGTTATAGTGTTAAAACTCTGCAAAATCCCACGGATTGACATGCACAAACATGAAAATTCTATCATATAGAAACGAAACTTCATTAAACCTTCAAGTCTTTTTGTGAAATCTGTTTCGAGATTTCTTACCACAAAATATATAATCAAAATATCAAATTTTACCAGCCTCTTAGTTGATAGGGTTCACTAACTCTCATTTAGTAGGAACAGAAAATATTTCTAATAAAATTATTTTTCGGCATTAACAATATTATAGAAGTCTTAAAATTATTTCTCGAATTGTGCAGTACATAATGTTTGTGTGTGTGTGTGTGTGTGTGACGTACAGTTTTAGGTGATTGTTTGCAATGTAAATATCTACATCCACCTTATTTACGCGTGTTAACCAGACTTAAATTTCATTATATTGCTACCATATAAATGTACGGGAAGTATAAAATGTATGCAGCGCTAAAAATGTTGATTATATAGATCAAAACTAATTTAAAGTTTTAATTAAAAAGATAATTATTGGATTATCGGCTTTACAAGACTCAACTATAATTTATTTTGGAATTAGTGCTTTAATTTAAACAATATAATGCAAACACATCTATTAAGATATTAAAGTAATTTTTGATAATGAAATACTATGGTTCATTACTACTGCAACAAGCACTACTGTTTCTCCATACTTTCCCGTTTACGTTATCTCTCGACCATAAACTTTCTCTGTAGTAGACAGTGTGATGGCTCTTCATTTGTGTGACAGATCTGATGTCACAACTTTTGCCCCTACATACATAATACTTCTTGTATTCTGAAACAGGCGAGGAAAACTTCTCCCTGACTGTAAATACCTCTGTGTAGTAGACAGACTGATGGCTCTTCATTTGCGTGACAGATCTGGTGTCACAACTTTACGCTTACATCTGCAGTTCTTGTATTTTGTATTACAAGCATTAAATTCAAATAAAATATTCTATGAACCAGAAGAGATTGTATAGAAATTGTGAATGTATAGTTATAAAGAGGTATATTTTGTATACTGTCATCTTTTATACATTTACGGTTGCAAATAACAATGTTGGCTAAACACCATTGTTTAGCTAAAAATGTGAATCAGGCGTATTTAACACGTATTAAAGCTAGACATAAATTGTACAGAAGTTCTTGTACAAGAATTATAGCTACAATTATTGTACTATTGAACATTAGTGTAATGTATACAAAAACAACAATCAATAAAGCATCGTATAAAGCTAATGTGTGTTTGTTTTATTTAAGAAATGTATTTTATTTTTATTTTTATAAAAAAACAAATACATGTATACATTCTTGAAGCTCTTGTCTTATTGGAAATGATATATTAATTTAAACAAACTCTCCAAGTTTTTTATTTTTGTGAGGCCTTTCGTACTCAATGAGTACATCTTCGGACTCACACAACTGAATAAAAGTAATAATAACAATAGTAACATAAACAATTTTGTACTAAATAAAAACATATGTCATTAAAAATACAAAGAGGTAATATTCTATGACAGCACAGTATGTTTTATATATATATATATATATATATATATATATATATATATATATATATATATAAAGTTTATATTTAGTTAAATCAAATAAAGTAACGGTAAATTTTGAAAATTCACCAATATAATTCTACCAATAAGCGGTAACCCCATGAAAGGGGTTGTTTTCACCATGATGGAGAAGCATGTGTGGAAAGAGCCCTTAAATAAATAGTCCACTTTACTAAAGTAGCTTGATTTCTCTCGGGTCCACTCACATGTAGGTTGGGAAGATTGTTTTTGGTACATTTTACATCCGATGGAAACATTTCCGCTTAACGAAACCTTGTACTTTTATATCTACATGTTAGGTGTTATCGCGAAAAAGGTTAATTAGTATAGAGTGGTTTATTGTCACTAATTATATGTGTGTTACGTGTTTCCTTAATCAATCAATTCTTAACTGATTTTGAAGAGTATGGGGCCTAAATAATAAATTGAGGTACGATAACCTTTTACGATGACTACCAAAGCAGGCAGGCATGTTCCGGGGCAGCCAAATTTTATGAATAATTCCTCAGTCCACAGATTTAGGCGACTCGGAGTTTGGAAGGTAAGAGAGCTACCTATACCTCGTGCTAAAAGAATGGAGGAAAGTTCTAATAATCAGAAACGCAGGTAATCCAACACTAGAAGTTTCCAGCATAATACACGTGCAACACCGAAGTTGACGATGGTTCATGTCACTTCATGGAAATTGGCAGATCATTATTAAATATATTGGTCTTATGGGAAACCACAATGAAAACGAGAAAACCTAAAAATAAATCATTTTTAAACTAACTCGGTTCACTAATAAAAGATTTGAACATATAGAATATTAAACTATATAAACCTAAATATCCTAAAATGTATGTTCAATAATTATAGGGCATTAAATTGTATTATTTAAACAGGGATATCAAATACAACGTAATAAACAAACTTGAGAGTTATCAGGTGGCACAATATCTCAAGAAATATTTCGTCCATAGACACTCATACTATATTTGTGGTATAATATTGAAAGTTTAGTGATAGAAGTAATAGGTTTAAATTATTGAACAATATCTGTGTAGAGCGTTTACATGAATTCCTTTTATACTTAAAATTTAATTTAGTACAGACTTGCAACTATATTTAGTGAAATCAATTATCAACTAATCAAATTTGAAAAAATTATGAATCATATTCTTAAGCTCTCTTCTTATTCTTAAATACCTAACTGGCAGACTTAATGTATCAACACATTGTTATTTTACTTGTATATAATAATTAAAATGATAAATCTTGATTTTTAACAATTATTTTTATACTATAAATAAATTAATAAAAATGAACCTAAAATCTCAAACAGGAAATTAATATTCAGTTTATAATTCAGACCAGATCAGACAGACGGACTTGCTACTGTCATTAATTAATGGATAGCAAAGTTGTTTTCTTTGTAATTAGTAAGAATCCAGCCTCATTCCGAATCTGAAGAGGATTCAGTCGCTGAGGCGCGATGAACTCTCAAAGTGACGTCAAGTGTCCTTATTACAGTTTTAGGAGAATCTTTATTTATAAAGAAGTCTTTTGCAACCGAAACATGACTTTTACGGTAAGAGAATTTTGAATGGCTAATTATTCAAAAGTATTCTAATGTTATATTTCAAGAAACCCTCTTTACGCAATGTCTTCAACGCAGATTAGATATACCTAAGACCTTTATGATGAATGCGCTAGTAGGTCTATCGTGTATCTATTAATTGTACGTTGTATATGGTTTAAAAGTCTTGTAGACGGATAGCGTAAATAGGCATTTTAATCGCTTCTGGATTAAGAAAAAGATATTTGGGTATAAATCGCTTTATATGGGTTATGTTATTTATTAAAAAGTCTGAGATTCCAATGTAAAAACCCACCTCTGTCTCCAGTCACATAGCTGACTGTAACAATGCGAGGATTAATGAAAGGAGCAATATTAAATAGTTTGGATATGGCCATTTCATAATATGTAAGAAACAGCCACTTGGTGTACATAATTATTACAAAACTGTATATTCAGAAATTTCTGTTCTTCTTTCTGAGCAAAAGAATCAGTAACCATGAAAAAATCCACGTTTCAGTAAAACATTTTAAAACTGTTTTAGTGTAACTGAGGTGACGAATAAAGTATTCTTTGGTTTATACTCAACTAAAGTAAGGTTTTTTTCGGTTTTAAGTACACATAACAACATAATAATCAATTTTAACATTAAATAAAATAATTTGGCTCAGATTGTAAAAGAAATATAATTAACTTATGACCACAGATATTCTAACTTATTGTATGTATAGCTTTTCCCATTCTTAGTTAAGTATTGCTTGGATACGTACAGTCGTAATACAATATTTACTTCATGAGAGGATCAGAGTACTATTAGGGACAATCGACCAATCTATTGTAATTAGCACGTAATAGCACTTTAGATGTAAATATAAAAGTAAAAGGTTTTCGTTAGCGGAAAGGTTTCCATCGGATGTAAAATTTACCAAAAAACAATCTCCCATACCTACATGTGAGTGGACCGGAGAGAAATCAACCTACTTTAGTAAAGTTTTTATTTAAAGCTTCTTTTCACACATGCTTGCCCAACATTGTGAAAACAATATCTTTCATGGGGTTACCGCTTGTATGGCGGAAATATATGGATTATACATATACAATAAATTAATATCACAAAGCTTAAATTATATGAAAAAACTATGCGTTGTTTGCTTTTTTCACAAATTACTGAATTACTACATCAAATTCATGTTTTCCTTATTGCTTAAAATACAAAATGTTCTTTAAGATGCCGGGTATGAGTTTTTAACAAACCAATTTATCCTGCGTGATGAGTTATCTGTTATCTCTAAGGGTCTTTATTTACCTTACGGCAAATCCATTGCCGAACATGAAAAACATATATAGAAAGATAGAACACGTTTGGAAAAGAGCAATAAGAAATAGTTTTATATAGCCATTTTATAACGTATAAAACTACCACTTGGTGTACATAATTAATACAAACCTATATATTCAGAAATTACTGTTTCCTTTCAGAGAAAAGGAAAAAAATAATTAAATCCGCATTGTGGAAAATGAAAAAACTGAATTAACTTATGACCGCTGATATTCCAACTTATAGTGGGGATGAGTTGTCATTCTTATTTGAAGCAGATAACAAACGTTAAACGTCAGATAACGTTGCTCGTCTTTGTGTATATGCTCCAATTATGTGTACTAAACGCAGTACACACCGGATTGATCTAGGATGAATTCATCTTCAAGTGGCTGAATCCTCTGTAAACAGGATAGACGCATGTAAAATAGCAATTCCATTTTCTTACTCTCTGTTTTCTAATTAATAGAGAATGGTCTATTGGTACTGTTCCGAGAACTACTAGTATAACTCTAGTTTAACGCTAGCTCTAGGAGCTTTGCTGCTCCGATTGTTATGAACGTGATAGACAATTATCGAATCTGTAATCAGCTGATCTCTGCCTTCCCTTACGTCACCCATTGTTTTCGTCAATGGGATTATCAGCTCTGACAATACTCCCCTGACCTGTAGACAATGTCACAAGGGGCATAGCGTAGCCAGCACAAAACCCTCTTCACAATCCCATTGTGTGTTATTTCCGGTCTGTACTACTGTTCAATTAAAAAAAACATTAAAACGTCTCTGTTATACTTGATTGCGTGCATGGATAGATGAATAAAAAAAAATTCTTTTTAAATGTGCTGAAATTGTATGTGATGTTATATCACGAGAAAGAACTTGTGCCTCAGCAATAATCTAGAAACTCACATAGGTAAAGCGATTAAATTTCAAAGTTATTCATTATGAGTTTGTCGAGTAAATGTTACTAGTTCTGATTACAGTTTAAGACCAACAGAAAGTGATTGTCCATATTTGTAGTCACTCAATATAATTAAAACTTCGTCTCAATTAAATGGTCAGCTTTTCCTACTGTAAACATTGTGATCAGCTATTAAACTCGGAATATATTACTACAAGCTACGATAAACTATTATTTCGGGAGTATGGATTATATTTAATATAATACATTATTCAATAATGTCTGTTTACTTGAATTTGTTTGGTGTACTAGGCACTAACAGTCACGTAAAAAATCAATACTATTTTAAACAATCCATCTGTTAAATGTTTTTACGTAAAAGAACTTGCATTTTATACATCAATTACAGATGGAGTAAAAAGTAGAGATTCAGCGCAATCGCTAATAGCTATTAGCTGATAAGACAAGAGTCAGCATTGAATCAAACCGTGGAAACCGATAAATATTATTACAATTTGCTTTGTAGTAAATTATTAAAATAACGCAATTTCATATGTTGCAATGCTCACCGAATTTTTTTATCAAGATTTTGTACTTAGAGATTGAGCAAGTATGTCATTTACATTATTCAGAAATTTGTTTTAATGGATTTGTTTTTGTTTAAAGACGCAAAGCACAGTGGGCTCTTTAAATTTCTTCTGACATTCCTTACGAATTATTGTATCACTTTGAGTACACTTTATCTTTGTTTACTTTAACCAAAACAGTTTTATTGTGCTCCTCAAAGGATTTTGTTTTTTGTTTAAAGACGCAAAGCACAATGGGCTCTTTGAATTTCTTCCGAAAATTCCTTACGAATTACTGCCTCACTTTGAGCACAATTTATCACTGTTTAGTTGGACCAAAAGTATTTTATTGTGCTCCTTCAAAGGTTTTAATTTAATTTCATCTGTATTACCTATACTGATTATATTTTTTGTCTCACGTGAAGGGTTGTTTTGAAGCTCTATATTTAGTTTGCCTTCATGAGTCACAGATTATATAGTGGTATCCAATACTCAAATGTTTTTATTGTATAGACTGTGGACATGTAATTTATATAGTACATGGAATAATATAGTTCATGTATTTTATATTCGTGTGATCTATTTTAATTTTAAGAAGAATCGAATTATGTTTTGATTATCTTTTGACCCAAAAAAACTTCTTTTAAAGATTTCACTTTTGGTGATTTTGAGTTTTTAGTTCTTAAGCTTACTTAATTGATGCTAAAACTGCATATGATGTATATGTAATTCCAGTAACATCATTACAACTTTTTGGTTTTGTTTGGTTTCCAACGCAACAGTTTAGAACAAATTCAATAAAAAAATTATACAAAATAATGAAACTATCTATTCCCTGTCAACTGTTAGCACTCAATGGTGGCATTTTTATACGATTTTTATTCTTGGATTTTCATTGGAACTGGAAAAATTCTCATATTATGTTTCATAAGTTTGTTGTTGTCAGTGCATATTAGTGATCATTCAATTTTGGATTTTAAACTCATATTAAAATGCATTTATTATATTGCAATTCATACATAACGGTTTTTATATTTTTTTCGATGTTAATTATTATGTTTGTGTTTTATTAATTATATTGAAGATTACAATTGCAGCATTTGAGATCTAATTTTCGTATTGAATGAACATGGTGACTGGACTCATTGCTACCGTCTTGCTCAAGTATATAGATCATTCTAATACATGTTTTTGTGTTTGGCAGCCCGAATCCCTCACTGTAACAATCTGGTTAAACACAATTGACCAAGGCGATATTAAAATCGTATGTTGGTGTAATTTTCATATGTCAATGCATATGAACATTTATAACTTTTGGTCTGCAGTTTTATTTTTTCTTTCACAATAGTCACAATTGGTTTTCCTTTGCAATGTATATACAGAACTTGTATTTACTAGCTATTTCATGAATACTTGTTGCAAGTCTCCTGTGTTTTAACTCTTACTTTTTCAGGATAAAAGTCACTTTAATACTGTTGAACTTACAGGATAATAATGGCCAGGACTTATAAAAGGCTCACCGATACATAAAAAATGGAAAATATATTTTTTATAGTTTAATGGATTTTATGTTACACATTTATGCAACAGTGGTTAATATTTTCGAAATTAAAAACACACAAAATACGTCTTTAAAAAGCAACATTGTATCTTAGTCGCAAGAATTTAAATTTAGTTAAATATAATCATTTAAAAACAATAATGTAATTTTTTTATCACGCCAAAATTAAATAACAGTATATAACAATGCACTGGTTTCGTGCAATTAGTCAAAATAATTAAAACCTCTTTTTCGTGTCAGCATACAACTATAAAGATTTATAAAAATCCTTGGATTTGAATTTTAACTCGAAAAAATCACATATTTTGTTCCCTAAGTTAGCGATTTTCAGTTCACATAATTAATAAACTCACTTAAAGTTAACTAGCGAGTTGACTTTTCTCTTAGAATCAGTTCCTTTACGTTAGTCCTCGGTAAAAGCAAACTGATTAAGTATTCATGTCACTTTTGAGCGAGAAACCTCCGGAATTATTGCAAGTTAATATTACGGTAAACTTCTAGAAGTGATCATGTAAAATTTTATTAAATAAAACTCAATTTCGTGTTATTAATACAAAATGATATGCTATTTGATGGGTAAAGAAAACAGTAAATTTGGTAGATAAAAAGAACCCAAAATATATAAATGCAAAATAAAAAATATTAGGATTCAATTTACCTGATGAGCCTACTTATAATTTGCGAATTCTGTCAACTCATCCTATTACTAACAACATTGAGACCTATAATTATGAAATGCCTTTGATATGAACTGTCGGTGTCTGGTAATTTAATCCATAAACCAAATATTTGTATATGAGTAAACAGTGTCTATTCTACCTCTAATTGGCATTCGGTATTATAACCTTTGTGTACCGTAGTTATAATGAAGCAATTACAATTTTGAAAATGATTTGTTTACATATTTAAATTAGTGTAACTAAAAAATACTTTTCAAATAGTTTTTGATATTCAATACCTCTCTGTTGCGGAGTTATTGATTTTCACACATTTACCAACGAAAACTACGCAAATTGAATATGACAGATGTATTATAAATATTCTTGTAGATTGTTTTCTAACAATAATTGTACATAGATAAATCGCAAAATATATTGCTTTTAATTCTTTGAAATTCAGCGTAAATCTCTTGAACGGCTTGAGCAATTCCACAATTTTTTTGGTAAAATATTCGAGCATGCTTTAAGAAGAGAAAGGTTACCTGGAATATTATATTACACTAAACAGCTGTTGATAGTTTCAGATGAAGTTCCAAAAATGAACTGAAATATCGTTTTACATTTAATTTTATAAAATATTAATTGTGCAGTACTTGATTAGTAGTGTAATGCTGATACCAAATACAAAGTCAATATCTAATTTTTTCTCTAGTTTTAACCAGTGACGTATTCATAACATGTAATAGATTGAGTTATTATTTAAAACCAACCTTAATAAACAAAGCTATGGTGTACTCCAAACTGGTGGGCTTCCTTGCCATTGCGACATGGCATTTTAACAGTGGCTTAAGGGAAAACAGAGAAGTGAAAAGTAAAATTTTCAACGATCAATCCTTTCCCAGACTAAAGTTTGTAAAACAATAATACTTTACAGCGTACAACTTTACAAATGATTATTTTGGAAAGTTTCATTAATTAAAAATAATGTACATATAACACTCGGGAAATAAATAGAAAGTAAATAGGATTTACCGCAAAACCGTAATATGCTTATGTGTCCTAAGTATATATATATATATATATATATATATATATATATATATATATATATATATATATATTCTCAATCGGGACAAGGCGAAACTCGACTATGGCACTGGAAATACCTTACATCATAAGTGGATTACAAGAGCCAGGAATATTCGCTTTTTGATCGACGTTAATTTCCGAGAGGTACATATGTATTTTTTTTAGTGTGGCAATAAGACAGACTCATATGTTTTTCACCCTAAGTGGTTTTATTCGGTATATTTGAATTGCAACATATAGTATAACATATACAGTATATATGATTATAGTTAAAATAGTGCAATATATTTATAATATTTATAATTATGAGCAATACAAAAGTTGACAAATACCCTGCCAACTATGGAACAGTCAACACACACAGCCCGCAGCTGCCAAATGACGGGCAGCCAATCTGTAATGACTGTCGCAAGTTTAATGATTTGACACAAGTTTACATGCCGTGGGCTTTGAGTCGAACTTAATAACAAATAACATGATTTTAGGGGGTATATTCATAAGTAGTTAAGTTTCTAATGTTTTAATGTTCAGTTTGTGTGTTGTGTCTGGATAATCTGTTTACTTGAATATTATCTGCGGCCGGGACTGATAGCAGCCTGATAACGTATCTGTTACCTGAGTTCTCAGAGGCAGAGTCAGTGCTTCCCAAGATATCGTGTTCAGTAGGTGAATCAACCATCCACTAGTTCGACCAACCCTAGTGAATTGTGTGTGACGGAGTGTTTAGTAGGGCACGTAAAGAGTTTACGTTTTAACCGAAAAGAAATTATTTCCTTTTTAATTGAACATGGAATTTTTAATGTGTGTATTTGTTCGTCTTGCGGTCGCGTGTTGTTTTTAAACCGGGAGACTTTGTTGTTTCGTTGCGATAGGAAAATTAAAAAAAGTACGTTAGTAAAAAAAAGTTTTATATGTTGCAATTTTTAAAAATCCACTTTTTTGTTGCTGCTGTTCAGCCAAACCAAATTTGTTGCTATATCCGTCAACACACTAATGGCAAGTGTTCTCTGTTAATATCCATCTATATATTTATGTTAGAGTTTTTCATGATTTATTAAGTTTTTTCACTTTACATAATTGCCTTTGCATTACATTTCAATTTATATTTCTGATCAGCCCCTCCAGAATTTGATATTTTACTGATAGGTACTATCTCGAGGGATGTTTTTCTTTCATTGAAATCAGCGCGGGTTTTGGCAGAAACCAAGGTGCTGCCGAAGCCCGCGCTGATGGCCGGAGGCACTCGTCTCATTTCGATAACAATTAATTTGTAGCTCGAATTAAGAAAAACATTGTTCATTTGGATCAAAATACTGCTCATTTCAGTATTATTTTTCATTTACGTTTGCAAAGATGGCGGCGCAACCGATGACGTCATCATGAGGTTGAATCATGGTCACAAAAGGTCACCTGACGCTCGACGTTTTTGTTCTATAGGACGATTCCAATAAGTTAATAACGCAAAACTCGTATTTTTCCACTCCGGCCTTTAATATGTTGATTACCAATTCCAATTATGGCTTTCCAATCAACAATGTATGTTTACTTCTGATTGTACTCAGGAGATTGTGTATACGCTCAAGAGATATTGAAATTTCATTACATCATTGTGTACGGCTTGTTCATAAACGTTGATGAACGTACAGAAGTCCAAGGCAGCTCCGTCGAAAGTTTTTAATTCCAATTTCGGTAGCCGGACGTTGACTTGAGGGGAGGCAGGCGGAATAGTTTCGCTTTTATTAGCTTTAGCTTGTCTCTTGGTCTCAATTATAAGCACGTTAGCAGAAACGTAATCAACTAACTCGTCCACGCTCGCTAATGCGGAATAGTTAGGTGTATAGTCGGCATCAACTTTTAATTCCAACTCGTGGCACAAGTCTAATATCGCTGAAAATTCCTGTCTAAGTCTCTGAATAGATTTAGCTCTGACAAGCAACTGCTGAAGTATATTTGGATCGGAAGTCTTCTTAGTTAAATCATAGATACTTTGTATCTGAGAAAAGAGGTGTTCTCGCTTTGCATTGGCCACTTTAAGAGACATCGCCATGTTGAAAGTGTTTGTAGAAAATTAATCAATTTGAGTGAAACTTCAAAGGTGAAAAGTAAACAAAATATTGTCCTCTTGAACTGAGACAGTGATAAAAATAGAAACTAAATTATTTTCCTCTGAAGTATTTTCCCCAAGAAATAAGAAGTATCTAAACAATATAATACAATGAAACACAATTTAAAAATATTTATGATACAATATAAATAAACCTTTTAACACTTTTTGTAAACTTTTATTTTTGTTACTATGTACATTTCGAAATCATTGATTTCATCTTCAGGTACCAATTGTTTAGTTTTTTGAGGTAAAAACTCAATAATAATGCAATGAGTAGAGTAGGCTCGTATAGGCCTATAGTAGAGTTTTGTTTTGAGAAAATAAAATAAACTGTTATTATGGAAAAACGTAAACAAGACAAGTTGTTATTAAATAATAATCAACAATTAAGGTTATTGTTGAGCTAAATTCAGCTATAATGCAGCAGAGGCTCTGGAAACATTATGAGCACGTACTACATGTAAACTGTCAGTGGTAAAGTATGGTAGTGTTGTGACAGTAACCATAAACCATGCATACATATGCGTGAGCAATGTTCAAATAGAAATTATAATAAACAATTGTGAGCAGTAAGTAGCTTTTTTTTCTTTTTAAGCTGAGACTAGAATATAGTGTTGACAAAATAAACATTTAATTTTGCAATAAGGGTGTAAGTCCTGCTCAAGGTAAAGTGTCAATAACCAAGATTGTTTATATTTAACCTACTTAGAATAATGAGTATTACAAGTAGGGCTGATAACCAACAAGTATTGAGAAGCGGTAACCATTAAACACAGTAATCAGTTCACCTGTGCTGTAACAGTCTGAAAGCTTGTTTGTCAACAAAACAATGCAGTCGACAGAGCACCACAGCTGATATGATCAGACGTCACAGCTGATATGATCACAGCTGATATGACGAGAGGGGACTGGAAAATCGATATGCACGGGACTTTGCAATCGTGAAAGAACCTGAAACCACACTTTGAAATATGCACTGTATATAGCTTATAAGAGTTGAGATTGCACTGATATTCACCAATGGACTAAAGTTCTTATTATCCGGCTCGCTAAGGACCATGAAAAGAATGAATTTTGGTTATGAGAACCGTTAGATAATATTTTAGAGGCTCGATTAAGAAGGACCACTTCACACTAGGCAGTGAAGACGCCGAACACACTGATTTTAACAAGAGTTCACTAGGTTACACATAATGAGTTTATGGACAGTGCATATTCAAATAAAGTGCAGAAAATAAACAGTTACCTTTGTTTTCATGAGAGGTACCTAACCGTAGTCTGCTGTTGTTGAGGGCCAGGTTGTGATCAGTAAGTGTGGAAATAGGCTGCAGCAGTCTTGTAGGCAGGCGTGAAGACGGAAGATGTCCTTCACGGATTCACTCACGCACAATACGACCGCAAACGAATAGTTCATAACACTGTGGCCAGTCCTGTAGAGCACGTTAGACGCGGGTGTCCGGGAGCAGAGACGTTCTGGTAGAGATTGCCAATCCAGAGCACTGACTTTAATGTTAATGTAAATGTACAACAAATAGAAATAAACTAATATTTTAAGTGAGAGAGTAACACATGGGGGAGAGAGTAAGTATGGTCAGCAGTGGCTAGAGAGTACATAAGTGCCCCAGGCGGGACCGAGAGTATAACGAGCAAACGTGCCTACGCTTGCAAGGTGGTCAATTGATAAGTCAACCGTTGTGATTGGTTGGTGAGTTTACAGTAAACAGCTGATTCGGGAAACAATGGTTCATTGGTCTGTCACTGTACGTGAATATTTTAATCCAGTAAGGAATGGTATTGTAGGTACTAGGCCGCAGAAAGAGATATGGAATTAATGTAGTATATACAGTTTAGTAAATAAAGGCAAATATAGAGTATAAGTTGCACAAAAAATATATACATAATTATTATTCAATAAAAGTAGCCTTTTCATATTAGGCAATAAAAACAAGTTATTTAATGCAATAAATACTTAACATACATTTTACAATTAGAAACACCAAGAAATAAAATAAGAACATAAAATGTCGTTTTTTAGTGCCTGCCATACTATAGAGGATGTAATCCACAATGGAAAGGCATATTTGGAACAATTCTAGATTTAGTACATAAGGCGTCAGTATAATTAAGTTCCGTATATAATGCAAATACATGCTAAACCAAAAAGGCTTATGTTATCACATTCATAGTATAATATTGAAATTTATTAAAAAAACTATAATAGAAGTAATAAGTTTAATATAATATTACATATCAAAAAAATATTTTTTAGAGAATTAATTTGCATTTTATGTACTTATATTTTAAGTATGTAAAGAGAATAGTTGCAATATTTTTATCACACAAATTATCCTAACTGGTCAGATTCGAGGAAATTCACAAAACACAAAACCTCTACGATTTAAAAACTATTGATATTAGTAGTAATTAGCAGACCCATTAATAGTAGTAATTAGTAAAATTAATAAATTTTGATTGTTACAGTACATTATTTTTATATGCCATAATTCATTAAAAGTATTCCTTTAAACTCTGTGATACAGGAATTAACATTTAGCCTTTAATTCCCTCCATAACAGACAAGCACTACAAACGGGTTTATTAGGTACATTAATTAGTGGATAGCAAAGTTGCTTTCTTTTTAATTAATAAGAATTCAGTCTCATTCGAAATCTGGAGAGGATTCAGCCGCTGAACACTCACTGACGTCAAGTGTCCTTATTGCAGATTTAAGAGAATCTTCATTTATAAAGAAGTCCTTTGCAATCAAAACATGACTTTTATGCAAGGAAATTTTTAGATAGCTTGTTGATTGTTCAAGTATGCTACTAATAATATTTGAAGGTTTTAGACAATGTTTTCAACAAAAATTACATACACTACAAACCTTTTTGAAGAAACCACTATAAATTATATCATGTCTGTATTAAATATAGATTACGTAAGGTTTTATACGTCGAAAGTTCTAAATAGGCAGGTAACTAATTCAGGGTTAAAAAATGTTCTCCTACATGTTTACCGTATTCGCTTAGTAAACCAATATACCAATGTGAAGTAAACCCATTCTGACACTAATCACACAGCAGACATTGACCATGCAAGGATCTTATAAACGATTTTGGTGAGGCAAGATTAAGAAAATCTGTCTCTCGAGGTCCCGTCATGTTATGGTAGTTACCCTGAGAGGTCTCGTACCTCTGGAATTAATTATTTAGGCCCCATACTCTTCGAAATAAGTATCAAACAGTGATAAACGCCGCTATATAAACTAGTTAGTGAACATTAAGAGACCCACACATATGGAAAAGAGCAATAATAACTAGTTTGGATATAACCATTTTATGACATATAACAAACTGCAACTTGATGTACATAATTAATACAAAACTGTTTATTCAGAAATTTCTGTTTGCTTTATGAGCAAAAGAATCAGTAGCCATGAATAAATTCACTGTAATAGAAGTGAAATGTTGTTATACTTATTTACTGTAACAAAGGTGACGAATAAAGCATGCTTCAGATGCTTAAATCTGCGCACTAAGGAGTTATTCGTAATAGCTGGCTGGCTGCCTTACTTCTTCAAAATTCTGGAACGGTGTAGTAAATAGGTCTTAACTGTGCCTAGCCTCCGTAAAAGATCCTCGTACCTCGGAATTACCTATTTAAACACCAACACTCTTCCTAATTCAGTTTGGAACAGTATAACTGCCAAAATACAATCTAATATATATATATATATTACAGCTCTCACTGATAGGGTTAATGATCTCGAACAATACGGTCGCCGTGTTAACCTCGAAATACAGGGAGTGCCCGTAAGAGGGGGAGTATTAGAAAAAGAAGATACTACTCAAGTGGTAAAAGACTTGGCGAGTGAAATTGGTGTCCCTTTTGTTTCACAACAAATACATAAGCTACATAGACTTCAGAAAAGGTTAGATGGTAAACCACCCACTATCATTGTGCAATTTGTGTCAAATGTTGATCGCGACATATGGCTGAAGAAAGGGAAAAGGGCTCGTCTTTCGGAAAATAATACCGGCAATAAGATCTTCTTTAACGAGAATTTGAGTTATTTCTACAAGGGCCTGTTGAGAGAGACTAAAGCTCGAGCTAAAGTTCACAACTTTAAATTCGTGTGGTTTCAGAACGGAAAAATCCTAGTTAAAAGACATGAAAACGACAAAAACATAGTGGTTATTAAAAGCCTAGATGATCTTAATAAGATAGGAGTGTAAAAAGGTACGAATAAATTCTCCAATAAATATGTTTAGCCTATCTTGTACAAGTGGCACAATGTTTAGAAATAGATTTAGATAGTAATATAAGCTTTGCAAACTATAATAGCTTTGGTGAGTGGTTTTCTGGTTGCAATAGTAGCAATAGTGATTTTACGGGTATTTCCATTGTACACATTAACATAAGGTCCATAAAGAAAAACTGGGATTTACTCATGTTAGAATTAAACATCTTTTCTGATACATTCGATGTGCTGATTCTATCAGAGATATTTTGTGACGAAATTGAGATAGACAAATTTAACATTGATAACTTCTGCAGAATTAGTGCATGTAGGGTGGGTAAAAGAGGAGGAGGTTTAGCCTTATTTTATAATACCTTAAAACTTAAATTTACCGAATTTAACATTCATACAGAATCATTTGAAAACATTGCTGGGTCATTACATACTTACGGAAATAATTTTAGTTGCAATTTGCAGATTCTAGCTCTTTATAGGCCTCCAACTCAGAGCACAGGTTTTAGCGTAGGTTATTTTGTGAACGAATTATCAATTAAATTGGATAAAATTTATCATAATGGGAATATAATTATGATTGGGGACACAAACATTAATATTAATGGTGACCTGGAGAATTCTGCTTTAGATTATTTAACGATGTTATTGTCGAAGGGACTGGATAGAGTAATTTACGACGATACTAGGGAAGAATTTAGAGGTGAAATATTATGTTCATCTTGCATTGACCATATATTTATTAGAGAAGTTTCTACTTTCGAGAAAATTGTTGGAGGCGTTATTAGGTCTAAAATTTCAGATCACTATCCTGTTGGTGTAAAACTCAAATTTGTGCAATCCATCACAAACTGTAGTGCATCTTTGCCCAAAATAGATAATATAAATGAAACTAGGTTGAAATTAGAATTAGGTAACATTGATTTATTAAATATGCCTATAGAGAACTCAGATATAACCTATAACTATATAATCAACAATCTGAAAGCATTATACGATAAATGTAAGGTTATAAATAAACCCCAAAACAATAAAAAAAATAAAAATAGGACAAGAAAAAGTAAAGGGTGGATGACTAATGACCTGAGAGACCTGACAAAGGAAAGAGATAGGCTATTTAGAAAATCGAAGGCGAATCCTACAAATCTAGTTTATAGGAGGAACTACAATTGCTTTCGAAATAGAGTAAATAGTGAAATTTCAAAAAGAAAAAATGAGTACTATAAACATTATTTTCAGAACACTAAAAGTGACCCTAGGAAACTATGGAATGGAGTAAATAAACTATTGGGCAGATTGAAAGATAAAAATTCCGATAACCAAATAATGGGTTCCATATCAGACTCTGTACAAAATATAACTAACGGATTTGCCAATCAGTTTGATACAGGGGTGATGAAAATTAAACATCACTGTGCTAATAAAGAATTTACTGGTACGTGTAACAATGCAAAACATAGTTTCTATATACCTAAGGCAACTGCAACAGAGATTAAACGTATTATTGATAACTGTAATGAGCACAAAGCTCCAGGAATAGACGGGATTAGGTATAAAGACCTGAAAAGTATATCTGCATCCTTGGCTCCTGTTCTGGCCAAAGCTATAAATATATCGATTTCGACGGGGGTATTTCCAGAAAATTTAAAAACTTCCATAGTTAGACCAATATACAAAAAGGGGCCCAGAGAAGCCTATATTAATTACCGTCCGATTGCCTTGCTTTCAAGCATAGAAAAAATAACTGAGATGTTCATTGTCGGAAAATTAAATAAATATCTTAATGAATGTAGTTTAATTAATGAAAACCAATTTGCATTTCAAAAAGGCAAAGGAGCGGAAGATCTCTTACATGTATTTGGTACATATATTAATAAACAATTATATAAAGGATGTCACGTACTGTGCCTATTTATTGACTTGTCAAAGGCATTTGACACAATTGATTATTGCAAATGGCTGAGACACTGAAAAGCATTGGGGTGGTTGGTTTGCAGCTGCAATGGTTCCAGTCCTATTTGAAAAATCGGATGTTTACAGTTAAAATTTCCAACATATTTAGCACTTACAAAACAAATACTTGTGGGGTGCCCCAAGGTAGCAATCTTGGGCCAGTACTTTTTAATATTTACCTTAATAAAGTGTTTGAAACTGTAAAACATGTAAAATTATGGGCCTATGCTGATGATTTGCTACTAGTAGCAAGTCATCATTGCTTGCCGACAGCTCAATCCATGTTGCAGGCCGACTTTGGCCGGGTTTGTGAATGGTTTCATGACATGGAACTGATCGTGAACTCGGAGAAGACGGTTATGATGCACATTCACTTGAGAAATAAAAATGTAGCAATAAATCCAGTAATAAAATATCACAAGTGTTCCTGTCCAAATTTTAGAAATTCAACAAATGGAATAGTAACAGTATGCAGTTGCAAAGAAATAGAACTGGTAGAATATTGCAGTTATTTAGGAATAATAATTGACAGTGGTCTTACTTGGAAAAAACATACTGAAAAAATTCAAAAGAAAATGTTGTCATGTATGACTGCGTTTTTATAGATTGAAAAACACCATTAATTTAGAATGTAAAATATCCATATATAAAGCATTAATTGAGTCTATTATTAGATATGGAATACAACTGTATGGGTCAGCGGCGAATTGCCATTTGAATAAGATTTGCCAACTTCAAAACAGGAGTCTACAGCTGATGTTTACACGCAGCCCAGATGATATAAATATTAGCAATCTACGTAGGGCGAATACATTAACCCCTCAAGATTTTTATAAATATACGATATACGTGAGACACTTTGGTAATGACGAATACATGATGGTAAACTCTAATACTACATCTGCAAATTTAAGAAACACAAAAAAACTAATTGTTCCTTACATAAAAACGGATTTTGGGAAGAGACTGGTGGAATTTATTGTGCCTACTCTTTACAATAACTTGCCTAACCACATTTACAATGAAAATAATTTTACAAAATTTAAAAAATCTGTATATAATTGGTTAGTTCACACATATTAATGGTAAGGCTGAACATTTCCTGATACTTTATGGACCTTGTTGTTGTTTTGTTTCACTATAATATTGTTTTATTTCATATTTTTAAGAACTGTTAATGCCAAAGATGTATTCCTGTAGTTGTATTGATGTTTTTCTATGTTCATTAGTTTAGATCACTGTTGTTATTTATTATTGTCATGTTTACTAAGTATTATTTATATATAATTTTACTCATTACAAATAATATCTATAAAAGACAAGACCTATCTACAAGTGTTTGATTATATATCTGTCAGAGAAATGTTTTGCTTTCTTTTATTGTTATGTGTACAGTTTAATAAGATATCTTTATTTGTTTACTAATTAATTCAAGTATATCTCTCTAGACTTCTGTTATCCTCAGGGATGGATTTTCATTATTGTTTTTTTTTTCTGTTTAAAACTTAAATAATATATTTTTGCTTATTTCACACTTTAATGAACATATTGAATAATCGACTAGGTATAAGGTAATCTGAACTTTACGTAAAACTGATGATTGCAATTTGCTGCTGATGTTCCATTAATACTGCACAGTATAGCACTTTGATAATACATCAAGTAAATCAACCGGTAAAGTACTCATCCGGTGCTTACCAATTTAATAAGGAATGCATATTTTAATGGTTCTAGAGGTAATCTCCATTGTGCTGTATGTAGTGTTTCTGGTACACTATGTCTACTAAAGGATATAACAATTACTAGTTGTGTTTAATTATTTGAGCTTATATTAGAAATGAATTTATGTACTCGGTTACTATCTGTTGTTATAAACGACTAATATAGAAAGTTTGCTAAGACCTGCCAGATTGAGAGTTGCTTGAATTTTTATTTATTCTATGCACTGAATGTAAATATAACTAAGAGTGTAGCTTTAATATATAACAAAATAATTTATATTATATCTAGTATTAAATGTAAGTTATTAGGGGCAATATCATAGTTATCAAGATAATGTTATTTACCTGGAAAATAGAATATCCAAATTTCCACTTACACAGTTGAATAATTTCAATCACACTTTACACAACATTTAACAAAGACATAACCAACACACAGTACGCCAGCATATATTTAAATACTTGTATGCGAAGAAAAGTTATTAAGTAAGAATGAATAAATTTGATATACATAATTTCTATAAAATAAATAAATTAGAATAGCTGTAACAGTTGTAAGAACCACATTTATATCATATTAATTCACCTCGATCCGTCTGTATGTAGGCTACACGACATGACTGTTGGTTCTTGCCCAATGCACGGAAATTAATCGTTTTTGAAAACATGTTTGAATTGTACGTAATATTTGTCTACCTCTTCCGATAACCCAATATCTTTAATGGTTATTACACAAATGGATAGGAATGGGTAATAACTGATAAGACTAATGAGTTACTTAGTTGACCGAGTCTTTTGACTATTCGCCACGGTCAATACCATCGACCTATTCACCCAATTTATTTACTTTTCTTCAACTTTTCAGTTTACAGTTAAAAGCTTATTCAACAGAATGTTCTAAATATTTAATAGTGTTATGGGAATGATGTATTGTATTAACTTATAGTAATAATCAGACAATATTTTTTAATCACTCCAAATTAATAATTTCACTGTTGTATGTATATTATATACCAATGTTCACCACAATTAAATTAAAAATACTACGTTAAGGACCTGAAAGATAATTAAATGTAATTATATATCTCAACTGTAGTTAAATATAGTTATATAGGTTCCCGCTGACAAGTATTGTAATTAGCGGGGCCTCAGAAATGTATAATTTCTTGAATAAATGCAATTCAATTCAAAAAAAAAATATATATATAGATCTAAACACATGGAAAGGGGTAGCAAATAATAGGCTGAATTTTGTCACGTATAATAACTTCAGTCGTTGTATATCATTTGTGGCTGCATATTCATAAATCGATGTTCGCTTGCTGATCAAAAATATCAGTAGCCAGAAGTAAAAAGTTGTATAGTGGTTTATTGTAACAGAGACGACGAAGATGTTCAGTACAGTAACCTAAATGAAAACTAATTGTAACATTGTAACAAAGACGATAATTGGGCCGGACTGTGAAACAATATTTTATATTGTGGAAATGGATTGCCATTCTTATTTAAGAATTGCTTAATAAGGAAAAACGTAATACACATATAATTAGTGACAATGAACCATTCTATACTAACCTTTTTCGAGATAGCAGGTTATACGTAAATGTAAAAGCACAAGGTTTAGTTAAGTGGAAAGGTTTCCATCCGATGCAAAATTTACCCAAAACAGTCTCCCACACTCACATATGAGTGGACCCGAGGGAAATCATGCTACTTTGGTAAAGTGACTTCTTATTTATAGATTATTTTTACACATGCTTCTTCAACACGGTGCATGAGTTTCCTGTGCTTAACCTTGTTTGGTGGAAGTTGCTTTATATATCCATAATTATTGTTAACATGAAGCTTAGATTACATTGAAAACTATACTTTGTACGTTGTTATTTTTTAATTATAATGCTATTACTTTAAAGTCACGTTTTCCTTATTAATAAAGTTATGAAACATTTTCCAGACTTCCGGGAATGTCTAATCATAAAACTTTATCCTGCGTTATGAGTTATTTTTAGATAAAATATTGAGTTACTGACAGTTTTGAGCTATTTGATATCATGTGCCATGTATAATTCTTATTTTTAGGGCAATTCACAATTAATTTTGTAGTTTGTACTGTAAATGAAATATAGTGCCACTGACAACTTTACACAATTCAGTAAAATTATAAAGTACATGAAATATTTATTCTTCACAATGTTGTGTTTTATTTACTCAGCATCCCATCCGTTAAATATAAAAGCCATATACTCTTTGTTTAATTTTTTTACTGACTATGGAAAAAATTAAAAGTACAGTAGGATTTTGAACATTTACCATCTTTATATTTTACAAAACCTTATAACACAACATGAGCTTTAAAACTTTTTGGAAAGTTTATTAATGGAAATATAATAGAAAATAAACAAATACCAACCGCCTGTAAGAAATTATAGTTATTTTATTCAAACCTCTAATTAAAAATAACAAAAGTGTTCAATATTTAATTTAATATAGATAAGCATAATCTAGCCCAGACGCATTTAGGTATAAGAGAGAGAGGGAGCGTGGTCCCAAATCAGTCGTCCGCTGTTCCAATCAGCGCCACACCCCCTGATATCTTAAAGGGTCCTGTCCTTGAAGTATTCTGAGCGCTCTTCCGCTTTGCGACTGCTGCCCGTTCGGCGAATAGCAGATACCCCTCTAACCAACCAGGGCGATAGCGTCCCCTGGAGCGAGCCGCTTCCCGGCATTCTGAGTGGAATCATCGGCCGGAGACCATGTAGCTCTACAGTTCGTGGGTCACTCTTTGTGCTCGACCCTTTCGTATTGACTTTGTTTTCAAGTGTTTTTCTTTAATGTGCATTACCATCCTCCTCCCACACTCCTTTGGAGGTAATTTCAGGGTATTAGTGGAGAAGACAGTGTCCAGTGCGGATTATTCGTCGTTCTACTAAACCGCGGCCGCCAGCGGTGACGCCCGTTCGCTACGCGCCAATTACTTCGCGCCTAAGCACTCCTGTCGTTGCTGCTTCCCCCTGTGGATCTCTACACACAGCGAGTTTTCCAAGGTACTGTTAAAACTCCATCACTTGTGTTGTATTCTCCTCTCACCTCTTGTTACCTGCTCACTTTCCCGCCATTCTGCACATTGTTTTATTTTTATTTTCATAATTGGTCCTCCGATTATTAATTTTTAACTTCTGCCCCGTACATTTTTGGTCCTCCGGGCCGGATTATTGTGAATCAGTCCTGTAGATTACAGTAATTTGTGTTGTAATTAATTAATTGTAACAGGCGTCGTTACGCCATTTTGAATCTGCCGTACCGACGCTACCGGCTTGTATGGTGGCGCTGCGAACGTGTTGTACTGGTAACATTGTTTCTTCTCTCGCGCAACTGGATCGTTGACGTCAACAACTATTACGTAATTGTCCGTAGGCAGTCTAATTTTACGACCGCCCCTCAACAGCTGATGGCCCGATCGATACTTGAATGCACGGCCTCCGCTGCAGTCAGCTGTACCGGTTTTTTGATACTGCATTTCTCTCGCCGTAACGGAACTCTGTTTATATCTCTGAATAGAGACTCGGACACGAGTCCACCCATACTCTCTCTCACATTAGTAATATACTAGTAATGTATTTAGTTAACAACAGGGCAATATCTGGTTTAGTTAATTGACCACTCTTTCTTTGATAGTATTAATTAACTCACAATAATTCTCCATTCCATTAATGTAACTTTGTGCTAGTGGAAATTTAATTGTTCCTTGTAATTGTTTCTAAAGCAATATATTGCTCACTATTCAATTTGCTATTGAATAACATTTCGCTTTGTTCCATTGTAATTTACTTGTTAAATAAGCAACCAATTAATTGCCATTCTAAGTTCTCATGTCAATTTAAGATTTAACTTGAACTGATTTGCTCTCCTTTTCATTTCAATTATATCATTGTTGTTTCATGTTCTAGCGTAAATTATGTTAAGAAGTGTTAGATTAACTCTTTGATCGACAGTATTGGTGATTGTAGGTCAATTCTATGGTGTACTCTTGCCAAATTATTGAAAGCAACATTTCTTATCTCTAACCTACATATTAGCTACTTATTTCTCTACACTCCATTGTATTTTGTCAATTTTATTTTAAAAGGTTCATTCACCGTTCTCTACATTGTGTCTCTTTATCAACCTGATTAACTTAGGATATCTCTCACGGGTTACTTAATTGTTTAATAACAATTATCACTGTCTCTCTTATATTATTTTTACTAATAATTGCTCCATTTAAAATATTTTCTCGCCTTAGGGTTACATAACATTGGTACTTAGATTAGCTATTAAGGTAGCTTAGGTGGACATACCGGCACTTAATGTAATCTAATTTTGTCTTATCTCAACTTAACTTGTTCCCCCCTTTCGCTTACATTGATTTGTTTACATTACGGTATCCCTCCATTGTTTTTTAAATTATCTTTGTTAATTGTCTCATTTTATTGTTTTGTGGCACTATCGGGAAACCTTTGGTAATTCTCATTTGTAAAACTGCTTTGCCCCTTTCGATATCACAATGGCTCCCAAGGAATTCAAATACGAAACTTATCGTAAATCAACAGATCTTATCAAATCTCGTTTTGCTTCTCTTAACGAAACCGTCACGAAAATCACTACCAGCGCTCCACCTTTGACACCAGTTCAAATCAGACAATTAAACACAGTGTTCGCGGAACTAAAGAAGAAACGCGCGGACTTTGAACTTAACCTTCAACGTGTCATCGAAGGTGACAGTGAAGCAGCGGATCAAGATACTCTTTCCAAAGATCAGGATGAGGTTAACGACCTATATGTCGCTATTTCTAGCTTGATCGAGGTTCATCTTGTCACTGAACCCACAACTCCCGCGTCCTCATCACATTCTGATCATCCCGCGTTGTTCCCCACGACGGTAACTGGAGTCAAGTTGCCTAAATTAAACTTACAGACGTTTGATGGTTCTCCTATGAAATGGATTTCATTTATCAACCTGTTTGACACTACAGTACACCGCAGTGCTTCACTCTCTAACGTCGCTAAGTTCCAGTATTTACTGAGCATATTGGAAGGCGAACCTCTGAACTTAGTGAAGTCGCTCAATCTCACCCCCGCCAATTACCTCATTGCTTATCAGTTGTTGCGGGACAGATATCATAACATACGCCGCCTCACTACTCTCCATCTAAATTATATACTTGACATGCCCGCAGTCGCTAGCAACAATGCTAAACAACTTAGAGCGTTCATAACAACATTTTATGAACATTCAGAGTCCTTGAAAGCCCTGGACTGTGATATCGCCTCTGATAATCCTCTATTGTCAGCTCACTTGTTGCGCAAACTTGACAGCAAAACTGTCCAGAAATTGGAACAGTATCGTGAGTCCCAAAGAGAGCCTGGCGCCGCTCCGCATTCCCTCCCCAAGGTCACGGAGATTATAACATTTTTAAATCTGGAATGCTCCCAGATTGAAGACGCTAGCCTTCACACCCACTCTGAGACGAAAATACTGTCTACCTCTTCCAGACCGAGGGTTGAAAAGCGTGTTCAGTTTCGCCTCCCCCAAGCAAATGAATTTGTTAGCTACTGACGCTAAAATTAATTCAAACTACGAAGCTCTTTGTTTTTGTTGCCGGAAATCTGGGCACAAAATTTACCAATGTCCTCTGTTTAAGGACAAGTCTCCTAATGAGCGGTACAACCTCGTTAAAGGTAACCAGCGGTGCATTTCATGCTTGGGAAATCATCCGATTAAAGAGTGCAGATCCAAGAACACATGTTCGACTTGCCACAGGAAACACCATTCGCTTCTGCACTTTAATAACAGCGCCGATAGGCCTAGCTCTTCCGCCACTGCGCCTCTACCCCCCCCCCCCCGCTAGCTGTCAACACAACACTGACTTGTGCCGCGCGCTCCACCTCTCTCACTGAAACAAGCACCGTGCTGCTCTGTACAGCACTGGTCAAACTCACTGCCCACAATGGCCAGTCATATATTTTCCGCGCCTTATTGGATTCTGGCAGTATGTCCGACTTTGTTTCTGAGCGTGCTGCTCAGCTGTTAGGCTCACGTCGCCAGCCTTCTAACCTCACTGTCATTGGGTTAGCCCAAAACATGACTAACACCAGAGGGTCACTAGATCTCAATCTTGAAACATTATCAGGACACTTAATTGCCCAAAACCATTCCTTCCATGTACTGGAAAAAATCTCTCTCGAACTTCCGCGGGTAGAACTTAACCCGGAAGTACTCATGCGAACAAAATCTTTTGTTCTCGCGGACCCGACCTTTGGCAAGCCTGGTCCAATCGATGTCCTCATCGGCAACTCTCTCTTCCCTCAACTGCTTACCAATGAGCGACACTCTCTCGGGGCGAATATGCCTTCTGCTCTTGGCACTATTTTTGGATATGTGATTGTTGGAAGTGCGCCGTGTCTCTCTACCGCGCAAAGAACCTCTAATCTCGCCATCTCTCTCCTCTCGACCACAGATACTGACCTCCACTCCTCCCTTCAACGATTTTGGACACAGGAAGAACTTCCGATCTGTAGTAAAAAATCGGAAGAAGAAATCGCGTGTGATAAACTGTTTGAGACATCGCATACACGTGACTCGGAAGGTCGCTATGTAGTCAAGCTTCCCTTTGTTGACAACCTCGCCCACACTAAATTGGGAACGTCAAGGTCAACCGCCGCTCATCGCCTGGAGTCTATGGAGAGGCGGATCCACGCCAGAAATAACTCCCCCCTGAAGGCGCTCTATATCGAGTTCATGACCGAGTACGAGGCGCTCGGACACATGAAATGTCTTCCCCATCCTGATTTATCTGCTCCGCATTATTTTCTCCCACATCATGGGGTAGTGAAAGAGTATAGTAGCACTACCAAGCTTCGTGTTGTTTTTGACGCCAGTGCCAAGACCGGCTCAGGCCTATCCCTCAACGACGTACTTCTCACCGGTCCAAAGTTACAAAATAATATTTGTGATATCCTTCTCCACTTCCGGCTGAAAAATTTTGTTTTTTCGTGCGACATCCGGCAGATGTACCGCCAAATTAAGATTCATCCAGACGACCAAAGGTTTCAGCTCATCCTTTGGCGTGAAAACCCCTCCCTTCCGCTCTCTACTTACCAGCTGACCACGGTGACGTATGGTATGAACTGTTCACCCTACCTCGCCATAAAAACTCTCCGACAATTGACACAAGATGAAGGTTCCAATTTCCCTCAGGCAGCTCACATTCTGAAACACCATAGCTATGTGGACGATTTGATAGCCGGAGCGTCCACTGAAGACGAAGCTCTCCAACTTCAACATCAGCTGATCGAGCTTCTCCGCTTAGGCGGCTTTGAACTGAGGAAATGGGTTTCTAATTGCCCAAAATTACTTCAACCATTGCCTGCCTCTCATCAAGAATCCCCTGTGTTTCTTCAACCTTCGTCGGACCCTCTGTTCTCCATCTTAGGTATCCATTGGTCACCTGTGACAGACTGTTTTAAATATAACCTCAACTTCACATGTGATGCCCCGACTAAGCGGAAAGTGCTAAGTCTGATCGCTCGGATTTACGACCCGTGCGGTTTTTTGTCCCCTTGCATAATGATAGCAAAGCGCTTCATGCAAGTGTTGTGGACTTCCGGTGTATCTTGGGATGAACCCTTGTCTCCGGACCTCGCGCTAAAATGGCGAGACTTTGTGATCGACTTAAAAAACATTGTTGAAGTGTCGATCCCTCGGCCGATAATGGCCACCCCCTCTAGCTCATGTGAACTACATGGTTTCTCGGACGCATCCGAGACCGGTTACGCCGCTGTTGTGTATATAAGGTGCATAAACACTGATAGTGAAGTGAGTGTGACCCAAATAATTTCAAAAACTCGTGCTGCCCCGCTAAAACGAGTAACTTTGCCGCGATTAGAGTTGTGCGCGGCTCACCTCCTGGCTAATTTAGTTCATTATGTACAGTCTCAGTATTCCAGTGTATTAAGTATTGACTCTACAACTTTGTGGTGTGATTCGACTGTGACTCTGTCCTGGATACATACTCTCCCTTACCGCCTCAAAACGTATGTAGCGAATCGTGTAGCTCAAATCCAAGAGCTCATTCCTCCCTCTTCTTGGCGTCATGTGTCTAGTGCTGACAACCCTGCAGACTGTGCTTCTCGTGGGATCCTCCCTTCGGAACTTGTTCATCACACTCTTTGGTGGCACGGACCCTTGTGGCTGCAACTACCTCCTCCAGATTGGCCCACTTCCAGTTTTTCTCCGCTCGATGATTCTTCCTTGGACGAGTTGAAGCCCGTTCCGCTGTCCGTCTTCGTTGCAGCCTCCCAGCCTCCTTGGGATCTACTCACTCGTTTCTCCTCCTGGACCAAGCTGCTCCATGTGTTGGCGTATCTCCTCCGGTTCGTCTCTCATAGCCGCCGGCAAGAACATCATGTGGGTCCTCTTTCTGTCGTCGAGGTGCGAGCTGCTCAACTTCGCCTCTTCCAATTAGTTCAACGAGAATCTTTTCCTGATGACCTGGCAGCCCTTCGAGACAACAAGAACTGCTCCATCAAGCTACAGCGCCTTGCTCCCTTCATTGATGCTGAAGGACTCCTCCGTGTTGGTGGTCGACTAAAGCTTGCTGACTTGACGGAAGAAGTGCGCCACCCCTGTATTTTGCCTAAATCTCACCATGTTGTTAACTTACTAATAGACCACACTCACCTACAAAACTTACATTCAGGGGTTCAATTAACCATGTCCCTTTTAGCCCAGCATGTCTGGATTCTCTCTGCTCGTAGTGTGGTGCGCTCGCGCATTTTTCAATGCCTCCCTTGCTTTAAACAAAGACCCAAGCCTTTGTTCCCTCTCATGGGTGATCTACCCAAAGCCCGCATAATTCCCGCTCGACCTTTCTTGTCGACAGGCATTGACTATGGTGGTCCCTTCAACGTCAAGATTCACAACCTCCGCTCTATCCGACACACTAAAGCTTACATCTGTCTCTTTGTGTGCCTAGTGACTAAGTCTGTACATATAGAAGTCGCCACTGATCTGTCCACGGACGCATTTATAGCCGCACTCACACGTTTTGTTTCACGTAGAGGCCTATGTACCGACATCTATAGTGACTGTGGTACAAACTTTGTTGGTGCGAGAAACTCTTTACAGCAACTAATCACTTCCTCTGGCAAGCTCCAAATTCACCAATTTTCCCTCGGCCAGAAAATTAACTTTCATTTTAACCCCCCTGCAGCTCCCCACCATGGCGGCCTCTGGGAAAGCGCCATTAAGAGCGCCAAATTTCACTTGAAAAGAGTTCTGGGCACCTATGTTCCCACTCTTGCCCAATTTACCACCCTCACTTGCCAGGTGGAAGCAATGTTGAATTCCCGCCCGCTTACTGCGCTCTCCAGTGACCCCAACGATTTACAACCTCTCACTCCGGGGCACTTCCTGATTGGAGCGCCGCTAGTGGCTGTGCCCGAACGCAACCTTGCAGATTTGCCGGATAACAGGCTGGCTCATTGGCAGCTAGTGCAGGCTTTCTCCCAGCGAGTGTGGAAACGCTGGAGCAGGGAGTACCTCCATTCCCTCCAGCAAAGACTTAAGTGGGAGCGGCCCTCCCGAAATTTACAAGTTGGCGATCTAGTATTGGTCCAACAAGACTCTCCCTCGCTGTGTTGGCCCCTCGCTAGAATAACTAAGCTTTTCCCTGGACGTGACAGTGTAGTGCGTGTGGTAGAACTCAAGACCCCCCAAGGTACCTTCACACGCCCGGCAGTCAAAGTGTTCCTGCTGCCGTTCTTGTCACCAATAGCTTAAGTCTATCTCAACACTTTAGGATAGATAGTTAAGACCTAGTTTAAGATGTTAGTCTTTAGCTTTATTTCTCATGTTCTTTCTCGATCATGCCACTTTGATTTGTTGAATCCTGATGATTCAAAGCCGCCGGTATGTTCAATATTTAATTTAATATAGATAAGCATAATCTAGCCCAGACGCATTTAGGTATAAGAGAGAGAGGGAGCGTGGTCCCAAATCAGTCGTCCGCTGTTCCAATCAGCGCCACACCCCCTGATATCTTAAAGGGTCCTGTCCTTGAAGTATTCTGGGCGCTCTTCCGCTTTGCGACTGCTGCCCGTTCGGCGAATAGCAGATACCCCTCTAACCAACCAGGGCGATAGCGTCCCCTGGAGCGAGCCGCTTCCCGGCATTCTGAGTGGAATCATCGGCCGGAGACCATGTAGCTCTACAGTTCGTGGGTCCACTCTTTGTGCTCGACCCTTTCGTATTGACTTTGTTTTCAAGTGTTTTTCTTTAATGTGCATTACCATCCTCCTCCCACACTCCTTTGGAGGTAATTTCAGGGTATTAGTGGAGAAGACAGTGTCCAGTGCGGATTATTCGTCGTTCTACCGCGGCCGCCAGCGGTGACGCCCGTTCGCTACGCGCCAATTACTTCGCGCCTAAGCACTCCTGTCGTTGCTGCTTCCCCCTGTGGATCTCTACACACCGCGAGTTTTCCAAGGTACTGTTAAAACTCCATCACTTGTGTTGTATTCTCCTCTCACCTCTTGTTACCTGCTCACTTTCCCGCCATTCTGCACATTGTTTTATTTTTATTTTCATAATTGGTCCTCCGATTATTAATTTTTAACTTCTGCCCCGTACAAAAAGTATAGTAATTACTTTAATTATATACGTTAGGCTACAGTTCAGTAATAAATAACCGCTTAGTTGTAATAAATGTGTATAAAATACTATGCAATATCTGTCTATCTTTAATACATGTAATTAACATGAACTTTACACCTTTCAGTGTATCAACATGTTTTATAGATAAAATATACAAACATATACTGATCATAAATATATATTCACTCTACGACCCCCATCTGGTTCTTAGGATATTCCATTTAAAGTTTTCCGAGTATAATCAGAATACAAGAACTGTTGTAGATGTTGGCACAGACTTGTGACACCAGATCTGTCTCACAAATGAAGAGCCATCACTCTGTCTACTACAGAGAAAGTTTATGGTCGAGAGAGAAATTCTAAATGGGGAAAGTATGGAGATACAGTAGTGTTTGCTCTACTAGCAATAAACTATAATATTTCATACATAAAAAACGTTTTTTAATATCTTAACAACTTTTTCTTACATCAAATTCTTTGAATTGATACAATATTTTTAAAGTTTAACTAAAGTGGAGCCTTAACTCTGGTAAAACACAGATGCTGTCATTCACGACACTGATGTTTTTTTTATTTACCATTTTTTCTAGTTTTATATAATAACGCTACAAATAAAAGTCTGGCTAGCAAGCATAAGTCATGTGGATATAGGTATTTACACTGTATAAACCTTACATTTTATGTAAAAACGAACACTTAAACACTACATAGAATAATCTAAAATAATTAAAATTTTTTAAGGACTGTGTACAATAGTGTGTTAAAATCCGTATATTTGCACCCAATACTACTACATCCTATACTACAAAATAATTTACTTACACCAACTTTTGATACTAATATACATAGGTCATATAGATAATTTTAGTAAAACAAATATGCTAGAAATTATTGTGAAGCGGTTATAAAAAACCCTATATACTCGTATAAGTTTTAAAAATATTTGTCACAGAAATCGTGCAGTTCTAAAAACAACAAGAATAATTTGTACCTTCTAATACACTATTACGGTTAATATACACTGTCAAATCACATAACAACACTTTATGTAAATTATTACCCGAGTGAAGTTATGTTGCAATGACCCTGGATGTGGAAGTTGTCCAGCAGAATAACTGCATCCGGAACAGGAAACTGGCGTGTGGCCGGAAGTCGGAGCGTCCTATCGTATCCGGTAAACTTTGTACCGAACCTGACATGTTATCTTTCTCGACATCCAATAATGTGCTAATGTGTGTTCTTGTTAGTTTAGATTTATAGTACAATGCAACCAGCTATAAAAATGTCTGGAAGCTTCACTTCACATCACAAATTCTGAATGTCTAGCCTGGAACCATTAATAATATTGAAGGTCAGGTTCAGGCCATTGTTTGTTATGACAAAAATCCACCATCTGAGCCAAAATTGTAATTATTGAGAACCGCTCTGTCATATTACAAACCCACTTTGAGAGCTTTGATTTTGTGTCAGTTTTAAAAATGCATTAATTAAGTGTAGCTCATATAAGTTACATTTGTACTCCATTTTTTTATAAAAATGAATCTGAAAAGATACTTAACATATACTTATTATACTGGAATATAATTAGTTTCAACATCACTTACTGTCAGTATCAGGAAATAAGTGATGAGGAGGATGAGCACAACTAACACTATTTGACAAAACAAGATAATCTTCTGAGAATTTTAATTTACTCTTTTCCGTGTGTAAATCGACAAAAGCATATTATCCTTTTCATATTTCCAGTAATTTAACCTTATTTTAAACTTAATTTAAAAGTGAATATGGTAAGGAAGGAAGTAAGAGAGGAAAGGCATAGGTGCTGGTTACTCATGACACTGATGTTTTTCTTGATTTACCAAGATTCAAACTGCGAGACAGGCCCACTAACTTCTCACAGGTTTTTAAAGACCTGGTTCTCATATCATTCCCAGTAAAGATTTAAATATAGCTGCCATGTAGAGTTTTAGAAGTAGATCTCAAAGAACGCTCGATGTTTCCATTACATAAAATAAAGATAAAGGTAGAGGTGAATTGTGTATTATTTCACCAGGTGAAGTTAAACTAAAGAAGCCTTTCTCTCTGATCCTTAAAATGGGGACAAAAGGCTTAAAGGTAACCTCCGAACAGCCACCTGGCAGGCGTACTGCTTTCAAAGACAGGATAGCTCAGCAGTCTCCCATTCCAAATAGCAGCCAGGTAGCTTTTCTTGACTCGATTATAATGTGATAAACCGCCGTACTTGCAACACTGTACTATTAGAAAGTATGTACATTAGCATACATATTAAATCTCATATAATTCTATTATACAACATTAGTTTGTTGAACCAAACAACTCGTTCCAAGAAAGTCTTAACTTTACAACAAAATTTTCTGGTTCTATCTTTTTGAGCAATACTTTGCGATCTGCAGATTCTGAGAGTCGGCTTGCTATCATACTGGCAGACTCGAAATAAAAGAATAATTCTCCTCCAAATCCCTTCGAAGATACCTTAATATAGGTATGAAATATTATATGGACACGATTCAGTTTTCTAAATAATTAGCCTTATGTCCTTGTCCGCCAATGAGTATTAGAGGACGTTTAAGATCAAAGTAAATCCGTTTGAATTATAGCTACTATTCATTTCAGTGAGTATTTATTATCTACTAACATTTAAAATATTACAACTCTTGACTTTGCCTAAGCACTAAATTTAGTAAACAGTGTTACTCTGTATACCAATATTTGATCTGACAAGGAGCCGAGATATGAGATTTGATCAGATATACAAAGGTAGGAGACGAGATACAGATCCAAATACCGAACGGAGAGTATAGAGCGGTAGTTTATGAACCTTGCCTACTGCCTCCAATTTATAAACAGCCTGCCTGATTTAATAAATAAATACTTCAACACTCAAGTGATAAAAATTTATCTGGGAAATGTTTCAATCTCAATGGTATTTTAAAATGTAATTGAGATTTGGAATATAATTAAAGCGTGCACACACGTATATTGAAAAGATATATTGATTTTCCATATTTGGACGAATACTAAGAATTCTAGAAATGTTTTATATGAATTGGAACTGGAAAAGAGTAATAAATGTTTAAATTATTGATAAAATGAGATATAAAGTTTCATAATGAAACCATTGTGTCAGGTATAATTAAATAAGCAATCGAGGCAATAAATATGAAAGTAAATAAAAGGCATTGCAGGAGAACAATACAATTTTATTAGTCTGCTAAAGCGAGATGAACAGTGCTCAAAGAGAGTTAATCAGTCGAAAGGAATGTTGGAAGAAATTTAAAGAGCTGTCTGTGCTTTGCTGCATTGATTAATCAAGGCACATTTCTTTAAGTACATCATATGAATAACTATTCCGAGGGGCTGGAAAACTTTTATTTTTTTCTACATTGTGTCTGTCCAAATGATAACTCAAAAACAAACTGAATTATAGACTTGAAATTTTGCATGAAGCTTTATTCCTATAACTGCAACATCTAGCCAGGTAATGATGCATGTCAAGATATGAGATTTGCTCGAGCGTAAGTGAATATGTTTATATTGGTCTTACAGGTACCTATAATGATAGCACGGAAATCACAGAATACATTAATTAATAAACAAACTGAGTACAATCAAACGACTCTTTAAACATGTGACATAACAACACGTGTAACTTAAGTATCATTCAATAGTGACTTGCTGTTTAGACTTCTACCATTTAAAAGCAAATATTAAACGTAATTTATTTGGGCGGCAAGATTTGAGAAATATTTCATCTATAGACTTTAAATTTTGTATGACACCTCATTTTTACAAGAATTAATTCTATTACGTATCATTTATGTGTCAAAATCTGTTTTGTATGACTGTATGTCTTTGTTTCTAATAACAGGATATCTCAAGAATGGAATGAGCTATAGATCTCAAAATGTTGCATGCAACCTCAGCGAAGCTTAATACAACATATGGTGTGGCGTACACTTACCTTGCACCTACATATCATAGTCCAACTTGCGGTGTAATGATGGTGTAAGAAATAACCATTTACAATTATTTAATATTTTAAATGAGTCAACTACAAGGTTGTTGATGGTAAATATTTAACTACAGACTTAAATTCCATAACAGACCCTGTGAATTGGTTTTCTAAACATATTCAACTAAGTCATTTCAAACTATACTGCTGTAATAAAACTTGTTTCGTAAATATAAAATATTGCATAATTAGTTTGTATTATATTTCAACAACATATTCAAATTAGTTACAAACTTAAATTTTCATATCCTAGTGGCCTCGCGTACTCCCGCATTATTTTTTTTCTTTGTTTTTTTTTAGTTGAAGCCGATCCCCTTTTGATCCTTATTCTGCCCGTCCTCATGGGCCACTGGCCTGTGCGAGGATCTTATTAAGCAGAGTAAGGGGGAGAGTCGATACGGTATAAGGCCGATGTTACTGATAAAAAGTGCAACAGTCACAGACAGGATTCGAATCTGTGCAATCTCTAACCAGACTCAAAGTTCAACGTCTTAGACCGCTCGCCCATCGGCACTAAAAAAAGTGAATGTATAACTATACAAATAATCTGTTAGAGTAAGTAACTCCGTATAGTTATAGAATACTTAATGAATTATATAAAACCATTATGATACGTATAAATATTAATTGAACCTCTGATAAGAATCAAATCAGCTTGGCTTGCACAAGCCAAGAGCAACAAACAATTTATTGATACCTCTCAATGTTGACATGTTTGACGCTCCCAACTTTTACAAGCGTATCTTTAAAATGGTCGTGCTCGCTAATGTGTTAACGGATTTTGTTGAAAAAAGTACCGTTGAAATTTGTATAAAACTTTCAAAAGAGTTGACGTTTTTTCAAAGTTTTTACAACCTATATAAAACAGCTAATGACCATCAAAATATAAAATTTTTGCTGCTACGGGTTTATGCAAGAGTACCTTTAAAGTGGTCGTGCTTGATTAAGCATTGACAGATTGCGTTTAGTTAAATATATGGTAAGAATTGCAATTATATTTTTAAAATAGTCTGTTCTAGTATTTTTTTTATAAATATACTGCGTGTTTTTTGTAATTTGACTTTAAAAGTTTACAACATACGATATTTTGTTAACATTAAAGAAAATAACACAATTACTTTTCTTAATTTTTCTCTTATTTATTCAAACGTATTTGCCAAATTTGGCTTTCTTAGCTTAACTAGAGATAATATTTTTTAATAAAAAATGGCATCTATCGGCTAAACGAGAATCTCTAGACCTAAGTTTATACGATATTTTTTGTTTGAAATGATGAGTACTATCAGCCACAGAAGTTTGTAACACCCTTTTTTGAACAACCTGTCTGAATGTGTTAAGATAGTGTTTATTCAAAGAGCAGTGAAAGTGGTATTTGATCTACAGTGCATTTAAAGTATTGTATTTTCTAAACTAAAGAGTAAAAATAAATTATTAATAAAGATGAGATTTTAATTGTAAAATATATGAAAATTTGCCATCAGAAGTAGGTAAAAAAGCTTTTTTTTCTTGGAGGTACTCAAGTTATATTTTTATTGCCAGAACAGACTTGTAGACTTGGCGGCATTGAATACCTCCCCCAGGAAGTGGCAACACGATAACTTAGATCCTTAGGGATACGTAATTGTTCCCTTACGTTGCGTTATGTTGCTTTCTTTTCGTTTATTTCACTCCAGTTTATCACACTTGTGCAAAATATACTACTAAGCATGAAAAAATATAATATCGTTTGTTGCTCCATCCATAAATGTGTAGAGAGATAGTAATAAAACCACTTTAAAAGTCCTTGTAAATACGATATTTAAATATTAAATTATAATTAGTTTATAAATATAAATGTGTATATATTGTCTAAAATTAAACTAATCTCTAAAACATTTACACGTAAAAAGTAATTTTAAAAAAGGGCTGAATCTATCCAGTCTATTTACCATGATTTTTAGCTTATTCATTCAGGACAGTTATTCATTCTTGATGTGCTTTTTGATAAACTAAACTTCAAAATAATGTACATAAAAATTTCATTTATTACATAATATTTCCAGTTATGGTTGATTTTTTTACGAAATATTGTTTGTTAACGTTTTTATTAATTGGTGCTTTCTTTATGAGCCAAAACATATATATATATATATATATATATATATATATATATATACAATATATATATATATATATTGTTATAAATAATTGACAATACCCGCGTGTATTGGTGGTTCACACAGACACACACTACGACAGCAAAGAAATCAACGTGCGCATGCGCCAACTTTTACAACAGCTGTTATAGATAAATATTATTATTATTCTTTTCCGTACGTCTTCCACGTGTTACATTGTCGGTGTACTTAATGTGTATATTTGCTAATTAATAAACATTAACTTGATTATTAATCCTCTGACTATTTATTTACAACAGGTTATGGGCCCAGTAACGTTTGTGTGATAGCGTTGGGCATTAAAAGTTAATAAAAGTCAGTAAAAGTGAAATTAAGTGTGTGTATCACGTTGTGTTAAAAAGTGGTTTGTATAACCTAAAAGGGATGGCTGGTACAAGTAGCAATATACAAGCACTGTCGAAGGACAATTACGACACATGGAAAATTCAGATTCGGGCATTGCTGATTCAGAAGAAATTATGGCCGTATGCCGATGGAAGTCTCCAGAAACCGGCAGCAAGTGTTGAAAATGGAAGCGCTATAGTCAAGTGGGAAGATGGAGATCAATCAGCTCAGGCAAGCATCATTTTGGCGATGGCGCCATCAGAGTTGAAAAATATTAAAAATTGTAAGACAACTCGTGAGCTGTGGCTGAAACTTGAAACGATCTACGCGTCAAAAGGGCCGGCAAGGAAAGCCACGTTATTGAAGTCGCTTTTCGTGCACAAGGTGAAGGAGGGGGAAAGTATACACCAGTACCTGGACAACTTCTTCGACGTAGTTGACAAATTGGCGGAAATGGATATCGAGATTCATGAAGATCTGTTAACTACTATGATACTGCACGGTTTGCCACCAAGTTTTGAGAATTTTAGATGCGTAATCGAAAGTCGTGATCAATTGCCAAAGCCTTAAGAGCTCAAGATAAAAATCTTAAATGAATGTTTGGCCAGGGTAGGCGATTCACAAGACGCCGAAGACAAAGCATTCATGGCCAGATCCAGAACACGTAATTTTGGTAGACGTAGCAGCGGCGGCGAAAAAGGTAATTTCAAGGGAAAATGCTTCAAATGCGGCAAGGTTGGCCATTTTGCCAAAAATTGTCCCGAAAAGGAGGATGGAAGATCAACACAAGGAAGTGCTAGGGTAGCACAGGATTTTTACATCTCGGAACTGAACCGAGAAGAGGTCAACAATGTTCAAGGTCGTAGCCAATCCAAGTGGTGTTTGGATAGTGGATGCACAACTCACATGTGCGGCGACGAGGATATTCTTGAAGATACGGTGACGTGCGATTCGGTGCTCAAGTTAGCAACAGAAGCATCGACAAATGCAAATATAAAGGGCGTAGCCAAGATAAATGTAAGTGGTGGAGTTATTTCAACCGCGAACTTGCATGGCACGCTGTATGTACCGGAATTAAGAACTAATCTGATGTCGGTATCGAAGATTACTGACAAAGGTAATACAGTAATCTTCAATGACAAATTAGCTGAGGTACGTAATACAGATGGCAAAACCGTGATTATCGCCGATAGACTGGGAGACCTGTACTTTGTAAGAGAAGAAAATACTGAACATGCGCAGGTGGTTACGCGAGCGCAAGCAAATTCTGAGGACACGTCAAGTCAAAAACCTTTTAGAAAAGGGGCAAAAATTTCACCGAAAATTTGGCACAGGAGACTTGGGCATATACACATGGATGCAGTCAATAAATTATTTGATGAGCAGCTGGCAACCGGGATAAATTTGTCGTTCAAGGGCAAAGCAACAGTATGCGACGTTTGCTGTCGCGGTAAGCAGGCTGCCAGACCGTTCACAGAAAGGGTTGACAGGAGTAGAGTGCCACTAGAGATTGTACATACCGACGTTTGCGGGCCAATGAGGGCAAATTCCAACGGCGGATCGAAGTACATGGTGACGTTTGCCGATGACTACAGTACGTGGTGCGAGGTGTATTTCTTGAAGAAGAAATCCGAAGTACTCGGTAAGTTCAAAGAATATAAAAATTTTGTTGAGACATTTACTGGCCGAAAAATTAAATTTTTACAGTCGGACAACGGTCGGGAATACCGAAATGGAGATTTCGACGAGTATCTGAAGCAGGAGGGGATCCAGAAAAGACTGTCAGCGCCATACACACCTGAGCAGAACGGGTTGTAGCGGAGAGGAAGAACCGAACGCTACTGGATACAGCCAGATGCATGCTGATCGAGACCGGGATGCCAGAATCATTTTGGGCTGAAGCCATTGCGACGGCGAATTATATCAGGAATCGCTGTCCAAGTACATGTATCGGTGGAAAAACCCCGTACGAGATTTGGCATGGCAAGTTGCCGGACCTCAAACACATGCGTATATTTGGTTCGAGAGCGTACGTGTTAGATAAAACAGTCGGACTTGGAAAAATGGACCCGAGAGCTGCTGCAGGTAGATTCATAGGATACGACCTGGAATCAAAAGCGTACAGAGTGCGGCTGGATACTGGAAAAAAACGGTCGTGACCCGAGATGTACGTTTTGACGAGAATATGGGGTCATCGAGAGCCAACGTTGATCCACTGGAAGAGTCGATAAAAAATAAAAAATTTTGAGAATCAACAATCGAAAATTCAGGACAAGCCAGAGATAATCTACGCGAAGGTCGAATTGGATCCACTTGAATTCGAAGAAGAAGAAGAAAAAGAAATCGTCAACGAGCAGGAAAACGGGGAGATCTTCATCATCAGTAGAAAAAGAGTCGGCAGACCGCCTAAGATACGGACCGGCAGCCGAGGCCGTCCACGAAAGTATCGTAGACCCGAAAGTGTCTCTAGCATTGGATCAGGCCGCGGAAAAGATATGGATACTGGTGACGACGACGTATTCATTGACGACGAGCAAGGTCGTGTTTTTAAAAGGCCGTTAGAATCATCCTTTGTGCAAGTTGGAAAGAGACACCGCGAGCAAAAAGACTCCTGCGATTCTGATGAATGCAACAACGAAGATAGGCACATCTTCGAGGAGTTAGTGTTCAATGCCGACGTGCAAACAGATAAAGCATTAACTGGAGATGACGCTGAGCTGTGGAAGCGTGCTATCATGGACGAGGTGAAGTCACATCTCGAATATGGGACTTGGAAAGTAGTGCCAAGGCCGGAAAACAAGAACGTCATCGGTACACGAACTGTACTCAAGAATAAATTAAATCCAGACGGTACAATCGAGCGCAGAAAGGCGCGCATCGTCGCACGAGGGTTTACTCAACGACCAGGATTTGATTACGACGATACATTTGCTCCGGTGGCAAGATTCGAGTCGATTAGAACTGCGATGGCATTAGCAGCAGGGTTGAATACCAAAGTTCAGCATTGGGATGTCAAGACGGCATATTTGAACAGTGAGCTCAAGGAAGAGCTGTACATGGAACTGCCTGAGGGGCTAGCTGAGGCCGTGAATGACATCGTACGAACTGAAAGACGTGATTCGAAGACATACAAAGCAGCTATGGAGATGCAGAAAGCATTGAAGAAAAAGAACCAAGTATGCAGTTTGAAGAAGGCTATCTACGGGTTAAAGCAATCAGGGAAAATGTGGTACGACCATTTAACCAAAATTTTAAGAAAAATTGGATTGCAACCGACGGTATCAGACCCGTGTTTATTCACTGCAAAGCACGAAAATAATATCATCGTAATTGCTGTCTGGATAGATGATATGTTGGTATTTGCGGACAATGAGGCGCTGCTGGATCACGTAAAACATGAAATAAATAAAGAAATAGGCATCAAAGACCTTGGAGAAGCCAAATATTTCTTAGGCATCGAAATTGATCAACAAAACGGGATCAAAATGGGACAAAGAGGATACGTTCTGGAAATTTTGAAGAAATTTGGAATGGATTCCTGTAACCCGGTGGAAATACCAGCGAGTCCAAGTACAAAAATCGAGGGAACAGCAGAAGACCAAGGAAAATCTTCAAATAATCATCCGTACAAAGAGCTGGTAGGCTCATTGATGTACTTGGCGGTATGTACGAGGCCGGATATAGCATACACCGTGAGTGTGCTCGCACAATTCAACGACAAATCATCCGATCATCACTGGGGTTCGGCTAAAAAGGTTTTGAGATACCTCAAAGGGACAGCCAATCATTCCCTGCATTTTGATGGAAATATCCGAAAATTGACAGGCTACGCTGATGCGAATTGGGGTGCATGTACACTGGACAGAAGGTCATACACAGGATACACCTTCTTGTTGGGCGGCGCAGCCATAAGCTGGCAAGCCAGAAAACAAAAAACAGTGGCACAATCAACTGCCGAAGCCGAATACATGGCTCTGGGCGAGGCTGCAAAGGAATCAATATTCCTGAATCGTCTACTGGTTGAATTGGGAGCAACGGAGTCAATCGACGGCACAATTATTTGCGACAATCAGAGTGCCAAAATGATGTCAGAAAATGCTATGTTTCACCCCCGGACAAAACATATAGACATTCGTCATCACTTCATCCGAGAGAAAGTGCAAGAAGGCCAGATCAAGGTGGAACATATACCGACGGACGAAATGGTAGCCGATATTTTCACGAAATCACTACCATCAATCAAACACTGGCAACATTGTGGGACCTTGGGTCTGAAGTAACCGATCCACGCAGATATTGAGGAGGGGTGTTATAAATAATTGACAATACCCGCGTGTATTGGTGGTTCACACAGACACACACTACGACAGCAAAGAAATCAACGTGCGCATGCGCCAACTTTTACAACAGCTGTTATAGATAAATATTATTATTATTCTTTTCCGTACGTCTTCCACGTGTTACATTGTCGGTGTACTTAATGTGTATATTTGCTAATTAATAAACATTAACTTGATTATTAATCCTCTGACTATTTATTTACAACATATATATATATATATATATATATATATATATATATATATATATATAAGAAAAAGGGGGAAATGCATAAAAAATAATATATTCCTATCCTGTAGATTTTATGGCTTCATAGAAAATTTGTTGACGGTCAATTATTCTGTGCAAATAAATATATTTTTCTACAAATATTTTTTTCACTCCGATGCCCAGACTTTTACGTTCTAAGGGGATTTGAGCTCTACCTATCAATGTATATAACTGCTAATGGTAAGATTTATATTGTAAATTTCTAAATAAGTATTTGAAATTATAACAATATGTAACCAATATAAATATTACTTTTTGTAGCATATTATAATAAACCCATATATCGCCACACCTCAGTCACACTTGAGACTGGAGCCTGAGGACCCTCTGACATCCATAGTTAACCTTGGGGGACAGCTATAACATTTAATTTGTCATGTTTTAAGATTAATATAAGTATGGTAAGACACATCCCGTATTATTTAGAGTAACGCAATAACTCTATCATTTCTACTGTCCTTTTATACATTTGCCTTAAATACGTTGGACTTAGGTACAACGCCTTTGCACTTAATTTTGCAAAGCCTTGATCTTTATGAGCCTACGGAGTCCAGTTACGAAATATGTACCGCATACAATCAGGGTATCCTGACTATAAACAAGTTCAAACCTTAAGGTTGTGCCATCGATTTTGTGTTTATGAAATATTTTAAAATTCAATTTATACCTCAATGAGATAAATACACTAAATTAAAACAATTGGAACACTTTATTTGATCACTCCGCTTGAAATAATAGACATATAAAGTGAGAAATTGAAGAATTGTATAATCAGGTAAAAATGTACAATATGTGTATGAGTTTTAGTTGGTAAGGTGGTAATATGGTATTTTTATACGTGTACGACTAAAGAATCTTCGATGCTGTTAAAGGTTAACATTTTAACTTTAGCCGTTTTTATTTGAACTTGATTACAACATAAAAAATTCCCAATTTAACTGCATAAAATTTCACGTGGTGAGATAAAAAAACATTTTTACACAGTTTTAGCATTCAAATAATCTATTTTAAGAGCAATAAATTGGACGAAATAATATTTTCCGATTCAAAAATCCATTCCACCACCGTGAGTCTGTTGTAGAACTTTCAACTGCAAATTTCTTTACCTCTTTAACTAAAATAATAATGGTGCTATTATATTTGGCAACACGATAATAAATACCTGTAATAATTTTAAAACGTAAATTATGTTAGAAAATGTGAGTAATGATAAAACTATGTTATGTATGATTTCTTTAACAATATAAAGTCAGAACTAACAACAGACAATCAATGCACTGATATGTATGGTTCCTTGGATTTGGCTATGGATTCCAAAACTTATAGCATGCTTTTCCATTAGTTAGTGGCTGTTAGTGTAAGTACTTGATAAATTCACATCTCCAGAATTAATCTGCAAGAATCTTTTACGTAAACCCTGAGTAAAAGCAAACTGATTAAGTATTCATGTAATTTTCAAGAGAGAAACTAACAGAAGGATTACGATTAAATATCGTGGTGAAAATAAATAAGAGTGATTTTTAATTATTTTATGACACAACACTAACTTTTATAACTTTAACATTTCTGAATTTTTAAAGTAATATAAACCTGAAATTTTGTACATAGTAGTGGTTTGTACTCAAACTATTGTACATATTCTAAAGTTTCGGGCAGAAAAATTATTTAAAACTCATGTGAAAATATGTGGATTTTAAAGACAACGGACAGACTCAATGCATCAACATGAAATTTTGCGTTTATGTGGTGTATTGCAAACATTTACGTAAGACTAAAAATAGTTCCGAATTTCTTAATAAAACATTTATTTAGGAGGGTTACAAACGTCTTATGTTTACTTATTAACATTGGACATATTATTCATGTTTTCTTCTTTTTAACGTAGAATATATTAGGATCAGAATGCTGTTATTCTTCAGCTTATAGTCTTACACATACTTATACCGATAATATAGGTCTGAGAAGATATGAAATTTGTGCGTTTCAAATTTTAAGGTTTGATAATAATTGGTATAAAGTGCGCAAAAAATTGAAATGCTCTATTTTGTCAAATATATGAAATCAGTTTACCTATGACGGAAAATATTAATATCTTTATTCAGTATTACAGCCTGTTATAAGTTAAAATTAACAAATTTTTGCTTAAACAATCATTTATACTTCTTGGTAAATTATTTAGGGCTGCATTTCCACAAATAGGAAATCAAAAGAAAATTATACCATGGCCTCGGTCTATAATAACAGATTCAATAACTAATAAATTTTATTGGTTCAACAAAATATTTTTGAATAAAAGTTAAAACTACAAATACGATATTAGATCTCAAAACACTACACTTTTCATGAATTCGATTAGGCCTGGGTGAAATACCATTATAATTAGGGCATATTTGTTAACATATGAGTACGTATAATTATATAACGTTAACATACATTTAGCAGGAAAACATTCACAGCCCTGATGGTACCCAGTTTAGATTTTAGAGCAGTTACAATAACCTATAAAGAAGAAATGTAAGAAAAACTCATTTGTTGAGAATTAAAAACTGACTAAAGAATTACGGGCAAGATTAGCAATAGGGTTGAGGGAATTTTAAATATTGAAATGTGAAGACAACATGGGCTTGTAGTATTGGCTTGGCCAATTTCGTGTAAACAGTTTGTTTGATAGCCGAGGGGTCCGGGCTGTTCAAAACAAAAGCATTTATTAGAAGTATCTCTGTTCTTAAGCAACATAGTAGTGATGAGTCTGACAATTAGTCTATTTAAAACGAATAATAATTCTCAAAGTATTCTTAAACTTTGTGTTATATTATTATTATTCAATGTACATATGTGTGTGTGTGAGAGGGGAAGTAAAAAAATCCCAACAAGCTGAAACTTGGTACATCAATTGATCTTATTAATGTGTCAGCTAAGTTCGTTAGCAAGGTTGGTGCGTCATTCATTTTTTATATCGCTTTCCGATATATTGAGTACGTGAAAATCCCATGAGAATAAATCAATAATATTCGGGAGTTAAAAAAGACTTAGCCGGAAGTAGTATTTTTATTGCTAATGGCACTATTTATATTTCTTAGATATTTTTATTTATTTAATTGAATATACAAGTGCTTTTAATTTTTAACTTTATATATTTTAGGTCAGATGAACCAAAGAAAATGTTATGCATGTGATTTGATTTATTGTGAATTTGTATCTGTTAAATTTACCAAAGTTAGCTTTTAAATAGAAACCACAAATTTTAAAGCTTTATTTTTTTATTGTTTGTTAAAAGGTCATGTGCATTTTTTATTGTTCTGTCGGATGTCGTACAAATCAAAAGAAAATAACTTTTCAGGTTTGGGTCTTTCAAAAATAAACTTTCTCATACTTTCTCCGGGATTACAATAAGTGACCACTTAATAATTAAAAGTTTTACTTGTGATTTTGAGATCTTCCTCCACTTCTTATTATTCTTCGTCCATAATATAGTAATGATATATGTTCTACAATTAGGAGTTTGAATCGGTTTATTTTACCAAACCGCTATTTTAGCTGTGTTTACATATCTAAAAGTTCATAAATCAAATGCGAGCGAAAAATATGTATCTTTATGATACACATGATTTGAAACGTTTCCCAAAACAACCTTCCAGAATTAGCAGCTCTAAATATCTTTCACGTCAAGAGACAACACTTCAACTTAGATCCTTGGAGAGGACGGTAAGTGTTTTTCTTTCCTTTGTGTTTACAATAACTTTATAACTTTTGTTGTAGCTCGTCATACTTTTCGTAGTTCTATACCAAGCATAATACTATAGATTTTACTAATTTACGAATAAAAACAATCAATCAATTCATTTATTGCCAAAAACATAACATGCATAGGCATTCGTCAAGAAAATTATAATATCCTAACTTAAAGTATAGACTACTGACAGATCAAACACAACAAGACCAAATCAATATAACAGGAGTGATCTACAATTTATTATCCTCAACGTATTCCCGGACACTGTAATATTCTCTCGAAATAAGAAATTTTTTCAGACGATTTTGAAATTCCCTATCGTCCACAACAATTTTCAAGCAGGATGGCAAAGAGTTAAAAAGGCGGATGCAGGAGTAAAGACTTTGTTTTTCAAAAAAAGATGTTTTATGGCAGGGTAGGACTAGGTTGTTTCTTTTTCTTAAGGAGTAATTATGGGCTGGATTAACGTTGACTGAAAAAGGTGGGGATACTTTTTGTAAAATAAACAGTAGTGCAATATTTAATCTCTGATATATTTAATCTTATGAAGATACTTTTATATATATATATATATATATATATATATATATATATTAAAATAAACTTAACTATATATATATTAAATTGTATAAATGGCCTTATTTAATTTCAATAAACATTGAATAGCAAAAAGTACTTGCTCCGCCGGGAGTCGAACCCGGATCTCTCACTTGCCGGGTTAACATATATATATATATATATATATATATATATATATATATATATATATAGTTAAGTTTGAATTACGCGTCGTAAATATTTTAAATTTTTTCCGAAAATAAAATATATTTAGAGAAACTTTTCTAATGTTTCCCATATTTTTAGTGATATTTTTAAAATTTAAACCTGTTACATATAAGGCCTTACTTTGCAATTTTTAATCAACAAATAAACAAGAAGAATGTATAGTGTTTCGTTTATACGGCATCATAATTTTAGTTCTAACATTCTTCCGAATTTTGAATGTTTAAGTTATGTTGTGAAATTTGCAATATAATTACCAACTAAGATACTAAGGTTTATAACTACTTAAGATTTGTAACTAAAATTTTCAGCGTTTTAAACAAAATTATTTATTATTTGACCACCTTATGTAATTAAAAACCTTGATGGGATATTTTTTATAATACTGTATGTAATTACATTAAAACAATGATTAAACAAAATATTCAAAACACTAGAAAGGTTTTTTATAAAGAATAGTTTGCTCTTAATTTAATAAAGAAATGTTACAAAATCTATAATTGGACAGTCTTGTAAGTTGTTAATTTGTCCCATTACCATTATTAGTTGTTCTCTCGATCACACTTTTACAATTTGAAATTTTGCGATTCTTATTGTATTGAAATTAAGACGTGAACACATAAAAGATTTAGTTTTTTTCATAAAGACATAATGACATGTTGCACAAATTGAATATATACTTAATACATATAAAAACAAGTATTATGGATGAATATTACTTTAAGAATTGCTACAATACTTATAAAAAACTCCTGAATAATGGAGTCGGTAAAATTCAAACATAGGGCAGTGAAGTATAGACCGATCCTAATGTCTAAACACATTTAAAAACATTTTAGCCGTTAGTTTTAATTGAGGACTACCTCATTTTTTTCGCCTAGCACTGGAAAGGTTATTACATAATAGCGACACACAATTATATATATATATATATATATATAAAATAAAACTATGAACCAATAGGATGAAATAGCATACAATGCTAAAACACATGCTACTAAAGTTTCGAAAACAATTTCAGAGATAAGTTGAATGACAAATATATTTCATAACATATTATCAGTGTTAAATGTTTGAATATGAAGTGCTGAAACCCTAGTAATTGCTTAAATGTAGCAATTCTGTTTTATTTTTCATTTTCTCTATCAATATCTCAATATAGTAAAGAGTAAAGGTCAAGTATATCTAATTTTACCAGGAAAAGTTAGAGCTAAGGAGACCTCTCTTACTCTTAACCTGGAGACCAACGGCTTAAAGGTGTCTTCAGAACAACCACTAATGGACGAGCAGGCGGGCAGCTTACAAAGATAGATTCGCTTTGCGGTCGCGAAGCAGCCACGCTCGAGATTGCTTGATTCTGATTCAGTTACTTGCGATAACCGCTGTACCCTCTACACTGCTCATAGTATGCACGTTATTTACTGTCGGAAAGCGATTTATAGGGCTCAATTATCTCATGGTGAACTATATAGAACTCTTTATCGATTAAAAAATTACATAGTTTACATAGTCGTATTTCTACAATAATAAATTATTCATTTTAATTAATGTTTGTAAACTTATTCGATCTTTACAATATTCCATAGTTGTTTTTTGTTTGAACTTTTTTATTGACGACGGATGATTTAAAAGGAGGAATTTTGTAACATATGACGTTAGCAAATGTCAGACATCCTACTATCCTTTCATATCATTTGCAATATTATTATTATCATTCTTATAGTTAGTAAAAGTCAACACCAAGTCATATCTGTAATTAAAAAGTTCCACATAAATAATTACACAATTAGCTTTAATGAGATTAATTAGCATTCAATACTCAGTACTCGATTTACTGTTAAAAACAAATTAATTAGCTCTTATTATTGTTCAAATCTAGTATTTACTCGTATTGAAATAATGATGATCAACCCAATGAGTATCTGAGTGATTATAACTCAACAATGTTACAGTAATGATGATATTGGCGAACCGCAGTAGTAAATCACCAGTACACAAATTGGAATGTTTCACTATGTATAAACAATTAACACATTCACGTATTCCAATAGTTACTGTAGCGACCATTCATAAAGTATAAATTCATTTCGGCCACATTCATTACGTTCTGCAATGAGAATATATATACAAAGACAATCCCGAATTAATTATTTAAAGAAACAATATCAATATCGATAAATATTAATATTCTCTTTGTAATGGACACAAAACTATTCTTTACAATATTGAAAAAGTATAAGTTCTCTGAGGTTCATTTATTTATTAGATCGTATCCATTATGGTCAAATTAAAAAGAAAGGAATTTCTATTTCAACTTAATTTTGATTTTTTTTTTTAAAGCCGTCGTATCTCAGGGTACTATTCTCGGCCCACTTTTATTTATCAATTGTCTTTATAAGTTCTAATAAATTGCTGTAAACATTAGAAATTCTGTGACACTAATAATAAAAGGGATTGCTCGTGATTTAAATATAATTGAATATTTTGTTACACACAAGAAAGATTTTTTGGCAAACAATTATATTAACCATTTTGCTTTGTAAATAAAGTTCTCAACATATATAGCTGAGAATTTCTACACAGTTTGTAAACCTTAATCCTTTCGGGAATTACGAAAGAGGTATGAGAAAGTTTTAAAAAACCAAATGAGAGCTAGGAAAATTACAAATATTTTCTAGCTTGGCGCAGTTGTTGCATTTCCCACATGTAGAAGAGAGAGGGTAGCTTCACCTAATTCAAAATTTTCGAAAAGAGCCCTAACTTCCTACTTGTAATTGAAAAAGTGATACCACGAATTTTAGATTGAGTATTTGTAAAATTTCTCCCAATTTAAAGATTTTGTCCATCGATTCTGATTAATGTCCGGGATGTGTCCGGTTTTTAATGAGATATAAGTTCAATATAATATGTTTTTGTAGTGATGAGAAAAATAAGATACCGAGATTTGAATTATTCGTAACGGTCTTGACTTAAAAAAACAGGTTTTTGTGGACAGTTCACTGTCTAAGGTTCTAGTAGGTATCTCAGAATTTGTTTAGAATCTTAAGCTTTGTTTGACGATTGTGTTGTTTTTTGTAAAGTACTATAATAGGCTCCTGTGATTTTGTGTGAAATTACAAACATAATTAGATACAGCATATCAAATATTTGTAGGCAGTTATATATTCACACACAAAGTGTTAAACAAAAGTTAAGCTTTCAGTAACTCTGAGTTCGACTGAGAGTTCAGAGTATATTCAGTAAAAATTGTCCAATAATGTCTCAGGTAATACAAGATTACATAAATACACCTTTTCAATACTTTTTTTAAATCACTTCAATTTAAATATCATTTAACGATAAAAACAAAGCTCATTATGTGAGTTTGTTTATTTACTAATATATTTTCCACAATCTTAGCTAATTACAGCAAAACTGTGCGTCGTTGTAGCCGCAGTCAAAATATATTATCAGAGATAACGTTGGAAAAAGTTGGCAATTTTAGAAAAAGTTAAGATGGATAGACCAGGTTCGGTGAAAATCAAGTTAGTTGTGTTAACTTAGTTGAAGCAGGTAACAGGCAAGTTCTAGATGCCTTAGGTTAAGATAGATCGAATACATTAGTTCAACTCGATCATCTTGTGTTCATCATCATGGCTTATAGAAGGTATTATACATGGCTTTGGGTATTGGCATTAAACCTTAGATGTTTGCACTACACGCAGTATGCCAGAATGTACTAGGATGTTTAAAAATGATCTGAGCTATTTAAATTAACTAAGTAATACCAATCTGTAAGTGACTGAAATATCTCGGAAATTTTGTAGAATGTACAATGATGTACAGACACGTCTAAAATAACAGTCCGTTTTTCTAATTCTCAGATTTTTAATTAACGAAGAAAGGAGTATTGCTAGAATGTACTAGTATAACTCAAGACAGTAGTTAACGCTAGGAGGCCTCCAGGAGCTTTGCTACTCCGATTGTCTCATTCACATGTGACAGACAATTATCGGATCTGTAATCAGCTGATCTCTGCCTTCCCTCAGGTCACCCATTGTTGTCGTCAATGGGATTATCAGCTCTGACAATGCTCCCCTGACCTGTAGACAATGTTACAAGGGGCATTGCGTAGCCAGCACAAACCATCTTCTGATCCTATTGTGTGTTTTTTCCGGTCTGTATTACTGTAATGATCGAATGCATCTAATCGGAAGTGAGGCATACAATATTTTTGGAGTTTGCTAGAAGTAGCTTAATTTATAAATATCTTGTTTAAAATATACTCGCTATTGGAATCCTGGACAAAATAAAAAATACAGGTACAAAATTGATTCTAGTAAATTCTAGTTAATTCGCCCAACAACGTTAAACAACTTTATCAGAAATTATTATAAATTACTATCCAAAATAACCCACAAATACCACGAGCAGCACTCTAATTATTTGACACTTCTTCTACGTACAATAGTCTAGGGGCCGACAGCCATTTTCCACTGTATAGGCACACAACCTGGTTTTTCTTGAAAACAACGGAGTTTTTGAAAACGACGGGTTTAGTGGTTAAAATATATAGCAGGGTACCAAAAAGGTTCAAAATATGAAACTATAAATTTGTTAAGAAATTATAGTTTTCTTAACTTGATAAATTTGAAACTGTCTGTCGGATTCATAAATAATAGTTATTATATCACCTTTAGACAACTGAATACAGAGACTAAAAGTCATCAATTCAAGGTTCTGCATATTATTAGCTGATAATGATTTTACATTTATTTGTATGCTTGGGTTTAAGTGTCTCAAGCTAAGGAATTTTGTAATATTTTTTTATCTTCAAGATTTTTCTATAAATTCCAAGAAACACGATGCGTGCTTATATAATGTAAGTTAGTTGTCTTATCATGTTATATAACTTGTTTAGTTGCGCAACCTGTACTAGTTATCTTACTCACCACCTGGTTGCGCCACCGGTAAGGATAATCTTTACGACATTAAAATTAATTTGAATACTATTTATTGTATTACAGTTATTAGTGCCCTTGGTAACAGTAATTTCCTAGACATCCCATCGTTTAGTATTGTTAATGCCAAGTAAAGTAGGCAGCCAAGTGTCCGAGAACAAGCTGTTCCTCCTCATAGGAAAGGGGGAGTGCTGGTACAATCCCTCGATGGGAAGAGCTGTCCTGTGCACTGGGTTATCATGTCTCTTGCTGCATTATTCAATTTACTGTACGTCAGGCACAGTGATCTATCAAGACATTGCCTTAGGGGAAGGGAGGCAAAACATGTAAATATTTTCGTTTAAAAATATAACACAAAAACACACTGATCTTAAAATTGTAAAGAATATAGCTTAATGGAGTGGACAAAAAACGTTGCTTTCCCTATTACATATCTGGTCATGCTTTTAAGCGTATGTTTCTATTTATCACGTAACAGTTATCTAACAAAAATAATATGTTTTTATCCTCTTATTCTTATACCTGTATATGCACATAATCTCCGGCAAAAACGTGCAAAAGTAATTTTGCTAGATTTAATAACGATTTCCATAACCAATCGTATGTGAAATATTTCACAAGTAGGCTTTGGATTCAAGCAAACACAGTTTATTCTCATAGTTTTATGAATATATAACCTTTTGTTTTTAGGAGAATTCAACATATAACGCATGCTCTAAAAGCCACTGTTATATGCTAAGAAATCAAGCAAGCCAATTAGGTGCTAGATCAACAGTATTAAAAAAATGCTACTGTTGCAAACTGAATTTTAACGAGATACCGTTAACCTTTGGTTGTGTCAGTTACAGAAGAAATAATCCATACAATGTTATTAAAGCTAGGCATTGAAAACGTTAGCGCTCGGCCGCTTTCTGTGGTGTGACAGTCGGTACTCAGGCGCGCCCAAGCTGCCGTGAAGTGAGCTTATTGACGGTGGTGGGTGATTAAGCCTCTATTCGGACCGGCATTAATAGCCTCAAGAGACTATTAGAATACCTCTCATCTAGATTACAATTGATTTTATAGTGTATGTGTCTCTGACATCAAAACTATGCAAAGAGTTCGTTTTGAGATTTTTCGCCGCCGTATTTTTTTTAACTCTTCAGACGGACGTTGACTTCAGATTACAGGAGTTATGTCTGTGACGTCACATTAGATACTGTACTAATTGAAAGATGGTAGTAGAACTAAACTCAACACTCGTATCATTAAACGTTCTTGATTGGCGTATCTTTTAAGGGAAAACTTTTTGATACTATTTATAAACTTGGTACGTTTCTCATGAGTTGGAGAAAACAAAATATTATTTATAGGCGCTTTTTTTTGATAAATAATCCGAAGAAAAATATTTTTCTTGGATGGAATTGAGGTTCAGTCAACCAATTTTGTGCTACGGAGAGGGAAAGAGGGAAGGGAAACTTATTTTAATATTTACTTAATATTAAAATAATTAAATCAAGATTATATCCTATGTTTGATCAGTAAACACGGCGATACAATAAATGCCAATAAAACAGTTAAACCTGGTTGTAATAAGTAAAATATTGCAGTATTACTCAACTCTCAGTATAGTAAATATTTCTCTTTTATTACACAGAATTGGAAATGTGTTCTATTGCCTTTAAACTGTATGCCTTTCACACAGTATTTTGGTAGATGTATAGGTTTGTATTGTGAAAATGTACACTCTTTTTGGTTAAAAACCATAAAATCCTTTTTTACAGTGATGTTTTATATAGATTTTCGATACTTTGTAGTGTACTTTTTATCTACATAACAATGTGTATGGTTATTAGAAATTAAGACTTTAACTTTTTTTAAGGATCATTTTAGCAAACAGTCCGCACATCAAGGAAACGGAGCACCAGATTCAAAATTGACTTTTACTATACTATACTCACTTTCAATACCTTACAATTGCATACAAAATTGTTAAAACAGTATATAGAGAAACGTGGAATTCGCAGTTGACTTTTAAGGTTGGATTTTGATACACTAACGTTGTTTATAAATACGCTATAATACTAGACGTCCTGAAAAATTGCATTTCTGAATGTCTGTGTAAACAAACTAATTACAATCATATATGCCATGGTAACACATATAGCCTAATGTAATAAAGGTTCATGCAACACTAGCAAATTCTGTTATTCAACACGTGGTGTGTCAACTTCTACCTTATAATAATAAAGTTTGCGATATAATTTATGACAGGGCAGAGCAAAATCATATTCTCTCTTCCTACTAGTCGGTTCTCAGTTTTAAATTGTATTTTTTAACTTTAAATTTGTTTATGCTTATTATCGTGTACATCGTGTAAATACAAACGAGCCAACATAAGTGTAGTATTATTTTTAATGAAATTATAGTTATATCATTCAACCATGACTGTTTCTTTAGATAATAGTATCTCGGTTGATATACTTATCTGAGACACATAATTAAAACTATGGCATTATCGTATTACATTGATGTGTTTTACCGTAGCCTTAACGAAGGAATTGTTTCACGTCATTGAGAATAATATTGAATAATTCTGTATAAAACTGAGCAGTTTAACATTCTTTGTTATACTTAAACTTTAATTTGGCTCTTGTTACACAGGGTTCATATCAAATATATGAAAATATATTTTTTATAATTTAAATATCAGACATTTCGCTTGACATAAATAAAATGGGTTTAAATTCTGTGTAAAACTAGCCAAAAAGAGTTTTATGATGTCAACTTATTAGTTTTCGTACTAAAACCACACTATTGTAGACAATTAGATGATTGGCTTTAGTCGTATATCAATCTGGTGATTAGGAGTAGAAACTGTCACGTGACCATCTCTCCGTGATGTCAAAGGAGAACATCAATCAATCATAAACCAACATTCACTCACCAACAGGCCACTCTATTACATTGTTTAAATATGCTTCTTTTCTTAAGTTATTTTGGGTAGTTAAATATTGCTATGAAGTAATCATCACGTTGTTTAAAAATATTTTCAAATTTGATGTATTTTATTTACCCACACATCCTTTAATTTTAAGGCTTCGGTCAATTGATTTATACAAAAAAGTAAATCTAAGTGACTGTAAAAAATAATATTAGCGAATATATGTAGTTTTAAATCAAATTTAAACATCTATTTTGTATTTTTACATCCATTTAATATCCATCCTTATAAAATATAATTGATAAATATGAGTGTGAGTATGTACATGGATATGTGTATACACATATGAGTACTTAATATTATATATCCGATGATTTTTTTATACTGAAAAGTTACAAATATATTACTTTTATATTCTACGGATAGTAATCACATCTTATTTCATTAGATTTCCTCCGCTAACATGTGCAGGTGATCAAAAATTCCTTTTTACTATTTTTTTATAGTTTTTAACATCAAATAAATAAAATTTTTATATAAATATGTCTCTGAAAAGAGGTTTTTTTTTAAACTATGTTTTTATTAGATAATTTAAACCAATTGACATACAAACTCACATAATATTTGTTTTTCTGTTGCTTCTAGACATGCATGAGCGGTCATGGAGTGCTGCAGTGCCGTGTCCATGTACCCCATAAAGATTTCGATTTTTTTTTTAGATTTCACATGTCGAAGAAGAGCATCCAGGTTATCTGCTGAAAACCAATTATTTAATTTGGCTCCAGATACAATATTCCAAAGGCTTGAGGTTAGGAGAACAATTAGCCCTCGGAACCGATCTTTCTCTACCTGTAAATCTAACATGATAGATAATAATCAAACCATTTAAAACAATAAGAATAAAATGTGTTACAAACTCTAAAAGTGCTGAAAACAAAAATGTATATACTGTAATTCCATTGCTTATTTCTTTTTTTTTCTAAAATTATTTTATATAATTCAAAAGCAAAACTTAAAAGACATATTTTATTTATAACATGCCTAATAAGAATAGAATATAATTGAGAGATCGAGTTTACTGTGTAAAGCGAGGGTGGGAGGCTCCGAGACCAAATGGTTTTACGGAGCTTAAATATGAGTGGAGAACCTTCCCTAACCATTTAGTTGGAGAGACTGGATCATAGTGTAGCTGCTCGCTTGGCTCATACAAGTCAGAAACCTTCCCCTGGCTATTTGATTAGAGAAACTGGATGATAGCGTAGCTGTACGTTTGGCTCATACAAGTAGCAGTCTGAGTTAATACTCTCTCTCCACTTCTCACGGTTGCAGTAACTTGGAAATCATATCAGAAGGTGGTTATATTCCCTCATTTTTAACCATCCTGAAAATTCATCATACAGATTTTTATACTTTTAAGATCAGTGAATGTTTCCTCAGTTTTCTTTTCCTACAGAATAGAACAAAATAGTTATATATCATGAGAGTTTTTTATCTAATTGCACTGTATATATGAGTACATATATACTTTCTATCATGATTGTACACAATCATGATAGAAATGTTCTCTATCACTTTCTAAGAACCTGTTGTATCGGAAGATTATAAATAAAATAGTAAAGATCTTTTATATAATATTTAGATGCTATTTATAATAATTAATTAAAAGGCTTTTGTTGTTTTTTATCCTATTTTCTTTACTTTAAATAAATATTACTAAAACATCTCCTAACATAAATACAACTATTATTTGTACTTTAATTGACCTATAATAAATTTGTTTAAAAAATTCCTTCTATACTTAGATAAATTGCTTAGAAAATTGTTTTAATGGAATGAGTATTGGAAGTCTCCTCCTATGTATAGTTTTACAGTCAACAACTTTTGAGAGGCAGTCCCTTATTTCCCTCCCAATTGAAGTCACGAGGACAACGCATTTCGTTTTCAAGAGAATCCCGAGTGTTTTCTACAGGAAGACGTGTGTTATTGACCCTCTCGAGAACAGAGGCTGCCGCAGCAGCGCATAAATGAACGTGTTATTAATGAGTGCTTTCTCCCAGCTGGACCACAACCCCTGGTGTGTGATGCCGACTCCCTATTACACACCTCGGTGTATGTTGATGATTACATACGAATCTACTGACCAAAGAAAGAAGGAGGGTGGGGACATCTTTGTTAATTTTCATTTCCTTTATTGTAGAATTCCTGTGTAGAACATTAATGAATGGAGACCGATCTTCTTCCTGACACTCTATGCCGAAAGCGAAACAGTATCCATATTTTAACTTCCAGAAATGTTTTTATATAAAAAACGCGTAGATAGTAAGCCTATACATGTATTAATAAATATCACCTTACAGGAAATTTTGTCAATTCACTTTTGTCATATATGACACGTTTTCAATTTCTAAATTTCTTTGTATCAGTTTGCCATTCTGCATTATTCTGTCGAACAAGAGATAATCACTGCTTTATGCTTTACAATTTTTTTTTATCTGCTTGTACTTGCAATTAATATGCCTACCTATTGTTTTAAGTAAAAGAATGGGCGATTGCAGTTTCTTAATCTGCTTATTTGAATTTCTATAATTTTATTTTATTATAAATTTCTCACACATTTAATTTATTTTTATTTTAATGGTGGAGACAAAGAAATCCGATAAGAATAAATATTAAAAAATAGAGTAGTAAATAAAACCATATAATTCATTTATGTAACAATTGTGTTTGTTTCAAATACAATCTACATATTTTCCAAAACATAAAAATGTTAGTTTATATATTCAGTATATTGTGAACGAAATGGGGTTTTATATTAATGACGGAGATAATATTCGGTGGAAGATGGAGCTGGAGTGATGTACTATATACAGTTCAATTCCAGTAGACTATTGTTTATGAGTGAGATATTGTGTGTGGAAAGCAAAACTGATCTACAGCTTTGGCCTAATCTATAATTTTCATTATAAAATATACAACGTAAAGTATTAGTTGCTTAAAACAGACATGACAAGAGAATAATATAGCGAGTTTGTGCAGGAGCGATACTCGGGCAAGGGTGTCTTCTTATTTTGTTGTATTCTTAAACCGCTGTAGCCTATACACTAAATTTTTATTGTATAATAAATGGGATATACCGGGTAACAAATCTCAAATTGTAAAACACTTCTAATTATATAATTTTCAATTAACTTGATATTGAAAACCTTTTTCAGAAAAGAAAGGAAAGGACAAAATTACAATGTTGTGTATGTTATGTTATCAGATATATCAGCGTAAATACTCGTACACCAAAAACAACATTAAACTAATAGATCACAGTCTGTGGTAATGGAGGACACATTCTGGAAAGGTTTGTCAACAGTACATACAGTTCCAGTTGGAATGTGTCAGTAATCGATCTGTATGTATTATAATTAACCACATTTGCAGACACACAGTTAATTAATTATAACTAGAACAACTGTACGTATAACTTTAGCCGGTTCATTACCTTGATTAGATACAATACTGTTATCAAATCATTAATTAGTTCATCTGTTAGAAGTGATATATAGTCTGTGTTGTATTTAAATCCATTTATTTATTTAATAAAATATTAGTGACGTTTACAGTTCTTCAAACACAAAAATAAAATCTACTAATAACATTAAAATAATTTACGGATAGTCTTTTTTTGTAACAAAGGTCATTTATTTATAAGATTAAATTAATAAAATCTCTTTCAGTTCAAAAGAAATTTTACCAAGCCTTTCATTATTCAATTAGTACGTACATTAAATTGGCCAAAATTTTAGAATTTGGCTACGAATATTTTCTTATTCTATGTTACTTTATATAATTTTAATATAATGCTGTTTTATAGTGTTATTATTTATTATTTTTATTTTAATATTTTTAATGTTTCCTAATACCAGTCTATGTTAAAGAAATGAGTAAATTGCGTCTTATACAACTAGAATAAAATACAATCTGTAATATTGAAGAAACAAGACGTACCTTAGACCAAATTTAACACAATTTAATTCTATATATTTTATAAATACGCAATAAAACACTAAAAGACAAACCACTATTCCCATTGTACATTGTAAACACTCCTATGTCTATATTTTACGACTATGAAGGTGACTATATAGGTGTACAATAAATATTCGGATATTATAATAAATGATTAATTTCTTTTATGGTATATTTTCAAATAACTTTAAAGCAAATTACTTTCACTCACGAATCCATTTAATTTAGAAATTTAACTTAACAATTGCATTTACTTCCTTTTATTAGTTGTGTATTTGTTATTATATTTTAGGTTATCACTACTATGATCGAGGCATAGTATAAACTAGTAATCAATAGTAAATACAATTATTAACGACTACTGCAGTTTATTTAAAACATTGTATAACTTATTACATTTAATATAGAGTGCAAAATCACCATGTACAACTCTTCACTAATTAACCTAATAAATGCTACATAGTAATTGACGTTTTCGTTCAACCCCATATCAACGAAATATGTTGTAAATCTTAATAATAAAACAATTGGAAAGTACATAGTACTACCAGTTGAAATATAAAGAAGCCTTATAAAATTATTACTTAATTTGGACTCTATCATTCCCTACTGATTCTATTGCACAACCAAATATTTTTAATTTGTATTTTAAGAACTAATACCTTTTACTCCCTTTCATTTCAAATTCTAATTATTTCTACTCGTGTACAGCCTAAATTTGATATTTTTTCAATCGACTTTTACAGTAGCTATTTTGAATGAAAATATAATTTATCATTTGTTGAAAACGAAGCTGAATGAAAGGATCAACTGCTGTTGCAAAGTTTGATGACAAAATTAAGAATAAACGTGTATTGCAAACTTAATTAAAACCAAACAGCCGTTATTTAAGCAAGCTGTTATCAAGGAAAGTTGGGAAATGGAGAGTCATTTCAATATTGATTTTCACTCAACTGCTCTTTAATTATAAAACATTATTTGCGTTTTTTCCCACCAATGAGCTTTTATCTTGAATACTCAGTTTTTAATATTTAACTTCACAAATTGTGTTAAACCAAGGGGCACGTTTACAGCATAGTCAATATACTTCATTCTGCGATGCCACTGTAATACCACATCATAATTACGATGATTTGTAATGTCACATGTTCACACTTTTGTAGACTTTACGCTGGACATGTATACAAGATGCAATGTTTTATGCCATACATAATGTGTTATTTTTGTATTAAATTATCACATCGGACATATTACAAATTTTGAATGAATATTGAATAGATAATATCAAAACGTAATTACTATTGTTGGTAAAGAAAATTAAAATAATAGTCTAAGATCCAAGAGCCATTTTACATTGTAATAAACAACCAACTTCTTTCTTCTAAAAACCGATATAGGAATTTTTCCAAGAAACAAATCATGTTTAGACATGCAAGTTTTGGAAAGCTTTTTTGAGGGGATCGTAAAAGGGTTAAAAAGAAAGAAAGAAACACTTCTTTCTGGAGGCGACATTAGGACCATATGGTCCTTTCTTACATTTAACCTCTTAAAAATATGTCTTAACCCGGGATAGGTATCGTCGTTAGGTTGCGCCTAACAAAAACGTTTGTTATATAGAATTTTTTTTTAATTTTAGACTCAAACTTTTCAAACTCCAGCTATTCTCAAATGAGTATTTGAGTCACGTTTTTGAAGTTGTTATGCGATGATTCACGCACACGTGGTCTGTGAGAGGGAGGGGGAAGTGCGCCCCGCCGGCTTTGTTAGTCTGCGCCTCGCCACGATACCGACCGCGTCGCTGGCAGTGTTAGGTGCGCTATAACCTCGATACCTTTTGGCGTTATTGTTTTGTTCATTTTACGCTGTTGTGATGTTCTATTGATAAGTGTTACAGTGACGTTATAATGGCTTACAGACCTAGTGATTCTGTTCTTTTGAGTTGGATAGAAGAAGAGAACGATGTCGCTACTGATGAAACTTTTGCTTCTGACTGTGAAAGTGACGCTACTACTGAAAATTCTCCACATCATACTGATACGGAGCAATCCAATGATTCTGCTAGTGATGAAAGAGCCAATCTCCCAATTTCTGAACCACCTAACCCTCCAATTCTTCAGTGTAAACCTTCCAGAACCACATTGCAGCCCTCAAGTCAGCATAGAAGCCAGAAACGTCCACCTGCAACAGCTACAATGCAGCCGTCTGGAATCCAATATACTGGAAAGGACGAGCATACTAATTGGCAAGTACATAAACAACAAAATAAGAAAAGAAAAACTATTAAGAATAATATTATTACTAAACTGCCCGGCGTAAAAGGTGAAGCGAAAAACCGGAAAAGCGCTGTAGATTGTTGGAAATTGTTTATTTCTGATGAAACTAACAATGATATTGTATATTTTACAAATGCAAAGCTATCTAAAATGGCCAATTCGTATCAAAAGAAGGAAAAAGACTGCCCCCAAACTAACTTTGATGAACTATTAGCCTTTTTTGGAGTTCTATACATGTTGGGTGTAAAGAAAAGCAACCATTTGAACACATCAGAAATGTGGGAAACTAATGGTACAGCTCCAGAGTTTTTCAGAGCAATAATGTGTGAAAGACGTTTTCACCAGTTGTATAGGGCTATTCGGTTCGATGACAAGGGAACTCGAAATGCTCGTAAAAAAATTGACAACCTGGCTCCAATCAGAAAGGTTTTTGAGAGTTTCGTCAGTAGTTGTTAATTCAAGTTATACACCTGGGGAATACCTAACAATAGATGAGATGTTAGAGGGTTTTCGCGGAAGATGTATGTTCCGCCAGTATATCAGCAGTAACCTGACAAATATGGAATTAAAATTTATGCGATGGTTGATGCCAGAACCTTTTTTACAGTTAATATGGAAATTTATCCTGGTAAACAACCAGCCGGATGTCCTTACCCTACAGACAATTCTGCAGCCGCAGTCGTAAAGAGAATATTTCCGACCCATTGACAAATCTGGCAGGAACATTACTATGGATAATTATTTTACTTCAGTTCCACTTGCCAATGATCTGTATGCTAACCATAGGACAACAATAGTAGGCACAATCAGAAAAAAACAAGCCTCAATTACCACCAGAATTTTTGAATGTCAAGGAAAGACCAGTTGGAAGCAGTATGTTTGGATTCGGCAAAGAACCTAATAATACTTGGTTAGTTTCATATGTGCCCAAGAAAAATAAAAATGTTCTTATGCTTTCCACACTACATGATGATTGACACTTTCCACTCTTTCCACTCCTTGAAACCGGAGATGACAACAAAACCAGAAGTCATTACTTTTTATAATTTAACTAAAGGAGGTGTTGATGTTGTTGATAGGAAGAAAAAAGACTATAGTGTCAAAAGAGTCAACAACAGATGGCCTCTAGTAATCTTCTTTGGTCTTCTTGATCTGGCTACTGTCAATGCCCAGATCATTTATTTCTCAAATACGGGAGATACAATTCCAAGAAGAAAATTCATCACCAATCTTGCAATGGACCTGGTCAAACCACATCTTTTGAGACGTGCCTCAGTCGATGTGCTATCAATTGAACTCAGACAGTCAATCAAAAACGTTCTTGGCCAAGACCTTCCTGTCAGGAATGAGAGACAAGGTAATTATTGCTCAATATACTCGTACTTTATGTTTCCAAAGAAAATAAAATTGAACAACAAATAGTATTGATATAAATGTAAACTATAAATCATTAATAGTACATAAACATAATTATAATAACTATGGTATGTGTCTTTATCTTTGCAGAAACATTCGGGCGGAAAACCAAGGTGTGCCTACTGCCCCGTACGAAAGAACCGATTTACCTCAGTCTGCTGTGGTAATTGCAGAAAATCTATTTGCAAAGAGCATACTGGACAAAACAAAAATAGTATGCAGTGAATGTGTTGCCAAGAAGTCCAAACAACTGACTGAAGAGAACATTTTAGGGGAAAACATTTGTCATTGACGATTTGTTTGAGCTATTTTTATTGAAATTGTATTGGATTGACATGAATTTTAGATGAACAATTCTAATTATACTTTCACTTAGCAATGTAATACTTGTGTTACTTTCATCCCTCTCTTGATATTTACCGTAATATTAAACACATTCTAATAAGTTAAACTAGTTTCCGATCATGTCACAATGTAATACCAGATAGAAATGTAGGTATTTACATTATGTATATATATATATATATAAAATGGATGTAATATATGTTAAAATTTATAAGAATACTATAAATGTTATAAAATTTATTCAAACTGCCAAAACAAGTCTGTATAAGCACACTACACTGATGTTAGGGAGCGCCTATACGCGCTACCTCTCGTGTTCCTTACGATAACGCTACCGATCCCGGGTTAACAAAGCAAATTAAGGCTAATTAACTATAACACTTACACTTACAGTATTCCATTCACTCTTCCATTCATACAGTCACGATTCAAAGAGCAGCCCCGCCGCCCGCCCCAATCATCCGGTCCAGGTATTTTCGTCTCAGCTCCGCCACAAACCGTTTTCGGCTCTCAATTTGTTTGACAGGATCTGGTAAGGAGTTCTATAATCTACAGGCGGTAACGGTGAAGGATTGGTTATATGTTTTGGTTTTGTGTATTGGAATTCTGAGACTTAGTGCACCAGACCGAGTCTCTCTTGCGCCACTCACCGCCAAAAACTGAAAGTGTTCAAAAAAAATATTGAACTGTTACTTTTTCTCTGATTATATTTTATTCTAGATTGATATACTTTTGAAAGAACGTCAATGACTTAAATATTCATACAACTGTTAGCGAATGAGACTAAGATGTTAAAAGTTACCATGTTTAGTTAAAATTTCTGTTTTTCTAATGCTTGACCAACGTTGATTTTAAGTATTGTAGTAAAATGCAATTAAGATTGCAGGCCTCAGACTTTTTATTATTTCATCAAATTCAGAAATTTAGGAATTTTTATTTTAAGAATTTTTTTCACTATTATAAAAATCCAAGAATAGTAAGTTATAAATTGAGAACTATTAACTAACTATGTCTATTAATTAAATCCAGTGTTAAAGATTATGATCAAAAAGAACAATTACACAATTAAGAGTTATTTAAACATGGGTTTGATACTGTAATGAAATTAACATTGAAAATTACTTCAACCAAGAAGAGTTTATCATTTTCAGCAAAATTCGAACCGTAGTACTAATCTAATTAATTTAAGAAAGTTGAAATGCCATATCAGTTAATTTTTAAATCAAGGCCCGACTAAGATGATTATGTGTTTTATTTTGAAAATACAATTTTATCTCTGTGTGATAAACGTATAAATATTTTACATAGCAATTGATTTGGAACTTGTTTTTAATAGTATGTATTTATTTATTGTTATTTAACTAATTGATTTTGAGTCGTTTTACTTAATCAGTAGTGTTCTAAATATGGGTTGTGATAACACTTAAACTAAACAATAAAGCTAATATTATATATGTTAAAGAAAAGAAAGTGGAAATGCTGCTTTTATTCAAACATAGTTGCAAAATATACGTTGATGCGTAGTAATCATATGTATTAGACATAAATACATAACATAGCCATAAATATCTATACAAATCAACTATATTTTTACTAGACAGATTTTTGTCCATTGCATCTTCTACAATCCTGATTGTTTTGGAATATTTAATCGATTTTACTTTGTTACTTTTAACAAATTTATGCTGTTAATTTCGAAAAGGTAATTCGTTTTTGAAGAAAATTGTTTTTAAATTGGCTTTCTTCACGAGATAACTCCTGTTTAAAATAGGTTTTCAGTTAAGCGGTGGTTAGCGATGTTTTATAATGAATTATTGGCTGTAAGTGACTAAGCCGACAACTTGCTATTTGCATTTATATTTGCCGATATAAACGGTTAGTTTATTTATTCATCCGTAAAATGAATTATCTTTTGATTGGGACGAAAAGCTACAACTTCTTATGCTTCAAAACTCCGAAACGGTAAGGTGATGCATTACTAAGTAATTTGGATTTATATACAGTCGTAAAAGTTAAATTCAAAATTATTTTGCTCTTTAAATTTTAAATCTGTCCCCCCCCCCCACCCCCCCCCCCCCCCACCCCCCCCCCCCCCCACCCCCCCCCCCCCCCACCCCCCCCCCCCCCCACCCCCCCCCCCCCCCACCCCCCCCCATTTTTAATTTTTTCAAGGTAATAGATATTAGTAATTTATATCGAGAAAACAAAATACAATAAAAATCACTTCCCGGTTTGGAATAAATAACCGAGGAAAAGCCTCTAACTGATTCAGATTTTGACGATTTTGCATTTCCACTGGTTGAGGTGTGTTGAGATAAAAGTAGGGGTACCTTTGAATTATGTTTAGAACATTGATTTTAGGTTAATCAATTGAACGCGCGAACTAATATCTGAGATCCGTATTAAATTATCGAAAGAAAAATTTGAAAAAATCCCTTCCGGCGGATACTCCGGAAATAAAACTCTACTGATAAGAAGTTCCGACTACTTTTGGATTGTCATCTTCGGGACTGAGGGATTATTATTTCATTTTCCCTTAGTATATTCCCGATCCGGAAAGTGATTATGTTTTACTGAAGATCAGTTGCCCGGGGGTCCTTACTCAATCAAAAATTACCCCGTATTACCTCAATAAACTGAAGTCTCCCCGAAGTAGTAAAATTTATAAATCATTAGAGTTTTTCAGGTGTATTTTATTTCCGGACCGAAAGTGATTTTTTTCGATAATTATATACTTCGTATAGCAGTGTAATGATACAAAAATCGTCATTATAACTCTTTCATAAAATGACCTTCAATTCATGTGAAATCCAAAGTAAGCCGATACTTTCTAATCAGTAGAGTTTTTTCCGATGCATTTTCCGACCGTTTAGTTTGATCTGTACCCGAAAAACAACACTCGAAAATTGCCCTCCTTTTTTCTAAAAAATAGGGGGGGTTTTCTGCCGTCAGTGGCCCAATGTCCCCGAAGGGGTATTTTTCATTTTCTCCACAAGAAGAATAATCGCTGTGTCCAATTATACGCTTGAGTGAAGCTCTGTTTTGTTCTTTTTCTTTCTTATTCAGTGAAATCTAACATCTCTTTGGTTCCTTTATATCGCCAGAATTGAAACTTCGTAAAGTTTCTGCCAGCTATTACAAGAAAAATTTGTGTTAATGGAGTTGCTGTGAGAGTGGAACTTTCCCTATTACATGCTTTCAAACTTTCTATAAGGCGTAGAGTTACTAAAGCTCTATTGTTTTGGTATTTACCTTTTACCAGTGAAACTCATTGGAAAAATAACACACAAACAAACGTCCCCCCGATCCCCGGTTTCAGGACCCCACACCCCCGAATCGAAATTTCTCGGCTTACGCTACTCTGACCCAAACATACTAATGATGTAACAGAGGAAACGTGATAAATTGTAACGCCAAAAAAGGAAGAAGCGGGCACTGTACTGCCATAGGCAAATCTTTTAATTTTGTCTGTGGTTCTGAATTCTTAACGCTTGATCAACTGTCACTCAGCCCGGTATGCTAATTTGTATAATATGATTTTGGACATTTTCCATCGTTTATACACAACCAAACAAGACTGTGTACCTGTGCAGTGACAACCTGGATTGGACTCCAAGCAAGCTCCTGGTATGAATTTGTATATTTTAACCTAGATTTAGTTATGAATTAAAGTTAGTTTATCCAACTTGAGGGAAGAGATCAGATTATCAGATTCCAGATAGTGAACGATTTTTTAAATTCCAGAATGTTCTTGCCAATTTTAATAAAGCTGTTGATTTGATCATAAATTTGATCCCAAAAATGTTTGTTCGTATACAATTTTGTTTAGGCGGATATTAGATGGCTGTATGTTGATTTGTAAATCTATCTAAAAATGTTATAATTATGTTTCCTAATCAGCCCATCAGAACAACACTGTTTTTTCTACTAGTCCACGATATTCTCCTTAAACTGTATGTAGAAGCTTCAAGTTAAGCAATTAGTTTTCATACACGCTTCTATTTTTAGGGTTTTCAAAAACTTTCACATTCTTCAATAATTGAGTGCACACTTTGCCACCAAATTTCATCGTTGGGCACAAAACGATTAAGGCTAATCATCACCCAAATGGAGTGCCAAATGGTAAATGTCTGCTCATATACACAAAAGGAATTACCAATATCGAATCTGCATCTAGATTGCAATGTAAATAAATCCAAGTACACGAATGTCTTTCTTGTATTTTAGCAAATATTGAACTGAGACTGAAGTACCAGGTTAGTAGTCGACTCGCAATCACAAGCGCAAAGGTTGGGGCTTGCCCCACCACATGCTCATTTTCAGTAGGGATTACTCAGTCTTGAATAAGCAAATTACTCTGTGAAAATTTCAGAGTATTACTAACGTTGTTTTGGAATAGTTATTTTTTCATTATCCCTTTCTAGTTATTACTAATATCCACTAATATGATAAAGTCCCTAATCCCAATGCAATTGCGTGTCGTGGAAACTAACCGACTTAGTTATTTGATACTTAAGGTCCATCTTCGTACTACGAGTTGTCTCAGTTTCCCACGTTCCCCTATGTTAATTATTTTTATGCATAGCCGGCCTTGTTTAATTTGTGTGTGTTCCTACTTGTATCCCAACTGATTCTTAATCGCATTCAAGTTCTACCTTTTTTCGAACTACGATCGGCATGTTCCACGTTCATATGATTTTACTTATTTTCTTGGCCTAGCCGCCTTGTTTAAATTTGTGTGTGTTCACCTTGTATCCCTCAACAGATCTTATATTGCATCATGTTTCTACCTTTGTTCGTACTACGATCGTCAGTTCCACAGTTCATATATGATGTTTACTTTTTTATGCCCTAGCCGCCTTTGTTAATTTGCGTGTTCACGTGCATCCCAACACGATCTTTATTGCATCAAGTTCTTCCCTTTGTTCGTACTAACGATCGGTTGCAGTTCCACGGTTAATATGAGGTTAACTTATTTGTATGCCTAGCCGCCTTGTTAATTTGTGTGTTTACACTTGTATCCAACCTGATCTTATTGCATCTAGTTCTACCTTTGTGTTTCGAACTACCGATCGTCAGTTCCACGTTCCATATGATGTTACTTTTTTATGGCCTAGGCCGCCTTGTTAATTTGTGTGGTTCACTTGTATCTCCAAACTGATGATCTTATTGCATCAAGTTTCTACTTCTGTTCGTACTTACGTTCGTTATGTCCTGCGTTTGTTAACCGGGCCTCGTGTTCCGATACCATTGCCTATTCGTCTCAGTTTTAGGCTGGAATGTTCTATTTTGTATCGCGACTGTTACTAAACTCGCGTCAAGTTACTGGTCCTGTCTTTTGTCATACTCTGATCTTTAGTTCCTCGTTTATGAACGGACTAGTGTGCGATTTCCATATCTCTCCCAAAAATGTTATCCTCCCTTTCGGAATTCCATTAATTAATTGATTTTGCCACGTCAAACTATCTATTCTAGTATGTGAGTGTTATGTTAATTACAGCAGGACTGTATAACGCGCTCCTATATTACACTTGCACCCTATTTGTGATGTATTTGCTACCTCGTTGAACATCGAACGACCATAGTTTACTTGGCAACAGCTTGGCGCCACAACACACCACAAATGATGGCCCACCGCCGAACCGTACAGGTATGTTTACCTAGAATTTATAGGTCTACTTCCGCTTCTATTGTTGCCATAAAGGGGAATTCCGGTTTTCTTATGTACTTTTAGATGTTTTATTTGGATAACGTTGGTCCTTACGTTCTTTATTGTTTTTTGAGGCTTAAATCGCAAATAGTAAACAAAATTACATTGACATAGAATCGCTTTATTCCAGGAGCTGTCTAAATAAAGTATTCTATACCTAGAGACAACGAGAACGTGATTTAACGTTTTGTAGGATTGCATACACATATTATGGATACTTTACAATTGAGATAAAAAATTAGAGAGAAAAATAATTTATCTCGTCTGAACAAAAAGACTTGTGTTTATATTTTAATTTTGTCCACACACTATGTAAAATATTTTAATCAATAAGATTTAGTAAAGACACGTTGTTGCTGATTGAACATTCTAGTTGGCTAGAACTCCACATTGTGTAAGGAATTATTGGACTTTCATTGAAAACTATGTTTAAATTAACTTAACTTCTGATAAATAATTTGTTATTAAACTCGTATTTATACAGATGTTAATTTAGTAAATTCCTTGGGCCTGCAATGAGTTTGTCAGGTTATTTTTCAACATTTAAACCACAAATTCGTGGCATCCTTTTTTTCGTTGTGAACATGCTTAAGTTCGGTCTTTATACTGAATAGCCAAATTAGTATAACTTGTTAGATAGTAGTGTGGATATTGACGGTTTCCTGAGCCACTTATTTTATCACAAATGTACTTTTCAGATAGTCAACCAACTCATGGTTTATGAGTTCATAAAAAGCTATTAAACATGTCCAAATCTATGCAAAACATTGGGAATACTGGCTATTGTTTCAAAAGGTCGTTGATCTCGGGGTTTCTGGCGTTAGTAGTTTTGGTTTTCACTAGCACTGTTCGTAATTGGTGCCCCACATATAGTAAAAGTTAGATACTTTACTACCGCTATTTGTAGTAGACTTAATAATCAGACACTGTGTACTTTACTTTTACATGCATTTAAAAGCACTACATTCAGTTTAAATCTTCAATTTTCTTATGTACTGGGCTGAAAATAATTACGGAATGGGTTTAAAAATGTGGTTTATTACTTGAAAACTAAATTTTTAAATCAATGTTTTACTATTTCTTATCCACATTACCCCGTAAAATAATTGGGACATTTAAATATCTGTTGATGAAACGAATCCCTTTGGTAACTTTGTTAAAAACGCATGCTTTTATATTAAAGCCCATACGTGGCGAGTGGTTTCTCCTAATGAAGACACATAATTAATTGTCAGTCTCTGATATAAATGTTTCATTAACCAATGGGCAGTAAGAACCTGGGGATAGTGAACAACATTAGTTAATAGCGGTGATGTTGCCTAAGTTAACAAACTTAGTTCAACGAAACCTTTAACTCGCCCTTTTAGTTGGCTTTGCTTGATGGAAAGACAGTGGAAGAAAGAAAAGTGTGTATACACACTTTTACGTTAGATAATAATTAGTAATATGGCATCTAAATTTCCATATGCTACTGTCAGTTCGTATATCTGAAAAATCTGCTAACGTGTTTAAGCATTGGCTTGCAAAATAGACGTCTCAGGGATAAAAACACTGGAATATGATGTTCTTTGACATGTTCGCATCAAAACTGAGTACATTAAACGTCCGTCAATGAAGGGTCCAACTGACCCAATTGTTGTTGCAGTGTCACTGAACTGATATATCAAATAGCGTGATCGATGTCATCAAAACTCTCGATTAAAGCCATCGAATTCTCTGGTCAGCTTCGAGATAATCGATTACTTGGGCGGGATTTTCACACGCGATCATTGATTGACTGAAACTAAACCTGTGAGTTAGTGGTATTATAAACTCGGCCAAAACTAACCAGATAATATTTATAATGTAATTGAGTGATAAAATAGTGACAATCGCTTTCTCTGGAAAGTCTGAAAAGAAGACATCGTTGGTTTTAAAATAATGTCATTAATTTAACGTTAATTTTTTAAACGTTGTGTATGTTTATGTATTGGGAAGTGACAACGTCTTAAATTAGGTTGCGGCTCGGATGTCACTCATGAAAAAGTGTAACGCCCTGGTTTAACGTTACGATGCCCGTCCCAGTGAGTCCGCCGCACGGGATAAAGCAGATAACTGTGGGTTCCGCCGCACGGGATAAAGCAGATAAACTTTGTTTATTCGTGGAAAATGTGGAGTGCTTAGATTCGTCATTTACAACAACTACAACAATAAAGGTAAATAATTGTACACTGATATTTCATTAATCGTAAACTATGGATTGATTGATTAATTGTTAGATTGGACACAAAAAAGTTGAGAAACTGAGTTTATAGGTTATGTCTACTATTGACAAAATGTTGATTAGTGTTAAGAAAATTATTAGTTTAAATCACTCTGCAATCAATCGTAATTCAGTGATTGAGAAGAAAAACAGCGCGTATTGCTAGTCAAAACATTTAAAATAACAAATTATAACTCTAACCTGTAAAAACAGTGCGACCAAACAAACGAACTAAACCGACTAATCATCCACGCGCGGAGAGTTAGAATTTAACTGTGTTTAGCAAGGAATTTCAAATTCCAATTTTAGTAAATGTTTTATTCAACTTTACCATTTACAATAACCACATTTTAATTAATTTCAAAATTATGTACAATGTTTTTAGTAAACAATAATATATTTCTATAGTTAAAATTTGTGCAATTTCTTATTTTCATTCAATTCCTTGTTCCCTATTGTGCAATTTTAAAGAATATTTCATATCAATAAATATTCTACCGGAGAAAAAGACGTTTCTGTCACGTAAAATCTTCGCCCGTAAAACCGACTTTACAGGCAACCATAAATTTTTGGTCTATTTTACATCACTCTCTTCAGAATTAAACTATCTACAAGTTTTGGTTAAAAAGTTTGCGTGTTTATTACCTATTTGATGAAGTTAATGTACTTCAAATCTAAACATAAGTATGTTTTGTCGAGACTGAAATTTTGCTTATTTTGAGTGATATCGCAGAGTTATGGATGGTCTTAAAAGTCTGGGACATTATTTTATTCAATTTTTCAGTTCATTTAACTTAAAAATCCCATAAATTTAACACCTAATTTATTCCATAAAAAAACACTACGTAGTTTCGCTTTATTTCCGCCTTTCCCAGGAAATCAGGCGAAATCTTTATCTAGCCGTAGGCAGGCAGAGGGTAGGCCGGGACTCTTGTCCCTTCTGAGGTAGCGTCTCTGCAACAAAGCAGAATGGCTACTGGTCATTTGTACGTCCAGCCCCAAATGGGGCTATTGTCTGCGTTGGGTTCGTGGGGAATTTTTAAAATGTGTGGGTTTTTAATTTCTGGTCGGTTAAAAAGTAGTCTAGTTGGTTGGTAGTGGGGGTAGTGGAGTGGAGAGTCGTTGGTTTTTTGTTGTTGTTCCGTTCATTCTTCTAGGGTGGCGTCATCTAGTTCAACCTTTAGTTGTCGGCATCAATATATATATAATTTCATTAAATTTTGTGTAAACAGCAATATTAATATTAAATGCCGCCAAGGTAAGAGATCGGGGTTTCGAATTTCCAGCAGAGCAAGTATCTGGTGTGAATCAATCCTTTTTTCCTAATAATGTATTGTTATCAAATCCTTATTTACATTTTTTATTAGTACTTATATCACAAATTGACGTTGTATTCAGAAATTTAAGTTAGGACCATTTTCTTTCTGGGAGTATCTACAAAATTTTGAATGTACGCAAAAATGTCTTCAAATTAATTTTCCAGCAAACATTACTGTCTATATTAGTTGATGTAAATTAGCAAGGATATATACAGGGTGTAAATTAAGTCTGGAAATCTTTTTTAATTTTTGAACCATAATACAAAAGAAATACCAAAGTTTACACGTGCTTACTGGTGATAGTAACGCACACATCTGCCCAATTTACCGACCGGATAATCCCTTTGGGGGGACGGTCCACAAGGAGTCAGACAAAATTCTTTAAATAGCAGCATAGGTCAAGTTTGGTATCAACTTAAAGGTCTTACTTAGCAGAGTACAATGCCGCAAAACCGGATTTCAAAAGGTGGAATTTATTTAGTCGTTATAGCTTATTTGAATTTTTAAAACAAATTGAACAATGTAAAATTATTAAGTATTACAAGTTAGCACCAATTTTTAATGTACCTGTGATCAAAGTAAGTGTTCAAAATGGTTCCCCCTTACCATCATCTGACAATGTAGTAATCGAAGCCAGGAATCAATAATTATTACCATAAACATAACTACTGTTAGAATGTGGAAAGTGGCAGATTGAGTCATACACAGCATCCACAGAAACTTAACGTCTTGGGCAGGTATTAAATAGGAAATCAAATTATGGGGCCCGTATTTATCAATGGTAATTTAAATGGTGACTCGTAATATAGCAATGCTCCAAAATGAGATAATTCCTGCACTACAAGCTGCTCGGTCGACAATTTAAAAAAATTTATTTCCAACAAGATGGGCGCGCCACCACACTTTGCTCTCCTTGTTAGAGAATACTTGGATAACATTTCCTTCACAGAATGGATTGGAAGACGTGGTTGGTTGCAGTAGAAAGTGGCCTGCTCGTTCCCCTGGATTTATCTTCCGCTGGATTTTTTTTCTTTTGGAGATACCTCAAAAATTAAAGTTTATCGTACTAAAGCCTCGAGATTTGGCGCACCTAAGAAATCTCATAGTCCAAGAAGCTCAAGAATATTCCTCGTGACTACCTTCAAAATTGCAGTGGATGGCTTTTACAACCGCCTAGGACATTGCCAGACGATGGTAGGGGGGAAACATTTTGAACACTTACTTTGATCACAGGTACTTAAAAATTGGTGATTACTTGTAATACTTAAAACTTCAAATAGCTATAACTACTGAATGAATCCACCTTTTTAAGTCCGGTTTGCGGCATTATACTCTGCTAAGTAAGACCTTTAATTTGATACCAAACTTGAACCTATGCTGCTATTTAAAGAATTTTGTCTTGGACTCCTTGTGGACCGTCCCCAAAAGGGATTATCTGGTCGGTAATTTAATTGGGGCAAATATGTGCGTTACTATCACCAGTAAGCACGTGTGAAACTTTGGTATTTTTTTATATTGTGGTTTTAAAATTAAAAAAGAGGTTCCAGACTCAATTGGACACCCTGTATGTTATACTATTATTATAAGAAAATGCCAGTATCGTGACATATATAACAAAAATCCGTCGTCTCTCTCACTCTCTCAACATTCTATGACCGTTCTTTCTTTGGAAATGTCAACGCGATCTAAGCTTATTGTTTCAACTTAGTAAACATAGGAATATCAACAAAAGGATTTTCCGGATTACAAACAATTTTGTTCTACATGTTAAAACATGTGAATTGAACCAGAAACGCTCGAGCACTTGCTTTATTTTTCTGAGATGCCTAGAATATGTATTTCATAAAAGTATTTAATTAATTTAATTAATGTGTTTTTTTTGTCAGGATTTTGGCCCTAGTTTGTGATTTGTTCAGGTAGTTTTGTTTATGGCCTGACAGCATAGCGAGGAATTTGATGATTAGTTATCTGATTTTGACTTATATGAAAATTTTACTATTTTTCAGGAGAAGTACCTACTTTATCTTGTTGCAGCGGTAGATGGAGAAAACATCCTTAGTCTACAACAAAGAATGGAACACTACACATTGTCTCAGCTGACCTATCACCATCATTATCCTCTGCAGTCATCCTCGTCATCAGTTTCCTGCTGGGCGTCAGCTACAACCCTCATCGTGACGACCGCTATTTTGTCCAACAAGAGACTCAGGAGGTCGCCGTTCCACGAGGTTCTCGTACTGATTTGTACTACTTGTCTACTTGATTGTTTAATGACTGAAAGTCTCGCCCTTGGGTTCGTGTTGGGTTCACGTACCGACTTCTGTAGGACCTCCGCTGTAGTCTTCCTGATCTTCCTCTTCGCTCACTCAGCTTCCCTCAGTCTTCTTTGCCTTGAGAGGACTTTCACACTCCGTGAACAACCAGTTTGCAGTCAAGGTGTGCATGGCAGGAGCATTATCCATTTGGATTTTGGGACTGCTTCTCAGTGTCGCCTTTGTTTCAGTACCTTAGATATCCACTATTTCCCAAACAGGTCAGTGCTTTCAGTTATATCTACTTTTTAAGTTCTCAGGCTTTATACAGCTGTCGTGGTCTTTTACTGATCTGCCAGTTTTGAGCCAACACTTTTGGCTCAAAATAGCTCTTCACTGCAAGGCCAAAATAATTCAAGATTTGGATTGTGTTGGTAATTTTTCGACATTTTTTTGAACCGGGAAAATTCTGATGATAGACATATTTGTACTTTTTGCTTTAATTGGATTTACAGCAGATATCCACAAAGGTTTAAAAACAATGCAGTGTTAGTTTAAATTTAGAATTAATTTTTAGATACATGCTTTAAATAATAGTTCAAGAAAATAGTATTTGATCTTAAAAAATTGATGAATAATCTTATTTCAGACCACATAGTGATAAAAGCCTAAGAATAAAGTGGTCGTCAACCCATCTCAAATCTATAGCTGACAAAACAGGTTTGCTTCTGATTCCTCTAATATACTAAGTGTTGAGGCTTTAGATGCACCTGTTGTAGTGCAATCAAGAGAAATCTCATATATGATCACATATAATAATCATTCGTCTTAGTAACTAATAATATATTCAATAAACTATTCTAGTAGCAGAAAAAAATCGTTACTTTACTTTTCAGTGTAATTTTATACCTAGAAATTAAGTAGGAGACAACTGTAATAATTGTTTAATACCTACTTCATCCTCATCGTTATAAATTGACAAAATATATTTGGGTCAATCAGATTTTTGGCTATTTTTAAAAATATTAACATGACATTAAACTGTCTAAATTTGTTAAATTTTCTTTTAATAAACAACCTACTTTCTGATAACTCTACAACTATATTTTAGCGCATAGTGAACTAGGGGAATTTGTTAATTCTAAACTTTTGGGTTACTAAAGTGGATTATCTTATAAATTTGGATGGGAACACATAAATTATATCACATCCAAAACTATCAACTAGACTCTTTATTGTAAATATTGTTACTTTAGAAACTTTTATTAAAGTGTTTTTGTTTTTTCTATTCATTACATTATATAGACTATGTAATCAACCACCACTATGAGATCTCTTGTTATAAAAAATGTACAACGAATCTTTCATTTACAAAGAAGAGCTATTAGGTATATTGATACATTTAAAGTATAATGAATCATGAACTGTTCCATAAACCACAAACAGACACATTTTTTTCACTCAGACTATACAAAAATGAAATGAAACTAAAACCAAGCTTTGTAGGTAGAAGTTTTTAAAGCTCCCCTTATTCCTTGAAGCTTGGTTTCTAAAAACCAAATAAACTAAAATTAAACTTTGTAAATAGCTGGCCCAATTAATGTTATTATAGGTTTGAGGAGCTGTTGCTAGCTTGAGGGGTGGTCAGGCAAGTACGTAGCCAGAAAAAAAATTAGGGGGGGTCCAGACACTGATATTTTTCTCTAGTGGAGTGCAGAGAGAAAGGCCCCATTTTGTTCTTTAAAAAGTTTCTTGGCCCCCATTTCTTTGTTGAGAACAATCTTTCAGTTGTACATGACATTAATACTGAATTTTTTTTGAAAATTTGGGGGATCGGGGGGGTGGGTTCTGGATCCCCTTGCTGGCTACATCATTGGTGGTTGGTGTTGTCAAAACAGCCCCTGGACTAGAGTTGTGGCCTAGTTTTTAAAACTTATAGGCTAACCTGTACCTATTAAATTTTAGTTGTATTTTGTAAATGCTTTGTTTATGATCAAGTAATTTTGTTAAGATTATGATGTTCTAACAAACTTTATACCCTGAAAATGGGATTTTGTTATAAAGAAATGAAAGTGACCTATATATTCTATAATAACAAACTCAATGTATTAATTATTTTACGTTTCAGGAACACTTGTGGACCTGTCACAAAGGATCTCTCATTTCCTCTACTAAACTATTTTTGCTTTTTTACTTACATGGAGTATACAAACAGTGTGGTGTGTTCATGTGTGTGTTGTCAGTTCAAAAAATATTCTCGACAATCAAAAACAAATCACAATTCTATCAATTTTTTCCAAGTCAAACGAAGAATCTCTTCATTCGGGTTACTCCATTGGTGAAACAACGGTAAAAAACAAGATTTCACTGATGATTTTATTTCTTCAAGTTCTACTTTCTACTTCCCTTGACAATTTCTCTAATGGTGAATCATTTCCAAGACCCCATGTTATGAACCAGACCCTTGGATAGACCCAAGATTAGGTGATGACACAATTCCGTGTAGCAGTTACAAACGATCTGGAATCTCTATTTGTGTATTGTCGATACATGTATAATGCCTTAGTGCCTATCATTGTACTATCATCAGATGAAGATGTGAGACTGCAGAGTAGACTGGGTATTTTGTTGCAAGAGAAATGTGATAGCTGTTAGTTCGGATGTTCCCACAGAACATTATTCTTCTGAACACCAGGACCTTATCTTCAGTGAATACTCCGATTCTTTTCGCTACTTCCAAAGGTATTCACTTGAGAGTCTCTCGAAGATCACATCCAACAGAACAAATAATGGAAAAGACTTTAACCCTTTGAAGTGAGCTTTTGTGATTTAACTGACACCTTCAATGTTGATCAAGCAACTATCACCCAAGAGATGAATGATGCAGCTACTGCTAGTCATCGTGATGATTTGGTTGCTGCCGAAGATGAGAACCCAGCTAACAAGAAGAATGTGCGCTTTTTCCTCCAAAGTAGATGCGTTTTCTCCTCTTTACCCAAATGCCTGATTGGAACGCAAGCAAAGAATTGGGCCATTCGCACACCCAATGTTATTGAATCTACCACTTTTTGTAAAAGGGGGAAAACAAGTTATCATGATTGTTATTGTCACTTGAGGTTTTCTTCCTTGTGGGTTAGTGTAAAATGTAATGTTTTTAAATAAGAGTGCAATTTCTTTTGTTGCTTTATTTTTACAATATCTTAATCCCAAATTTAAAACTAAGAGTTTTGTAGAGAAGAAAAATAAAGATGTGTTTTTTTAATCATTTGTCCCAAAAAATTATTTACCACATCTTGATTTAAAATCAATTCTACCATTGACAACCATTATTAAGCAGTAAAACACTTCATTTGTTTATAAAGCCAGTGCTACTAAGGTCTACCTTGAGAAACAAATATAATTTTATATATAAGAAAAATTGTATTTCTAAAAATTCGAAGACAAAGTATTGAAAATTATTGTATACTGTACACCTTTTATTAATGAAGTTATAAGTACTAAAGGTAGCAACCATAAAGGAGTAACATTAAATAAAAAATTGTTACTATGTAAAGTGTGTTATTACTACAAACCGTTGTTACAATGTCACCAAAATTTAAGAAAATGGAAAAAAACATACTTATATACCACTTTATATACACAGGTAATGGCACACTATGTAATTTATTCTAGTTTTTATACTTGTCATAGTTGTGAGAAAAATGAAATATTTTGACTATTTTAGTTTTTTCCTAACTGTAAATCCGATTCCCTCATTATCATTTACCTAAATACTTTTTAGTTTCCAATTTTGAAAACATCGAATACTGGTTAAATGTACATGTATCAGTACCTAATTCAACGATAAAAACATAATATGTATGTTTTTTAAATTATAGCCATGAAACTTTCTTTATGTAGACATGACAAGAAAAATATTTAAATGTCTTAAATTAATTATACTGCATTGCAAATATTTGTGATGCTTGTTTGTTTTTATACCTATTCATTGGAAAAAGCTATACAATTATTTTTAGGTTTCAATCTTGTCAATTCTGCTTCCCATTAGATAATAAAGACTTGATTTATAACAATGAATTAGGTACAGCCTCTTTATTTTCAAAAAAACCCATGTGGTATTTTTCTGGTTTAATAGGCAAACATCCCATGCAAAACTGACTTATATGGAACTTTACAGAAAGAGAAGAAACATTTGAACTATGTATTTTTTTTTTTAATTAAGTATCATTCAGTGTTTACTTATTATAACAATTTTTAAGGTGTATAAAATTAAAATATATAGTTAAATCTTAAAATATAAGTTAATAACACAATATGAACAAGATTTAATTACAATTTTTGCAATGATTTATAAAGTCTAAAAAATGAATAAATATCCAAAATGGAACCATTAAATGTCAACTGCATTAAAAAATTGTTATAAAAATTCAAAACAAAAATTATTAGCAACCGTTTTTGAGAAAGCAAAAAATATCACTCGTGCCGTGACCAGGATTCGAACCTGGGTTATTGCGGCCACAACGCAATGTCCTAACCACTAGACGATCACGGCTACGTGAGTGAGTTGAGAGGAGTGGTTCACAGAGCAAATACAAGGCCACTGCAAGCCAACCTAACAATATCACTTCTTGTCTAACACGTGAAAGATTAATCCTTTACACGAATACCTTACAGGACAATGGGGAATTTGTTTCAACAGTTTGTACATTTTACAGTGTCCTTTTGATTTTTGGAAGCAAATAAGGTTAATTCGTTTTAGTTTTTTAATTTCACTATCTCTACATCTCAATCTATCTCTACATTGCAATATCCTCGAGGCGTTAAATATGTGTAAACAAGGCAAAATTAAACGTAATAGTAAATTAATTACTTCCGCATTTATCTAAAAATGCCACCATATTCCTGACAGAATGCGTGAATGAATATGACATAATCTGTTATGAAAGTTTACCTAATTCGCAACGATTAATAAGTTAGATTGCTTAAAGCAAATACTTGTGGCTGAAGAATATCCTACCTTCGTAATAGATTTTTTCTATGTGTTCGTAGTAATCCTTACTTAGGCATTTAATACTTTGTGGTTACTATTAAGTTCAGTAAGCGTACTCGTAGATTTAACTTACTTAACACTTTTAAGGTTGGTAATGAAGGCATTTAATGTTATCAGAAAAAGGAAGTGCCCATAGAATAATTGTGGGACGCGCTATATAATTTTATATACTGATTTGTATTTGTTATACAATTATAGCTTGTAATGTTTTATGACTTATGTTTAAAAGTATTACGGTTACGTATTTAGACATTTCCCGCCATTAGATTGCGAAATCTTATACTTTGTATTTTGACAGAGCATTTATGAGACAAGAGAATTAATTACATTAATTTATAGCTTATTACGTATGTAACAATTGGCTTAATCAATGGGTGATCTGAGAATTCAAAGAATTGTTAATAGCTCAAAACGTAGTTATAAAACGCTTTATACACAGGTAACGGTACAATTTATATAGTATAATATTTATTATATTTTTAAATACGTTGAAGCTAATAAAATATTTAACTATTTAGCCTTCACCATACTCACGGAACCTAAACTGATAGCTTGTACTAGTTGTTATACTTCTGTTAAAACATTATGTAACAACATTATGTATAAAACCAAATAAAAATATAAATATTATTTATCTTGGAAATTTTGATATGCAGTAGGCAGATTATGCTATATGACTAGCCCTAGCGGACATATGCCTAAGTTCTCGGATTTGAATGGGTACATGCTGCGCTCTACCAGCGACAGAACAAACTACTATGACGGCACGCAAATCAATACTAATATCCACCAAACAGAGAACAGTGTGTTGTAGTGTTTTATTCAAACGTTTGTTTGACCCTTGGTTTTACTTATATGAAATGAACAAGAAAATATAAAGTGATCATGAATCAGTAAGAGGAAATTAGAACCACTAATAATCATAATTTAATAAATAAAGGAATTTATGTATAGAATAAAATTATAATTTAACATACCTTCAAAAATGGTAAATTTCTAAACACAGAATTGCGAGAAATTGCTTATAGCAATCTGTTACTAAAAATTCACCTCATTAAACTTTTAAAAATTATGGCATAAATTTTAATTATTAACAATTTAATTATTATATGTATACAAAAACTACTTTAAAATTAAAAGCCAAAACATTTGTAATTTTTAAGTATCTAAGTTCACTGTTTGAATCATTGTTGAATTAGTAGTACAGTATACCACGAGTATACAATAGTTCACCACGATTTTGCATGTGGACTGTTACACATGGGTTAGTAGTAAAATCTGATCACAGTTAAGACAACTTATCCGATCGCAACCCATTTAAAAGACCTATTTAAAAAATCAAATCTTTTCAAAGATTTACGAGTTATTGAAAATTATGTGAGATATTCTTCTGAATTGAAGTGTAAAATTTAGTTATCTTGAAACTCCCAGGATTCTAACAGGCCCCTATAAAAACACCTTGTGGTATTATATATGCAGTAGCGTAGCCAGAAATTTCGTTCGGGGGGGGTCCGAAACCGGGGGATCCGGGGGACGTTTTGTGTGTTATTTGCAATGAAATTCACTGGTAAAAAGGTAAATACCCAAAAAACATGGAGCTTTAGTAAACTACGCCTTATAGAAAGTGGAAATATTTAATAGGCAAATTAAACTCTCACAGCAACTCTAGTACCACAAATTTTCTTGTATAGCTACAGAAACTTTACGAAGTTCGATTCTGGCCGGGTAGAAGGCACGAAAAGTGATGTTGGATTCACTGGATAAGAAAGAAAAAGAACACACACAGACCTTCACTCAAGCGTATAACTGACTCAACTATATTCTGTGGAAAAAATAAATACCACTTCGGGGACATTGGGCCACTGACGGCCGAAAACCCTTTAGAAAAGAAGGGCGATTTTCGAGCGTTGCTCGGGCACAGATCAAAACTAACGGTCGGAAAATGCACCGGAAAAACTGATTAGAAGTTCGGCCACTTTGGATTTCACTGATTGGGGTATTTATGAATGAGTTATAATGACGATTTTTTGTATCATTACACTGTAGACGAATATATAATTATCGGAAAAATCACTTTCGGTCGGAAATATAAAATACACCTGAAAAACTCTAATGATTAGAACTTCAACTACTTCGGACTTCGGTTATTGAGGTAAACGTGGTATTTTTTATTGAGTTAGGACGACGATTTTTTTGTTATCATTAAACTGTACTCTACTACCTACATCATTATCGAGAGAAAAAAACACTTCCGGTCGGTAAATACCGAAGAAAAGCTCTTTACTGATTCGTTTTGACGATTTTGGATTTCACTGGTTGAGTGGTTGAGGTAAAAGTAGTACTTATAATTATGTTAGGACATTGAATTTAGAGATTAATGCAACGCCGACTAATAAATAGACTATATAATTATCGAGAAAAAAAAACAAAAATAATCACTTCCGATCGGAATATACTAAGGAAAATGAAATAATACCTCAGTCAGTGAAATCCAAAGTAGTCGGAACTTCTTATCAGTAAGAGTTTTTTCCGGTGTATTATCTGACCGGAAGCGATTTTTTCAATTTTTCTTTGATAATTATATAGATATTAGTCGGCGGCGTTCAATTGATACCCTAAAATCAATGTTCTAACATAATTCTAAGTACCACTTTTATCTCAACTACTCAACCAGTGAAATCCAAAATCGTCAAAATCTGAATCAGTAGAGCTTTTCCTCGGTATATTCCGACCGGAGGTAATAATAATATAATAACAATAATACTTTTTATTGTGCCAACAATAATAAAAATTGCATACAATCGTCAAATTAAATTATTTAGAAATATGTATATCTATTTTAAATTGCCCCCATTCATACCCGTTCATACACAGGTCCACACTCATTCCTAAGACTGATACATACTTACAGCAATACGTTTTAAAATCTTCTAAATTTTACCACCAGAAATAGAGGATGAGTGAATTACTTTAAATTTCATCCCAACGGCTCATCATAAACTCTTCCACTAAATAAAACACCCTCGACACCAAAAAGTGTCTCAACCGAGCTTTTAAATTTTGTTGTGGTTGATTCAAATTTTTGATTTCATCAGGGAGCTTGTTGATCAGCTTAACACCAACCTCGGATGGCAAACGTTTGAATGCGGCTTGTTCTGTGCGGATGTAACCGAAGGTTGTCCCTGCCTCTTGTCCCGTATTGATAGACGTCCCTGCCCCGGACGAACTCGCACTTAAATCAGCAGTACAGGGCGACATCGAGGATGTAGAGACAGGGCAAAGTTAGCAATCCAAGCTCCCTAAAGGCATCTCTGCATGAATTTCGAAAATTTCAATTTTGAAAATGATGCGGACAGATTTATTTTGACTTCTAAATACTCGCTCAAATTTGTATTTTGAACAGCTGCCCCATAGCCTCAACTCGTACATTAGATGGGGGTGTACAAGGCCGAAGTAGGCCATTTTTAGTACATCCCGGGAGCAAAATTTTGAAAGGTTCCGTAGAGCATAAATGCCTGAAGAAAACCTTTGAGCAGGTACTTTCAATGTGATTGTCTCAAGTCAGGACTTCGATTAAGGTACATTCCGAAGAACTTGGTGGAATCAGTTTCCTCTATGAGGACATCGTCCGCCATCACATCAGCGCGATCCTCAATCTCTCTTTGCCGCAAACAGAAATTTAGTGCATTTGATTTGAAGTTGTTGGTCCTCAGATTTAATTTAGAAAAAAACTGAATACATGAATTCAATTCTAAAAAAGGAAATGATTTCTAATTCATGTTTTATTGGAGCTTTAATGCAGAGCGTTTGTATCGTCAACATACTGGACGATTTTCCCTCTCAGGAGCGATGAGTTCCGCCTGCTGATGTACACAAGGAACAAGACTGGTCCAAGTATAGATCCCTGTGGGACTCCATAGGAAAAAAGTCGCCTAATGTAAAGTGATTTAATTGTTTTTTTTTTTGATAATTATATATGTATTAATCGGCGTTGAATTAATACCTAAAATCACCGTCCTAACATAATCCTAAGTACCACTTTTACCTCAACCATTCAAACCAATGAAATCCAAAATCGTCAAAACTTGAATCTGTAGAGAGCTTTTCTTCGGTATTTACCGACCGGAAGTGATTTTTTTTTTCTCGATAATTATATAGGTACGTTGTACAGTTTAATGATAACAAAAATCGTCGTCCTAACTCAATCGAAAAACCCACGTTTACCTCAATCATTGAATTCCAAATTAGTTGAAGTTCTAATCAGTAGAGTTTTCAAGTTGTATTTTCCGACCGAAAGTGATTTTGTTCGATAATTATATACACGTTTACCAGTTTAATGACACCTAAAATCAACGTCGTAACTTAATTCTAAGCAGTCACTTTACGTCCCCACGACGAATTTGAACGAAGTGGTCGCTAATTTAAACTGTTCGTCGTGTTACGGTTCAGGTGACTTTGCGACGTCACGTGACCGCGCCCTATAGAAGTACCGTGATTACACTACACTATCCGAAAGGCCGAGCCCAAAAGTATCGTTTGATACTTTATTATTTAAACGAAAGGACAATTATATTTTTTAACAACGGTCACTTCAATTAGTGAAATCAATCAATTTAATGTTTGTAGACAAGATTAATGATAACTGTCCTTTTTTCTCCTGCTCCATGCTTTATTTTTTTAATATTTCTTAAAATTTCGGGGGGGGTCCGGACCCCCTGGACCCCCCCCTTCGCTACGCCACTGTATATATGCACCCCCAAACTTGTTCCTAAATTAGTTAATAATATTACTAATAACAGTTTTTTGCTATTTATAAATTGACCCTGGAATACAAACAGTGTTCAAACACAATATTTGTGTAATTAACATAACATACCTGTTATTGTACTGTACTGGTTTATTTCGACTCAGCTAAATAAAATGTTATTTCCAAAAATAGAGATAATATACATAATAGTATGTCCGAATAAAGTACTTACAGCCTAAAAATAAGGGTTTTTGTAAAATAGTAATTTAATCATAATGAAAATGTCTATACAGGGTGAGGGAGACCACACGTACAGTACGTATAGCGGCCAAACCAAACGAGGTAGATTATTCATAACAACATAAACCCCCCTATTTCCACCCCAAAGAATTTGGAGAAATTATTTTGAAATCTCTAAAACTCCCCAAAAGGGTAGTTTTTGGGAGGTAGGGGTGGTTTTTGGAAAATTTTCAAATGTAAAGGTATGTTGAGTTATACCTCATTTTAAAGGTATTTCTTCACTGATTATTTTGATGCAAAAAGTTTGAACCTATCTTGCCGCTTATGTACAGGGTACACCAAAACGTTAAAAAATCAGGGGTTTGTGGGTACATTTATTGCAAACTACCTGCACAAATGTAGAGAGACAATATTTTTATTCAAAACTAATGATGAGAAGGCTTATCCAAAAATTATCATCAAATGCCACCCTACCCAAAAATTTACACATTTAAAAAATACATAGAATTTTGAAATACTTAACAGCCCCAATCTAAAAAAAATCAAATAGCAACCTAGGTTGTGTTGTACATAATTTGAAAGGTCTTTAAAAAATAAACATTTTCTACATTTAAAGTTTGTCTCTATCTCCAATGGTTTCAAAACTGTAGTACAAAAATAGATTTTTTAATAATGCACAATTATATAAGTTAGTTTGTATTAATATCAAGTTTGACTTTTAAGTTTAATTTGTTTTTAATCACATAATCCATTATTTTCCTATGTAGAAATGAAGTTTCATTCAAAATTTAAAGGCTATAAAGTGGAGATACCTTGCCATTTGATAGATTCACATTTTTATTCATTAAGTTAAGTTTCATAGCAGTGTTTAAATAATAAATGTTCTGGTGAGCTAGGAAGGGTACTACTATATAAGAGTTTCCTGAAATCAAATCCTGTTTGATGGGACTTTCACCATCATAAAACTAATTTTTTTTCTACTTAGAACAAGAATGTAGCTGGGAAAAAATTTTGGGGAGGGAGGTCCAGATAACTAATATTTTCCTGTAGTGGACAGAGAGTAAGGCCCCATTTTGTTCCTTAAAAAGGTTGGGGAGGGGGTTCGGATCCTTTAGACCCACTTGCTGGCTACTTCCTTGGATATTACTATGTATGCTTAAATCAAATCCTATTGTTGGACTTTCAAAATCTCATTCTTTTCTACTTAGAAATTAAATGTTTTTGTGTCAATGCTATGAGAAACAAATATTTTGTAGTATATTCCCTTGTGATACCAAGGTTAATGTCTGATTGTAGTTGATAGATATAACGTGATTTTCATTTTCAATGTGATATTCATGTTTATTTTAATGTGCCAATATATCAAAACATAATTAGAGTATTACCAATTGAAAATTCATTAAATTTACCTCTTCATCTGGTTTTGTTTCATTTACATAATTTATATTATTAATACTTGATATTTAATTGCTCAAAGAAATGAATCAAACATGATTGATTACCAAGTATGTTTTTTCTCACCTAGTACTTGAAATGTTTTGGTTGAACAAAGGGCATATGTTCCTGTTTCCTGCAATATTCCATAAACAATCTGTAGAACTCCAAAGTTCAGCCCTTTCCCCAACAAAAGTAATAAAATCCACCACATCATATTCTTCACCTGCTTGATAAAATTGTTAAAGATTAATAATATTATGATATAATTATGATGTCTAAGTGAATCAAACAAAATTATGACTGTAAACATTACATTGATGTCATAAACTGAAACCGGAGAATAATGGCTTTCATTCAATCCTGTATATTTTAACATCATCTTACGGTTATGGGAAATTCTTTTATACTATCTTAACTTAAGTTTATTTAGAAGGGTAGTAAGTTTCTAGAATTTTGCATATCTACCATTTAAGTATGAGAGTCAGTTGTAAAATCAGGATCTTATATGTTTTTCAGAGTTTTTATGGAGATATGAATATTTCATCCATTATAATTAGTACAATTTTATACAATTTTGCACATTATATGATGCACATTTGTATTTCATATGACTCTGTGTGATTCTCTTGCATGAGATATTTTTGGCACTTACATTTTTGTTCATAGTATTCTTAGGTTTCATAGCAGTGTTTAAATAATAAAATTTCCGGTGAACAGCGACGATACTACAGACCTCTTCACTTTTAACATTGACTTTCACTCAATTGTTTATTTATTTTTTGCATACATAATCTACCATGTGTCACATTAAAAAACTCATATGATTGTACTCTGCTGACAAATTGATTTTCCTTAGCATTATGGTTGCCCTTAGCCTAAGTCCAATGTAAAAATATTTATTTACTAACTCAGCCAAATTCCAGGGAGTGACATGTACATACCATCAATCTCAATGTTGCAGTTTTATTTAAATGAAGCTTCATGCAAAATTTCAAGTTTATTTAGATCAGTTTGTTTTTGAGGTATCGTGTGAACAGATACACAAATAGGGAGACAAACACAGAAACAATATTTTTCCAGCCCCACAAGTGAAACTTCACTAAAACTCAGCCAATAACGTGACTTACGTGGTAATACGTGATACAACGTGCTCTGTATGGATCGTTACGAAGCTTTTCTGATTTTTTGTGTGGATCGCTGCTAACATGAGAAACCTGCAGATTCCTGTTAGTTATAATCATAACCTCTAGGTAGCAATACTGTTTATACTCGTATGAGTAGCTAAGTCGCAACAACGAATATAAATACGTAATTTAACTAAACATCTTGTGGACCACCAAAATATACTAATGCGTTTAATACTGTATACCTTCTAATCGTATTTGAGAATAATGACAATAATGATTTATTCCTTCAAAAAGTACAAAAATACAATCTTAGGAATAGCCTAATCACATGTCCAGTAGTGTGCTTAGGTTTAACGAAATACAATAAACTTAATACAGTACTTTTTGAGCTCAGTTACATTAAATTACATGCTGGCCACTCTCCGAGGTGCCTGAAACTACAAAATGGACTAAAAATAAGAATACAAAAAAGATTACCAATATAAAGATAATTCTATTTACTTTTCCATATAATGTCAGAATAAAAATGATCCAATATTAACAGTAAAAACAACGTAACAATCAGTATCCTCTTTGTACAATTTGAATAAACCAGACAGCAAAACATAGTACATTAAAAACAGTGATTTTGTATAAACAGTCAAATTGTTTTTATGTTACATTGAATGTTACTGAAAAGTGGCCGCTAACATATAGGCCTATTGATAATCAGCGTTCGTTAATCGTCCCTAAAAAGTGACCGCCAGCTCACATGATTGTTCCTGAAAAGTGGCCGCCAGCTCACATAGATTGTTCCTGTAAAGTGACCGCCGGCTCACATAGATTGTTCCTGTAAAGTGACCGCCGGCTCACATAGATTGTTCCTGTAAAGTGACCGCCGGCGCACATCGATTATTCCTGTAAAGTGACCGCCGGCTCACATAGATTGTTCCTGAAAAGTGACCACCGGCGCTCGTTGATAGTTTCTGAAAAGTGACCGCCAGCTCACATAGATTGTTCCTGTAAAGTGACCGCCGGCTCACATAGATTGTTCCTGTAAAGTGACCGCCGGCGCACATCGATTATTCCTGTAAAGTGACCGCCTACTCACATAGATAGTTTCTGAAAAGTGACCGCCGGCTCACATAAATAGTTTCTGAAAAGTGACCGCCGGCGCATATCGATTATTCCTGTAAAGTGACCGCCGGCTCACATAGATAGTTTCTGAAAAGTGGACTACCGCCAGCTCGCATGATTGTTCCTGTAAAATGACCGCCGGCGCACATCAGTTATTCCTGAAAAGTGACCGCCGGCTCACATAGATTGTTCCTGAAAAGTGACCGCCAGCTCACATAGATTGTTCCTGAAAAGTGACCACCGGCGCTCATTGATTATTTCTGTAAAGTGACCGCCAGCGTTCTCGTGTTCTCGTGTATATATATTGATCGGAGCAACATTTGCAAATGATACAGGGGCATTGGGAATAACAAACAGGAAAAAGATTGCTAGAGCCCAAAGAAGATATTATGTCTCAAAAGTACACTTTCAGAGCGATTGTGTAAATATATTTTTATTGTGTCCCATGGAACTCCACTATGGGGTGTAAAATATAACTGACTAGAATCAGAAAATCTTCTTCACATAACAGGCATTTATGCAACCTGAGTGAATGAATGAATATGTGTTTATAAATTATTAAATGCTATTACAATATTAGGCGTTTCCGGCATCATAATAGCTTTTGCCTTGTCCTGGTCAAGAAATATTTGTAGGGCTAATTACTTATTAAAAAATTATTTACTTCCGGTAATTGTAAATGACTTGATTTATTCGACAGCAAAACCCTCTCCTGATATCGGACCAAGCGACTCTTGTCGTTACAATTGATTATTGATATCAAAAAATACTGTGAATGTGTTCTTTTAATTTTCGATTGAAGATTGATTTTTTTAAGTTATAGATTTGTATCCTTGTTGGATAATTAGCTTTTATGTATGTAGTTTTTTCTGTCTAAACATACCTAACCTTGAGTTCAAAAGTTCCGAGTACTTGTCTCTCTAGGAAGGTGTAGTTGTCAGTTAACAAAATAACGATTGAGTATTTTTATTTCCTTTAATTAAAATGGTAATTCGCTGGCTTCAGGGCAGCAGCACTGGTAGGCTTCATCACTATTGACGCTATCTCCCCCATTTTCCATTTGACAGATTGTTTTTCTTTATTATTAATCTTGTATGAACCACAGAGATATATTATTTCATGATTATATAAGTCAATCTCAGTTAAAAGCATATATAATCGTTTATTAATATAGTTTTAGAAAACATAATTTCATTCCAATTTGAAGATTTAAAGTGTTAAAGAAACTGTTCTTTAATAACTTTTAACAACAATACATTGCAATTACTGTATTTTACATTTCAGGATAATTACTACATTAAATCAAATATTTTGCTAGGACTAAGTAAAAATTCAAAAATTTAAAGTAGCTATTAGGATTTCTTCTTTTGCAACTACTGTATCAAGAACTTGCAAAGCGTTGCTAAAAACTGGTTTAGATTTAAATAATAATTATTTATTGTTTTCACTTTTGAATAAAATAATTGAAAAGTAAATGTTGATAATGAAGAATAAATAAACTATTGTAGTTTTACATTTCATATTTTAGAAGACACGATTTCCAAACCGGCTTTTGTTTTAACAGTCCATCGAGGGAAGCATTTTTAATTAAACATTTGGGTAACGTTAATAAAAACATGTTGACCTTTAAATCTTAAATTCTTTAGACCTTATCAACTTTAGTGTCTTTGTTTGCTCCTTTATTTTAAACTTTCAATGCACTTTCCAATTTTTAATGTGTTTGGTTTTGATTTCTTAAGTATACTAAAGACCTCTGAGTAAAATAATTTTAATTTAAATAACACAGTTAAATGACAAATTAATGGGAAATAAAAGCAAACATATTTCTAAGTAACTATGTTAGTAAAATGATCGAGGCCAACGTTTGTACAGATATAAAATAAAAAATATTATAAATATTAATTATAAGCCTTGGACAATTTCTTTCTAAAAGTTTCTTTGAACAGCTTCATTCTATTAAATGTTTAAAATTATATCCGTTTGCATTTGTGTAAAATTATCATCTTGTTCAAAACACAATATAGACGAAAGGCTTTCTCGTATATTTAAAATAGTTTTAAAAACGTATCTTTTTAGTCCTGCAATATGTTTTATGTCTTTTAAGATTAAAAATTTAATAAGAAATATCCATATTTCAGTTATTTCGTAACATACAGGAAAATGAAAAGGTTTTTTTTTCAAAATTCGTTAGTTATTTTTTCTTGTTAGACAACTTTGATATCTCTTACGGTTTCGGAATAGGGTCGCCACAATTTTGTTTGGAATATAAAACATTGTTTTAATACGAATTAATACAGTAAAACGAATTAATACTCAGTAGAAATGTTTTAAAAAAATTTCTCAGCCTGTCTCAAACTGTCTATGGTGGCGACCATTCACATTTAAGTTAATCTTATTTCTTTAATCAACGGTTTTTAATCAACACTATGTTAATAATTACTCTGAAGTACCATGAACAATTTTGTAAATACTCGTTGTATACATATTATAGTACGTTTCAGTGTTGTGACTCTGACAGTGAAATAGGTTTCTTTGGTTATTTCAAATACAGATAATTTAATACCGATTTCTAGATTAGATGCTGTACAGTTTTGACAAATTATACTTTACAGATTCATAATTCTAATTATTAATTTCTAACAAAGTGACAAGATTTTTGAAAATCTCTTTCCAAATCTGCAAGTCTTCTATTCTATTAGAATAACATAGAATAGAATTAATAAAATAAAAATAATAAAATAGAATTAACAACCAAGCCACTAATGGTGCATTATATTATTATTCTATATGAAATAAACAAAAGATAAATCTTCTTCTAGCTACTTTTTTGGTAGATGACAGCGAAAATGGGAATTATTCTTCTTTCGGCTGCTTTGTTGGGATATTGTAATTATCTTCAATATTGTTACACTCATCGAACTTGCTAGTGATAAGTATCTAGAAATTCAACTTAAAGTAAAATAAATAGGATTTTTTAAAATTTCAATTGATTCTGTAAAAAAAGAAATAATGTAGTTGCAACAAGATATTAGCTAGGTAGAAGATAGGTTTCTTTGTCAATTCTGAACTGAACGTTTATAACTCATAAAAATTCAAATTAAAATTGGTTATAGTTTGGATCCTTCTAGACATCATGCTGTTTTTTATCAGTGAAATATTTATTAAATATCACATAAAAGGCAAAACAGAGATATAGGACAAAGTGAGATGCACAAAAGATTATATTTAGGTAAACCTGATTTTGACACTAAGTACTCTATTCATACTTTATTTATACTCTATTAATTTATTTATTAGTATACTCTGTAATGAAATTGTGACTTAATTTCCCTGATAGTTCACTGTAGGTTAGGTCAGACAATGCCAGGATTAAATTGATTTATGTTCAATAACCAGAGACAAAAACGCAGCGGGTGTCTTCTGCAAGGATATAAAACACAATAGCGTACCCTCTAATAAATAATTTTGTATTCAGATCAAAATGGTGAGAGAAAATTAATTAAACTATAATTTTTTTCACATTGCAAAGAGAAAATGCTCTATACTAATTTTACTTGTGTAATAATATTACATTTTGTATTTAAAAAAATAAAATAAGAGTTTAAAGTTTGTAACCCTAAACTTTCCATCGACAAAAACACTACTGTTAATACTTATGTTTTATTTGTGAGAGGAAATGTGAAGTTTTTATTATTTGAATTGTGTATTTAATGTAGAAAAACGAAAAATAAAAGTACAGTTTTCAAAATACAGCTTTCAAAATATTTGTTTATATTTATCTATAACATATCTTATAAATAAAAGTTAATCGCAAAATGTATTGCTAAGTGCTAATCTCAAGAAAAGCTGGACCAATACGGCTAATTCTTTTTGTAAAATATTCATTGAAATCCGAGGAAGGTTTGTATGAAGAGATAGATTGAAAGATTTGCCTGGAAATTTTTGTAATTCTGAATAATTTTAATATTTATGTTACACAATACAAATTTAAATGACAGTAAATTACTGTTGACAACTGCTTGCATCTCTCTAACTAAAGTTTGGCAAAGTGGCTGAAAAATTCTCTGTACTTGTTAAATGTTATACAATATTAATTATACAGTGCTTGATTAGTAGTTTAATACAGATAGCAAAGAGTGAATATCTACCTTTACCCAAAATTGCGATATTGACGAATTAAAAGCTTCATTGTAAATATTAACTGAACACCATTATATAAGACCAATCTTAATGAACAAAGCTGTGATTGTTTTTACATAAGGTATACTCCAAACTTTCGGGCTTCATTGACATTGTGATATGGCAATTTAACAGTGACTTAAGGGAAAACAGTGAAATGAAACAATAACATCATTCAACCGTCTATTCTTCCCAGACTACAGTCCGAAAACAACAAAACATTTACGACGCAAAAACTTATAAACGATTTTTAAATGTTGAGGTTTCCACCGTATACGGGAAATATTTAGGAGTTTGGTAGGAGTTCCCTTTAGATCTTAATAATACTAATCAGTCCTACATATGTATGCATATTTTCTTTATCGGGATACAAGGCAAACTTAACAATGGCACCGAAGATATTTTGGATAAAAAGTAGATTACAAGAGCAGGAAGTAGACGTTTTTTGGGCGAAGTATATTTCCAAAACAAATGTGGCATCGTAAGTGAATTTAAACGGCGGAAGAAGACACATTTTAACCGAAGTAGGCTTTTCTGTCCTAAACTATGTATTGGTAGGCTTCCGAAATCTATGTATTTGTATTTTCTTGACCAGGCAACAAGAAAAAACAGGTATGGCGTCGAAATACTGTATAACCAACTGGAACAGGAAATGCTCTTACACGTGCAAAACATGATATACCCTAAAAATATTTTGAATATTTACTATTGAAACAAAATATAGAAAAAAAGGGTCAGTCTCTGATACTCTAATCACTACCGTGATTTCTAAACTAATATGTACTTAATGTATGCCTAACTACGTTTTAAAATGTCATATGACTCCGTTATATTACACGATAAGGATTTTTAATAAGTATTATAAGAACTTCGGATTCTTCGAATCTATTGCTTTTGAGCAAGGCCCTTGCCCATCACCCCCACAGGGAATCCCAAGACGGAGGCAGTGTCCAGTAGCCTCCCTGGCACTGGCACCTGTCGTTGAGGAAGAACTTGAAAAAATAATTCAGCAGCTCCCAGCCAAAATATAAAATGATTTAAATTTAGTATCGATAGTATGGCTCGTAAAAGATGTTCAAAGCATATTGTGAGACCATTAACCCAATTACTAAATTTCTCTTTTGAACAAGGAGTTTTTCCCTCACTCCTAAAAACCACGAGAGTAACCCCCATTTTCAAGAAAGACGATCCCCAATCTCCACAAAATTACCGGCCTGTCTCAATTTTGCCAGTTATGAGCATAATATTCGAACAAATTGTCTTGTTCGAGACCGGTTATCTGAAGACCAGTTTGGCTTCAAGAAGAGTAAGTCGACAATAGACGCAGTTGTAAATCTAGTCGACACAGTTGTAGACATACAAAACAGAGTTATTTTCAAGGTGTAGAGACTGGGAAGCGTCAACAGTTGAAAGTTTTTGAAGGATTCCTTGCACGGCTCTCTAAATTTCAACTGAGCGATAATGCGAATAGCTTGTTTTTGCAGCTTGAACACTCTCAGGAATTGATTGTTTGCACAAGCTCTCCACAACACTAGTCCGTAGATGAGTGTGGGGGGGGGTAAATTAAGCCCACAACGTGACGTGTGGGAACGTCGGGATCTCACATTGAGTGTTTTCCCAGACTTATCGAAAACATTCGACTGTGTTGACTATGTTACAATGCTGACAAACTTGAATCTCGTGGTATCCGAGGCGTGCCTCTCCAGTGGCTGATCATTTCTAAGCCACAGAACTCAAACTGTTCAGATTTCAAACAAATTATCTGAACCAATTTACCTGAGTTATGGTGTCCCACAGGGCTCAATTCTCAGTCCAATTCTCTTCCTGATCTATGACAATGATGTAGGTTCATCACTTCTGCACGGTAGACTAGTGCAGTATGCTGATGACACGACTTTTTCACTAGCAAATAAAAATTGATTATGGAACAGCAGAGTTTTGTTGAGATCAATAACTGCGTTCAACACTTCAATAGCCTCAATCTTAAAACAAATTCCGTAAAATCGAATTGTGTAAATTTTGCTTTACGATCAGTAGACAGTCATGATGAGCCAGATGTTATGTTGGCTGACACCGTGCTGGAAGAAGTGTACTGTTCAAAATTTCTGGGAATACACCTCGATCGAGGGTTGACTTGGAATGACCACATCGACCACGTTTGCTCCAAATTGGCCTCTGGCATTTATGTTTCGAGGTCTCTAGCCAAATACTGCCCGAGCCAGGATCTGATGATGGCATATTATGGCTTAATTTACCCCCCCCCCCCCCAACACTCATATACGGACTAGTGTTGTGGAGAGCTTGTGCAAACAATCAATTCCTGAGAGTGTTCAAGCTGCAAAAACAAGCTATTCGCATTATCGCTCAGTTGAAATTTAGAGAGCCGTGCAAGGAATCCTTCAAAAACTTTCAACTGTTGACGCTGCCCAGTCTCTACACCTTGAAAATAACTCTGTTTTGTATGTCTAAATGTGTCATGACAAATGACCGAGACACACATATGTATGAGACCAGAGGCAGAGATAACTACCGAACTGGTAGACACAGAACGGTGGTTTTTGAACGCTTGCCTTCATAGACAGGTGTTCATTACGTCAATAAATTACTAGATTCAATAGAAAAACATTCCAACGCTCAAGATGTTAAAAACTCGTTTGAAACGTGTTTTAGTGTCACAAACATTTTATAATGTCGACGAGAGACATATGATTGGGAGACCACTAATAAAAAAGACAGACGGAATCCGTTGCTGAAAGTGGGAATGATTGGTAAATGAATGGATGTAGGTAAGCTTGCAAATTTTATGTCTGAATGAGAATTCTTGTGGTGTTTATGACAAAAATTTTAGCACATAAAAAGTAAAAATTTGACTTTTGCCATGATTGTGTTGTATAATGTTCCGGCAGTAAAAATTTGTTTGATTTGATTCGAACTTCGATTTTAAAAGTTGCGTGCGAAGCTGAGGTACCAGCTAGTAATAATTTTAAATAATATTATTTATATTTCTCGCACACACAACCATCGCTGCACAATTTTTTAACTCATTATTGTTGTTTAAGAAAGCCTAGCAGAGTGTAGAGGTAAAGGTGGTAATATGAGCCCTGTAGGTATTATGAGCCCCCAATATATCTGGTCATACAGCGCACGCAATCTAGTGGGGATCGATGGAAACACTGTATTAAGTTCCTGTTTAGGCCGCTAGAGCACTCTGGTTCAGTTATTGATGATAGTTGGTGGTTGCAACAGGTGTTCGTATTTTCTTCAACTAAGAAACTTTAAAAAGGTACTTTTTAGCCATTAATTATGATTACTATTCGATTGCAGTAACTCTAATAGGCTAAGTAATCTAATAGAGTAGGTTTTAAGCTTTGATTTATTGTGGGTGATAAATAATTCAGACAGTAACAAAGATAGATTATGGATGAAGGAAATTCAATATGGCGATGTCGGTAATATGAGCCCCCTTCTGTGCCTGTTATATGAGCCCCATCTTTAAGGGGCTCATATTACATGCACTACAACTTGTGTTCCTACTTTTATTGTTTCAGATGCCACGAAAGAGTTTAAGCAAGGCACCTAAACCTAAAAGAAAAAATTGGAATACCGATGATATGGTCATGGCAATAAATGCGATTAGGAACAAAGAAATGGGATGAAAAAGGCTTCTCAGAAATTTTCTGTCCCAAGACCGACTCTGCAAAGACTTGCTCGAGGTGACAAGCCACCAGAAGAAGCAGCTGCCACTCGTCTGGGAAGGAAAACTATAATGGGAGACCAGCTGGAAATGGAGCTTGTTGAGTACCTGCTTCAGATGGAGAGCAAGTTTTAACGGTCTCACCAGACAAGATGTTCGCAGAATAGCTTACCAACTTTGTGTAAGAAACGGGGATAAAAAATCCGTTCAAAACAGAGGGGTTAGCTGGTAGGGCTTGGTTCGAACCATTTTATGAGGCGGCACAAGGATGTATTATCTGTATTGAAACCTTCAGCAACTTTCATTTTTCAAGGGGCAAATGGATTCAATGAAGAGGCAGTAAACAATTTCTTCGACATCTTAGAAGCTGAGTATAGGAAACACAAATACCCAGCCGACAGAGTTTTCAATGTCGACGAGACAGGGATATCTGTGGTTCAGAGTAAAATTCCCAGAGTGATTGGTTTACGGGGGAAGAGACAAGTGGGAGCTCTTAGCTCAGCTGAAAGAGGCTCTCTTGTGACTGTCATCTGTTGCATGAGCGCAGGGGGCACTTTCATTCCGCCCATGTTAATTTTCCCAAGAAAAAACATGACAGATCTGCTTATGAAAGGTGCTCCACCAGGGGCGATTGGTAGGTGCCACCCTTCAGGGTGGATACAATCAAACCTGTTTACAGACTGGCTACGCCATTTTATTGAGAAGACTAAGCCAACAAAAGAAGATCCTGTACTTCTGATCCTAGATGGTCACAACTCTCACACAAAAAAACATAGATATTGTGAATCTTGCGAGGGATAACTTCATATCAATCATTAGTTTGCCCCCACACACACGTCACATAAGCTACAACCGTTAGACAAGTCATTCCTGGGGCCACTAAAACACCACTACAGTGAACAAATACGCCGGTATATTCGACATGGCGAAAAACGAGTGGGACCCTATGACATTGCAGAGCTTCTAGGACAAGCGTACCTAGCTTGCCAGACAGGGTCGATAGCTGTGAATGGGTTTAAAACAACCGGATTGTATCCATGCAACAGGAATGTCTTCACTGCTGCAGACTTTGCACCATCATCTGAAGAGACATTCGACATGGAAACCCTACTGCAAGCAAGAAAGAGAAAGCCGACACAGCCTCAAATGGTACACAACTTTGAACACTCAGAGGAGGACGTCGATGATCCTGAAGAGATTATCCAAAGTCTAAGTGAGGATAACCCGCCCGAGACCGAAGCCCACCTACAACCCATCACATCCACCTTATTTCGACCGTCCACTGAAGACCTAGACCTTGCAGGTCCATCCGGTGAATGTGGAAAACAACAACATTCGACAACTGCTGTGTCACCAAAGGATATATGGCCTGTACCCAAACCTAAGAAAAAAGTTTCAAACAAAGGACCGAAACCGTCAAAAGCTGCTCTGGTCACATCATCACCCTACAAAAATGCTCTGGCATAGAAGCAGCGGAATAAAAGAAATTGACTGACGCTAAAAAAGAAGAATCAGAGAAAAGGAAAAAGGAAAAAATCCAGTCTGCAACAAAGACAAAAAACACTGTCAAGTCTGTAAAACGGAAAATTTTCGGAGACAAGGACTCAGATGAATCGGACTGCTCCGTCAATTCCGGAGAGTCAGTTTTGGAAATGCCTGTGGGAGTTGATAATCCCGGAGATGAGCATACGCCCTGTATGTTTTGTGAAGGACTTTACTCAGCGATCATCGAGGAGAACTGTGGATCCAGTGCATGATGTGTGAAATGTGGGCACACAATGATTGTGCTGGGGCTGAAAAAGATGTGTATGTTTGTGACTTTTGCAGACCATAAAATATTTTCTGTTTGTTTTACACCTTTTTTACACTGTTAAAGTTTTGTAATTAATAAAATACAATTTTCATATAGGATATTTTTTGTATGACTGTCATTTTTAACACTCTTTTCCATGTATTTACTTTAGGGGCTCATAATACCAGCACAGAAATTTTTTTTAACAATACGTCTTGTTTTGATTTTTTATTTTTTATTTCACTTTATGTTTAATTAATTGACTGCATTATTTATAAATATATTCACCAAATGTTCTAGTTGAAGTCCAACACAAATAATTTGGTAAAAATAAAAAAATAAAATTATTATTTACAAAAAAGAAAGTAGGGGCTCATATTACCACCTTTACCTCTATCATATGTTTGATAGGTCTGTTGGACTCGACTTTGTCAACACCGACGGTCCTGCTTCCTCCGAACATGGGCAATACTGTGAACTTGTGCAGAGATAAATATCTTTAAGTGTTGAAACATTTTAATATTACTTTTGTAATGATCTATTTTTTATAAATAAATATTTTTATTAGAAGGTGATAACTAATCTAAAGTGTTCTCGTATATCTTATAAGAACTTTGGGACTCTACTAAGGAAAGGATTAACTAAATGCGGTAGCCAAGAAAAGCAGCGAATAACTATGAATTGAAATTGAGTGCCAGCATACGCTCACTTGACATCTCCGACTTGTAAGCGAGCCGCACAGAATCAGGTGAATGTGTAGTAGTTATGCGCCCAGAAATACTACATTAAACATGTCAAGAGATTAGAATTTTTGTAATTTTAACGATTTTTGTTAAAAACACTCGCGCTTATAGTGTGTGCGCCCTTTACTTTGCACATGTTTAATATGGTATTGTTATCGGTAACATATCAACACAATGGCGAGTGCTCGCCTGTCTTGCTGTTGGTTCGCTTATTAGACACTCAATTCTTTAACATAAAAATTATTTATATTTTCAAATTTTATAAATATGTTGTAATATTTTTTACATTTCATATATCACAATGATCACTGGCTTCTAAATATTAAAGTAATTTATATTTACATATTTTCAGTATTATCGTTTGGATTATAGTTGTTTTATAGTTTCTATAATTTGTTCAGTACGATGTTCACTACAATCTCGTATTTCCGAAATAATTACTTAATTGTAATTGTCATTATATTCTAAAAATAAAATTATGGGTTTATAATAACTGAAATACGAAATAAAAATTCGGGAATAAAATCTTGCTAAATATCCTGTAAACACAGCATCTATTTCCTAAAGTGTTCATATATCTCGTTATACTATTGTTTTTATTGTTTGACTTTGTTACATTTAATTTATCTTTTAAAAAATCAATTATTAGACTTGTCGTTTCTTAAGAAAAATTTGTATTAAAATCTGTTTTTACGTAATTAATATTGTGAATATAAGGTAAGGCCCAATGTAATTGAGTAAAGGTTATTATTATAGTCAACAAATAAAGTATTTTTTTCCAGGATAAATTATACTACAGCTTTATTTGGTAGAAAAGATGTAACCTATTTATTTTTAATGCCTTTTTAATTCTCGTCAGGACGGAGATAGTAGTGAACCGGAATAGAAATTAATATTAACTGTGTTTAAATTGATTTAGAATCCGATGAGCTTTAAATACTGCTATGAAGTGATGCAGAAAGTTAATAAATGTTACGTTGGATTCATTAATAAATAAAATTAGTAGTTCGTAGATTTATTCAAACCAATCCATAGCCCGCCAAAATAAGTAGTTACTTCAATAGGGAGCAAAAAGTAACGTCTCACTAACACGCCTAGACTGAACGGGAAAACGCCCTGCCCGGGGGCGCACAAACGGTCCAAGGGACAAGCGATCCAATTTTTTTCTATTGGAAAACACTAAGTACAAATCAGAGGGCAGAATGGCGGTGGGGGCGTGGTTTACCCAGTGGTTTACGCAACCTCCAAAGTAATACAAGCAAAGAGTATCAGGCGCACAGAGGTTGGCAAGAGAATTGGATGATGCTACCCTCACAGCTGCTTAGGAAGAGGGCGATGAGAGCCCACCGTACTCACGACGGATGTATTAGATAAGACAATGAAAATTGCAGCCGCATTTTAGTTATCTCTATACACATAAGTTTGTTGTATTTCTTGATCACATATTACATCATATTTTTGCAGTTCAAAAACTGCTTTTATCTATTACCAGCCCAATTCTATGCAGCTTTAGTATAGACTGCTTTTCTAAAGAAGATCAGTTTTGTGTTTTTAATTTTAAGCGCTCTCTACTTTAACCAATTAACAAGAAAAATATTGACAATAAAAATATCTTATTCAGAAATTGTAAGAGACATCTCTTGGGATATTTAGGAGTATATTGTTTTAAAATTCTAAATTAATGATATAGCAACGATATCCATAATTGGAAGTAAGAAAATCAATAATTACGTCATGTGACTGCCGTAAGAATTTGTCATCATTCAGCACAAGCGTATATTGCGTAATTCGGCAGCCGTGTATGTGTATTTAGCGGCGAACAGTGTTTCTAGATTTTATTTATGAATATCAAGTACAATCACATAGCGGCTATGAATATTGTGCCTGTGTCAGGCCTGTCCCCGGAGCTGTGATTACAGAGTCCTGTCCACGCTCACCGCGTACAGGCGTAGGTTAACGGTTAAAATTTATTGTATTTTAAAGAATGTTCCACCGCGGCGCCTTTCATGTCCTGTCAACCGCGTGCAGCACCTGCGGCTCGTGCACAGCATCTGCAGCTTCAAGATTCTAGTCCAAAATTATAAACTTTATTATTTATTCTCGTAGACAATTTGTATACTGCAATATGCTTCATATATTCATTTCTTAATCAAATATTATATTATAAGGTACGCGACACGTGGTTTGGTTCAAAATGAAAAGAGCAAGGAAGGAAACCTATTGAGAAATGTATTTATTACTTCACTTAGTTTATTATTTATGTCTATTTAGATCTCTCCTTAAACATTTGATAGTGCTGAAGTGGTTTGAGACATAATATCGTTTGAGCTGGATCGGTATATTTTTGTTATGGGCGGAGCTGGATCGGTTGTTTCTTGGACCGTTTGGGTGAACCCCCTTTTGAGGTTGCGTAAACCACGCCCCCACCGCCATTCTGCCCTCTGATTTGTACTTAGTGTTTTCCAATAGAAAAATTGGATCGCTTGTTCCTTGGACCGTTTGGGTGGACCCCGCCCTGCCTGACATCAAAATGGCCGCGTTGCCCCTCCCCACCTAGTGGCTACAGAGCGAACAAGCGTGACGCGAAACGAAAGTTTTCCCCCTTGCAAAACATTCATCCATAGCCTACCAAAAGAAGTAGTCTGAAGTCCACTCGAAGTGGGCAGTTATACTAAAAGTAAGAATGCACGTACTGTAAAAACGTTATCGAAGCACGCAAATCGATAGGATTCGTTGAAATCGTAGTACCAATATACGGAAACAGTGTAGCATGATGAAACTGTAGAGCCATTAAAATAATTCTCCATTGTAAGATTTATTTACAATGTAATTATTAAATATCATATAATATAACTCTTTGTTGAGAAGCCATTAATTTAATGTATAAGGAAAGTAAATCAAAGATCCCTTGCTTGGAGTTTGCTTTTGACGATGGAAGAATTATGAAGGACATTTGCAAGACTCAAAAATTAAAATCCAAGATACAAAGCTAGTTTATGGGTAAATTATTTTGCCAGAAAGAGGACCTCAGTAACTGTACAATTGGTTTGTAACCCGAACAAGTGTTTTCTAAAGGTCCCGCACTCGAGAATCAATCTTTTACCCTTTTTAATATTCAGGCATAAGATGGTAGAAGTAGGTGTTTCTCACGCTTTGGATATAGCAGTTTGCATCCAGATCTGTCCTATATTTTAAGCGTGAAATATATGATAGTAATTTATTTCTATTGGTAAACTTAGATCACATTCACGAAATGTAATTTTAAATTAATTATCAACCATTTTACTTTGTATATTATAAACCTATACTTTTTTCAACAGCAGTTGAAATGATTGTGAGAAATGGTTCATGACATAAAATACTACTATATGTCTATGTGTTACTTGTTTCTTTTGTAACAGGTTTGATAGTAGCGAATTTAATCAAAGTCCTCCGCGTGGGATTTCAATGTCACCAACAAGTAACAAACCTATTCTCCAAGCCCGACCAGCCTGATGAGGGGATTTGGAGTCGAGGCGCGGGCGAGGTAAACACGGCAGGACAAAGGCATTTCACCACCTTCGTGACAAATCTCATTCACATCATTGAGCTGCCAAAGGAATAAAGCTCAAAGGTCACACAGTGGTATTTACTGCTGATAACTTTGATGGCGTAACTTGCTCCCAAGTAAATCTACTCCTTGTAGTTTACAATCGATTTGTGTGATTGCACAGCAGATACGTATTTTATACTTAGGCCTATTTGTTTTTGGGAATTCATCAACAAAAAGTATTGTAATTATCTTACATACACATCCCCCTTTCAGAAACACTACTTTGAGTGATAAATATACCAATATCCATCAATTTCATTCGGAAACAAGGGATTATATAATTGGGAGAGGGAAGAAATGAGAGAGAGGCGCTGCGCGGGTACCTTAATGATATCCTTTTATCTACCCGACCCCAAAAACGAGGTAAGCGGAGAGACTATTAGACCTACATACACTGCATCTCTAGTGCGTCTAGTTCCAACTATTGAAGTTCGTACGACTAAGTCAAAGTTGTCAGGTATAATCGTAATTCGCTTGATCAGAGATTTCAGATTCGAATTTTATTGATTGATCAACGCGAACTCGATCATGCGTATGCAATTTTATGAAAACTTACAAGCCTTCAGCTTCTCAATTTTTTGAGACATCCTGTGGACAGACAAATAAACAGAGAGACAGAATATTCATTTTACCAGCCCTCTCCGTAAATAGGGTTCGTAACATAAGATGACTTCAATGTCTACGTTTATTTTATATTTATTTAATGCAAATTTTGTTGTCAATACGCTACTGCCCAGTCTAATAAAGAGCGAATGTTTTTATCTACAGAACGTAGTTCGGTAGAATCTATTGCACTTAGGGTTACAATCATTACGTAAAATTCACAGATGTTTATAAGCTGAGGTAAACATTTTATACAGCTTAGTGACCTGTACATAGTATTTGCCCGTGAACTAAAGACCTATCACCTTTAACTTGTGTATGAATATAGTTGAGCTGAAAGTCCAGACAGGAAATTCCTTTATGAAACCACTCAGTAAGAATAAAAAAACATTATTATTAATGGAGTGAACTATTTATAAATGAGCTATAATAGCTAGCCTAACTTCTCGTAATCACATAGAAAAATAATCTATTAGGAAACTCCAATTAAAAAATGTTTAAAGAATTTAGTAAAATATTCTGCATTGACCAACAAGCAACTAAATGTTTCTTACTTTGGAATTGTTTTTGAGAGATTCTTTGGATTACATAGACATTTAAGTAGCAAATACTTCAGCAATATTCTCTGACTAATGCAAATTAACGTATTCTCGTGGAATAATGTTCAGTGTATCTACCTAATTGGTGTAACCCCTTTACAATAATTTTTCCAATAAAATAAATTAAATCTTCAATTACTGTCGTTATTTTCTTGCAAGTTATCACTTATGTAGAAATTATCCTAAAGAATAAAGGATATATATGAAATTCATATATATGAAAATTATTCTATTTAACAAATTACCGGAAACAGCTTGGTCTGTACCTATAAAAAGATTTAAAATAGTAGTGGAAAGCTGGTTAAAAGAGAATATATTTTATTCTGTTGATAGTGTTTTAACCTGTGATACTAGCACTATAAATCTTAAACTACATGGATATTTTTTTTTATTCTATTTATTTCTGTTTGTGTATTAAGTGTATGTATGTGTTATTGGTATCATAGTTTTAGTATAGATTTTATATATATATATATATATATATATATATATATATATATATATTATTTATTTAATTATTATAACTACATTGTTACCTGTTATCACCTTATAGGTAACTACAAAGTATTTGACAACTGTCCCTTAGACAGAGATTTATATTTATATTAAGAGAATGTTACATTGTAAATCTGACTTTGTCAATTGCACAATGTGTTTAAAGACAATAAAAATTCTTAATTCTTGATTCTTGAAAATGAATAAAACAGTTTTGGTTTCTTTTAGTTATATAATATAATTAATATTTTTCCAATATTAATCATTCTGTAACGCGTCTATCAAATCAAATTCTAAACTGTAGGGTTAAAATCACTGATAATTATTTTTCATACATAGGCGCTCCATTATACTACCCCCCGGTTGTATTAAAGTCGGTACATGACTAGTGTCGCAGTGAAGGTGTAATAGAATTTATTAATACTCACAACACGTTTGTTATTTATATGCAACCTATATTTAGTTAGGGTTATTTCTACATCGGAACATTGCATTGAAAAAACTAGCCCAGCAAATATATTTCCCCGTGTAGCCGTTGTTTACAACGCCAAAGTGCCGCTGTAAGAGTCAGCACGCGTCACTTGTACGGATTTGTATTTCATAAAGCAAGCTTTCAGCTCTCGAAATCAAATTGCCGGCGGCGCCCTATTGGCTGCCGTGATTCGGCTTGAGATGTAAAATTGGCACAGAAGCCTTGGACGGTCTGTGACAAAAGGAATCCGCGCAACACAGCGCAAAGCGCGCATACTCGCCTGGGTAATTACCAACGGGGGTAATTAACATTTTATTGCGCCTTAATAGGAAGCAAGTTATGTGGAATGTCGATGCATACATTTTATATTCTATCCCAGATAAAAGTATTATTACGATACTCTTCTTTGTTAAAGTTTACTATTGACGATGACTTATAATTATAATAGTATTCTGCCACAATTTACATTACTAATGTGTGTCCATCATTATAACAACCTTCTAAAATAATACTGGACTCCAATAGATAAACGTTAAGTTTGTTATTATTACTGGATCTGGATTAATTTGTTGTTTTGGTGTATAATGTCAAGAAAATCAATTCGAATTCAAACCCATAGACGAAATTGATGTATAGAATAGAAACACGGTAAAAATTTAATAAAAAAAGTAATTAAATGAGCGTCGAATTGTTGTTTTTAATTACAGTATTATAAATCCCAGAAATGAAACCAAATACGAATATTCCTTAAAATCTTGAATTTTGAACTAAATGTTCAAAATAATTGAGTAAACATCTGAGCAACGATACTTTTTTTAAACTCTCCCTCTATTCGGTAATAGGTAGAGTTTAAAATTTAATATTTATAATCCTTTCTAGTTTCTAAAAGAATGAAATCAAATCTAAAAAACACATATAGATGTACAGTTGATTAACTGAGTTTTTATGACCCATGTTTTATATTAGGCTACATTTTTCCCTTGATTTTAAGAACGAATCCCCAGAAAAATTCTCCGGAGAGTTTCATAAATATCCTGTATATTAAAACACTAACGCATACATGAAATGACAATATAAAAAACCAATTTCGAGAAGGTTAGTAATTCCTCAACTTTAGTTGATAAACACCATTGCGTTTCTTTTAAAACACAACATCGCAAAAAATATAATTTATATTTTTCATTAATGATTTATGTACAAGAAAAAATTGAAAAATGATCTGTAATTTATCAATTAATTGTTAACTCGTCACAGTCTAGTGTAACAATATGGATATGGACACAGTATTTACATCAATATGTGGTGCTTTCACTTTAAAAACTACGCTGTGACGGGCAATCAACCAACTTTGGATTTATAAGTTCCGTCACAAATCTAGTAATAAGGTTTAGTACACTGAACTTTGTAATCTTAAATAGAGTCTTTCATCCTTCTGAACCTCATACTTTGCATAAAGTTTAAAAACAAAATCATCTAGCAGACTTTTTTGTAAGTATAAGGCTAAGGTATATTAATTTCAGGAAATTGACAATGTTATGGAAAATAAAATAAGTTAGCACACGGTCTGCCGACAAAGCGAGCCGAGGAGTTTCTTGGTTTAATTAAAAATAATAGCACTCAGCGAGCGCTGTTTATGTTTAATTATTATTCATTTGTCTATCAGTGCAAAAGTGACTGGTAACAAGAGGAAGAAAAAGGCTAAAATTATACAATCTTAATATTGAATTAAAATATTTTATTTATTGGTTCTCTAAGTTTGGTTATCTTTAACACATTACAATAAAAATGAATGACAGAACATCGGCCTTAAACTGTAGTTTTCTGAAAAGTGCAGTGCCTACAATTTGCAAAGTCTTACGCAGTATTATCTACGAGAGTGCCTACACATTGCAAGGTCTTATCCAGTGTTGTTTACCTGGCCTTACTAAATGTCAGCCTCAACTGGTTTTCATCATTTTAACCGTAATAGGTTATTGTATCAGGCCGACCGATTCGCGAAAAGTTGACTCGACATTGAAACAGATGCACCCTACCGTCCCCATTGTTGGAAATCGAAAGTAAGGTTTTAGGAGATTAGTAATTAATTATGTCCTACTATTAGGACGACTATATATATGAAAACATATAGTTTAAATTAAAGGTAACGTTCATTTTTTCAAATTCTATCTTATAAATTAATTTTAAAAGTTTTAAATGTATTCCATTTTAATCGACATTTTTCTTGTTGACACGATAGTTTTTCGATAAAAGATTGAAAACTCCTAGCATACGTAAACTCTTTAAGAACGGTTTTATTTCTTTATATTTACTAATAATATTGGTATTGTCCTGCGTAAGTTGGCAACACTAAGGTTCTAAACTTGGCATACTTTGTCTTAGTCCGGTCCACATGGTTCCTTTGTCGTTTAAATGAGTCTTTAAGCTTTAAAGAAAGTAGTGAAATTCATTTCAAAAACAAATGTTAGAAAGTTGTGTAGGACCTCGGAATTGATGATGGACACCACCCTTCTTTTATAGTCTCGAGGTATTCATGTACTGCTGATTTGTATATCATTAGACTCATGACAGAGATATCCACCAGTACATTGCTAGGGGAAGGAACAACCGTTGACTTCAGCAACATTGAAAAACCGTCTAGAAGAGGTTCGTGTCGGGCTTATAAAATAGTATTTTTGGGACATCAAGCAATGAAAAATGAAAATCATTTCAAGACTTTATTAAAAAACACTTATTGGTAGCAAACATCTTTTACTCCCTTGAGGAGTTCTTGGCAAGCCGCTAGTAACATAAATTAATTCACTAGCTGTGTTGCTTGGTTTCCGTGTGAAGAGAAGTGAATGAAATGTTGTAAATGGATGTTTATTGAATGAAACTATAGTATAATTAAGTTATAGGCTAAAGAACGATTTGTCTACCAATGACTTTTGTTACATTTTTTGAGTATTGTTCCTTTTTAATAAAATACATTTAAATTTGAACTTAGATCATTAATTTCTCAAAGGCTCGCACGCGTTAATTATATGCACTGAGAATCTAGGTGCACTTCGAATATCTAAAATGAATCAACTTATCCAACCGAGCTTATAATTTCTATGTAAGTTTGAGTGATTTGGTGGCGAAACCGTGGTTCACTGACTATTTTCTAATAATTTTTATTGTAATTCTACCACTTTCACTTTGGACGGAATCTTTGGTTTGATAATAAACTTAAAAGCGCTCGTTCGCTTGCCTGGTGTAGTCCCCGGGCTAAAACGAGTTTAATTATTTCCAATTACATGTTAGTTTGGGAAAGAAGTAATAACTAAACACGTACGGTTGTGATAGATTTGCTATAACAAAAAAAATTGTGTAAGGACCGATTGCATTACATGTGCTTTAAAGAGTACAAGAAATATACCAAGTAGGGCATTTGTAAATTCAGTGTTAATACAATATAAATGTATGCCAGACACATTGTTGTGTAACAGTAACAGTTCTTGCTGAAGTTTCATGCACGCTTTCAAGCTTATAGTTTTATTATTTATTCTTGAGATATCTTGCGGACATACATACAGACGAAATATTTTTCCAGCCTACTGATTGACAGACTTATATGACGCTCAACCCAAAACTTACGGAGGAAAATTATAATTACCAAACTCGATATTTTCTATGTAGTAAAGAAATGTTAAGCAAAACTGAAAGTCTACAGATGAAATTGCGAACTCGGTGCGTCGTCTTTGGGCAACAAAACATACGTCCAGTTCCTGAGCGTAACACCCTAAACAGGAAACTTCAGTTGAAGGCAAAATGATGTTCCATGCAGAATCACTAACGAAGCTGTTCGCAAAAGTGTAGTTAATTATAGTGAACATGTGAACGTTTCAAATTGTTCCACAAACATGCTCTGGTGTGCAGCAAACTAAGACTCCAGCCTGGCTCAGGCATACATTCAATGGTTGTCTCCGTGTTGGTAAACGGCAGCCGGAGATGGCCTGAGACAGTCCCGCTCAGATCGGTCGCGGTCGCCAAACAATCGACCCTGGCTGGCATTGTACACGCCACATCAAAAACCGGACAGCAGCGCGGGTTATCACTTTAGCGAAAATAATGGTCTACTCAATCTGCGTGACTAATGGACCTTAGGTCCAGACAGTCCTCTGCCCTGTTTCTCACTCTGAGTAAAAAAATTACAAATACCACCTTGCATGATACATGCAACGAAACTGTAGTTACAAAAGACGGACACTAACGTCAAGTGGAATGTTAGTCCACACGGGCATGAATAGTCGTAGACTACGAGTATGTGTAATATGTGAAGGGAATTCATGTGATTTGACGAAGGCAAAGCGGTAGAGATACCATCAAGTACTACTTTCAGGACAACATTGAAAGGTACAAGGCTCCTAAACAATAGCTCCTTCTATCTCCAGGAGTATTTAGAAACGAATCGAGATCAGGATCCCGAATGGCTCTCCCACAGAAGGACATGGCACTATTGGATATGGTTCAGTGAGATGATGTGAGGTACAAGGGTAAGGATTTTCTCCATTGCTATAGCACTTACCTTCTCTAAATTTTAATGTGAGAAACTAGATCTAGATCAATAATAGAGGACCAGGCATCATCTATAGTTTCGAATCTCTCCGGAACCAAGTGAAAGTGAATGTTGTTGCTTAGGAAGCTCATGGTCTTTTTGCATGGCATAGTAAAGGTCCAGATATTAGTTTTTCAAGTGTATATCTATGTTAGAGATGTAGCCTCGAAAAGTGTTTTATAAATATTAAATAACATAGTATGAATAAACCTTTAACACTTTTTAAACTTTTATTTTTCTTACGATGTACATTTCGAAATCAGTGATTTCATCTTCAGGTACAAAATAAGGTTAAGTTAATTATAAAAATAAATAATTAAAACCAATTTGTCATGTGTTTTTTACTACCTTGGTGGCTAAATTTGTTGTATTTAATTTTATGTGAGATCAATGTATATTGTTTAAAAGTCTATCGAATAATAAATTTTTTGTTAGAAAATCTTTGTCATTTAATAATATATTATGATTAATTTTGGCACTTTTGTAAATTTCAAAATGTTTTAAAGTAGATAATAAGCGACTTTTTTTTTGCTTGTGTGTGTAAAATTTCAAGATTGTTTTCGATGTTAGTATGTGTATGGCCGGTGTTATTTAAATGGTCTGCATATTTTGAAGATTTGATGATGTTTTCAATGCCTTTATGTGTTCATTAAATCTAATTTTGAAGGATCGGCTGGTTTGTCCAATATATATATGTTGTAGTAAAAAACACATGACAAATTGGTTTTAATTATTTATTTTTATAATTAACTTAACCTTATTTTGTACCTGAAGATGAAATCACTGATTTCGAAATGTACATCGTAAGAAAAATAAAAGTTTAAAAAGTGTTAAAGGTTTATTCATAATTATGTTATTTATATGTATATCTATCTTTCGCGCAATTAAGTATGTCTCTTGTTAAATTTCAAGAGGGGACTCTTTTCTTACACCAATATGAGAATAATAAAGGTGACATAGTTTCACTTATCATACGTATACATAAGGTTTTCAGGAAAAACGCCAATCTTTGCTTTAAATTTACCCACCGACACTGATGGGTATTAGACCCCCCCCCCACCCCCCCCCCCCCCCACCCCCCCCCCCCCCCACCCCCCCCCCCCCCCACCCCCCCCCCCCCCCACCCCCCCCCCCCCCCACCCCCCCCCATGGAAGTTACTGGCATTGAGAAACAAGATGTAACTGATCGTTATACTAAAGCATTTTAACTTGATTCTTTCTTTTTTGATACAGGAATTATTTGTCCACTGTTTTATATTCCTTAAACATTCCATTCTTGATAAAACTGCTGTCACTGAAACATCCCCAAGTTGTGAATTTAAGTAGTAACTACCTATATAATGATTTTAAAATTACATTTGTTTTAATTTTAGTCCATACAATTATTTTGTATTAGTGTAATTACATTATTGAAACTTGTTTACTCAAATCATGCATTTTTATTTACACACAAAGTATACATTATTTTAAGTACATTTATGTATAAAATAAGGCACTAATTTAATCAATTTTATTGAATTTAGTTCTGCAGTGTCTTTGATTTTAAGTCCCACAGTCAAACTGCTGCTGTTACCAGTTCTAGAGCTGGTTCTGTGGACTCTAAATAATATTTATATTAAGGTTTACATTTTACTCTAATGTGTATCATCTATACTTTCCTTTATTATGTTATTAAAACTCATAGTAAATACTAGATGAACATAAAACAATAAAATGTTATGAATAAAAACGTACTAAAGAACATTTACTTATATGCCATGGTATTGTAAACGTTTGTAACATAAAACAGTTTTTACATTTATATGTATCAGTTAAAAAAACATTATTGTTTTGAGTAGCTGAATATGAAATAATATGTACTCAGGGCATTCTTAATGAGAAATATTTGCATATATACAATAATTTCTTTTTCCTTTTTGTTAAATAAAAACCATACAGAAAGAAATTTTGGACAGTAAAAACTTGGTTTGTGCCCTTGCTAACAGGGAAGTACACAATAATTTACTGCAATGGTCTTTTATCAGCAAAATATAACCCATTTTTGTCAAAAGTATTAAATAGAACAACATAAGGCTGTCTTAAATGAACACCTTTTCAGGTAAAACAAGTGATTATGTATTTTATACTCGTAAGATAATATCATTAATTTCATCTCTGTACTTTTGAGTCTGATCTCTGTATTGGTTTTATTTTTCCATGCAAACCATTCAATACTATTCAAAGAGGGCTTGTGGGAATAGGAATATGATACTATCATATTATTACTATTGTATTATTAGTGTTATTAGTATTTAGATGAATAATTAAATGGTCTCTAAATAGTAACAGTTAATAAGAAAAGAGATGAAGAAGATATCCGTAGTAAGGGGTATAGTATTGCAAAATGGACTCATGAATGAGTGTTCTTCTATGATATAACTAAATAGAGATTGCGGGAGAAAAATTAGGATTCATTGGTAAGATGCTCTCACGAATCAGGTATTTTCAAGATATTTCTAAAGCGGACCTTGTTATTAAGAACTACAAAATAAACGTGAATATTTAAGCCAACAGTTCTAAAAGAATTACTACATCACGATAATCTATCAATTATCAAGTTGGCCATCTACATCCCAGCAGTAGACTCTCAAAAGTCAAGTGTCCAAAACAGCATTGAGGTCCACATATGAAACAATTGAGAAAATGAGTTCATCCTAAAAATAAGAGAGTATGAGAATATATTAGAATCTTCAGCACGCAATTCATTTTAATACTTAATACAAGTTGCTGAAGATGTTAAAATCTGTATTGATAAGTGTTAGTTATGTCACAGCCAGATCATCTAATAATCGAATCACAAACTCCAAAATTGGAACTAACCAACAGGACTTAAATACAAAAGGTATATCACGGATTTCTACACCTATATTTTCTCCGTAATAGATCATGACCACGCTTTAAAAAAAAAACCAGTCTACTAGTGTACGATAAGCTGAAATAGCTCATAACTCCTTTCATATATCTACTCTTACTGATTCAGAACTCAAGGTTGCTTTTTGAATATTTTTTGTATTATGCCTGCAGCAATACGGTTTCTGTAAGCTCTTGTTTCTTGAAATAAATTAGTTTTTATGAGCCATTAGCTTCCGAGATTATAACTGTTCTTTCGGAGATTCCAACCTTTAAATGTAGAAGCTACTCTTAAGGACCACCAGGCTTGTAGGAGATCCATTTCTAGAGCCTGGTCTGGGAGCACCAAGACTCAATCTATACTGTATAGGATCGTTCGGTCTGTGTATCAATCTAGTTTTTTCTGCTATAAACCCATGTATTTTCAGCTTCCATCCTGTTCCGTATTTGGTGTCTTTTAGTTCCTAATCTTTTCTCATATTTGGAATTTCTTGTGACAAAAATTATAAATCTTGAAATCTCTTATTCTTTAATCTAATTTAACCTAATACTGGCTGGGAACATTAGCGATTACATTATCTGATCAACACTTGTAGTTCAGCAGTAATAATTTACATGGCCTACTATAAGATCAGGCTATGTGTATTAATAATTCACAATTTCATTATCAGGTTCCTAGACTAGATTTTTTTAATGGTTTATACCATTCAACAAATGTTATCCTTTGAAATGTGTGCTGATTTTCACTATTCATTCCATTAATCCAATTGAATTTAAATACTAAGTTATATCAGCTGACTCAGTCACTGAATTGTTAAATGTATGTTGTAAATTAAGTATACACAATAACCAACGTAATTATTCCTATTTTGCCAATATTGATAATCATTAAGATCATATTGGTGTTCTGCTCCTATTTTTATTTAGCCATACATAAGTCTACATAAATTACAATGACAATTTGTTTATGCTCCAGTAAGCTATTTCAAAGTTGGTAAACTAGTTTTATATCCATGTTAATTCATCTTCAGATTCATGGATATATATTGTAGATGTCATAAATTGATCAAAAGTAAGTAGTGTGGGTGTGTAAATAGTTTCAGTCCTGAGGTTACCTATCTTCAGCATGAAACGAATCTGAACTCATTAAAACTAGGAGTTTTATTGGGATCCACAACTAATTAAAAGATGTGTATGGAAGCTAGGGTTGTTTTAAACTACTTATTTATCCAGGATGTCAAATGAGCGGAACAGCCAGCTTTGATTGTTCAGTAGAAAATCTTCCGATCATACATCTACGAAGTCTGAACACACCCACGACACTATAAGGATGATAGTAAAAAAATAAATATTTCATAACAGAACACATCCTGTAGAACAGAAATGTACTTAAACACGTCTAGAAACTTGTATAAGAGAGTAGTTCCCAAACATACTAATGATGTACGGTAACAGAGAACGTAATAAATTGTAACGCCAAAGAGGAAAGCGGCACGGTACTATCATAGGCAAATCTTTTAAATTTGCTGTGATCTATTCACTAACGTTGATCAACTATCACTCAGCCTGTATGCTTAAGCAGTACTTTGTTAAGTTTGTTATTGACGTGAACGGCTAATATGATTTTGGACATTTTCCATCGTTAAACACACAAACAAGACTTGTACCTGTGCAGTGACAACCTGGATTGGACTCCAAGCAGCTCTGGTATGATTTGTTTATTTTAACCTTAGTAGTTATGAATTAAGTTAGTTATCCACTTGAGGAAGAAATCAGATTGTCAGATCCAGACAGTGAACGATTTTTTACTTCCAGAATGTTCCAAGCAGCTCTGGTATGATTTGTTTATTTTAACCTTAGTAGTTTTGAATTAAGTTAGTTATCCACTTGAGGAAGAAATCAGATTGTCAGATCCAGACAGTGAACGATTTTTTTACTTCCAGAATGTTCCAAGCAGCTCTGGTATGATTTGTTTATTTTAACCTTAGTAGTTTTGAATTAAGTTAGTTATCCACTTGAGGAAGAAATCAGATTGTCAGATCCAGACAGTGAACGATTTTTTTACTTCCATAATGTTCCAAGCAGCTCTGATATGATTTGTTTATTTTAACCTAGATGTAGTTATGAATTGAGTTAGTTATCCACTTGAGGAAGAGATCAGATTGTCAGATCCAGACAGTGAACGATTTTTTACTTCCAGAATGTTCTTGCCAATTTTAATAAAGCTTTGATTTGAATCATAAATTTGATCCCAAAATGATATATTCCTATACAAATTTGTTTAGGCGATATAATGCTGTATGTTGATTTGAAATCTATCTAAAATGTTATAATTATGTTTCCTAATCAGCCATCAGAACACAGTTTTTTTCTCTAGTCTACGATATTCTCTTAAACTGTATGTAGAGCTTCAGTTAAGCAGTAGTCCTACAAGCTTCTATTTTGAGTTTCAAAAACTTTCTATAATAATTGAGAGTAACTATGCACCAAATTCATCGTTGGGCACAAAACGAGCTAATCACCCAAAGAGTGCCAAATGGTAATGTCTGCTCATATACACAAAAGGAATTACCATATCGAATCTGCAACTAGATGCAATGTAAATAAATCCAGTACCACGAATGACTTTAGTATTAGCAAATATTGACTGAGACTGAAGTACCAGGTAGTCGCTTCGCACTCACAAGCGCAAAGGTTGGGGCTAGCCCACCTCATGCCATTTTCAGTACCGGATTAGTAACATCTGTCTTGAATAAGCAATACTCTGTGAAAATTTCAGTGTATTATACGTTGTTTGGAATAGTATTTTTCGTTTCCCTTTCTATTATCTATTTACTATACTGATCACCAGGGGTGCCCATCCCCCTCAAAGGCTATGGCGCATTCCCCCCCAAAGAAATTTACCATTCATGGGGGTGTATAAATTATACAGTATAATTATTGTCAATTTTTTTTTAATAAAATGTATAAACAACACATATGCCCATACAATATAATAAATCAATGTACAGTACTATAATTAAAAGTCAAAATGGCTAGAGGTATTTCAAAAAGGTAACTAACTTGATGAACTTAACCCTTTATTACCCTTGATAGTCTTTATAAAGCAGCAGTTTTTTCCTGTTCTCACTTGAAATGCCAAATTTGTCTATGATCTCACTGTTTGGAATTGATTGTAAAATATCCTTTTCGGATGCCAAAACCAACATATCAGATAACCAGGTATCACCCATACTGCTTCTCAATCTATTTTTAACGATTTTAAGTTTGCTCATTGCTCTTTCAGCTGAGCAACTTGTTGCTGGCAGGGCGAGAATTATCTGATACAATGATGTCAAATATGGAAACCCAGATATGTTCAATAAACAGCGATAGGGTCTTATAAAGCCCTTCTTGATCCATTGATCAAGATTATCGTTGCTTTGCAATTGTACTTGTACAATCCAATGTTTCATCAGAAGAATCTTGGGTTTCAACTTCAACTTCTTCATTGGTTAGTCTTGCATTTTGTATTTATCATCTTTTGAAGAAAGGACATCTGACAGGTCAATATTTTGATAGCTGCCTTTGTATAACTGCCTGAAAACATCAAACTCCTCACAAAGTTTCTCGTATCCAATCCATAGTAACCACACAGGGTCACTGACAATGTCTGGGTTTAGGGTGTCGTCCCCAGTGTTTAGCAGCTTTTCGTGAGAAAAAATGAGTCATTTGCTGCACAAAATTTAATGACCTTTCAGGAAAACGATCATGTAGTTGTGTGATCACGGAATCAATCACTATAAAGAAGACTTCTGTCCTCAGTTTTGCCATAGGATCTAATATTATTTCATCAATGGCAAGTTCGTCCATGAATCTTTTTCTCTTTCGGATTCGTTTGTTTGAAGTTTTCTGGAGATTGTGTTCTTGAGGAAAATGATTAATACTGCCCACCATTTTGTCCCATCCCTCGTCGGTTCTCATAGATTGGAGTTTAGAAATAGTTTCAGACACCTCTGTCGGAATCATTCCATAGCCAATAATTTTTAGACTGTAAACAAACAGTCACTGTTGACCAGAATTTTGAATAGTTCGGCAGCAAATGATCATAACTGCAGCAGATTCATAATCAAATAGTGCTTTCAGAAGTCCTTGTGCTGATGTTCTTGAGTCCGTTTCAGATTGAGTGTTATCAGATATGTCTTCCAGGGTTTCTCTTAGGACATCATAGCAAGTTATAACGGTTTTTTACGGCATCGTTTTTTTTGCTTGACCACCTTGTCGTATTGACTCTTTTCAAACGCGTTTTTTCTAGTCTGACATGGACCTTTTTCTAACTTCTCTACGAAAAATATGATGTCTTTTATGTCCAGACATGAAATTGTACAGTTCTTGCAGAGTTGAGAACATGTCCCTTATTTGTGGGCACAATTCCATTGATTTTTTCGACAACTAAGGCAAATCTATGCGAACAACACCAAATGTAGAATGCTTTAGGGCATTCCTTGAGGACAAATGATTTGACCCCACTAAATGGACCACGCATGTTTTCCCGCACCATCCATGCTCTGCCCAATCATACCATTCTTATTAAATCCAATTTCCTGGAGAGTTTTTTAATAGCTCAATTGATAAGTTTTTGCCAGTTGTGTCTCCGCTAGTAAAAACGTTAACAAGCCGCTCTTCTGGCTTCACATTCTCTTTGATTTCTCCGAATGTATCTCTGTGATCGACATATCAAATTAGCACTGTTGTGCATTCCTTCTTGCTAACATCTTGTGTGGAGTCAAGAATTATAGAATACGTATTAGTTTCATTAACATGATCCACAATTATTCTTGAAACAACAATTCTATTCATGAGATTTATTAAATCATAAATGTTTTTGTAACTCAGAAAATTAGAACCAAGTTTAGTTTTCTTTTCTTTTGACTTATCAAGCTTCTCCAAATAAACTCTTGCGTCTGGGTTATACTTAGCAAGCAATCGAAATAAATTTACTAGTTTTCCGTTTAGAGGCCTTTTTATTTTGAAAAGCCAACATCTCCTCGGTCAGATACCGACAGCAGTCTATAACGACCGATAGAACCTCACGGTTGATGACTGACTAATTTATCAGCTCAGTCAAATCAGTATCAACTCTTTTTTTGGATATCCATTGCAATTTACCAATTTGAGAAGAAATATGGATTTTTGATTTTTCATGAAGTTCAATATCTCGATCTCCTCTATGATCCGTCCAACCCCTATAACCTGTGGTACCCCAAATTGTTCTTTCTGATGGCAAAGCAAATATCAAACAATGCAAACAAAATACAGCATCAGAATGTCTACTGTAAACAAGCCACTTTCCTATCTTTGGTTGTTCCAACTAGGTAAAAGACTTTTTTTAACTTTTGGGTTGAGTTTTCTACCGGATGAGAAAGGGAAAATCTATTATACTTAAGTCTTGCGATTCCAGCTTTAGTGCTTTCGTTAATTAGTTCAGCAGAGAGTCTTTTGTTTGCATAAAAATGCTGGATCTGTAGGATCGATTGTAGAGAATTGAAGTTCGGTCAAAGTAATAGGTTCAGGTATCTTCTCTGTGGGTATGTTGTCCTCTATATTTTTTTAAAAAACTTCGTCTTAATCTTTCTGGTGTTGAAATTAGCAGGCTAGTTTCCATGGAGGACGTTGGAAGTTCAATTTCTTTATCGTGAACAAGTATTAGAGGCGTATATTTAGATCCATCTCCTCTTTGGTGACACTGCAGCTCAACTTCTTCGTCGTTGCGATCTTGGGACAGCTGATGTTTCCAGAATGTGGATTGTCTTCTAGCCCAGGCACCACCAATCTAAATATATAGAAATGCTGTCACTGTAAACTTTTTATATCAATAATCTGCTAGTCAAAATTTAGTAAAATCTATAAACCCTTTTTTCAAGTACAGATTAATTAGAACTGTTTTTGAGTTTTATTATCAATAATATGCCACATTCTGCTACACTGAACAGGAGATATATAAACGAACACACATAAAGCCATATATTTTTAGAGAAACCTCTTTTGTCTCAGGGCACCTCAAAATGGTAATATCATACTTAAAGTGGTAAAATATATTATGACAAAATGATTTTTTTTTAAGATAGCAACTCCTTTCTACATACAGAGAGTGTTAATAGGTAGAAGGGGCAAAGAAAAAGCTGTAATCTGTAACAATAACAAGTAAAACGATCTTGATATTTTAATTACAAAAACTCTATAGACCAATAGACTTATACATTATTAAACTAAATTGTATTTGAATTTTTATTTCATTAGATGCTTTTGCTTATTACGTATTGGACCAATACTACTTAAATATTTGGCTGATAGTATGTTTGTTAATAATGTAAAATGCTAATATTTACATATATTTAACTTGTTTCCATTTCAGGGCAGGCCTCATCTCTTCAATACAGTATAATATTTACTTGCATTTTGAAGTTTTTTAATCATTTTTTAGTCTTCTTTTATAAGCTTTGTCCTTTTCTATGGCCTTCAATACCTTAATTAATTGTTACTTAGAAAGGTTTTTAATGTTTTGAAAGCTTTAGGGGTGAGTCATTAATAGAGCATAGCCTATATGTGTTTACTCCCTCCTTATAAAATTGAACAAACTAAGATAATGGACTTTTTTTACTGTAATATTGCGGTACCTTTCAATAGCCGATGATTGCGCAGATTTGATGGTTGAGGTTCGTCGTCCATAGTTAAAGTAGAACGTTCTTCACGTCCCATGTAGGGTATCCAAGGTCCATCACCTTCTTTCTCCTCTGTTATTTTATATTTTATATCAATATTGTTTTTGAACTTATAGAGGTGTTTCTTTTTACAGTGTGTCTAGCCACTTGTCATGGCGGTGCGCCGTATTGAACATTAGTTCCAAACACTTATATTTGAATGCCTTTTTTAATTTATGAGGCATTATTTAATTCTATAAAAACAAAAGTTATAGTTAGCACAGAAATATAGTTGCTACTTAATACTAAAGTCGTATAACAAAAACGAAACAGAAACGCACACACGACATTCAAGTGGTCACTACGTTCGTAAAGACACTAATTATTGTGTTGTGTTGAGGTTATGTTTACACACTACACACTACACTTGAAGACAATGCGTGACTGACTGAGCACTGGGCGGCGCGGAAGGGATGAGGTGCGTGGACTTCCCCTTGACAATGACCTTTGCAAGGCGGGGGCGGGGGTCTGTTGTTGGTCTAAAATAGAACTACTGCATTCGCCTCGTTTGAAGTGCAAAGTTTAATTTGCTTTTATTTATTTTTTTTCCTCTCACGGCTTTAATTTGTTAAAACTACTGCAAACTTGTACATTTTTTTTAACTTTGTAAATAACATATCCGAAACCCGCTTTTTAAAGTTCTCCCCCCCAAAATTTTCATTCCCCCCTAATTTTTGTTTCAATGGCGCAACTTGCGCCATTGCTCCCCCCCGTGGGCGGCCCTGCTGATCACTATATGATAAAGTCCTAATCCCTGCATTTATGTGTGTGTGAAACTAACGCATTCGTTATTTGATACTATAAGTCCATCTTCGTACTACGATCGTCAGTTTCACGTTCATATGGTGTTACTTATTTTTATGCCTATCCGCCTTGTTAATTTGTGTGTTCACTTGTATCCCAACTGATCTTATTGCATCAAGTTCTACCTTTGTTCGAACTACGATCGTTATTTCCGCGTTTGTTAACGAACTTGTGTTCGATGCCATTGTCTATCCGCCTCGTTTTAGGTTGGGTGCTTAATTTGTATCGCGACTGTTAGCCTACTATTGCGTCAAGGTCTGTCTTTTTTCATACTCTGATCTTTAGTTCCACGTTTATGAACGTACTAGTGTGCGATTTGGCTAGGCTTCAGTAAGTCCAGTTTTCATTAAGTCCAGGACCTTGTATTTTTCCATCTCTCCCCAAAAGTTATCCTCCTTGTCGAATTCATTAATACTTGATTTTGCATGTCAAACTACTATTTTAGTAGGTGAGTGTTATGATATTACAGTAGGATTGTAACGCGCTCTATATTACACTTGCACCCATTTGTGATGTATTTGCTACCTGTTGATCATCGACGACCTAGTTACTTGGCAACAGCTGGCGCCACAACACACCACAATGATGGCCCCCGCCGAACAGGTATGTTACCTAGAATATAGGCTACTTCCGCTTCTATTGTTGCAAAAGGGGAATTCCGGTTTTCTTAAGTACTTTAGATGTTTTATTTGGAGAACGTTGGTTCCTTACGTCTTTATTGTTTTTTGAGGCTTAATCGCAATAGTAACAAAATACATTGCCATAGAATCGCTTTATTCCAGGGAGTGTCTAAATAAGTATCTATACCTAGAGACAACGAGAACGTGATTTAACTTTTTGTAGGATTGCATACAATTATGGATACATTGATTTAATGATAATCAATATAGTTACAGTTTTAATACATCCCTTTAGAATTGAAAAATAAGGGTGCTTACTTTACAATTGAGATAAAAAATTAGAGAGAAAAATAATTTATCTCGTCTGAACAAAAGATTTGAGTTTATATTTAAATTTGTCCACACACTATTTAAAATATTTAAATCAATAATTAGTTTAGTAAAGACACGTTGTTGCTGAATGAACATTCTAGTTGGCTAGAAACTCCACATGTGTAAGGAATGATGGATTTCATTGAAAACTATGTTAAATTACTTAACTTCTGATAAATTATTTGTTATTTACTCGTATTTATACAGATGCTAATTTAGTAATCCCTTGGCCTGCAATGAGTTTGTCAGGTATTTTTCAACATTTAAACCAATAATTCGTGGCCACCTTTTTTGTTGAGAAATGCTTAAGTTCGGTCTTTATACTGAATAGCCAAATTAGAATAACTTGTTAGATAGTAGTGTGGATATTGACGGTTTCCTGAGCCACTTACGTTATCTAATGTACTTTTCAGATAGTCAACCAACTCATGTTTATGAGTTCATAAAAAGCTATTAAAATGTCAAATCTATTCAAAACATTGGAAACTGGCATTGTTACTAAGGTCGTTGATCTCGGGGTTTCTGGCGTTAGTAGTTTTGGTTTCACTAGCCCTGTTCGTAAATGGTGCCACATATAGTAAAAGTTAGATACTTTACTACCGCTATTTGTAGTAGACTTAGGCAGACACTGTGTACTTTACTTTTATATGCATTTAAAAAGCATCATTCAGTTTAAATCTTCAATTTTCTTATATACTGAGCAGAAAATAATTACGGAATGGGTTAAAATGTGGTTTATTACTTGAAAACTAAATTTAAATCAATGTTTTACTATTTCTTAACACATTACCACGAAAATAATTGGGACATTTAAATATCTGTGAAGCGAATCCCTTTGGTAATTTTGTAAAAACACATGCTTTTATATTTCAGCCCATACGTGGTGAATGGTTTCTCCTAATGAAGACACATAATTATTGTCAGTCTCTAATATAAATATTTCATTAATAAATATAAGATACTGCGATAGTATGATACAACATTAGTATAATAACGGTGATGTTGCCTAAGTTAACAACTTAGTTCAACAAAACTTTAACTCGGCCCTTTTAGTTGGCTTTGCTAGATGGAAGACAGTGGAAGAAAGAAATATATACACACTTTTACGTTAAATAATATTAGTAATATGGCATCTAAATTTCCATATGCTACTGTCAGTTCTTATATCTAAAAAATCTGCAACGTGTTTAAGCATTGGCTTGCAAAGACGTCTCAGAAAAACACTGGAATATGATGTTCTTTGAATGTTCGCATCAAAACTGAGTACATAAACGTCGTCAATGAAGGGTCCAACTGACCCAATTGTTGTTGCAGTGTCACTGACTGATATATCAAATAGCGTGATCGATGTCATCAAACTCGATTAAAGCCATCGAATTGTCTGGTCAGCTTCGAGATAATCGATTACTTGGGCGGGTTTTCACACGCGATCATTGATTGACTGAAACTAAACCTGTGAGTTAGTGGATAAACTCGGCCAAACTAACAGATATATTTATAATGTAATTGAGTGATAAAATAGTGACAATCGCTTTCTCTGGAAAGTCTGAAAGAAGACATCGTTGGTTTAAAATGTCATTAATTTAACGTTAATTTTTTAAACGTTGTGTATGTTTATTATTGACGTGACAACGTCTTAAATTAGGTTGCGGCTCGGAGTCACTCATGAAAAAGTGTAACGCCCGGTAACGTTACGATGCCCGTCCAGTGGGTCCGCCGCACGGGATAAAGCAGATAACTGTGGGTCCGCCGCACGGGATAAAGCAGATAACTATGTTTATTCGTGAAAATGTGGAGTACTTAGATTCGTCATTTACAACAACTACAACAATAAAGGTAAATAATTGTACACTGATATTTCATTATCGTAAACTATGATTGATTGATTTAATTGTTAGATTGACACAAAAGTTGAGAAACTGAGTTTATAGGTTATGTCATACTATTGACAAATGTTGATAGTGTTAAGAAAATTATTAGTTTAAATCACTCTGCAATCAATCGTAATTCAGTCGATTGAGAAGAAACAGCGCGTATTGCTAGTCAAACATTTAAAATAACAAATTATAACCTCTAACCTGTCATAAACAGTGCGACCAAACAAACGAACTAAACCGACCAATCACCACGCGCGGAGTTAGAATTTAACTGTGTTTAGCAAGAATTTCAAATTCCAATTTTAGTAAATGTTTTATTCAACTTTACCATTTACAATAACAAATTTTAATTAATTTCAAATTATGTACAATGTTTTAGTAAACAAAATATATTTCTATAGTTAAAATTTGTGCAATTCTTATTTTCATTCAATTCCTTGTTTCCTATTGTGCAATTTAATAATATTCATATCAATAAATATTCTACCGAGAAAAAGACGTTGTCACGTAAAATCTTCGCCCGTAAAACCGACTTTACAGGCAACCATAATTTTTTGGTCTATTTTACATCACTCTCTTCAGAATTAAACTATCTACAAGTTTTGGTTAAAAAGTTTGCGTGTTTATTACCTATTTGATGAAGTTAATGTACTTCAAATCTAAACAAAGTATGTTTTGTCGAGACTGAATTTTGCATATTTTGTGTGATATCGCAGTTATGGATGGTCTTAAAAGTCTGGGACATATTTTATTCAATTTTTCAGTTCATTTGACTTAAAAATCCCATAAATTTAACACCTAAATTTATTCCATAAAAACACTTCGTAGTTTCGCTTTATTTCCGCCTTTCCCAGAAAATCAGGCGAAATCTTTATCTGGCCGTAGGCAGGCAGAGGGTAGGCCGGGACTCTTGTCCCTTCTGAGGTAGCATCTCTGCAACAAGCAGAATGGCTACTGGTCATTTGTACGTCCAGCCCTAAATGGGGCTATTGTTGCGTTGGGTCGTGGGGAATTTTTAAATGTGTGGTTTTAATTTCGGTCGGTTAAAAGTAGTCTAGTTGGTTGGGTAGTGGAGTGGAGAGTCGTTGGTTTTTGTTGTCCGTTCATTCTTCTAGGGTGGGTCATCTAGTATAACCTTTAGTTGTGGATATATATATATATATATATGTATATATATATATATATATATATATATATATATATATATATATATATATATATATATATATATATATATATATATATATATATAATTCATTAAATTTGTGTAAACAGCAATAGCTTTATTTTAATTTCAATAAATATTAAATGCCGCCAAGTAAGAGATCCGGGTTCGAATTCCAGCAGAGCAAGTATCTGTTGTGAATCAATCTTTATTCCTAATAATGTATTGTTATCAAATCCTTATTTACATTTTTTATTAGTACTTATATCACAAATGGACGTTGTATTCAGAAATTTAAGGTTAGGACCATTTTCTTTCTGGAGTATCTACACAATTTTGAATGTACGCAAAAATGTCTTCAAATTCATTTTCCAGCAAACATTACTGTCTATATAGTTGATGTAAATTAGCAAGGATATATTATACAGGGTGTAAATTAAGTCTGGAACCTCTTTTTTAATTTTTGAACCATAATAGAAAGAAATACCAAAGTTTACACGTGCTTACTGGTGATAGTAACGCACACATCTGCCCAATTACCGACCGGATAATCCCTTTGGGGGACGGTCCACAAGGAGTCAGACAAAATTCTTAAATAGCAGCATAGGTCAAGTTTGGTATCAACTTAAAGGTCTTACTTAGCAGAGTACATGCCGCAAACCGGATTTCAAAAGGTGGATTTATTTAGTTGTTATAGCTATTTGAATTTTAAAACAATTGAACAATGTAAATTATTAAGTATTACAAGTTAGCACCAATTTTTAAGTACCTGTGATCAAAGTAAGTGTTCAAAATGTTCCCCTCCCATCATATGACAATGTAGTAATCGAAGCCAGGAATCAATAATTATTACCATAAACACAACTACTGTTAGAATGTGAAAGTGGCAGATTGAGTCATACACAGCATCCACAGAAACTTAACGTTTGGGCAGGTATTATAGGAAATCAAATTATGGGCCCATTATTTATCAATGGTAATTTAAATGGTGACTCGTATCTAGCAATGCTCCAAAATGAGATAATTCCTGCACTACAAGCTGCTCTTGGTTGACAATTTAAAAAAATTTATTTCCAACAAGATGGCGCGCCACCACACTTTGCTCTCCTTGTTAGAGAATACTTGGATACAATATTCCTTCACAGATGGATTGGAAGACGTGGTGCAGTAGAGTGGCCTGCTCGTTCCCCTGATTTATCTCCGCTAGATTTTTTTCTTTTGGGATACCTCAAAAATAAAGTTTATCGTACTAAGCCTAAGAAGATTTGGCGCACCTAAGAAATCTCATAGTCCAAGAAGCTCAAGATATTCCTCGTGACTACCTTCAAAATGCAGTGGATGGCTTTTACAACCGCCTAGGACATTGCCAGACGATGGTAGGGGAACATTTTGAACACTTACTTTGATCACAGGTACTTAAAAATTGGTGATTACTTGTAATACTTAAAAAATTCAAATAGCTATAACTACTGAATGAATCCACCTTTTTAAGTCCGGTTTGCGGCATTGTACTCTGCTAAGTAAGACCTTTAATTTGATACCAAACTTGACCTATGCTGCTATTAAAGAATTTTGTCTGACTCCTTGTGGACCGTCCCCCAAAGGGATTATCTGGTCGGTAATTGGGCAGATATGTGCGTTACTATCACCAGTAAGCACGTGTGAACTTTGGTATTTTTTTATATTGTGGTTTAAAAATTAAAAAAGAGGTTCCAGACTTAATTGACTCCCTGTATGTTATACTATTATTATAAGAAAATGCAGTATCGTGACATATAACAAAAATCCGTCGTCTCTCACTCTCTCAACATTCTATGACGTTCTTTCTTTGGAAATGTCAACGCGATCTAAGCTTATTGTTCAAGTAGTAAACATAGAATATCAACAAAAGGATTTTCAGGATTTTCCGGATTACAAACAATTTTGTTCTACGTGTTACATAAAACATGTGAATTGAACAGAACGCTCGAGCACTTGCTTTATTTTCTGAGATGCCTAGAATATGTATTTCATAAAAGTATTTAATTAATTAATTAATGTGTTTTTTTGTCAGGATTTGGCCCTAGTTTGTGATTTGTTCAGGTAGTTTTGTTTATGGCCTGACAGCATAGCGAGGAATTGATGATTAGTTATCTGATTTTGACTTATATGAAAATTTACTATTTTCAGGAGAAGTACCTACTTTATCTTGTTGCAGCGGTAGATGGAGAAAACATCCTTAGTCTACAACAAGAATGGAACACTACACATTGTCTCAGCTGACCTATCACCATCATTATCCTCTGCAGTCATCCTCGTCATCAGTTTCCTGCTGGGCGTCAGCTACAACCTCATCGTGACGACCGCTATTTTGTCCAACAAGAGACTCAGGAGGTCGCCGTTCCACGAGGTTCTCGTATTGATTTGTACTACTTGTCTACTTGATTGTTTAATGACTGAAAGTCTCGCCTTTGGGTTCGTGTTGGGTTCACGTACCGACTTCTGTAGGACCTCCGCTGTAGTCTTCCTGATCTTCCTCTTCGCTCACTCAGCTTCCCTCAGTCTTCTTTGCCTTGAGAGGACTTTCACACTCCGTGAACAACCAGTTGCAGTCAAGGTGTGCATGGCAGGAGCATTATCCATTTGGATTTTGGGATTGCTTCTAGTGTCGCCTTTGTTCAGTACCTTAGATATCCACTATTTCCCAAACAGGTCAGTGCTTTCAGTTATATCTACTTTTAAGTTCTCAGGCTTATACAGCTGTCGTGGTCTTTACTGATCTGCCAGTTTTGAGCCAACACTTTTGGCTCAAAATAGCTCTTCACTGCAAGGCCAAAATAATTCAAGATTTGGATTGTGTTGGTAATTTTTCGACATTTTTTGAACCGGGAAAATTCTGATGATAGACATATTTGTACTTTTTGCTTTAATGGGATTTACAGCAGATATCCACAAAGGTTTAAACAATGCAGTGTTAGTTAAATTTAGAATTAATTTTTAGATACATGCTTAAATAATAGTTCAAGAAAATAGTATTTGATCTTAAAAATTGATGAATAATCTTATTTCAGACCACATAGTGATAAAAGCCTAAGAATAAAGTGGTCGTCAACCCATCTCAAATCTACATCCCATCTGTTGTCAGCTGACAAACAGGTTTGCTTCTGATTCCTCTAATAATACTAAGTGTTGAGGCTTTAGATGCACCTGTTGTAGTGCAATCAAGAGAAATCTCATATATGATCACAGGACACCTAATAATCATTCGTCTTAGTAACTAACTATATTCAATAAACTATTCTAGTAGCAGAAAAAAATCGTTAGCCTACTTTACTTTTCAGTGTAATTTTATTTATATACCTAGAAATTAAGTAGGAGACAACTGTAATAATTATTAATACCTACTTCATCCTCATCGTTATAAATTGACAAATATATTTGGGTCAATCAGATTTTTGGCTATTTTAAAAATATTAACATGACATTAAACTGTCTAAATTTGTTAAATTTTCTTTTAATAAACAACCTACTTCAGAAAGTAGGTTGTTTATTATCAGAATAACTCTACAACTATATTTTAGCGCATAGTGAAGTAGGGGAATTTATTAATTCTAAACTTTTGGGTACTAAAGTGGATTATATCTTATAAATTGGAGGGAACACATAAATTATATCACATCCAAACTATCAACTAGACTCTTTATTGTAAATATTGTCTACTTTAGAAACTTTTATTAAAGTGTTTTTGTTTTTTCTATTCATACATTATATAGACTATGTAATCGATCACACTATGAGATCTCTATTATAAAAAATGTACAACGAATCTTTCATTTACAAAGAAGAGCTATTAGGTATATTGAACATTTAAAGTATAATGAATCATGTAGAAATATTTTCAGTTACACAAAATTCTAACTGTTCCATCAACCACAACAGACACATTTTTTCACTCAGACTATACAAAATGAAATGAAACTAAACCAAGCTTTGTAGGTAGAAGTTTTTAAAGCTCCCTTATTCCTTGAAGCTTGGTTTCTCAAAACCAAAACTAAAATTAAACTTCGTAAATAGCTGGTCAATTAATGTTATTATAGGTTTGAGGAGCTGTTGCTAGCTTGAGGGGTGGTCAGCAAGTATGTAGCCAGAAAAAAATTTAGGGGGGTCCAGACACTGATATTTTTCTGTAGTGGCAGAGAGTAAGGCCCCATTTTGTTCTTAAAAAAGTTCTTGGCCCATTTCTTTGTTGAGAACAATCTTTCAGTTGTACATGACATTAATACTGAATTTTTTTTGAAAATTTGGGGGATCCGGGGGTGGGTTCCGAATCCCCTTGCTGGCTACATCATTGGTGGTCGGTGTTGTCAAACAGCCCCTGGGCTAGAGTTGTGGCCTAGTTTTTAAACTTATAGGCTAACCTGTACCTATGATTTAGTTGTATTTTGTAAATGCTTTGTTTATGATCAAGTAATTTGTTAAGATTATGATGTTCTAACAAACTTTATACCCTGAAATGGGGTTTGTATAAGAGAAATAAAAGTGACCTATATATTCTATAATAACAACTCAATGTATTAATATTTTTATGTTTCAGGAAAACTTGTGGACCTGTCACAAAGGATCTCTCATTTCCTCTACTAACTATTTTTGCTTTTTTACTTACATGGAGTATACAAACAGTGTGTGTGTTCATGTGTGTGTTGTCAGTTCAAAAATATCTCGACAATCAAAAACAAATCACAATTCTATCAATTTTTTCCAAGTCAAACGAAGAATCTCTTCATTCGGTTACTCCATTGGTGAACAACGGTAAAAACAAGATTTCACTGATGATTTTATTTCTTCAAGTTCTACTTCTACTTCCCTTGACAATTTCTCTAATGGTGAATCATTTCCAAGACCCCATGTTTGAACCAGACCCTTGGATAGACCCAAGATTAGGTGATGACACAATCCGTGTAGTAGTTACAAACGATCTGGAATCTCTATTTGTGTATTGTCGATACATGTATAATGCCTTAGTGCCTATCATTGTACTATCATCAGATGGAGATGTGAGACTGCAGAGTAGACTGGTATTTTGTTGCAAGAGAAATGTGATAGCTGTTAGTTCGGATGTTCCCACAGAACATTATTCTTCTGAACCACAGACTTTATCTTCAGTGAATACTCCGATTCTTTTCGCTACTTCCAAAGGTATTCACTTGAGAGTCTCTCGAAGATCACATCCAACAGAACAAATAATGGAAAAGACTTTAACCTTTGAAGTGAGCTTTTGCGATTTAACTGACACCTTCAATGTTGATCAAGCGACTTTCACCCAAGAGATGAATGATGCAGCTACTGCTAGTCATCGTGATGATTTGGTTGCTGCCGAAGATGAGAACCCAGCTAACAAGAAGAATGTGCGCTTTTCCTCCAAAGTAGATGCGTTTTCTCCTTTACCAAACACTGATTGGAACGCAAGCAAAGAATTGGGCCATTCGCACACTCATGTTATTGAATCTCCACTTTTTGTAAAAGGGGAAAACAAGTTATCATGATTGTTATTGTCACTTGAGGTTTTCTTCCTTGTGGTTAGTGTAAAATGTAATGTTTTTAATAAGAGTGCAATTTCTTTTGTTGCTTTATTTTACAATATCTTAATCCCAAATTTAAAACTAAGAGTTTTGTAGAGAAGAAAAATAAAGATGTGTTTTTTAATCATTTGTCCAAAAATTATTTACCACATCTTGATTAAAATCAATTCTACCATTGACAACCATTATTAAGCAGTAAACACTTCATTTGTTTATAAAGCCAGTGCTACTAAGGTCTACCTTGAGAAACAAATATAATTTTATATATAAGAAAAATTGTATTTCAAAAAATTCGAAGACAAAGTATTGAAAATTATTGTATACTGTACACCTTTTATTAATGAAGTTATAAGTACTAAAGGTAGCAACCATAAAGGAGTAACATTAAATAAAAAAATTGTTACTATGTAAAGTGTGTTATTACTACAAACCGTTGTTACAATGTCACCAAATTTAAGAAAATGGAAAAACATACTTATATACCACTTTATACACAGGTAATGGCACACTATGTAATTTATTCTAGTTTTTATACTTGTCATAGTTGGAGAAAATGAAATATTTGACTATTTTAGTTTTTCTAACTGTAAATCCGATCTCTCATTATCATTTACCTAATATTTTTAGTTTCCAATTTTGAAAACATTAAATACTGGTTAAATGTACATGTATCAGTACCTAATTCAACGATAAAAACATCATATGTATGTTTTCAAAATGATAGCCATGAAACTTTCTTTATGTAGACATGACAAGAAAAATATTAAATCAGTCTTAAATTAATTATACTGCATTGCAAATATTTGTGATGCTTGTTTGTTTTTATACCTATTCATTGGTAAAGCTATACAATTATTTTTAGGTTTCAATCTTGTCAATTCTGCTTCCCATTAGATAATAAAGACTTGATTTATAACAATGAATTAGGTACAGCCTCTTTATTTTCAAAAAAACCATGTGGTATTTTTCTGGTTTAATAGGCAAACATCTCATGCAAACTGACTTATATGGAACTTTACAGAAAGAGAAGAAACATTTGAACTATGTAATTCTTTTTTTTTTTTAATTAAGTATCATTCAGTGTTCACTTATTATGACTAACAATTTTAAGGTGTATAAAATTAAAATATATAGTTAAATCTTAAAATATAAGTTAATAACACAATATGAACAAGATTTAATTACATTTTTGCAATGATTTATAAAGTCTAAAAAATGAATAAATATCCAAAATGGAACATTAAATGTCAACTGCATTAAAAAATTGTATAAAAATTCAAAACAAAATTATTAGCAACCGTTTTGAGAAGCAAAAATATCACTCGTGCCGTGACCAGGATTCGAACCTGGGTTATTGCGGCCACAACGCAATGTCCTAACCACTAGACGATCACGGCTACGTGAGTGAGTTGAGAGGAGTGGTTCACAGAGCAAATACAAGGCCACTGCAGCCAACCTAACAATATCACTTCTTGTCTAAACACGTGAAAGATTAATCCTTTACACGAATACCTTACAGGACAATGGGAATTTGTTTCAACAGTTTGTCATTTTACAGTGTCCTTTTGATTTTTGGAAGCAAATAAGGTTAATTCGTTTTAGTTTTAATTTCACTATCTCTACATCTCAATCTATCTCTACATTGCAAATATCCTCGAGGCGTTAAATATGTGTAAACAAGGCAAATAAACGTAATAGTAAATATTACTTCCGCATTTATCTAAACATGTCACCCATATTCCTGACAGAATGCGTGAATGAATATGACATAATCTGTTATGAAAGTTTACCTAATTCGTAACGATTAATAAGTTAGATTGCTTAAAGCAAATACTTGTGGCTGAAGAATATCCTACCTTCGTAATAGATTTTTTTCTATGTGTTCGTAGTAGGCCTAATCCTTACTTAGCATTTAATACTTTGTGGTTACTATTAAGTTCAGTAAGCGTACTCGTAGATTTAACTTACTTAACACTTTTAAGGTTGGTAATGAAGGCATTTAATGTTATCAGAAAAGGAAGTGCCCATAGAATAAATGTGGGACGGCTATTATAATTTTATATACTGATTTGTATTTGTTATACAATTATAGCTTGTAATGTTTTATGACTTATGTTAAAAGTATTACGGTTACGTATTTAGACATTTCCGCCATTAGATTGCGAAATCTTATACTTTGTATTTTGACAAGCATTTATGAGACAAGAGAATTAATTACATTAATTTATAGCTTATACGTATGTAACAATTGGCTTAATCAATGGGTGATCTGAGAATTCAAAGAATTGTTAATAGCTCAAAACGTAGTTATAAAACACTTTATACACAGGTAACGGTACAAATTATTATAGTCTAATATTTATTATATTTTTAAATACGTTGAAGCTAATAAAATATTTAACTATTTAGCCTTCACCATAACTCACGGAACTAAATTGATAGCTTTTACTAGTTGTTATACTTCTGTTAAAACAATTATGTAACAAACTTATGTATAAACCAAATAAAATATAAATATTATTTTATCCTGGAAATTTTGATATGCAGTAGGCAGATTATGCTATATGACTAGCCCTAGCGGACATATGCCTAAGTTCTCGGATTTGAATGGGTACATGCTGCGCTCTACCAGCGACAGAACAAACTACTATGACGGCACGCAAATCAATACTAATATCCACCAAACAGAGAACAGTGTGTTGTAGTGTTTTATTCAAACGTTTGTTTGACCCTTGGTTTTACTTACATGAAATGAACAAGAAAATATAAAGTGATCATGAATCAGTAAGAGGAAATTAGACCACTAATAATCATAATTTAATAAATAAAGGAATTTATGTATAGAACAAATTTATAATTTAACATACCTTCAAAAATGGTAATTTCTAACACAGAAATGCAGAAATTGCTATAGCAATGTGTACTAAAAATTCACCTCATTAAACTTTAAAAATTATGGCATAATTTAATTATTAACAATTTAATTATTATATGTATACAAAACTACTTTAAAATTAAAAGCCAAAATGTTTGTAATTTTTAAGTATCTAAGTTCACTGTTTGAATCATTGTTGAATTAGTAGTACAGTATACCACGAGTATACAATAGTTCACCACGATTGCATGTGACTGTTACACATGGGTTAGTAGTAAAATCTGATCACAGTTAAGACAACTTATCCGATCGCAACCCATTTAAAAGACCTATTTAAAAATCAAATTTTTTCAAAGATTTACGCGTTATTGAAAATTATGTGAGATATTCTTCTGAATTGAAGTGTAAAATTTAGTTATCTTGAAACTCCCAGGTTTCTAACAGGCCCCTATAAAACACCTTGTGGTATTATATATGCACCCCCAAACTTGTTCCTGAATCAGTTAATAATATTACTAATAACAGTTTTACTATTTATAAATTGACCCTGGAATACAAACAGTGTTCAAACACAATATTTGTGTAATTAACATAACATACCTGTTATTGTACTGTACTGGTTTATTTCGACTCAGCTAAATAAAATGTTATTTCCAAAAATAGAGATAATGTACATAATAGTATGTCCGAATAAAGTACTTACAGCCTAAAAATAAAGGTTTTTGTAAAATAGCAAATTTTATATTTTTCTATTATCACTAACTTTTTTACAAAAAAATGTTAATATCAGCCTTGATATAGAAGTTATGGACAAAATTGATAGGGTAATTTAGTTCAATTGATTGCTTTCACAGTTCCAAGGTCAAATAAAGCACACACATTGAATAGTGTAAAAGGCACATGTCAAAATATGAATTGATTTTTATTTTCATCCATAGATTACTATTAGAATCTAGAAACTTAACCATCGTAAAAGTTTATTTGAAGTTGGGCATAGTTTAATCATAATGGAAATGTCTATACAGGGTGAGGGAGACCACACGTACAGTACGTATAGCGGCCAAACCAAACGAGGTAGATTATTCATAACAACATAAACCCCCCTATTTCCACCCCAAAGAATTTGGAGAAATTATTTTGAAATCTCTAAAACTCCCCAAAAGGGTAGTTTTTGGGAGGTAGGGGTGGTTTTTGGAAAATTTTCAAATGTAAAGGTATGTTGAGTTATACCTCATTTTAAAGGTATTTCTTCACTGATTATTTTGATGCAAAAAGTTTGAACCTATCTTGCCGCTTATGTACAGGGTACACCAAAACGTTAAAAAATCAGGGGTTTGTGGGTACATTTATTGCAACTACCTGCACAAATGTAGAGAGACAATATTTTTATTCAAAACTAATGATGAGACGGCTTATCCAAAAAATATCATCAAATCCCACCCTACCCCAAAATTTACACATTTAAAAAATACATAGAATTTTGAAATACTTAACAGCCCCAATCTAAAAAAAATCAAATAGCAACCTAGGTTGTGTTGTACATAATTTGAAGGGTCATTAAAAAATAAACATTTTCTACATTTAAAGTTTGTCTCTATCTCCAATGGTTTCAAAACTGTAGTACAAAAATAGATTTTTTAATAATGCACAATTATATAAGTTAGTTTGTATTAATATCAAAACCCAATGAAACAAATGGAAAACAAGTTTGACTTTTAAGTTTAATTTGTTTTTAATCACATAATCCATTATTTCCTATGTAGAAATGAAGTTTCATTCAAAATTTAAAGGCTATAAAGTGGAGATACCTTGCCATTTGATACATTCACATTTTTATTCATTAAGTTAAGTTTCATAGCAGTGTTTAAATAATAAATGTTCTGGTGAGCTAGGAAGGGTACTACTATATAAGAGTTTCCTGAAATCAAATCCTGGTGATGGACTTTCACCATCATAAAACTCATTTTTTTCTACTTAGAACAAGAATGTAGCCGGGAAAAAATTTTGGGAGGGAGGTCCAGATAACTAATATTTTCCTGTAGTGGACAGAGAGTAAGGCCCCATTTTGTTCCTTAAAAAGGTTGGGGAGGGGGTTCGGATCCTTTAGACCCACTTGCTGGCTACTTCCTTGGATATTACTATGTATGCTTAAATCAAATCCTATTGTTGGACTTTCTAAATCTCATTCTTTTCTACTTAGAAATTAAATGTTTTTATGTCAATGCTATGAGAAACAAATATTTTGTAGTATATTTCCTTGTGATACCAAGGTTAATGTCTGATTGTAGTTGATAGATATAAAGTGATTTTCATTTTCAATGTGATATTCATGTTTATTTCAACGTGACAATATATCAAAATATAATTAGAGTATTACCAATTGAAATTCATTTAATTCACTTCTTCATCTGGTTTAATTCCATTTAGACAATTTATATTATTAATACTTCTTATTTAATTGCACAAAGAAATGAATCAAACATGATTGATTACCAAGTATGTTTTTTCTCACCTAGTACTTGAAATGTTAGGTCGAACAAAGGGCATATGTTCCTATTTCCTGCAATATTCCATAGACAATCTGTAGAACTCCAAAGTAACAGACCTTTCTCCAACAAAAGTAATAAAATCCTTCACATTATATTCTTCACCTGCTTGATAAAATTGTTAAAGGTCAATAATATTATGATATAATAATGATGTCTAAGTGAATAAAACAAAGAAAGTGGCATACATTACATAAATGTCATAAACTGAAACCGGAGAATAATGGCTTTCATACAATCCTGTATATTTTAACATCATCTTACAGTTATGGGAATTCTTTTGTACTATCTTAACTTAAGTTTATTTAGAAGGGTAGTAAGTTCTAGAATTTTGCATATATCTACCCTTTAAGTATGAGAGTCAGTTATCAAATCAGGATCTTAAATATGTTTAAGAGTTTTTTTATGGAGATATGAATATTTCATCCATTATAATCTAGTACAATTTATTCTATACAATTTTGCACATTATATGATGCACATTTGTATTTCATATGACTCTGTGTGATTCTCTTGCATGAGATATTTTGGCACTTACATTTTTGTTCATAGTATTCTTAGGTTTCATAGCAGTGTTTAAATAATAAAATTTCCGGTGAACTAGCGACGATACTACAGACCTCTTCACTTTTAACATTGACTTTCACTCAATTGTTTATTTATTTTTTGCATACATAATCTACCATGTGTCACATTAAAAACTCATATGATTGTACTCTGCTGACAAATTGATTTTTCTTAGCATTATGGTTGCCCTTAGCCTAAGTCCAATGTAAAAATATTTACTTACTAACTCAGCCAAATTCCAGGGAGTGACATGTACATACCATCAATCTCAATGTTGCAGTTTTATTTAAATGAAGCTTCATGCAAAAGTTCATTCAAGTTTATTTAGATCAGTTTGTTTTTGAGGTATCCTGTGAACAGATACACAAATAGGGAGACAAACACAGAAACAATATTTTTCCAGCCCCACAAGTGAAACTTCGCTAAAACTCAGCCAATAACGTGACTTAAGTGGTAACACGTGATACAACGTGCTCTGTATGGATCAAGTTACGAAGCTTTTCTGATTTTTGTGTGGATCGCTGCTAACATGAGAAACCTGCAGGTTCCTGTTAGTTATAATCATAACCTCTAGGTAGCAATACTGTTTATATGAGTAGCTAAGTCGCAACAACGAATATAAATACGTAATTTAACTAAACATCTTGTGGACCACCAAAATATATTAATGCGTTTAATACTGTATAACTTCTAATCGTATTTGAGAATAATGATGAGAATAATGATTTATTCCTTCAAAAAAGTACAAAAATAAAATCTTAGGAATAGCCTTATTACATGTCCAGTAGTGTGATTAGGTTTAACGAAATAAAATAAACTTAATACAGTACTTTTTGAGCTCAGTTACATTAAATTACATGCTGGCCACTCTCCGAGGTGCCTGAAACTACAAAATAGACTAAAAATAAGAATACAAAAAAGATTACCAATATAAAGATAATTCTATTTACTTTTCCATATAATGTCAGAATAAAAATGATCCAATATTAACAGTAAAAACAACGTAACAATCAGTATCCTCTTTGTACAATTTGAATAAACCAGACAGCAAACATAGTACATTAAAAACAGTGATTTTGTATAAACAGTCAAATTGTTTTTATGTTACATTGAATGTTACTGAAAAGTGGCCGCTAACATATATTGATAATCAGCGATCGTTAATCGTCCCTAAAAAGTGACCGCCAGCTCACATGATTGTTCCTGAAAAGTGGCCGCCAGCTCACATAGATTGTTACTGAAAGGTGACCGCCAGCTCACATGATTGTTCCTGAAAAGTGGCCGCCAGCTCACATAGATTGTTACTGAAAAGTGACCGCCGGCGCATATCGATTATTCCTGTAAAGTGACCGCCGACTCAAATAGATAGTTTCTGAAATGTGACCGCCGACGCATATCGATTATTCCTGTAAAGTGACCGCCGGCTCACATAGATAGTTTCTTAAAAGTGACCGCCGGCGCACATAGATTATTCCTGTAAAGTGACCGCCGGCTCACATAGATAGTTTATGAAAAGTGACCACCGGCGCTCGTTGATTGTTTCTGGAAAGTGACCGCCAGCTCACATAGATTGTTCCTGTAAAGTGACTGCCGGCTCACATAGATTGTTCTTGTAAAGTGACCGCCGGCGCACATCGATTATTGCTGTAAATTGACCGCCGGCTCACATAGATTGTTCCTGAAAAGTGACCACCGGCGCTCGTTGATAGTTTCTGGAAAGTGACCGCCAGCTCACATAGATTGTTCCTGTAAAGTGACCGCCGGCTCACATAGATTGTTCCTGTAAAATGACCGCCGGCGCACATCGATTATTCCTGTAAAGTGACTGCCGACTCACATAGATAGTTTCTGAAAAGTGACCGCCGGCGCATATCGATTATTCCTGTAAAGTGACCGCCGGCTCACATAGATAGTTTCTGAAAAGTGACCACCGGCGCTCATTGATTATTTCTGTAAAGTGACCGCCAGCGTTCGAGTGTAACATATTATATTGATCGGAGCAACATTTGCAAATGATACAGGGGCATTGGGAATAACAAACAGGAAGAAGATTGCTAGAGCCCAAAGAAGACATTATGTCTCAAAAGTAGACTTTCAGACCGATTGTGTAAATATATTTTTATTGTGTCCCATGGAACTCCACTATGTGGTGTAAAATATAACTGACTAGAATCAGAAAATCTTCTTCACATAACAGGCATTTATGCAACCTGAGTGAATGAATGAATATGTGTTTATAAATTATTAAATGCTATTACAATATTAGGCGTTTCCGGCATCATAATAGCTTTTGCCTTGTCCTGGTCAAGAAATATTTGTAATTACTTATTAAAAAATTATTTACCTTCGGTAATTGTAAATGACTTGATTTATTCGACAGCAAAACCCTCTCCTGATATCGGACCAAGCGACTCTTGTCGTTACAATTGATTATTGATATCCAAAAATACTGTGAATGTGTTCTTTTAATTTTCGATTGAAGATTGATTTTTTTAAGTTATAGATTTGTATCATTGTTGGATTATTAGCTCTTATGTATGTAGTTTTTTCTGTCTAAACATACCTAACCTTGAGTTCAAAAGTTCCGAGTACTTGTCTCTCTAGGAAGGTGTAGTTGTCAGTTAACAAAATAACGATTGAGTATTTTTACTTCCTTTAATTAAAATGGTAATTCGCTGGCTTCAGGGCAGCAGCACTGGTAGGCTTCATCACTATTGATTGACGCTATCTCCCCCATTTTCCATTTGACAGATTGTTTTTCTTTATTATTAATCTTGTATGAACCACAGAGATATATTATTTCATGATTATATAAGTCAATCTCAGTTAAAAGCATATATAATCGTTTATTAATATAGTTTTAGAAAACATAATTTCATTCCAATTTGAAGATTTAAAGTGTTAAAGAAACTGTTCTTTAATAACTTTTAACAGCAATACATTGCAATTACTGTATTTTACATTTCAGGATAATTACTACATTAAATCAAATAATTTGCTAGGACTAAGTAAAAATTCAAAAAATTAAAGTAGCTATTAGGATTTCTTCTTTTGCAACTACTGTATCAAGAACTTGCAAAGCGTTGCTAAAACTGGTTTAGATTTAAATAATAATTATTTATTGTTTTCACTTTTGAATAAAATAAATGAAAAGTAAATGTTGATAATGAAGAATAAATAAACTATTGTAGTTTTACATTTCGTATTTTAGAAGACACGATTTCCAAACCGGCTTTTGTTTTAACAGTCCATCGAGGGAAGCATTTTTAATCAAACATTTGGGTAACGTTAATAAAAACATGTTGACCTTTAAATCTTAAATTCTTTAGATCTTACCAACTTTAGTGACTTTGTTTGCTGCTTTATTTTAAACTTTCAATGCACTTTCCAATTTTTAATGTGTTTGGTTTTGATTTCTTAAGTATACTAAAGACCTCTGAGTAAAATAATTTTAATTTAAATAACACAGTTAAATGACAAATTAATGGGAAATAAAAGAAAACATATTTCTAAGTAACTATGTTAGTAAAATGATCGAGGCCAACGTTTGTACAGATATAAAATAAAAAATATTATAAATATTAATTATAAGCCTTGGACAGTTTCTTTCTAAAAGTTTCTTTGAACAACTTCATTCTATTAAATGTTTAAAATTATATCCATTTGCATTTGTGTAAAATTATCATCTTGTTCAAAACACAATATAGACGAAAGGCTTTCTCGTATATTTAAAATAGTTTTAAAACGTATCTTTTTAGTTCTGGAATATGTTTGATGTCTTTTAAGATTAAAAATTTAAAAGAAATATCCATATTTCAGTTATTTCGTAACATACAGCAAAATGAAAAGGTTTTTTTTTTGACGTGACAACGTCTTAAATTAGGTTGCGGCTCGGAGTCACTCATGAAAAAGTGTAACGCCCGGTAACGTTACGATGCCCGTCCAGTGGGTCCGCCGCACGGGATCCGCACGGGATAAAGCAGATAACTGTGGGTCCGCCGCACGGGATAAAGCAGATAACTATGTTTATTCGTGAAAATGTGGAGTGCTTAGATTCGTCATTTACAACAACTACAACAATAAAGGTAAATAATTGTACACTGATATTTCATTATCGTAAACTATGATTGATTGATTAATTGTTAGATTGACACAAAAGTTGAGAAACTGAGTTTATAGGTTATGTCATACTATTGACAAATGTTGATAGTGTTAAAAAAATTATTAGTTTAAATCACTCTGCAATCAATCGTAATTCAGTCGATTGAGAAGAAACAGCGCGTATTGCTAGTCAAACATTTAAAATAACAAATTATAACTTCTAACCTGTCATAACAGTGCGACCAAACAAACGAACTAAACCGACCAATCACCACGCGCGGAGTTAGAATTTAACTGTGTTTAGCAAGAATTTCAAATTCCAATTTTAGTAAATGTTTTATTCAACTTTACCATTTACAATAAAAAATTTTAATTAATTTCAAATTATGTACAATGTTTTAGTAAACAAAATATATTTCTATAGTTAAAATTTGTACAATTCTTATTTTCATTCAATTCCTTGTTCCTATTGTGCAATTTAATAATATTCATATCAATAAATATTCTACCGAGAAAAAGACGTTGTCACGTAAAATCTTCGCCCGTAAAACCGACTTTACAGGCAACCATAATTTTTTTTTCAAAATTCGTTAGTTATTTTTTCTTGTTAGACAACTTTGATATCTCTTACGGTTTCGGAATAGGGTCGCCACAATTTTGTTTGGAATATAAAACATCGTTTTAATACGAATTAATACAGTAAAACGAATTAATACTCAGTAGAAAAGTTTTAAAAACATTTCTCAGCCTGTCTCAAACTGTCTATGGTGGCGACCATTCACATTTAAGTTAATCTTATTTCTTTAATCAACGGTTTTTAACCAACACTATGTTAATAATTACTCTGAAGTACCATGAACAATTTTGTAAATACTCATTGTATACATATTATAGTACGTTTCAGTGCTGTGACTCTTGACAGTGAAATAGGTTTCTTTGGTTATTTCAAATACAGATAATTTAATACCGATTTCTAGATTAGATGCTGTACAGTGTTGACAAATTATACTTTACAGATTCATAATTCTAATAATTAATTTCTAAGAAAGTGACAAGATTTTTGAAAATCTCTTTCCAAATCTGCAAGGTCTTCGAATCTGTTAATAAAATATAATTAACATCCAAGCCACTACTGGTGCATTATACGATTATTCTATATGATATAAACAAAAGATAAATCTTCTTGCTACTTTTTGGTAGACGACAGCAAAAATGAGAATTACTCTTCTTTCGGCTGCTTTGTAGGTATATTGTAATTATCTGTAATGTCCTTACATACATAAGTTAAACACTCAACGAACTTGCTACCGATAGGTATCTAGAAATTCAATTGGAGTTGAAATAAATACTTTTTTTTTCATTTCAATTGATTCTGTAAAAAAAGAAATAATGTAGTTGCAACAAGATATTAGCTAGGTAGAAGATAGTTTTCTTTGTCAATTCTCAACTGAATGTTTATATCTCATAAAAATTCAAATTTAAATTGGTTATAGTTTGGATCCTTCTAGACATCATCATGTTTTTCTCAGTGAAATATTTATTAAATATCACATAAAAGGCAAAACAGAGATATAGGACAAAGTGAGATGCACAAAAGATTATATTTAGGTAAACCTGATTTTGACACTAAGTACTCTATTCATACTCTATTTATACTCTATTAATGTATTTATTAGTATACTCTGTAATGAAATTGTGACTTAATTTCCCGATAGTTCACTGAAGGTTAGGTCAGACAATGCCAGGATTAAATTGATTTATGTTCAATAACCAGAGACAAAACGCAGCGGGTGTCTTCTGCAAGGATATAAAACACAATAGCGTACCCTCTAATAAATAATTTTGTATTCAGATCAAAATGATGAGAGAAAATTAATTAAACTATAATTTTTTCATATTACAAAGAGAAAATGCTCTATACTAATTTTACGTGTGTAATAATATAACATTTTGTATTTAAAAAATAAAATAAGAGTTAAGAGTTTAAAATTTGTAACTCTAAACTTTACATCGACAAAAAACACTACTGCTATTACTTACGTTTTATTTGTGAGAGGAAATGTGAAGTTTTTATTATTTGAATCGTGCATTTAATGTATAAAAGCGAAAAATAAAAGTATAGTTTTCAAAATACAGTTTTAAAATATTTGTTTATATTTATCTATAACATATCTTATAAATAAAAGTTAATCGCAAAATGTATTGCTAAGTGCTAATCTCAAGAACAGCTGGACCAATACGGCTAATTCTTTTTGTAAAATATTCATTGAAATCCGAGTAAGGTTTGTATGAAGAGATAGATTGAAAGATTTACCTGGAATATTTTTTAATTCTGAATAATTTTAATATTTATGTTACACAATCCAAATTTAAATGGCAGTAAATTACTGTTGACAACTGCTTACATCTCCAACTAAAGTTTGACAAAGTGGCTGAAAAATTATGTGTTCTTTTAAATTTTATACAATATTAATTATACAGTGCTTTATTAGTAGTGTAATGTAGAGTGTAGTAGCAAAGACAGAGTGAATATCTATCTTTACCCAAAATTGCGACATTGACGAATTAAAAGCTTTATTGTAAATATTAACTGAACGCAATTATATAAGACCAATCTTAATCAATAAAGCTGTGATTGTTTTTACATAAGGTATACTCCAAACTTTCGGGCTTCATTGACATTGTGATATGGCAATTCAACAGTGACTTAAGGGAAAACGGTGAAATGAACAATAACATCACTCAACCGTCTATTCTTCCCAGACTACAGTCCGAAAACAAAAAAAAACATTTACGACGCAAAAACCTTATAAACGATTTTGAAATGCTGAGATTTCCATCTTATACGGAAAATATTTAGGAGTTTGGTACGATTTCCCTTTAGATCGTAATAATACTAATCAGTCCTACATATGTATGCATATTTTCTTTATCGGCATACAAGGCAAACTTAACAATGGCACCGAAAATATTTAGGATAAAAAGTAGATTACAAGAGCAGGAAGTAGATGTTTTTTGGGCGAAGTATATTTCCAAAACAACTGTCCAAAAGTAGACAGTCATGACGAGCCAGCTGTTATGTTGGCTGACACCATGCTAGAAGAAGTCTACTGCTCGAAATTCCTGGGAATATACCTAGATCGAGGGTTGACTTGGAATAACCACATCGACCACGTTTGCTCCAAATTGGCCTCTGGCATTTATCTTTTAGGTCTCTATCCAAATGCTGCCCGAGACACGATCTGATGATGTCGTATTATGGCTTAATTTACCCCCCCCCCCCCCCCAACACTCACCTACGGACTGGTGTTGTGGGGAGCTTGTGCAAACAATCAATTCCTGAGAGTGTTCAAGCTGCAAAAACAAGCTATTCGCATTATCGCTCAGTTGAAATTTAGAGATCCGTCAAACATTTGCATCTGTTGACGCTGCAGTCTCTACACCGAGGAAACAAGTCTGCTTTGTATGTCTAAATGTGTCATGAGAAATGGCCGAGACACACATATACGAGACTCGTATATGAGACTAGAGGCAGAGATAACACTACCAAACTGGTAGACACAGAACGGTTGTTTTTGAACGCTTATCTTCACAGACAGGTGTCCATTACGTCAATAAATTACAATAAATTACTAGATTCAATAAAAATCATTCCAACGCTCAAGATGTTAAAAATTCGTTTGAAACGTTTTTTAGTGTCACAAACATTTTATAATGTCGACGAGAGACATATGATTGGGAGACCACTAATAAAAAACACAGACGGAATCCGTTGCTGAAAGTGGGAATGATTGGTAAATGAATGGATGTAGGTAAGCTTGCAAATTTTATGTCTGAATGAGAATTCTTGTGGTGTTTATGACAAAAATTTTAGCACATAAAAAGTAAAAATTTGACTTTTGCCATGATTGTGTTGTATAATGTTCCGGCAGTAAAAATTTGATTTGATTTGATTTGAACTTCGATTTTAAAAGTTGCGTGCGAAGCTGAGGTACCAGCTAGTAATAATTTTAAATAATATTATTTATATTCCTCGCACACACAACCATCGCTGCACAATTTGTTAACTCATTATTGTTGTTTAAGAAAGCCTAGCAGAGTGTATCATATGTTTGATAGGTCTGTTGGACTCGACTTTGTCAACACCGACGGTCCTGCTTCCTCCGAACATGGGTAATACTGTGAACTTTTACACAGATAAATATGTTTAAGTGTTGAAACATTTTAATATTACTTTTGTTAAGATCTATTTTTTATAAATAAATATTTTTATTAGAAGGTGATAACTAATCTAAAGTGTACCTGCATTTTCTCGTATATCTTATAAGAACTTTGGGACTCTACTAAGGAAAGGATTAACTAAATGCGGTAGCCAAGAAAAGCAGCGAATAACTATGAATTGAAATTGAGTGCCAGCATACGCTCACTTGACATCTCCGACTTGTAAGCGAGCCGCACAGTATCAGGTGAATGTGTAGTAGTTATGCGCCCAGAAATACTACATTAACATGTCAAGAGATTAGAATTTTTGTAATTTTAACGATTTTTGTTAAAAACACTCGCGCTTATAGTGTGTGCGCCCTTTACTTTTCACGTGTTTAATATGGTATTGTTATCGGTAACATATCAACACAATGGCGAGTGCTCACCAGGTCAGGTCAGGTCGCTGTGACTGTGGGGGGGTGGATCCCCCACTTCTCTCAAGGCCTCTGCCGTTAGGCTTTTACCTTGTGTCGCAAGGGTCAAAGCCCTAGTAGCCTTCGCTACCTGTCAGTGGGGTGAATGTCGTGTTGCAGTCGTAGTCGTTCGATGTCGTCAGTCATCCATTGGAAGACGCAGTTTGGGGGACCTCCTGGGCTCGAAGCTCACGGATGTGATCCCACGGAGAGGACTCTGCTGCTTCTTCGAGGCTCAAAGTCAGGCCTTCCACGAAGCTCCTGATGGTGGGGAACGTTGAACGAAGCCCTGACCACGGTGTTCCTCACGAACCAGGGCGACCCCAGTGGCCCCGCCGGAGACAAACGCTCTGGACAGCGAGCAGCTGTCTCCGAGCGGTCTTGCAGGTGAGGTTGTACCATGCCGGGGCCGCATAGGTGAGCACTGGTCGTATCAGAGCCGTGTAGAGCAGAACTTTCGTCCTGGTCGTAGCTTCGTGGAGTTGAGCAGGGGGCCGATGCTGCCGATGCCCTTCCTGGCTTGACCGCAGATCCTCTTGACGTGGGGAGTGAAGGTCAGCTTGGAGTCCAGAAGTACCCCCAGGTACTTGACTGACGTCTTCCATGGTATGTCGCCACCGTTGAGTGTCAGGTGACGGCCGTCCGCTTGTCTCCTTGTCCTCGTGAAGTTTATGGCTTCACATTTGTCAACGTTGACCTTAATCCTCCACTTGGTCAACCAGGGCTCCAGTAGGTGCAGCTGCCGCTGGATGTAGAATCCAGCCATCCTCAGGTTGGCAGATGTGGCCGTGAGGAGCGCATCGTCCGCGTACAGGGACAGCTGCACTCTCGGAGCGACCGGAAAGTCGTTAGTGTACCACAGGTACAGGATCGGGCCGAGGACCGATCCCTGTGGCACACCAGATGTCACTACTGGGCGGGTCGTGGAGGTGGATCGGGCAACGCTGACGGAGAAGGTCCGGAGGTGGAGATAGCTGCGGAGAGCAGCCTGAAGATCCTGCCAGGCAACGGTGACGATGTCAACTTGAAGAGCAGTCCCTCCGTGCCACACCTTGTCGAAGGCTTTGCTCACGTCTATCAGGACCGAAGTGGAGTGGTGCTTCCTCCCTACAGCTCCGGTGATGTTGTTCAGGACTCTGCGGAGCTGAAGGGTGGTGAAGTGGGCCGGTGCGGAAGCCGAATTGTTCTGTACTGATAGACGTGAAGAACTCCTCAGGAAATCTCGCTAGGACGATCTTCTCCAGGATTTTGGAGAGCACAGGCAGGAGGGAGATCGGCCTGTGGTTCTCCGGGAAGAGAGGGTCCTTGCCGGGCTTGGGTATCATGATCACCTTGGCATCCTTCCAGATGGTCGGGATGTGGGCCAGGCGATGGCATGAGTTGAAGATGCAGGTGATCGTGACGATCACCCAAGCCGGCAGGTTTCTTCAACGCTGGAGTTTCCCAAGGAGTCCGGGCCAGGGGCCTTCTTCGGGCGAAGGCGGCGAATGTGGTCTTGGCACCTCAAGTGTAGTCACAGTGGGCAGTGGGTCGTCTTCGTCGGGTTGGTATCCCTCCAGGAAGTCTTCGATGGTCCTCACAGGTGTCCTCGTCGTAGACATCCGCGTGTGGGGAGAATTGGTCTTCCATGGTGACGGCGAAGGCCTCCGCTCGATCTCCAGGGGAGTAGACAATGCCACGCTGGCCATGGAGTGGCCGGTTGGTCTTCTTCTCCCCTCGGAGGGCCCTGGAGATTTTCCAGATGCCGCCGACACCACCGTCAGCTTGATGTTCCACGAAGTCATATCCCACGCAGCCGCTCTGTGTTCCGCCAGGAGACGAGAGCACTTCCTGGCCTGGCGTTGAAGGTCTGCTTGGCGTGGGGACAACGGGACTGCTGATACTCCCTTCGCAGTCTGCGTCGAAGACGTATCTCCTCTCTCAGCTCCTCATGTAGAGGTGGAGTGAAGTCGGTCCGGGAGAGAGGGGATGACGAGACCGTCATAGCCTCCTGGAGTGTGGTGGTCAAGTCGAGTAACCTGTCGGTCTAGCTGGTCCGGTGACTCGGCAGGAGTTGGTGGTGGCCGATGTCGGTCAGCGAGGTGGTTTGCAAAGTGGTGCCAGTTGATCTTGGTAGGACGAGTAGGAGGATAGGATGGAGCTCCCGTCGTCCGGGAGGTCAAAAACAACTGGCACGTGGTCTGACGAGAGATCAGACACTGCAAACACCTCGATGTGTCCGTCCAGCGAGCCAGCTAGACCGATATCCAGTATGTCCGGGAGGTGTCGCCCATTGTAGTTGTAGTGGGTGGGCTCCCCGGGTGTCAGTAGTCGGATGTGGAGTCGGTTTTCCAGGAGACGGTGGAGATCTTCTGCCGGTGGAATTGGAGTTCCGGCATCCCCAGTCCCAGGTGCTTGGCGTTCAGGTCCCCGGCAACAAGTGCAGGGGAACCAGGTCGCAGCAGGGCATCGAGGCAGCGTGGCTGGATGATCCTCTGAGGCGTATTATACACGGAGGCGATCTCCAGTTCAGTTCCACTGTACTGGACGGCAACCCGAGTGATCTCGAGTCCTGGGGCAGGGACTGTGCTTGCCAGGAGACGGTGAGTCACTCGTCGATTGCACTAAGATCGCCGAGCCTCCGCTGGGTCGGATGTTCTGGAGCTGCCGGTCGGTGCGGTACACCTGGTAGTTGGGGATGCTGAAGCGGTCTGTCGTCCTGAAGTGGGTCTCCTGGAGAAGAGCGATGTCCACATCCAAGTCCTGTAGTAATTGGCTGAGTTTCCAGCCTCTTGTCTGCTGCCCCCATCGGAGTTCCAGCTGATGACTCTCAGCTTACCCATGCTTGATGGCGGACAACAAGTTCATTAGTCGCGACATCATCGCCACCATGCTGGTCAGCTGAGAGAGGACCTCCGTAACTGTAATGTCTTTCTATTACAATATTACTTAATGTTTATTAACTACTTTTATTAACCTTGCTTTAGTAATAAATATTAAGTATTGTTTTTATACTAAAATATAACATTAAAACAGTAAATTGTGCTTTCTTATTATTTAGTTTAGTGCTTGTCTGTAAAAAAATAGATGTAGTCGCGGCACTAACCGACAGAAGTGACTACTTCTTATAACGGGCTGTGAATATATCTTAAAATATTCAATTTTGCTAATTATTAAATGGTTATTATTCATATTTCAAAATTATATTAGACACTCAATTCTCTAACATAAAAATTTTTTATATTTTCAAATTTTATAAATATGTTTGTAATATTTTTTACATTTCATATATAACAATGATCACTGACTTCTAAATATTAAAGAAATTTATATTTACATATTTTCAGTATTATCGTTTGTATTAGTTTCTATAATTTGGTCAGTACGATTTTCATTACAATCTCGTATTTCCGAAATAATTACTTAATTTGCATTGCCATTACATTCTGAAAATGAAATTATGGGTTTATAACAACTGAAATACGAGATAAAAATTCGGGAATAAAATCTTGCTAAATATCCTGTAAACAGAGCATCTATTTCCTAAAGTGTTCCTATATCTCGTTATACTTATGTTTTTATCGTTTGACATTGTTATACATTTAATTTATCTTTTAAGAATTCAATTAATAGTCTTGCCGTTTCTTCAGACAAATTTGTATTAACATCTGTTATTAGGTAATTTATATTTTAAGTGAATGTAAGGTAAGGCCCAATGTAACTAAGTAAAGGTTATAATTATAATCAACAGAAAAAATAATTTTTCCAGGATAAATTATACTACGACTTTATTAGGTAGAAAAGATGTAACCAATTTATTGTTAATGCCTTTTTAAATCTCGTTAGGACGGAAATAGTAGTGAACCAGAATATAAATTAATATTAACCGTGTTGAAATTAATTTAGAACCCGATGAACCTTAAATACTGCTATGAAGTGATGCAGAAAGTTAATAAATGTTAGTTGAATTCATTAATAAATAAATTAGTAGTTCGTAGATTTATTCAAACCAATCCATAGCCCGCCAAAATAAGTTGTTACTTCAATAAGGAGGAAAAGTAACGTCTCACTAGCACGCCTAGATAGTCACTGAACGGGGAAAACGCCCTGCCTGACATCAAAATGGCCGCGTTGCCCCTCCCCACCTAGTGGCTACAGAGCGAACAAGCGTGACGCGAAACGAAAGTTTTCCCCCTTGCAAAACATTCATCCATAGCCTGCCAAAAGAAGTAGTCTTTGAAGTCTACTCGAAGTGGGCAGTTGTACTAAAAGTAAGAATGCACGTACTGTAAAAACGTTATCGAAGCACACAAATCGATAGGATTCGTTGAAATCGTAGTACCAATATACGGAAACAGTGTAGCATGATGAAACTGTAGAGTAATTAAAATAATTCTCCATTGTAAGATTGATTTACAATGTAATTATTAAATATCATATAATATAACTCTTTGTTGAGAAGCCATTAATTTAATGTATAAGGAAAGTAAATCAAAGATCCCTTGCTTGGAGTTTGCTTTCGACGATGGAAGAATTATGAAGGACATTTGCAAGACTCAAAAATTAAAATCCAAGATACAAAGCTAGTTTATGGGTAAATAATTTTGCCACAAAGAGGACATCAGTAACTGTAAAATTGGTTTGTAACCCGAACAAGTGTTTTCTAAAGGTCCCGCACTCGAGAATCAATCTTTTACCCTTTTTAATATTCAGGCATAAGATGGTAGAAGTAGGTGTTTCTCACGCTTTGGATATAGCAGTTTGCATCCAGATCTGTCCTATATTTTAAGCGTGAAATATATGATAGTAATTTATTTCTATTGGTAAACTTAGATCACATTCACGAAATGTAATTTTAAATTAATTATCAACCATTTTACTTTGTATATTATAAACCTATACTTTTTTCAACAGGAGTTGAAATGATTGTGAGAAATGGTTCATGACATAAAATACTAATATATGTCTATAGTGTTACTTGTTTCTTTTGTAACAGGTTTGATAGTAGCGAATTTAATCAAAGTCCTCCGCGTGGGATTTCAATGTCACCAACAAGTAACAAACCTATTCTCCAAGCCCGACCAGCTTGATGAGGGGATTTGGAGTCGAGGCGCGGGCGAGGTAAACACGGCAGGACAAAGGCATTTCATCACCTTCGTGACAAATCTCATTCAGATCATTGAGCTGCCAAAGGAATAAAGCTCAAAGGTCACACAGTGGTATTTACTGCTGATAACTTTGATTAAGTAACTTGCTCCCAAGTAAATCTACTCCTTGTAGTTTACAATCGATTTGTGTGATTGCACAGCAGATATGTTATACTTAGGCCTATTTGTTTTCGGGAATTCATCAACAAAAAGTATTGTAATTATCTTACATACACATCCCCCTTTCAGGAACACTACTTTGAGTGATAAATTTACCAATATCCATCAATTTCATTCGGAAACAAGGGATTATATAATTGGGAGAGGGAAGAAATGAGAGAGAGGCGCTGCGCTGGTACCTTAATAATATCCTTTTATCTACCCGACCCCAAAAACGAGGTAAGCGGAGAGACTATTAGACCTACATACACTGCATCTCTAGTGCGTCTAGTTCCAACTATTGAAGTTCGTACGACTAAGTCAAAGTTGTTCAGGTATAATCGTAATTCGCTTGATCAGAGATTTCAGATTCGAATTTTATTGATTGATCAACGCGAACTCGATCATGCGTATGCAATTTTATGAAAACTTACAAGCCTTCAGCTTCTAAATTTTTGAGACATCCTGTGGACAGACAAATAAACAAAGAGACAGAATATTCATTTTACCAACCCTCTCCGTAAATAGGGTTCGTAACAAAAGTTGAGTTCAATGTCTACGTTTTTTTTTTATTTATTTAATACAAATTTTGTTGTCAATACGTCACTGCCCAGTCTAATAAAGAGTGAATGTTTTTATCTTCAGAAATTAGTTCGGTAGAATTTATTGCACTTAGGGTTACAATCATTACGTAAATTCACAGATGTTTATAAGTTGAGGTAAACATTTTATACAGCTTAGTGACCTGTGCATAGTATTTGCCCGTGAACTAAAGACCTATCACCTTTAACTTGTGTATGAATATAGTTGAGCTGAAAGTCCAGACAGGAAATTCCTTTATGAAACCATTCAGTAAGAATAAAAAGATTAGACTATTTATTATTAATGGAGTGAACTATTTATAAATAAACTATAGCTAGCCTACCTTCTTGTAATTACATAGAAAGATATTCTATTAGGAAACTCCAATTAAAAAATATTTAAAGAGTTTAGTAAAATATTCTGCATTGACCAACGAGCAACTAAATGTTTCTTACTTTGGAATTGTTTTTGAGAGATTCTTTGGATTACATAGACATTTTGAATAGCAAATACTTCAGCGATATTTAATAATGAATGTAAATTAACGTATACTCGTGGAATAATGTTCAATGTATCTACCTAATTGGTGTTATGTAACCCCTTTACAATAATTTTCCAATAAAATAAATTAAATCTTCAATTAATGTCGTTATTTTCTTGCAAGTTATCACTTATGTAGAAATTATCCTAAAGAATAAAGGATACATATTAAATTCATATACTGTATATGAAAATTAAGCTATTTAACAAATTACCGGAAACAGCTTGGTCTTTACTTATAAAAAGAGTTAAAATAGTAGTGGAAAGCTAGTTAAAAGAGAATGTATTTTCCAAACAAGGATATTGTGCCTTGCTCTCCACCTCCCTAGGTAACTGTAATCTGTTACCTTGTGTAGCAGAGTTGCTGGAATCTGCAACTCCTCAGCTACTTATCAGAAAATCAAGTTTAAATTTATATACATTTGAGGTTTAAGTTCAGTCTCATTAAATTTTGAAAAAGGGCACTCCAGAAAGAAGGAGTATGTAAAAGCGAGTCGAACGCTCGTACCGCCCAGTGAATTGTGATTATCATCAATGACATGACATCACTTTCTTTTCACTATAATGTTGTCTTGTAGTGGTCTTCGGACCTATCTACGACTGAAGAGACTAAACAAAGTCGAAACAACAGAAGCACACCTCCATCCTGAAAGACGGAATGGTTGTAATTTATTGACGCAGGCTCAATCAATTTAGAACATGCAAGCCACGCCGTAACGTAGATTCGGACACACACGAAACGTAACGTGCGCCGACATCAATGCTCGGAGAGGTTGATGTTTTGGTTTTGAATTCTAAATGTAATTAAAACAATTGGCAAAGGGTTTATCCCTTTCAACCTTATAAAATGATAACCTGTAATGGCGTCAATAATTCCCCATCACTATTACGCGCAACCGGGTTAAAGACGTGGGGCACGCTGATTTTAATCGCAGCTATCAACCAGTAAAAGCCATCTTGGCTATGGGAACCCACACGATCGCCGGATAAGCAGATGCTGACACGAATTGTGAAATAGAGCCTAAACGTGCAACTGTTTGATGGTACAAACGATCTTGAACGTCTGATTGAGAAGACGACCTCACATCATCGAGGATTTAAGAACTACACACCCTACCGCAACACCTTATACCAATACAAATTTTGAGTGTTACACTAGTTAGGTGCAAGTATTCAACACTTCACTTCTATATTTAAAATTCTAAAATTTTGAAGGTTTGTGGAAAGAAGCAAAGTGCTATGAATTTGGGGTTTACATCAGGTAAGAACGCCCTAGTGGCGGATCGTTTCATCCAATGTAAATGTGTGTTGCCTTGAGCAACACCAAGAAGTACCATCTGTTTCGGTCTCAGAGCTAAAAAGCTCGTACCTCATCAGGTGTACACTTTAGTACACGACAGATTTAATAATTAAAGGTTAACTTCAGATGAAGAAGATTCTGAAGTATAAAATTTTGAAAACGAATTAAAATCAATTGAAACTTAATTCGGTCAAACTTGTAATTTTGAAATTTTGGAACAAACTGATTTCTGAGTTCACGGGGGCACACCCGAGTCTGTATTTAGAACTGTATTTAGAACGGTGTTGATCAAACACCGTTCTAAAGAATGTATTTTATTCTATTGATAATGTTTTAGCTTGTGGTACTAGCACTATACATTTTTAACTACATGGATATATTGTTTTTTATTCTATTTATTTATGTTTGTGTATTAAGTGTATGTATGTGTTATTATTAGACTATCATAGTTTTAGTATAGATTATTTATATATTTATTTATTTATTATTTAGTATAAATTATATTTATATATTTATTTAATTATTATAACTACATTGTTATCTGTTATCACCTTATAGGTACAAAGTATTTGACAACTGTCCTTTAGACAGAGATTTATATTTATGTAAACATATATTTTTTTCATACATAGATGCTCCATTATACTACTCCCGGTTGTATTTTGTATTACAGTCGGTACATGACTAGTGTTGCAGTGAAGGAGTAATAGAATTTATTAATACACACAACACGTGTGTTATTTATATGCAACCTATATTTAGTTAGGGTTATTTCTACATCGGAACATTGCATTGAAAAGACTAGCCCAGCAAATATATTTCCCCGTGTAGCCGTTGTTTACAACGCCAAAGTGCCGCTGTAAGAGTCAGCACGCGTCACTTGTACGGATTTGTATTTCATAAAGCAAGCTTTCAGCTCTCGAAATCAAATTGCCGGCGGCGCCCTATTGGCTGCCGTGATTCGGCTTGAGATGTAAAATTGGCACAGAAGCCTTGGACGGTCTGTGACAAAAGGAATCCGCGCAACACAGCGCAAAGCGCGCATACTCGCCTGGGTAATTACCAAGGGGGGTAATTAACATTTTATTGCGCTTAATAGGAAGCAAGTTATGTGGAATGTCGATGCAAACATTTTATATTCTATCCCAGATAAAAGTATTATTACGATACTCTTCTTTGTTAAAGTTTACTATTGACGATGACTTATAATTATACAGTAATAGTATTCTGCCACTGTTTAGATTACTAATCTCCATCCATCATTATAACAACCTTCTCAAAAAATATTGGATCCAAAAATAAACGTTAAGTTTGTTATTATTACTGGATCTGGATTAATTTGTTGTTTGGTGTACATGTCAAGAAAATCAATTCGAATTCAAACCCATAGACGAAATTGATGTATAGAATAGAAACACTGTAAAAATTTAATAAAAAGAAGTAATTAAAATGAGCGTCGAATTTTTGTTTTTAATTACAGTATAATAAATCCCAGAAATGAAACAAATACGAATATTCCTTAAAATCTTGAATTTTGAACTAATGTTCAAAATAATTGAGTAAACATCTGAGCCACGATAATTTTTTTAAACTCTTCTCTATTCGGTAATAGGTAGAGTTTAAAATTTAATATTTATATCCTTTCTAGTTTCTAAAAGAATGAAATCAAATCTAAAAAACACATATAGATGTACAGTTGATTAACTGAGTTTTTATGACCCATGTTTATATTAGGCTACATTTTTCCCTTGATTTTAAGAACGAATCCCCAGAAAATCTCCGGAGAGTTCATAAATATCCTGTATATTAAAACACTAACGCACACATGAAATGGCAATACAAAAAACCAATTTCGAGAAGGTTTGTAATTCCTCAACTTAAGTTGATAAACACCATTGCGTTTCTTTTAAAACACAACATCACAAAAATATAATTTATATTTTTATTAATGATTTACAAGATTTAAAAATTGAAAATATTTTTAATTTATCAATAATTGTTAACACATGACAGTCTAGTGTAACAATATGGATATGGACACAGTGTTTACATCAATATGTGGTACTCTCACTTTAAAAACTACGCTATGACGGGCAATCAACCAACTTTGGATTTATAAGTTCCGTCAAAAATCTAGTAATAAGGTTTAATACACTAAACTTTGTAATCTTGCATAGAGTCTTTCATCCTTCTGAACCTCATACTTGCATAAAGTTTAAAAACAAAGCCATCAATCAATCTTTTTGTAAGTGTGGGGCTAAGGTATATTAATTTCAGGAAATTGACAATGTCATGGAAAATAAAATAAGTTAGCACACGGTCTGCCGACAAAGCGATCCGAGGAGTTTCCTGGTTTAATTAAAAATAATAGCACTCAGCGAGCGCTGTTTATGTTTAATTATTATTCATTTCTCTATCAGTGCAAAAGTGACTGGTAAGAAGAGGAAGAAAAAGGCTAAAATTATACAATCTAAATATTGAATTAAAATATTTTATTTATTAGATTTCTAAGTTTGGTTTCTTTTGCACAATAAAAATGAAGACAGAACATCGGCCTAAACTGTAGTTTTCTGAAAAGTGCAGTGCCTACAATTTGCAAAGTCTTAGGCAGTATTATCTATACCAGTGCCTACACATTTCAAGGTCTTATCCAGCATTGTTTACCTGGCCTTACTAATATCAGCCTCATCTGGTTTCCTCATTTCGACCGTAGGTTATATATCAGGCCGACCGGTTCGCGATAAATTGGCTCGGCACTGACCAAGGAGTGCACCCCTTGACCTGAGGGGTGCAATCGTTCAGTGAGATGCTATGAGGTACAAGGGTCTAGGAGATGAAACATACATTTAGATTAAGGTTGCATTCCGTTTTTCAAATTCTATCTTATAAATGAATGATTAAAGTTTTAAATTTAATCCATTTAAATCACCATTTTTCTTGTTGACACGATAAGTTTTCGATAAAATGTTGAAAACTTCTAGCATACGTAAACTCTTTAAGAAGGGTTTTAATTCTTTATATTATTTACTATAATATTGGTATTTCCTGCGTAAGTTGGCAACACTAAGGTTCTAAACTTAGCATAGGCTACTTTTTCATAGTCCGTCCACATGGTTTCTGTGCCGATTGAATGAGTCTTTGAGCTTTAAAAGAAATCAATCAGAATCACTTCAAAAACCAATTTTAGAGAGTTGTATCGGACCTTGGGACTGATGATGACACCACTCTGCTTTTATATTCTCGAGGTATTCATGTGCAGCCGATTTATATGTCATTTGACTCAAGTCAGATATGTCTACGAGTGGAAGGAACAACCGTTGACTTCAGCAACATTGAAAAACCGTCTAGAAGAGGTTGGTGTCGGGCTTATAAAATATTCTTTTTGGGACATCAAGTAATGAAAAATGAAAATCATTTCAAGACTTTATTAAAACACTTATTGGTAGCAAACATCTTTTACTCCCTTGAGGAGTTCTTGGCAAGCCTCTAGTAACATAAATTAATTCACTAGCTGTGTTGCTTGGTTTCCGTGTGAGAGAAGTGAATGAAATGTTGTAAATGGATGTTTATGAATGAAACTATAGTATAATTAAGTTATAGCTAAAGAACGATTTGTCTACCAATGACTTTTGTTAATTTTTTTGAGTATTGTTCCTTTTTAATAAAATACATTTAAATTTGAACTTAGATCATTAATTTCTCAAAGGCTCGCACGCGTTAATTATATGCACTGAGAATCTAGGTGCACTTCGAATATGTAAATGAATAAACTTATCCAACCGAGCTTATAATTTCTATGTAAGTTTGAGTGATTTGGTGGCGAAAACCGTGTTAACTGACTATTTTCTAATAATTTTTATTGTAATCTACCACTTTCACTTTGGACGGAATCTTTGGTTTGGTAATAAACTAAAAAGCGCTCGTTCGCTTGCCTGGTGTAGTCCCCCGGAGCTAGAACGAGTTTAATTATTTCCATTACATGTTAGTTTGGGAAAGAAGTAATAACTAAACACGTACGGTTGTGATAGATTTGCCATAACATGTAAGGCCGATTGCATTACATGTGCTTTAAAGAGTACAGGAAATATACCAAGTAGGGCATTTGTAAATTCAGTGTTAATACAATATAAACGTATGCCAGACACATGTTGTGTAACAGTAACAGTTCTTGCTGAAGTTTCATGCATGCTTTCAAGCTTATAGTTTATTTTATTCTTGAGATATCTTGCGGACATACATACAGACGAAATATTTTTCCAGCCTACTGATTGACAGACTTATATGGCGCTCAGCCAAAACTTACGGAGGAAAATTATAATTACCAAACTCGATATTTTCTATGTAGTAATGAAACGTTAAACAAAACTGAAAGTCTACAGATGAAATGAAATTGCAAACTCGATGCGTCATCTTTGGGCAACTAAAACATGCATCCAGTTCCTGTGCGTAACACCCTAAACAGGAAACTTCAGTTAAAGGCAAAATGATGTTCCATGCAGAATCACTAACGAAGCTGTTCGCAAAAGTGTAGTTAATTAAGTGAACATGTGAACGTTCAAATTGTTCACAACATGCTCTGGTGCAGCAAACTAAGACTCCAGCCTGGCACAGGCATACATTCAATGGTTGTCTCAGTGTTGGTAAACGGCAGCCGGAGATGGCCTGAGACAGTCCGCTCAGATCGGTCGCGGTCGCCAAACAATCGACCCTGGCTGGCATTGTAACGCCAAATCAAAACCCGGACAGCAGCGCGTGTTATCACTTTAGCGAAAATAATGGTCTACTCAATCTGCGTGACTAATGGACCTTACGACCAGACAGTCCTTTGCCCTGTTTCTCACTCTGAGTAAAAAATTACAAATACCACCTTGCATGATATATGCAACGAACTGTAGTTACAAAAGACGGACACTAACGTCAAGTGGAATGTAGTCCACACGGACATGACTAGTCGTAGACTACGAGTATGTGTAGTGTGTGAAGGAATTCATGTGATTTGACGAAGGCAAAGCGGAAGAGATACCATCAAGTACTACTTTCAGGACAACATTGAAAAGTACAAGACTCCTAACAATAGCTCCTTATATCTCCAGGAGTATTTAGAAACGAATCGAGATCAGGATCCCGAATGGCTCTCCCACAGAAGGACATGGCACTATTGGATATGGTTCAGTGAGATGATGTGAGGTACAAGGGTAAGGATTTTCTCCATCGATATAGCACTTACTAAATTTCTCTAAATTTTAATGTGAGAAACTAGATCTAGATCAATAATAGAGACCAGGCACCATCTATGGTTTCGAATCTCTCCGGAACCAAGTGAAAATGAATGTTGTTGGTTAGGAAGCTCATGGTCTTTTTGTATGGCATAGTAAAGGTCCAGATATTAGTTTTTCAAGTGTATATCTATCTTTCGCGCAATTAAGTATGTCTCTTGTTAAATTTCAAGAGGGGACTCTTTTCTTACACCAATATGAGAATAATAAAGGTGACATAGTTTCACTTATCATACGTATACATAAGGTTTTCAGGAAAAACGCCAATCTTTGCTTTAAATTTACCCACCGAAACTGATGGGCATGAGAATATAAAGCTGTGCACCCTATGCACGGTTTCACTAATGCTTTGGTTTACTTCCAAATTAAATACATAAAACAACTATCAAACTTTGAAATAGTTATTTATTTTTTTAACCTTGTTACTATTGTAAACGTTATGGAACAACTATAAATAAATTGTGTCGTACAAAATACGATTAGATGACTCCTTATTAAATTTATAAGATTTCCTAACACGTCTATATGATTTTCCACCCAAAGAGAATTTCTGCCGAAGTAAGCATTCAGAACAATGTGTTATACTAGGACAGATAGAGAAATGAAACTTGACAGCTGGCCCCCCAATGCAAAGATGCCCCCATTGTTTCTACATTCTGTTTCGCTTGTTGTTGTTTTTTCATTATTTTCCATTCATGCATGTTTTGTTCACGCTAACATTATGCATTGTTGTTCTTAATGCGTCTTCGGCCAGATTAATGAATATATTTCTTTATCATTAAACACTTCTGTTGGAATAAAAGAATATCCATTTTGTTTTAAAAACTTCTGGATCGCCTAATTAATCTAATTTAAAACTTATATTTTACGTGTTTAAACTTATAAAATGTATAACTTAAGGTATTTAAATTTGAGTAGTCAAGGCCTCGGACTTTTGAGGTTCAAATAGCTCAAGTCAAATTCCTGTCTGTTTGATAATATTGTCACACAGACCATTGGCTCATGAATACAGACAGAATAAAGCTAAAACAGAATCAGCCTCGCCTTTATATTAAAACATGAGTCATCAAAGTTAGTTTAATAGCGCATAAAGTGTAGTTGCCAACGTCGAGCGTGGCTGTTGCTTGGGTGGATGACCGTTGAGCGATCCTGTCCTTGAAAGCAGCTCGCCTGCCCGGCCGTTGGCAGTGATTCGGAAGACTTTTTTGGAGGACGTGTCGTCCATTCTAATGTTTGTTTTCCTGTCCTCCCGGTTTTTGAAAATTAAATAAAATTTCTGGCTTTTAGTGAACACTTAATTATTCAAAAATAGTAGCATCACGTTAAAAAATCTTCTTATTTCTGAAGTTCCGAAGATAGGCCATACAAAATTATTGTAGCGCACACGTAATGCCATGGCATTAGATGTGCTCACGGATACTAGACTATCCGTGGATGTGCTATTAGATTCAGCTATACGCTGAGTGTTTATCTATATTGTAGTGTCACTTACTCACTGTTGTTTCTATCCACTCAGCTGCATTGGCGCTTCTATCCCTTCATTTCCTATTTATGTATTATGAATGGTAAGAATTTTGTTATAATATGTTATATTTTTTTCCGATTTTTAATTATGTAATTTTTAATGTAATGAATGAATACAATAAATTAATTCCAAATATTTCACAACATTTATTTTTAATATCATTCTAAAAAAACTTGTCTTGAAATCAGTCATAATTGTTGTAAAGAAAAATTCGAGTAATAATTAATTTAGTCCTCAGCCACATACAAAATAATAGCTTAATAACATCACATTTTTATCCATCAATATATACTTTATATAAATTCCTTATATTTTTTTATTTATATATCAAACAAATCCAGTTTGGGTTCTCTTATTTGCATTACAATACAGTACTAATTTATAACGCGTGTTTTTAATAATATATAAATAAATGTCGGCAATGTTTATAAGAATATTTAATACTGTTCTCCCATTGTCCTCCTTTTTCACTGCCAAAATCCCTCCTTTTGGAATTTCCTAAAGGTCCCGTCTGGTCACCCTGAAGTTAAGTGTAAGGTAGCTTCTTAGCCCTAACTTTGTCTGTGAAATAAGACAGTTTTACCGTTTTTTTTAAATTTGTTCTTGTACGTTCACACAGTCTGAACGAAATTTTTAAATTTCTGTAAACAAGAACGTTAACTTCTCGTAACTAAAAAAGTTCACATTATTGTAAAAAATATCGAGATTTTAACTATTACTATTTAAATATAACGGATGCGTTGTTTTTAGGGAGACTGTTTTATGACTCTGGTCAATGGTAGCATGTGTTTTGCAAAGAAACTCAACCTTTTCGATACAATTTAAATGTTGAATTTAGCTCCAGCTCACATTCCTTTTATTGCAGCATCTGGTATCTGACGCTGTCTCAGACGTGACTCGTGGAATCTGGAGTCATGTTCGTCTGAAGAGATGCAACGAAAATCGGCGACGAAGAAGCTCAAAACGAATTTATAGTTGTCTCTGATGTCGAAACCATGTAGAGGTTCCACGAAGAGTTAGTATGGTTTAAAGTATTTTAATTTCTTCAGTGTGTTATAATTATTCTTTAGCCAAGATGATATTAGAGTAAAAGAAGCAACCTTGTTACATTCCCAGTCTCCCATCACTCTGTATAGCAAATTCAAGTGTTCTGTAATAAATATGGAGAAAAGGGTTAATACAAACCATCTTTTAGGTTTTCTTTTTTCTCCATACCTCCATTATTCTGCTTAGATCGAAACAATCAAACAAAGCTTGTTTTGATTAATTATAGTGCACATAAAATATATAAACGCCTAACAGATTTGCTATATGAACGTACAGTAAATAAACTACAATCTTCCCCTGGATGTAGAGTGATGACTGTGCATTTACCAGGATTCACCTAGAACACAATGGTCCTACAAAGTCTAATAGTTCTCATCTATGATCATCAGGAGAACCATGTTTTAATTTACAATGCTGCACTGTTATTATTTATAAGTTTGGGTTTATGTACGTATTTAAAATATTAGTCTGTACGTTACTTTGTAAAAGTAAACATCAATATTTTAAAAAGATCACCGCATTCGGTTTTAAAGTGATCCAATCGATCTTGGGTTTGGAAAATATTTTTCAAGTTGAAATCATAGCCTTATAGTACAAATTCCCTGAATAAAAAGTTTAAAAACTGTTTTGAGGACTCCAGGTGAATTTACAGGCATTTCAAGTAGGCACTTCAGCCCATTTTGTAATCGGGCCCAAATAAAAATAGCTGAAGATAAAAATTTCCAGTTTTTTACGGTATAAATATAGCTGTAGGGAATTATGTATATTATATTTATACGAAAGAAAGAATTCTTGAAGAAAATAAATACTACATAACACGCAATTTTATTTAATTTTATTGAATAAAATATGATTTCTTAAAGTCATTAAAGATTAAAACATGTCACTTGTGATGATCTCAAAATGTGAAACTATTTCGAACTTTGCCACATCATATTTTTCATTAAACACTTAGGTTAACTTATCTTGTGAAGTCTGCAAAACGTAAAATGCCTAAAAATAAGCACATTTCGTAGAACTGGAAACAATATTTGTAACGGCGTCAATGTTCAATATTCCACAGGAGTGCAATCACGTAAGATAGGCTTACGTAAGAGTGCTAGGCCTTGAATAAGCAGTTCATCCCACATTTACAACGCAGAGATGTTTATTTACTACAACACTTGAATAAATGTGTCGGAATCGCTATATTTACACAGAGTATTTGGAATAAAAAACAGTTTATAGTAATTTCAGAAACGGAAATAATTCGTTAGTATAGTACTAACTCTTAATGAACACAGATATAATCGGTTACATGACTTAATAGTCCAGCAATAAATTTAAATCGTTAATAAATATAAATACAATAAATGTTAGAAATGAATAGGGAATTTTTTCCCAATAATAGGTTTCAAGTAATATTTATAAATCGAAAATTTAAAATATACGCCCTATAATTGAATTTGTCATGTTCAATGCAAGTTTATAAGTATTTAATCAAACACTTACAGTGGTAAGGAGTCATATTTATACGCATTTCTTAACACATGGATACAGAGGGATAAGTTTAGTACTAAAACACGTTAACGAGACAAATGATAAATATGCCAACCGTAATACGATGGAAATATTGTACTGAGTTTATCATTTACGCAAACTTTAAGAAACTGTTAGATTTAATACTATAGCGCGACTTCTTTCTGGTTGAAGTAATAAATTGCAAAACTACAGAGGTTACAGACTCATATATCTTTGGTTTGGTAAATATATTTACAACGTAGTGTCGGTCAGGCAAGTGTTTAACAGGTAATAATTAACATTTTGATACTTAAAACACGTATTATTGTGGATTTATGTTTTTATGTTTGAGAAGCAAATCAGATGTTTACAAAAAATTGTATAAGGGTTTAGGATTTTTTTTATCATCACTGTCCAAAAAGTAGTTACTGATTAGGAGAAACTGTTTCCCTTACTGTACTTTTGGCCTTAAGTTTAGCATGATCGTGAACGTCGTCGAAATTATCAGAGATATCGGAATTTTCAAATTCTGCACGAACGAGCTAATTAATTATTCAGTCCCACTTATTTTATCTGGTACCATTTTATCAGTACCAGTCAAAATAGGATAACTAAGTTTTGTATATATTGGAATGCCACAATACATACAATCAAATTGCAAAGCTAAGACACTCATGAATTTAATAAACAGAATGGTATGGATGTGGCCTACTTTTCCTGGGGCTATTACCATAGGCTTTGATTGACCTCTTATACAACCGCTAATAAGTACACGTTATGGTCAATAAAGACAGCGTTTGTCCTGTGGAAGTAGCACATTTTCGTTATGGTAATAAATTGTGCACTTAAATGTATGTAACTATTTAATGCACAGATTAACTTTATTTTTGAAGTGCACTACGTTTTACGGAGGCGCTTTTAGAAAAACGATCACAAAAACAGAGAAATTACTGGTGAAACTGTTCACAGTAGGATCCGCCTAGTATTAACGGAATTTAATGATAAGCTGAAGATTATATTTTTGATTATATTTAGAATTCTATTGTATCTCCTGAAAACTGAAGATTTAGGGGTTTCATCTGGGTTTTCATAGTCTTTTATCATGATTAAACCGAGGAAGAGTTTGACGGCAGAAAACCTAAGCAAACTTTCATTGAAACTCTTTGATAAAGATCTTTTGTTCGTTAGTAAAAGTTATAAAAACAGTATATTATTGCCAATTAAAGCACAAATAAAAATTACATCCCCTACTCTTTTCCAAGAAGCCCAGTATACACAACTACAAACTTAACACTCCGCAACACGGCTTCAAGAACAGTTAAACTTTATTTAATAACCCTAATGAAAGCGCTGAATTCTATTCAAAATAACAACGATGATATCCATAAAGCCTTATATGAAAACGTTTAAGTTTCCAATTAATACTTGCCAAACATTAACACTATTTAAGAATATCCCACAAACAATTGGATTTAAAGCTCTGTAAGTCCAAAGGATAAATGAAAATCTAGGATTTTTGGAGCACACTTTAATTGTTAATAAATAGAATAGAATAGAAATTTCATATTCATAGAATCGGTCGTAATGGGCCAATAAAAATGTCCACAACAAGGTTATATTAGGTGAACGAGCGTGTTTGCGTATTTAAATTAAGAGTGAAATCAAGAAAAATCATATGCACACGGAAATTACACCAAATTATCTTAAATTAGATTCAGATGCTTCATGTTAAAAGAATTCAGAATATTTAGAAATTTTAGCTCCTGAATTGTAGAGCTAATGCCGGTTTCAAATTACATAACCTGCTGTGTCACAGAAAACAGCGATTAAGGACTACGCGATTTTTGGAGCTCAGTGAACCTGAAGAACAGAGATAAAATGGAGAGATTCGGAGTCAGAGAAACCCTAAGAATGAAGGGGTTTCTAACCGATGGATGTCAAGGGATTCAATGTGCCAAAAGACGTAAAGAATCGCTGATGTCTACCAATTCAGACTAAAAGGTGCACGAAGTTTAAAGAATGGCAGGATTAAAAGGAAGCAGAGTTTTTGGCTTAGAAGGTTGCCGAAGATTACAGGATTCACAAGTAGGCAGAGCGTGACGCTGTACAATTTTAGAAAAGTTCGGTTTCCTTAGCACTACCATACTAGTATAACCGTCTATAATAATAACAATGATAACTAAAACAATTATATTCTTACTGCAATCTTGATACTATACATGCAATTAACTTCTACAGTGTATCATGCGTTCTTTGTTTCACATTGCAGTGCTAAATTTGTATTATCCATCGTTAAAAATTACTTTTATGCTAAAACTTCAACATTTTTATTTTGTTTTGAACCTAATGCAACAACTAAAAATGTGAGATATGTGTAGTAAGTAGGTTATAACTTAAAAATACTCGAGTAGGTACAACTCATTTACAAGATTCCGCTACAACGTCACTTTCTCATTTATCGTATGGGACTTTTTGAGTCCAAAATTGAATTAAAAATCAAATATCACTTTAAAATATCTTTTAATATATTTTAAATAGCAATGCATTTAAAATATCTATTCTAATCATAGGTACTGTTCCTTTAGCATAAAAAGAATAAACTCGGTCCGGGAGAACTAATAGATATAAATAAAATTACCAAATTAATGCTTTCTTAATTAAATTTTTATGCTATTACATTTAAAAGCTTTAACTAAATGTCGTGAACGGACACATTCTTTGAAACTTCATTTTATACTAGACTAAAATCTAGAGACTTTCGCCGGGTTTTCCCTAGAGTGTATCCAGGACGTTACTTGAATATGACTCGGGCAATTTTGTCGGTCCAATGGAAAGTGAGTTACTTCAACACACTATAGAATATCTTTCCAATAAGATAGGAGTAAACCTTAAAATTAATTTAGAGACATTACTTTTTATCACATCATGGTTTGGACTGGAAAGATGGTGCGTGAACAAGGAGGTATTTTCTAACAAAAAGTCTTTGAAACTTTTAAATTGTTTATATGATGATTGTGCTATGAATTAGAATCTTCTTGGTGGTTTTTAAGGCTACAAAGGGTAGGTTGAAGGCATTATGTATTTTTAGATGCTAAGAGTGATAATTACATATTTTTATTGCTTATTTATATAGCATTTAATATTATATATTTAAATTTATTATATATATAATAAATGTAATATTATTTGTACGAGTATATATATATATATATATATATATATATATATATATATATATATATACTGTATGATATTTTTAGATATATTACACTAGATGAGTATTTAGATAACTATGAGTAAACACAACTCAGAGGTAAGACTAATTTTGGTTGTCACAATAAATTCGAAAAACAGAAGTTTCTGTAGACTAGAAATTTTTTATGAAAAAGTTTTAAGGGGTAAATATATACTCTTATATACGGTCGAGCATCGCAATGTTAATGTTTATTATTAAAAAGTGTTAAAAAAAGAGATTCATATTTTTGGATCAAAGAAAGATGTTATTACGAAATGTTATCAGTATAAACAGAGAGAAGTAACTACGAACAATTAGTTTTGAGATATGTCCTGTTCTTTCTTATTATAGGTACAGTTGTTATTTTATTATTTATTATTATTTAGAGCTTGTATACGTTTTCAAAAGGAGTTTCTAGTGATAGACACCATTTAAGAAAACAAAAAATAACAACAAATAACTGTCAAATCCAAAAAGGAGGTGCAAGGTGTACGATTAGACCACTTTGCTTTTCCTGCGATAAAAAATCCAAATGAGCTCATATGGATTCTCATGGAGGACAGTCTTGTGAATAAGGTACTTTTATGTGGTGTTCTACTTTTACTTATCTTATGTTGCTGGCATGTTGACAGGGTTTTGTATAGAAATAACGTCTCTTGTATAACAAGATTGCTTTGTTCTTAAACCCTAGCCTCTACGCTGTTTTTGTAACTCCAAATAGACTTCATTTGACGTCGCCAAATTAATTAATACATAAGGTGTTTTAATTAATTAATACATAATCCATAAGCTGTAAACATTATTTTTATCTAATATTGATTTCTGCTGCATTAAAACAAAAATTCAGTACTGATATTCCTTAAACGTGTTCAATGTCTCAGGGGGCCTTCCCCCGAAATGTTGAAAGACAAATATAAACATTTCATCCAATTGTTTGTTTTAATAGAATACATTTATGAGGTGTAAGTATGCAGCATTCCGGAGAAAAATTCTCGAGTCTCTATTCTTGGAGAATATTTTATACTTCTTAAACCACCCAGTATGTGAGCTCCCCCTAACCCCCCCCCCCCCCAAATTCCATATACGCCCCTGGTTCAATGTAAACTCAAAATAAGGTTTTGATAGAAAACAAATCCGAGAACTTGTTGTTCGGTAATCGGCATCACTTGCTAGCTTCTAGAATTAATAAAGAAAGATTCGCTACGATTTTTTACTGCAATTTGAAGCTCTTATATCCTCCTAATATGGCTGACCAATAAATTAAATTTAAAAAATTCAAATCCGAAGCAAACCAGTTACAACTGTTTTATCACTGGTAACACTGGTATACATACACTTATTATAATTGTTTTAATCAAGAGAATGATAGTTTGAAAGAAAGAAAAATGTATTAATCTCAGCCTAATAAAACGCCTTTACATTATCGTTTATACACTTTTATTAAAACCAGTAATGATAACCTACACTGATTTGAGAACGAATGACATTCAACAGGTTTCTTACAGACACCCCTCAATACTCATTGCTCTATGCAACTCTGCCATCAGTAATTACTGATTGGGCAAGGGTCAGACTATTCCCGTATTTAATTTTCCTGAAGCCCCGTGGACATCCTACCCTCTGGCTAATTGTGTGGGATGAGCGCGCATAGCATGGACGGCAGGCATGGACGGTTTATAAGGGAGGCACGCGCAGCGACATCAACGCTCACACTACGTCTAGACGCCACTCGTCGCACATCGCCGCTACTTACTCCGATATCAGGTACTTTACACGCGTCATTGTTGTTATCACTACTCCGGTACCATTAACGGTCATTGTCAATCAATGTTTTATTCCTAGAGACGATTAATTTAATTTTACGTTTTGTCTGATCAAATTCGCGTTTTAACACTCGTCTTTATTATTGCCCGAATTCCCATAGTATCAGTCCTATTACATAGTCGATGAATGCTTTTAAAATATATATTAATTTAAATCCAATCTTTATTTTATGGAATTCATGTTTTATTATTAAAATACACACCATTATTGTTTTCTCCGCTCCCTTAGGATAAACCTAAAACTTTCACTTTTTAGTTTATGGAATTTGTGTTCTATTATTTAAACCAAAGTCAGTATTGATGTTATGAAAAAACGCCTCTCTATACTTCCATATTATTAACCCTCTTACATTATTAATCATTTTCTATTTGAGAAAGGATTACTTTGTGTTACTTTTTCATGGAATTTGCTTATTGTTATTAAATTAACCATCGCTATTGTTTTCTCTACTCCCAAATGATTACACCTTTTAACTGTAAATTAATATTTTTTCCAGAGGAAATTAATATATTTTTCAATTTGGAAATAATTAATTAATAATAACATATTTTACTGAATTATAGTTTTCTCACTAAGCGGTTGGGAAATCATATCTACATAACTTTTGACTTATCTCGTTTTGATTCCTAGCAATCTTAATTTGTATATAAGTAGTAATTTACAATGTATTTAACGGCCAGAAATGAAATGATGTTATTAGTAAGGGCACCCTAAACTATATTTTCTGGAGAAAAAATCTAAAACCTTTGTTTAGTGCTTATTCTTGTTAACCATGCGATGGATTTTTTTAAATATTTTAAAATAAATAATTATACTCTCCATAATAAGCGTATTTTGTTGCAACTAAAAACGTATTGTGTACTGTATTTCATTGTAATCTGCCTCATAACATGAAAAACTGTTGTACTAGAAATTATAATTTTATATACTGTTTTGAATAACTAATTTTAGCACAATACGCAATACGTATCATAAAACATAACAAAATACGTTATTTACCTCAGACTAATGTAATAAATATTACAAAATACGAAAATTACGTACAATTTAGTATTATTCTTACTTATTTGTATTAGTTTTACCATTGAAACACTTTGGAATCCGATTTCATCTACTAAATTCGTTTCCCAAAAATAATTTTATTTTGAGCAATCACACCTCTGAATCTTGAACGCATGTTAAAATACTACTCAAATACTGTTCACATTTATAACTCAGGCTAACATGTTTGCAGGAATGATTATCACACGCGATTTTCTAAATAAATTAGTTGAATGATAACTGTTATATTAAAAAGCTCTTTCTCGAATATATGTAGATTTAAAAAAAGTGCATAGATTTTTTAAATACTCACTTTTTGGGAAATGAAGAAAAGTATTCACAGAAGAGTAAAGATAGTAGTACCAGCACTGAAGGAAGGTGTTGCCTTCACCCTCGTCCTCTTCACATAAGTCCTCTGATTTCCTTTTGACAACAGATCTGGCATGTCGATTTCCTTTCTCCGTCACCAGTCACCTTTTCGTTTCCGAAATCGGAATCTGTCTAGCCGTTTCATAGCTTCTACTATAAATAGTCGAAACTATGGTAATTAGCTGCAAACCCTGATCTCGACTAAATTCGCGTACATTTTACCCTTACAGTTGCTAACTAAAATGTTTATGTTATGAATTTATAAGTGTCAGGATTGCAAAATGCTGGTATGAAATTATTTATACCCAAAACTATGTATCATAATAATAGAATACGAAAGAAAGCAATATTAAAATTGCTATACACATCCACCGTAGGAATAATGTGTTTATTTTTAGAATATAATGATAAAGGGCTATCATTAAAATTTAAATACAATATTTTAAACGGAGATATAGTCTTTATTAGAGCCCTTTATTTTTGTGGAATTTAGGTTTTATTTCATCACATACTCGACAGGAAGTAGTTGTCCGTTTAATTCTGTGTAATAAAAATAAAGCAGTGTTTTCAATCCCAAATGCAGAGTTAACAAAGAGACTCACACATTTGTCTTAAATCTCCGTTTTTCGTTGATAAAACAGCACAAAGCCTTGAGAAAGCATCTACCAAACTTTGCCTTGAACTGGCCTGTACCTCAATTTTATATACGGAAACAGAAACTCTTAGACACATATACAAATGGCTCAAATATTTTCAGTTTCTTTGCAAATAAACGTTGAACGCGGCAGCTTTTTTTGGTGATTACTTTAAAATTCTTTAGAAGCGTATAGTTACTTCATATCCTGAGGGCTTCGACTAATAGCTTAGGATTGTTTCTTAATAGATAAGTGGAGATGTTCAAATGGAAGGAGTGTCCTAGAAGAATTTGCACCAGGACAACTACGATTCAACATATACGCTATCGTAGAATTTGATGTATCTATCTCTAATTAAACAAAGAATTTGAAAATACTCTCATTTTCTTATGTGAACTTGAAGTGAAGTTGAACCAGTGAAGTATAGTAAGTGTATTTTTCAGAAAAACTAAACTTGGGATAGTGGATAAACATCCCCAAAGCCCTTCGAAGAAAATGTGCATAATTTGGAAAATATATTTTTTCAGAGATATAGGGCGCTCTGCATTAATAGTGTGGTTATAATATAGGGAAAAAGCTATTATCCTTTACATTAAGCTTTACAGATGCTTACGACTTAGACAGAAGCTTAGACGGTTACAGAAACCGCATAAGATTGTAATAATGCTTATTTTTATTATGACCGTAATAAAAACACCATTTAAATTAGTAAAGGTAATTTTGAATCCCTCCTATTCAACGATACCATTCATAACTCTTTGAAATGCAGCAACATCATTAGTTATACCAAATGGTATTCTTTTAAAGGTTACACATTTAAAGTTGTCCAAAGGACTCAAAAAGCAATGAAATGTTTATTATATTCCTGCATAGGGATTATATAATATGCACTTGGTATGTATATTATATACAACAAGAGGTGACTACGTTTTCTTCCCAGAGACCTAGATAAGCGTCTAATAAACCAGTAAGTCTATTTATAGTGCTAGTGTATCTGACCATTATACGACATTTGTGATTTACGTTGAGAGTAAAAAAACTTGTGCTCCCAGGTTAAATGGCGTAGGGTACTAAGGTTCTATTAATCTCCCTTGGTATGTTGAATTTCACTCTTAATGAAACTCCTATCAGACTAAAAGTGGTGGCGAGATTTTATAGTGATTGGCTTATAATCAGAAGTCTAGTGAGTAAATGAACTCGCTGGTGTAATATCAGCAGCAATCAGACCACAGATAGCTAGCGGAGGTTTGTTATTACCACATGTTAGTTTAACAGTTACATAGTAATAAGTAATGATCAGCAATGATGTAAAAATATAGATCAGGCAGTACTTACACCACATTGTCATAAAATGTTTTCGGGTAATTTAATAATTACCATACATTTCTTGAGAAGTTATCAGTAATCAGCTATTGCTATAATTACGCTTACCTGGATAAGTTCGATTTTACATTTCAATGACATCAATGAAGCTAGTAGGTCTGCAAGTACGTATGCTCTTGTTCATTTAAACACTCCATTTCAAAGTAAAGTATCACAAAACAAGTCTTAACTTTCCAATTTTTCTAATTCCAAACAGAAACTGAATATGATACTGGACTTCCTCAAAACTGATAAGATAAGGGAGGCCTGCCCTGCAGCAAGTAATAACTGTTAAACAGGTTGGTGTTTGTAAGGAAAGTGGTTGTCTATTGAAATTATTTACCTTCTGAGTGTGGACGTTCACGTTTTGTCTCGATTAATTTCAATGAGCTACCATTTTGTACTGGGTTGAGATAGAAAGCTCTAGTTATTCTTCTTTTATCAACACCTTTGAATTAAGTGGTCACTTAATGAGTTTCTACATTTAAATGTTGAGCCGCTTCGCCCCCCCTTCCCCTCATAATCCTATTTTGGGGAAATGGGCAAAGTTGGGTGTCCCGAGTTCCATCCCTCTATCTTTGTCCATCAAAAACTTAACAGAATACATCAATACTTTTTCAGACAATGTATATATGAGTAAAACATTTTATATTACTGATATAAATATACGCTGTAGCCCTAGGTAGACTGGACAGAGAAGCTATATTTTGGACATCATTTATTACCTAAAGTGTATGCTTTTTATAATTTGATTTACCTTTCGTCCATGAAGTTAATTTCCATGCCTTTGAGAAATGCCCCTTACCACAGGCGTTTTAGGTGGCATTACTAGCAGGGCATTTGAAGTGAAGATGTCAAATGCGTTTACAATAGTAGTACGTTTTAGCTTTTGCGGCAGCGACGGTGGTGCTGTCATGGTGGAATCTGTTTCCTCAGATTATGTCCTTCACAGCATTAGGTCGAAGGACAGTTCTAAGAAACTTGTTAACAGGATTTCGGACATTTTCCATCGTTATGGTTTCAAAAAGTATAACACAACGTTTCGAGGATTTTAATCAATCCTCGTCGTCAGGTGGGGGAGTTATTAGTACATACAAAAAGAAAGAACATAAAGAAGAAAATAAGGAAAAGAAAAGGGTTCAAACGTACCTAAAAGCTGCTTGGAATACAGTAAACTACTGTGGAGTACAGCCATTAGTATATATTTGACTATAAGATTTGGAAAAAATAAGCTAGTTTGTTCATAATATCGTATCGCTACATTGCATTTAGGAGCAGAAATGTTTAATATCTTTTTTTAGAAACGCTTACAACTTGGTATAATTTTTAACTATAAATTTGATAGATATAACTAAATATTATTATTAAAATTTTTACACTACGCTTTAATATATAAACACCCGTAGGAATTTACAATGCAATTACTTCAAAAATATTTTCAGTTATGAGTTTTTTAATATTTTTGTCACAAAAATTTAATTATTCTTTATTGAATGTAGCGTATATTGTTTAAATCAAACAGTCTTTCTGTAACTTCAAGGTGTCAAAAATGCTAATGAGTTTTACAGTTTGAACTTATCATGTATCCCTTTGTCACGTGGATTATTTGAAGCAATGGCATTAAAATTTCAACAAAGCTATGAATCCTTGTGTCATTAGTGGGAGTTGGGAAGTCTGCACGGCGTCCATTTGGATTATCCTATGCAGCATTAATTAATGTTTCTGTCTAAGGAACGGTCTGCTTTTCCGTCAGAGATTAAGCGAACATACATATACTGATAACACTGTCCCATTGAGCATAGTTGTCCTAAGGGAACATTCACCTGATTGAACTTCACATCAGCATGTGTGTGAGAGCATGTGTGTGAGAGCATGTGAGGTGACAGTCTCAGCACATTTGTAAGATCACTTACAAACATAATACAACTGGTAAAATTAGATTACATTTCCATATCTTTAGTGCCAACTAAAGTCATAAAAAAGGTGTCATAAAATATGTGCGTTAAGTTAATAATAACTGCCCAACAAATTGAGATTAATATTTTTATCTAAATATTGGCTTATTCTCCACATTAAATGTTGAATTTTATTCTGAAAATACATGTATGTAGCAGTTGTATGTATAGACTAATAAATTAACTAGCCAAAATCCTTTTATCAGAATTTCGAAATTATAAATAACTTTGCATATTTTACAAAGTTATAGTTAATCTGATATCAATGACGGTACATAGTCGGCTTGGTAAACATATACATGCAATATCTGGCCGAGCAGTCTAAAATATTGCACTTTGGATCTGAACTAGACATAACGCAGGTTCAAATCCTGTCTGTGACCTTAGCATTTTTATCAGTACCATCGACCTTGCACTGTATCGACTCTCCCCCGTATCCTGTTTGATGCGATCCTCACACAGGCCAGTGACCCATGAGGATGGGCAGAATAAGGTTTAAATATGGAATGGGCCTCTCCATTTGTTTAAGAAAGAAGTAGCTCCAAACGTTTACAGTATTTAATAAAAAATAAGACTATATTAGACGTTTCAGAATTTTTATTTCTCGTTCCCCCAAAATGGGAAGGGGTAAGAAATCACAATTTTGAAATATTAACCTTCACGTTATGGATTGTAAGATGGAAGAGAGCAAAAACTAAATGGAATACCCTTACCCTGAAAGTGTGTTATTTCGTAACAAAAGCAAACAGGAATACAATCTAATTTATATGTTCCTGTGTGTTTAAAAAACATTTATTCCTGTTTTGGAACGTATGTTAATAATTGTACTCCAAAATTGTACAGTATTAATGTTCAAAATTTTAATTTGATTTTTACGAATTAAAACGTAATAAATGTTAAAATAAAAAAATTATATGTAAACGCTCACCATTTTGTATGACGAGTTAAAATATTGTATTAATGGCGTGACTGTCACAAAATGCTTTTGTAAATGTTGAACTATCCACATTTCCTCTTAAATCTTTTTTGGAAAATGAACAAATTAAAGTACATAAACAAAAAAACATAAATAATTAGTCTAATGTGCACCCTCACAGCTTTTTAAATTTAATTTAATTTATCAAGAAGTTAAGGAGGATAGGAAATGTTTTATTTCTACAACTATTATTTTTATTTTCGGTACTTATTTTACCATACAATACATTTCGCTACTTATAAACTTGTTTTGGTATTTTTATTACTTTTTATATTAATTTGTATTTCGTCTTCTCAGGAAAAGATAACTTCGACGAGGACAGGAAAAACAGAAAACCTTTTTTAATTAAAGGAGTTAAAGATATTTTTTTTAATACACCCAGCAAGAAAATATAAAGATATATATACAACGTATGTAAGCTATATGAAAAATGACTGAAGTAACTTAAGTCTTTTAAAATTAGAAACACAATTCATTTAAATAATACAAATTCATTTAATAACCCATAATTTATCGTATATAAATCATTAACTTTATAATTCTTAGTTTAATGATCTTTACTTTGAAATAAAAAATGTCCAACCAAAATCTAAAGTAATACATTGAGAATATAGCCTCCAATATGTTTATTCAATACAGCAGAAGTTTTGAACTTCATTTTGAATAATTATTGTTCAACTGTCTTATATTTTGGAATTTTTTAGTCTCAAGAAAAAGGAAACGTTCTGCTATTTTTAACCGTTGTATATGCGAGTTAATATTGTTTAAAATAACTCCATGAATCTTTGTAAAAGTAGATTGCGTAACAATATATTGCATAGCTACAAGAAACTTTTGATCTCAGCTGTCTTTATTAGGGTAATAAATTCATACACCTAGCTAAATTGAACTGCTATTTTATTCGTTATTGCTTTCAGTCAAATTTAAAGTGTGTATGCGTGCCCATGAGGGCCATCTTAGTTCATGTTTTTCTTTACTAAAACTACTACCTAGATTTAAGGATTTCTTCGTATTTTTTAGGAATAGGATTAATAGAACTTATAACATAAATCAGTCATAAACTTTTTAAAAGCATAATCACAGGATAATCTTTTTAACATTCCAATGTACAGAATTGAAATAAAAAATAATAAAATTATAGAAGTAAGGACTCTGTGGTGTAATGATAGCTTGCTCTTTCAGCAAGTGAAAGATCCGAGTTCGAATAGCAGCGGGGCAAGTTTTCTTTGCTAATCAATTTTTATTAATAGACTATTAAATTAGAGTATTTCCACAGATTTATTCTCCAAAATATATTAAATTTTTTACAAACATAAAGAATTACAAAATCACCTATGAAACATTTGTTACATCTCGAAAGCTGAAGTCTTTTTCTTGTATTTCTATTCATTTCCTTTTTTTCTCTTGTCTATTAAAGCTCAGAAAAACAAAACCGTCGTAAGGAAGCTAGATTTCATATGTGATGCTCACTCGTCTTGATATTGTAACTTGAAAATGCATTAATAATTTTGAAGATCAGTACGTAAAATATAGTTGCTTTACTATCTTCTACGGAAGCATTTTATATTATAAAATTGTTTGATGTTCCTCCATCCTCTCCATTCCCATTTTTGTTGGGGTGAACCAGTTACATTATCTAAACAGTAAGTTTGATTAAAAATTGAATCTTGTAAATAATTAAGTTTCTTTCTTCAAAATAATCTCTTTTGTTATCAATTGTTCTGTTTCTTATACTGGTCACAATACTATAAAATCAGTAGACGTGGTTGTTAATCAAAATATTGTAAAGTTTGAAAACAAATTAATATCCTCTGCTTCTCAAATCGATCTAACAAAAGCATTTGACTACATTTCGCAATGTTTACTAATTAAAAAAAACTCTAAGTATGAAATTAAAGATAAAGAACTAGATTTATTATCATCACATCTAGGAGATAGAAAACTAATGGTGATTCAAGGTAGAGAAAAATCTAATTTCAAAAAATGAATGTAGGCTAGGAGTTTCCCAAAGATCAGTCATTGGTCCATTTTTATACCTTTAAAGAATGAAAGATTTTAAAGTACATTAGTGGCTCCATAAAAATTGGGAGTTTCAAACTCTTTGCTTTCACTATTTTAGGTCATAACATGATAAGTATTTTGTATGAATTTATATTCAGTAAGAGTTTTATGTTATCGCCTTTGATTGTATTAGTTACACAGCATACTCATGAATAACTCATAAAAAACCAAAGTGAGCGCTCAACTGTCATCTGTGGAGTGAGAGGTCAGGTAGCAAATATTTGAACGGTAACAATCAAAGTTACGTGGAGCAGTCGTAGCGTAACTGATATGATCAAAGGGATATCTGTATTGTGAAGTAACCGATAAACTATGTTTGACAGAGTTTTTATAAACGGCTGCCATTATAACATTTTAGTCGAATCGATAGAGTATTTGGTTATTAAATCGACCATGCCAGGTCCATAGACCCCCAATGCGCGTCCAGTTTGGCCTGGAGGGTGGGTCCCACACACACGTAGTTAAGGTTGGGCAAAAATCAGTAACGCACACTCCAACCGCTAGATCGTAGGAGCGTACTCGTTCCATGTTTCTGCCGTGGTTGCTATAATTATTAATTGTAGCCTGCTGACCCGCCCCCTTCAACTCAGAGCCTTTACAGACTAGTGACTAGTGATGGGAAGAATGAGTCTTTGGAATGATCCGGAACAGATCACTAAAATGAACCGACTCTTGAGCCGGATCTTCAGATCATTCAGATCACTGACGTCAATCACTCCGTCTGCTCGATTAGATCATCGAGTAAAGAAATTAAAAATAAACAATGGACTTAGTAAGTTATTTGATCTTGATGCAATTAGTTATTTTAGTTAATTCATCAGCTTGCTTCTAATATTCAAAATATAATGTAAAAAATAGTTTTTTTTGTTTTTAGTCTCGTGTACCATGTAATTTAACTGATAAAAAAATTATCGTTAATGTTTATCTGGACAGTAAAATCAATTGTAATTGTTCAAAGGCTTTGTAAGTGAAATATAATAGCTTTCAACGAGGTTTGACTGTCGTCCATAATACATTAAGATTTCAAACTGTGCATAGCAGATCACTCAGATCATAAAGAACTATGAGAATCGAAGAATGTTAAACTGGCTGGAGACTCTCAGCTAACGGGTCAAGACGCACGCGATGGTTCGTTTTAATTAGGAATCTGCTCATCAAATGACCCGGCTTATTTCATGATATGATCTAACGGATCACAGTGAGCAGGTTCGCTCATAATCTGCGCATGATAACTAATGAACAAGTAGCCATTAATCCACCATAAGTGTGCGTTTTGCGCTGTTGACTGCAGACATTAATAGTGGTGAAAAAGATTCGTACAGGTTGGATTTTGTTCCAAATAAATTCGACACTGCAGCATTTAGTTATATATGAACTGAAGTGTGCAATCCTTTGACCGAACATGTTTTACCTGATAACGTATCGTTCACAATACTCAATATAAACTAAAAAAGTAAATTTGGCGCAAAATGGCACACACTCACTAAAGATATTTCAAAATACCTTTTACAAGACCGTAAAAACAGGTTCGACTTCTACAGAAACTGAACCAAAAGGTAGTTACGTGTTAAGGTTCGAAAAAGGGATGTTTTGTTTTAACAGACCAAGTTAGGGCTAAGGAGCCCTCTCTAATACTTAATCTGGGGACCAACGGCTTCTACCAGGTACCAATGGCTGGGCTGGCGGACTGCTTGCAAGGCAGTATCGCTCAGCAATCACTCACCCATCCAAGTAGCAGCCACGATGATGTTGCTTGACTTGGTTATATTTCGATAACTGATGTATGCATTAGACTACGTCATTGGAACTGTGGTGAGGGGGAAATATGTGTCTCAGAAGACGGGATTCACCACAATTCTGTACCGTTATTATAGTAAATATATTATATTACTTTGGAGCTAATACTTTATAAATCAAAACAACTTTTCGGAAATACTTGATTTATTCCGAATTAAAGTTCACCCAAATATTTAACAAAGTTTACAAACTTTAGATTTGATTTTCTTCAAATAGGCCTACTTCTCACAATCGGTCAAATCTAATTAAGAGTCTGATCAAAATAAAAATGAAACTAAAAATGTATACTTCTCCAAAATGGTTTAAATTAACAAAATAAAATAAAAAGTTCTCTTCTCAAAATATTCAAAATCAAAATAACACAAAACTTGATATTAACTTTACGATCAAAGTCTAATTGACAATACTTCAAAAATTGAATTAATTCACAGACTCTGTAATATGGGAAACTTTAGAAATTTAATCACAACAGTATAAAAATAAAAGATATTAACTAAACGCTGGTACGGGACTTACTACTTTGAAGACTATGGAGGCTGATAGGAAACTAATACGCACTAAAGAAAATTAATAACTTGATTTAAATTACACCCGATAAAAAGAATTACTCTATATCCCAAACTAGAGGATTAGAGGAAGAACTACTGCTTCTCAACTGGACGTCTGCACCCTGTCGTCGACACTCGAACACTACTCCCCCTCTCTCTCAAGCCAACGGGCTCGGGAACGTATCACCGTAGACATCTCGATCAGCTGATTTCTTGTCTCGAACCAACTAACAATGTCCACGCACAGCGTCTAGTTAACAAAAGAGCCTACTTCCTACCGCGATTCAGCATAATAATTACAACTACGGTACAATTCTTGGGGAGATCAATAAACAGTTTCTCATTGGTTCGGACTGCTTTTTTTCTTTCTTTTTTTTAGGTAAAGTGTAATAAATTTGAATGCCTGAAACGTATAAAGTCTCCCTTTAAAAGAAATAACGTACGAATTTCGTCATCAAACCTTGTGAGGCAGATGAAAACGTTTAAAAGCAAGTTGTGAATTATCTGAGACGACTTTTAAAAGTCCTAGTTTTATGGTCACGATTGGGTGAGCAAGACATTAATGGTGAACAATCACCATCAGCATAGGAACTTCTACCTGTGACTTTAAAACAGGCAGGCTTCTGGGAAATTCACATACAAAGTTTTAAGTTGGAATTAAATAGAATGCCATAGTAAATTAGTATAATATACAGAATTTAAAAATGTCAAACCGTCAGTCAAACAAGTTGTATTGGAATGTTAAAATAATTTGTAGGTTTGAAAATCGATAAAGGAATACCGATACGTTTACAATGTTTCCATTTTTTAATACTAGATTCAGATTTGCAAGACCATAAAATAAAAATACTGTACTAAATGTCTCAACATCAATCAGTATTATTTTTAAATTGCTGTGATTTGTATGACGTTTGTTATATAAAATGGAAATATGGAATTGCGGTGACGAACTAAAACAAAACACCCACCCACGGGAGGGAGTTGGGTCCTAAGCGATCGAGATAATCCCAGAGGAGCAGAGATTTCAGAATAACTGTACAACCATTAGGTCGCGTGCAGCGCTGGTTTTTCTATGGCCGTCATTATGGCGGAGAAGAGGGGAAACTATAATCCAATACTCATTTTCCCACGCGCACTCAATCTTTTGAAAAAGTAAACTATACAGGAAATTAGGAAAGAAAATATAAAATTATAGGAAAATGAACTATTACACAAAGAAATGCAAATGAAAAAGCTGTTAAAAATTATCTGAACATTCTAAAACCTCTTCACGTTTTACTCTATGATGTCAAACAGCTGTGTTATTCTACTCTCTTTAAAAAGCTATAAAGGACTGACTTATTTAAACCCTACGAATTATTGAAAAATAACTAGGTTAGCGCACTATATTTTTTACCCAATATTTATTCTATGTTTGATGGTATAACACCAATAGCAATAATAGGCAAACTAATTATTTAAAATTAATTATTAATTAGTCTACTTTTATTACACAGAACAGTACCATTAAATAATATTTTACTTAAATAATAACTATGATAAACTCGGGTAACAATAAAATATACTATTGAGAGCACATACCATTGTTCGGCATTATGTTAAGTTATACAGTATACATGTTATACATAGTTATACAGTTCGGCATGCAGTGTAAGTTATACAGATAGTTAAATATACACATTTTAACATTGGGTTTAGTTAAAATATAACTGTATTAATTATGTAACGACTAAATATATGCCGACTTATGCAACATGTTATAAGTATGGTATCTTTGTAATTATTTTTGCCGTACATGCACTATTAGCACTTCTAATATGTTATTTTTCTTAGACTGTTTTTCAAAATAAAGGTATTTTAACTTGAACTTCGTATTGATAGAAATGTCTAGACCAAGATGGCGGATTCGTCTTCAGTTACGGTACTTCAATAGCAGAGGTATTGGCATTCTCAAGCCACAAGTGAAAAATCTGATAGGAGTGAAATTTTAAATCAAAACTTTTGATGGATGGATAATCTGATGCTATTGCACGGAACTGTTTATTATGTTACTTCAGGTTAGGTCCAGATAATCATTTTTTAGCGTACAAAAATGCTGTACCTAAATTGGGATTCGAACTCGGGTCCCTCGGGTGATAAGCTGAGAACTTGGTTAATAGGAACTTATAACTTAAGTAGGTAAGACTTCTGAATCTATAAGCCCTCCACATTAGTTCAGGTTTTTGTCTGATCCTATCGCTTACTTTTTTTAAGGTAGTTCAATCAATTTTGTGTTTGGAAAATATTTACTTAAGTTAAGTTTATAGCTCTTTAAGACATTTTAAACAGTTTTTAACACTCCTTGTGAAATATGGCTATTTGTTATTAGGCCTAAATAAAAACTGCTGGAGATAAATATATGGAATATTTACAGAATTTAAACGGGTTATTTTGTAATGAAATATAATTTGAGAAAATTACATGATTTTGATTTTTTTAACGAATCTAATTTTGTATAAATAAGAAAGTCACTCGCTCGAGCCGTAACACATGAACACGCTGTACAAATTTTACATTTTTATTTTTAGCTTTTTTTATTTTAGACTCATTTTAATGTCCTAAATTGCTTACTTTAAAAGTGTCTAAGTTCACGAGGAACGATCATAAATCTATTAATCTATTCTACTGTTTATGTACTCAGGGAATTCTTTCAGAGCTGGAAATGATCATAAAGAACTATTTTGCAAACACAAAATTGATTGCACCATATTAATCATCAAACACAAACCGACATCTGTTCTATCCTTTTTCAAGTCACTGTGGGCAGTTGCTCGTCCAGCACTGTGTAACATTTGTGTCGTCAGTAAACAATGATTTAATTCCTCAATACTATTGGTATTTAGTTTAAATTGGGCCCAAAAAATGAATTAATAAATTATTTTATGATTAGTTTTATAATTAATTGATTCTGCAATATTAAATTATCCAATTTATTGTATAAAATATTAACAAGGGAGGAGTACACTGAACTACATGTCGCGTAACAGTCTTTTTAAGGCTCCATAAAAAGTTTTCAAGTGTATTTGGTTCTCTTCATTTTTTAGACGTTCTGTGGACGATAAAGCAATCATATAGAACAAATATGTTCACATTCCCAAGCAGACAAATGAGATATTGTACTAGCCTACTGAGGGATAGGCTCCAAAGACGCTCAGCCAAATCCCATAAACATCCCATGTTAGATGATGGTTTATGACATGAACTATTATCTAAGACGACGTTGTTTAAAAAGAAATGAAGGTTCGTGCAAAAGTCTATTAGATACTTTATTATTGTTATATTTTGCGGACAGACAGATCTAAATAGTGTTTCCAGCCCCTCTGAGCCAACGCTAAAACAATTATTTACATGGCAGTCGTAAAGTAAATGTAATAAATCGTAAAAAATATAAATATGTTTAAAGCAAAATGTTTATTTTTAAGGAAAGAAATGGATTATAATGAAGTAGAGGGAGGATTCTGAAAGATAAATATATACAAATTGAAATGAAATTAACTTACTTTTTGTCCTCATTTGGCGTAAAATTGAGAGGGTAATCATAAATAAACTGTCCTTACACACTAATATAAATTTTTTAAATGTAAAAGCTAAGCATAATAATTATTAGTAGTATTTTTGGACATAAATATGCTTTAAGACTTTTCACACAATATTTGCTATTGTGAACCACTATTTCAAAAAATCATCTTTAAATCCTAGTAGATACGAGTAGGCTACAAACGTCTATGTGAATGCCTACATCGAAATAAAGTACTTATCTACACATATGATTTATAAAGGTCAGTTAATAACTTCGCGAAAAACTCAAATTCTAAAGACAATTAAACAAATTTGTACTTGCACGAATAAAATGCTGCAACTAAAACATATCTAATCATTTATTATTCTTTGATTTATAGTTTTTCCTCATCTTACCTTCAATTTATTAATTTCTTAAACTATCTTAAGTAGAATTATGTATTTCATAAAATTTTAACGCCTCATTTCTATGTTAGTTTGAAGAGTTTTCCAATTGTCGTATTCCAATTTGGTCAGGAATTATGAAAATAATCTATAATTTATAAAAATATAAAGTAAACTCGATAGATAAATAGTTCAACTGTGTAGTCTAGTGTTGCGGAACAAGTCAAATAAACTATCCGAACGAGTGACGGTTTTAGATCTAATTATTTTACTGTATCGACTTTTCATTCATTTCATTAAGAGCATGTATGAATAATTTATACTCGTGTCATTATCGTATAATGTAATCCATTTATAACAATATAATATTAATATTAACCATTTCAACATCGGTGACTCGTTGCTTTTTAACAATAGGAAAGGAATAAAGTCTTATTCAGTATAAACCCATGCATAATTGGATAGACTCCTAACTGTACTTAAGTGCTGAAAGTAAAAGTAATTAAACCTGTAAGTTCCCAGAAACCTGTCGATAGCATCGATATTATTTTTTATATCGATGGTCGATAGTCGTGGACCACCGTCAGTGATACAATTTCGGAACGGATTGATACAAAACAATAGCGGAAGTCGCCTATCACTGCAAGGATATCACTGAAAAACTGCGGCGATTAAAAAGGCGTATATCATTTACTATTGTTATCACTCAGAGATTATTAAATGGGCGCAGACAATCACTAATACCGCCTCTCTGTACCGCCTCTAAATGGGCGAGATCACTAACTATTGCCATTTCTTGGTAGTCTCTAAAGTTTGTAGATCACTCACAAAATTGTCTCTCGTTGGCTACTAAATGGGCGAGATCACTAACTATTGCAATTTCTTGGTAGCCTCTAAAGTGTGTAGATTACACACCATTGTTGTCTCTCTTTGCCTACTAAAAGGTCGAGATCACTGACTATTGCCATTTCTCGGTGATCAACGCTCGTGTCACGAATATACGAAATGGCGAAATGTAGTTCCGATTCAGCTCCAAATAGTACCAAATTCGACAGTATTAAGTACGCATGCCCGTTTGTTCTGTCTATACGTTTAGATCCAGTAATTATTTTTCGGATTAAAAAAAAAAAATCAAAAGTAAGAATTTGGAGGAAAATAAAAGAGATTCGACAAATCCCTATTTCATTAGTGAACATCTTTAAACACAAGGCAAGCTGTTATTGGGGTTCAGACAAAATGTTGAACTAACGGGAGCGGGCGGAAGTGGTCCAGAAACGGAAGGAGTGTGGCAGTGAGTAATGAATCTTAATAGAAGGATAATTATTTAATTGCATAATCTCAAAATGTATCCATATTGATTAACTAGCATAATCTAATAATGGTTCGAACATAAAATTATGTTTGTGCTTTTATAAAGTATTTTTCTGTGCTGGTAGAGGTTAAATTCATCTCGTTATTGTTGTTTTTATTAAAGAATTCGAACTTTTGTTTAAAATTATAAATTAATTTTGAACTCAATATAACAATAAATTATTTACGCATAAACATGAATATTTGTAATATAATTGTAGGACAAGTACTGAAAACTACTACATTGAATTAGAAATAAATTGGCACCATAATTTGCCACTATTCAGATTCAATTACAACAATAAAACCTTTGGCACAACAGTTCAGAGTTATTCCAAATGTAAACAACTCCAGAATTTATTTATGATATTTTAAAATGGCCTGTATACAATCTTGGTTTTGCCGTTACCATATAACGATCTAAAACAGTTTTTCGTTGTGTGACGTTCTGTTCTTAACGTATTATTTATATTAATCTATCTATTTTCATTTTTATTTCTCTTCGGTTCATGAATTTGGGATGCTTAAAAATGTTAATTAGTTTTATAAAGCAAGCTTTGAAATTCTAGTATATTCGTCGGAATTATTACTTTAAATTATTTTATACTGTACATAAAGAAGGACTTTCTGATCTCAGGACTACCCAAAGACAAAGGTATAATAGCAATACAGTGGAAAAGAAAAACTAATAAATAGGACAGTAATCTTAACCTTCTTAAACAAATTTAAAACTAAAAATATATAATTTAAAAACATCCTTGAAGTTCATTCTTTTAATCAAATCAGTTTCCAACCCTTGATGGTTGGTACAAATGGTAACGATGGTGTCGTTGTCGTTTGATAACATCACGATATGAAGAGGCGTTCAAAGTTCACATAATCAAAGAGTTTTATTTCACAACTGTACAGTATATCTGTCACATAGCCTATATTGCGGAACAATCAGAGTGAGGCAGTGAGACAACAAACGATCTGCAATCAGGAGTGATTCTCTTCATTAGCATCTTTCTGTCCTCCAGCGTATTTCGTGTGATACAGCTACACACTATGAAATATATTATCGCCTACATAAACAAAGTTTTCCACTCCAATTCTTCTTTAATTTTTTCTCTAATTATAATATTCTAATTATATATCGATCGTAATGGCAGAAAGAAATGGCGGCAAATCAGGAAACGGGGCCGGCTTCTTTTTATTTGTACATTTTGGACGAACTTCTGGATAATTGGTTTATTTGAACTCACTAGCCTGTTTTTGTTTTCCCTTTTCCTTCACAATCTGTCCATTATCAAAGAGAAGCAAAGAATCGATTCTTGGTACTTAAAACGAGTCAAAGATCCTGATAATTCATCTTAAATTATTTAAACACATATATCACTTTTTTATTATACAAATGTAAGGTTGGAAATCTAAATCTTTGTAGGCTAATTAATTAACGAATATATTTAAATCGCCTTACACAATTAATTATTGTTATTTGACTAGGGATAACGAATTAACTTGCATTTCAATAGATCTATCCAATTATTTAAATGTTTTAATGAGCTTGATATATGGGAATTCGTTAGATAAATTTCGGATATAACCGACTTTGCTTATCGATTTACCTTAATGTGTGAGCCTCGCGGCAAAACACACTATCATGTTCGGAAATGTAGCTACCCCCCACATCGAAATCCAAGTAAGGAATATTACTATCAGTTATATGAGATTTCAAAGTGCCTCGGGGAAATTGATTTGCAAGTGTGTTCATAACATATTGACATAAAGAAGACCCTTGAGATATTATGATTCCGAGGTTGGGATGGAGATATCACGAGTACAGTATGATGATCGATACCCAGCAGAGTATGATGATCAATACAGTGTTCTGGAGTGAGTCATCATCAGACATCTCTCTGTGCAAAGAGTTCCTTATTTATTCATGAGAGTTGACTGTAAAGCCGTTGCTGTGTCTCGCATACAGACTCCAGTACTACATTTGTTGTAGATTAATCAGAACGCATCTCTAATATTCATTAAGAGAAAAATTCATCTAAAATAATAAATTTTCAGTGAGACTTTCCTCCGCCTATTTTAGGTTTTATTTACATTCCTTGCAGCTGAAACACAAACAACAGAAAAAAAGAAATAATGTTACGACGGAAAGGAAATTATAGGAAATGCGTCCATGCCTTTTTTTACTATTCTCTTTTAATTCATTCGCCTGTAAAAATTTGAATATGTCGACAAACTGCCTAATCCTTACAGCCCCCATAGCTCTGGCGGTTATTTTGTTCAACTTAAGAACATTCATTAAAATGCTCCAACAATTTTCAGCTGGGATTCTGTTAAGCAGCACATCGTCACTCTAACGTAAGTGCGAACTTTATCTTCTATGTTAATAAGGTATCATTATTTGTTTTTTACATTTTTAAAAAATATATGTAATACCGCAGATTAATATTCGAAAAGACTTTTTTCAATTTATTTAATAATAAAAGACTTTGCTCATAGTCGATAAAAATCGACAGTGTTACTTTACTTGAATTTACCTCTTTATTGTTTATTGTTTCAATTTAATAACATCTTTTCAACAGACGTTTCAGTATTATGTATACATTATGATATCTGTGTGTACAACATTCTTATTAACCGATCATATTATAAAAAAAGATTTACAACTATGCAAATCTTTGAAATTTCGGTCCCTATAAATATTAACTTTTATTTGTTATAAGTACTTACGTCCACTTACGTTCCCTATTTAAGTTATTTATGAATGGTATAAGTATATTATACTCAATCATACTTACTTAATATTGATTGATAATAATGTAAATGATGAATCCGTTAGTAAAACAAATTGTATTGATAAATATTTTTTAAAACATTTATGTTTTCGAAACAGCCATAGTTGCTCAGCAACATCATATTTTTAAGTAAGAATTTCAAAATCAAATATGGGTTATATAGTACGCATTTGTATACAAGTAATAATGAGCATGAATACATGAACGATCATGCTGACCACATAATTGTTGGCTATTGAGCTGACTAGAGTTTCCAATGTACCAAAGTTAATTCTTGTAATTTATTCCAATTTAGCGATCAATGGAGTGATGTAATAGACCTGGTGTGTTGTATGATTGCCAATTAGCTAGAATAAGCTCAATGTATTGGACTAAAGATTAATTTAATTTTGAGTATAATTAACCAATTGATTTAAGTAAACAGTTTATATCAGTGTATTTAAAACAGGTTTATTCACTAATGGTGTGTTGGGATTAGAATGATAACTTAAAATCATTATTTATTCGGTGCTGCTTATTTAAATTTAGAACATACTGTGGCATGGCTAAATAAAGATTCTCCAGCTACTGTTAGATTTTCCGATTCAGTATTTTATTAACAATCGTCTGAATCTCGTATATGATCTCCTCGTGACCAGTAGATCGCTTAAAACTCAAACGAAATACCCAAAGCAACCATCAATAATGACCTTAGTATAGATTTTCCGATTCACATTGCGTTAAACATTGTTAAGACAACTAATTAAAATATTAAGATATTTCTGTTTCGTTTCACTCAATATTGTTACACCGAAAATTTGCAAAGCCAGTAATGCATTTCCGCTTATAAAGGTGAATGGAGGGGGTGAAGTTGTATCGTGATTGGACGAAGCTTTTATCAGGTATCCATCAAATATGAATATGGCTTCTTTATTACAGGTTGCCTGTTGTTTTATAGCCTGGTGTTCTCTACTTTTATTTCTGGATATTTCTACGGCTTATATTTTTGTAAGGATAAAAAGGAGATAGTATTAACTGTTGGCGTATGGCAAGAAAATCGTTCCTCAAGATGTTGGCTTTGAGGGAAAAATCTAACCACCATTTTTTTAATATTTTATACTTTTGAATGAAGTTATAACTGAAAATATCACTTAACAATACCACCAACCTGAACAGACAACTTTGATGGTAGACCTTTACAAGGATTTGCCGGCTACAAATGTATGTAAAATAATATTTGTTCACAATTCTATATTTTATAGTTTATCAAGCTATGAAGCAAAAGAAACAAAAACCCTGTTTTATGTGACGAAACGATGGCAAACCTTAAATATTGAAATGTTACATGAGTCGTTTTAACTCAAGCAAGCCACACTCTAATTGAAATGGCATTATGGTATTAATAATTCTCGAACATGTTACTTAACATGACGCAAATACAATTTACAATTTTACCGTCAAATATGTTTAAGTTAGACAAATAAATTATTTTTTCTTAAAAAATAATTAAAAACAGTTTTGCAATATTTTTACCCACTTATTTTGTTTCCGCCACCACACTGTTTTCTTCAGTAAGCTATTTGCCTCAAATAAAACATTTTTGAAAAATAAATGTAATACGTAGACTATTATTGGATCGGTCTTTGTTTTATCAATTTTACATATTACTCACTTACTTACACAATTATGTTTTACTATTTAAAATGTAACCATATTACTAAATACAAAGGATGGAGAATATATAAATTTAAAAAAATTGCAGATAGTATAAGTAAACATTAATAAAGCAGATTTCAAAATAAAACATGTATACTATTATTATTTTAAATAAATACGCCTGCATTTTAATGTGAGTAAATCATTTCATTTCATAAATTAGTTTAATGTTAATTAATTTAAGTTCTGTAAAAGGAGTTATATTTTTTCCCGTGAAAGAATTTTGGGATAAACCGACCCTAATATTATTAAAATGTACTTCGCTCGCTACTTCGCTCATGACTGACGGAAAGTTGAGTGCTCTACTGAATGGCCCCAATTTTGCTGTCCTTCCAAATTCAATTGAGGGCATTCATACCCGTTTCCTTACATATAAGCATTGAGAGCATTCTGAGTATATGATTACTTTGATCAATAACAGGATAACAGGATAGCCCACGCAGGCACTCCAGGCGCATCTCGCAAACTTACTGTCTTCGTTATTGTCAATAATGTTTGTCGTTATGATATCCCCAATACACGTCATCTTTAATTTGTAATTGGTAGTAATTATTGACTGCGACAAACTTTGAACAAAAAGTGTAACACTTATTCTCAAAGGTAAAAATTTCTGTTTATTACTTTAAGTTTTGTGGCTCTTTTTTGTAGCTTTCACTTACAATTAAAATTTATAGATTTTTTGTTCTAAAAATTATGAGGCCAGTGTCAGACTTATTATTATGTTATTACTACGCGATTCTCATCATGTCGAAACATTACTTACACGATTATTTAATGCTTGAAATATTTCGTCCTCAAGAGTCTGTGAAGACTCTGTTATCGCAGATGTTATACGTACCGGTTTAACACATGAAAGTAATTAATTAATATAATATTAATGTGCAGTTTTTAGTATTACTAACATTCTGTCAATATATATTTTTATGTTTTGGTTAAATTACCTTTATTTTGTACTGGCAACTAAATCATGTTTAATTTATGAAGATATGTCTTTATTCCTACACTTATCAAAAGTGAACTTTGAACAAACCAAGTACGCAAGTAATTTAAATATTATTTCAATTTATTGATATTTAAATGAAATGTTTAAAACAAGATAAGTTGTTCAAAGAAATATTTAAAATCACGAAAACTTTAATTTTGTATTCAAACATTTGTCACAGTAAAACGAATTGTGTTATTTACATAGGGTATGTTTAATCACAACTGAATTGTCCTTAAATCTTAGAAACATTTAATAATTTACTGCTTATAATTACTAGCATATTTAAGTTTTCCATTTTTGTATGAATCTTCTTTGCCATATTCCAAACCGAATGACGCATTTCAGGTTTAAGTATAAAAATATGTTATTAAAAGAGGAAATTATTCAAGGTTACTAAATTTTTGAAACGAACATACACTTTAAGAGTTATCTAAGTTTTCCTAAAAACCCTTCTTAAATAATTGAAACTGGGTTTTCAAATGGCGACGTTAAGTTGCAAAAAGTAAACACTATCGATATGTTTAAAATCCGGTAATTAATTAAACGTTTCGTAGTTGAGAGGAGGACAAGATAAAAGTATATAGAAAACACATATTTTGCAAAGGGATATTTTCTGTCATAAAAAAGATATTATTATAATTAATTGAAAAAAATAAAACACGTTTTAGAGAACAAACTCCTGAAGAATAACAGCTAGCAACCTGACTTGATACGATAGTTTGCTATCGTTTGTTGAAAATGGGGGAGGGATTTACAACTGTACAGTAGTAGTTTGGTTAATGGGCCAGGCTAGAGCTACTGTGGTTTACCTAAAAATCAGTTCATTAAAGTTGGTTCTTACCTACCTTGTTTATTACTAACCAGTTATTTCGTCTAATATGCCAAGCTTTACATTAGGAAAAGACATTTCAGCCTATGTTCACCCTGTTATCATGTTACAACAACTACACTCCTTGTTGCATGTTGACCAAATTTCAGCCCGATCGGAAATACCGTTTGGTCGTGGGGGGAGGGAGGAGAATACAGTAGACATTGCGTATCATCTTATTACTAACCGATAGAGAGAACACAGTTCTGGTGTACATTTCTATATGAAAATTTTTAAGCATTGGACTGCCAACGTAAGGCACTTTGGGGAACAGAGCCATTGACAAACAAATGGTGATGAAACGAGTTCTGCAAGTTTCCCCTCTCTTCAATGGACACCTGGGGGTATATCGTGGCTCGTCGTCGTCCTCTATAGCTTTCATTTTACCTTAAACGATGTTAACAGTGTCTTTGAGTGTCGCATAATTTCATCGGTAGCGTCTCATGGTGGTGGCGCTTACCTTCCAAACTTAAATTACACTTGTTTCAAAACGCTATTAGCTGAATCTGTTCGAGATCGAGAGAAGGATTCATTGACAAAATAGTCTCCAAAAGGTTACTAACTGCGTCACCGCAGTTTTATTACAGGAACTGTTTAAAGTTGTGTATCATAATGTGGTACTATGCATCATTACAATGATGTTTAAATCAATCTTTAAACAATTACTGAATTTAATTCCATTAAACTTTACGTTTCACAATGATTTTACATTCGCTAAAACATTGCTCACCAACCATTGAAATTATACTATTAAATTTACGTGTTTATTATAAATTTATTTATAACTTAATAAGTCATTTATTAATTTATAAATAATAATAATTTATTTTAATATTATTATTAATTACAATAACTTATTTATTATTTTAATTGTTATATTTTTAATTTATATTTTACTTATATTAATAGAACAATATGTAAATAAGTACAAACTTACTATATTTATTAATTATTTTTGTTCATTTATTAATTTTAAAGTAACAACGATTTTATAGTCAATCTTACAAATTCACTTATTTTCTATAGTTTTCAAAAAGTTTTAAACTAAATTGCTGTATTTGAAACGTTTCCCTACTAAGGTTTTTTGATGACGTCATTGTTAGAGCCCTCGAAGATGCACACCGATGTTCTTATTGTATCGACACTTATGAAATTTATATGGTTATTTTAACCACTCTGAAACAGTTTTTTAATACTAATATCCCCCTCTTACATTTGGTATACTTTATTTGGAACGCACAAATGTATGTACAGTCAATAATGTGACATACAATGTTTAAGTGGTAATGCCTCTACAGTAAAAGGATGTAATATCAACACTCGTTTACAAGAAATAGTAAAATAAACTACCACTCAAAAACTATTCAAATGATTTAATATAATTGTTATTGCCTTTCTTTACAGTGGTTTTCAGAATCGCTAAATATTGAGGACATTATTATAAAACGAGTTGTGAAAAATAGGTCATTGAGGTGTATGTTGAAATTTCTTCACTAATCGTAAATCATTATCAACATCCTTTCATCATCTCAGAACTCTTGACATTGACTTGACAACTCAAGTCAATAACCAAAACAATCAACGCAAAGACTATGTAATGTTATTATAATTGTTTTAAGTACCTGAGAAAATTAATTTTTAACTGTATACAATATTTTATTCGATAATATTGAAAAATATTTTCAAGATTGCAAAAATAATCGAAAAATAAATAACATTACCCATTAAGTCCCTTAGAATTATGAAATATTTAGGCATTTCATTATAACCTCTTTACTGTTTGGTAATAATTGGTAATAATAATAATAATAATAATAATTGGTAATATTATTATCAATTCCGAAAATGTTTAAAAGCAGAAAAATAATAGTTTACTTATACTGAATAGCTTTAAAACTTACAAACTGCAGCAAAACAGGATAAAACTATAAATTATATGTGTTGAAAAATTACGCAATTTTGTCAGCCATTACTCACAGTTTAATACAAAATTCTTGTACTTAAAAGCCTTCTTTTGTGCTGTATTGGATCTTGTGAGTATTTAGTTTCTTCGTAAAGCTTGAGTATCCAGCAATATTATTGTTGTATTAAAAATACTATCTGAAACTAGTATACATTTTGGCTACTCATTCCTTAAATATATCTTTCTTTACATAATACTGTATGCAATTATTTAGATTTTTAACAATCTATGATAACATATTGAATATTTGAATTAAATAATCTAGTGTAATTCAATAATTAAAAAAAAATATACATTAAAATTATAAGTAACGTATAATAAAAAAGCCAGATGTACCAGTAAAACCAATGGAAGTGGTGTAATAAACGTGTTACTGCCAAACTTTATAGTGATTTTGAGAATACTACTTATTAACCAGAATAAACCTTTGAACACTTTTCTAGGTTTTATTTGTACAATGTACATTTCGGATTCGAAGAATCTATCTTCAGGTACTTGTAGCTTAAGGTAAATACAAGTACCTGAAGATGGATTCTTCGAATTCTAAATGTACATTGTACAAATAAAAACTACAAAAGTGTTCAAATGTTTATTCTTGTTTACTTAAATCAAACACTTTTCAAGGCTACATTTCTAATACTACATGAATGTTGAATGAAATTTGATAATTATAAAACTGACTTTGGTGCATACTTACATGTTAGCATATACTACTATACACCCATGCCATATACGTCCTACATATCAATAAAATAATAATGCTAACATTATATTTTGAATTTAAATTAATACAATCAATAATAAATAATAACTAAAATTACTAAATAATAATAAATTATTGTTACTATTAACAATCACTTTAATTATTATTAATTATCATCAATAATTAACCGTTACGGCTTACTCAATAATTATTATTTAATAAATTAAATGCTTAAATTAATATTTAAATTATTATTATAAAAAAATTAGTTATTTTTACGAGTCCCCATTCAAGACAACCGGAAAGGGGAAGTAAGTCATTTGTTATCTTTGCTTCTTTAAAATAGTTGGAATTCTTGAGAAAAAATTAAAAAAGTTTGATTGGAGTCTGATGCCTCTGGGCACAGCGCTCCATTCGATCCTGTACTGTGCAGTAAACTTGGATTTATTTGGATACCATTGGTGCAAATTCCTGGAATAACAGTGTGGGCTGCGTACTCCCTTGTTCCGAATCAAAACGCTTTCTCTTCAGGATATTTTTATACATTACCAAGAATATTGCGAAGTTATCTAAACACATTTAACAGATTTCAGTGACTCAATTCACTTTAAACCGGTTTAAGTTCTATTAAACTTATAATGTCTCGAAAAATTCTTCCATAGTTCAAAATTTGTTTCTCCAACAGGAAGAGCTGCGGAAGAGGTACTTTTAACATTTACTCTTAACGAACACATTTCCTATCCTTCTGTACCCGAGTGATCACTTAAACCCTCGCCTTCGGACAAGGAAGAAATTAGCAAGCGGAACAATGTTGCTAACGATAGTTTAAACTTGTAATGGACGCCGTGAACAAGTGGCCAGAGAGCAATAAAAGTGGTTTAGATCACCTTATTGGGTATAAATACCGCTCGCCGCTGGCCGGTAAATACTCGTACTTCGCCTCGGCCCACACTTATTGATCAGCTAAAAGCATCGTGTTCTTTAATCAAAGCACTGACACCTCAGTCTGACTGTTAATGACACGCCATTGAATGTACTGTATTCGATGCAAGGAATGAATTTTCTTTCTTTCCTTGATGAATTTTGATTCATGAATACGCAGTCTGATTAACTTCTTTGACTCCGCACGGCTTAGAAATGTTCATTCGTTATGGGTGGCTGCTAGTAGATTAACGCTATCAATGCTTTTTTAATGCAGGAGGAAATCTTTTGGAAAACAACATGAAATCTTTGAGTATTCCTTAGAATATCAATATATTAGAATATATATTATTTGGTGTATAAATAATAATTATTGTTTGTTACATATGAATAATGCTTATTATGTCCTCCATAGTAAACATATTTTTGTTCAGTATTTTAATTCGAATCGTGTATACAGTAGCTAATTATTCTTTGGCAGTGCACATTCAATATAAAGTTGGCAAGAACTGTAAAACGGCACTTAAGTAGCCTACTTTGTGTCAGCGCCAACATTTCGCATTTCTTTATAAAATTGTAAAGTGTTGAAATATTGCCATTTTAAAATTAATGCTTTTATAGAGTTATTGTGTGTATTTCAAAGTGATTTCATTTAATATCTTAAAATAAAATATGTCTAATTTTTTATCTAGGATACTACTATTTGTTATCATTTCCCTGAAGATAAAATGTTTTTTTAACGATCCATGATCATTTATAGACATTCAATACAAACTGTTTTGCAATTTTGTAATCAGGTCCAAAGTGAAGAGTTTTTATTGTGCGTTTTTGTTGATGGCTCTATTGAATGGTCATTTCTGATGACATAGGCGAATGTTATGTTTATCAAATTTAATTTAAGAAAACCACATCTCATTTAATACAATAATAGCGACATTACATTTTCTAAAAAAATGTATCACTCCCTTAATACCCCTATCATTTTATGTACACAGTAAAAGTTTTAATCATTATCGTCCAGTGATTTTTGTAGGCCTGATTATAAGATGCTCTAACATACTGCTTTAATATTTTTTGAGTCCTTATGAAACATACCTATTGAAACGTTTTTTTTTTATTTTTAAGTGCATATGTTTTAATATTTAATCGATAAAGTACAAAAATGTTTCATTTCTTCTGAATAACCAATATAAGTATTGGTAAAAACGTAAAAGCTATTTTATGCGTATTAATTACATAATATTTATAATGTTAGGAAAAGTGACTGGGGCTGGGGCCCAGGTTGTTTTACACCCACACACACGCACCTTCACACTCACGAGCGCAAAGGGTGGGGTCAGCCTATTACAAGCAGTTTTCCATCCCTGTTTACTCAATGACGTCTTAGACTCAAGACCAAGCAATACTCTGTGACAATATCAGTGTATTATAGACCTACGATAGAGTATACTAATCACTTTAGGATAACATTAAAATTATAAATAATAAAAATCTAGACGACTATCTGGTCTTTCAACCGCAATCCCTAATTGCTAATATTGTAATATTTATTATGATGCGTCTTATTGATTAATGAAAGATTTCTTATGTCCTATGAGAGATAAAATGAAAACTTAAAAACTCAGCGACCAAAAATAAGGTGGTACTGTAACAGTAGCGGATATTGAATATTTTATTATGGGGCTTTATTGTTGAATAATTCATTGGGTGCCAGAAAGGCTGGCTCTTTGATTGATACACAATTCCAATTGCTTTTAAGTTTTTTAAAATAATTTCATTCGTTTTCTGGAAAAAAACTCTAGTTTGAATACTGAAAAAGTACACGTGAGAAGAAAAACGAAAACGGATTTGGGTGCATGTATCTTTCAAATGTGGGATTTATAATAAATACACGATCCCAGGATTTGAATGCATCAAAAATCAGAAAACAAAAGTGGTTAACATTATTCTAATGATTTAAAACTCAAGGTCATTTACTACACCCAGCTGTTAGTTATGACTTCTTGCGACAAATGTTCATGGACCATATTAAAGACAATTACGTCCATGTTAGACTAACTTTTAGGCTCTTTATACTACTCAGACTAAGATCTATTTTAATCAGCTCTCAAAAACCACCTTACCAAAGCTTTCAGGATGACGTAACCAAGCTGCCACATTTACATACTCAATGCTTCCTTCACTCCAATAACTAGAATACGTCTGTTCCAGAATGTACAGGACTCTGCTGACAGTCATGCTCGCCCTGGCCCTGGTCACGGTCTGCTGTGCACAGGTCAACTTCTCCCCCTCCTGGGGCAAGAGGGGGGTCTCCCAGCAGGACGGCTGCAAGGCTTCCATGGATTCACTCATGTACTTGTACAAGTTGGTGCAGGTAAGAGATCATACGCAACTGGCAGTATAGATATGGGGGATTTCAAATGGGGGGAGGTATTTGAAGGGTTGTAGACCAAAGTATATTTTCTCTGATAATAATTGTACACTTACAACGACCTGTCGGATACTCATACAAACATTAAATCAGCGTCCACTGACTACATGAAGATCGACTATTTGATGTTATATTGGTAATAAAAATTTTCCTTGCGTGACTGAACGTTGATTTTAAGTGTGGAAAGCTGAAAAAATAGTTTTAACCATACCCTTTGATGTAAATCCCAACAAAACTAGCATGCGGTTGACGTTCAATTCTTCTTGGGGAAAATCTCTCTGTCAATTTCACAAAAAACTAGATTATGAGCTTATGTAGTTCAAACTGGCTCTCTGTTACTGGGCTACAAAATTGTGAATAATATCTTAAGTCAATTTTATGGTGCACAAGTTTTGTGCACAATTATATTGCCCATGGTCTACTTAAGTGCTAAATATTGTGCTCCCGTGTGGCTTAATATGACCCATGTGTAATCACAGTACAGCTGTATAGACATTTGAGGCTAATTAGGGCAACCCTTGTGCTAACTCCTGCATGGCTCCTAGTACTGTGTATATAGTTCATCCTGACTCCTAAAACACGCTGTATGGAGGCGTTCCAAAAAAGGTGTAAAAAAATATCATCAGCTTACGCGCACAAATACATTGTCACTTATCTACGTAGATACTGAATATTGTGCTGCCTTGTAGTTGAATATGGTCCATGAGTAATCACAGCACAGGTGTTACTAAGAATGTTATTTTAGAAAGAAACGTATTTGTACTAATAGAAACCTTCAATTTATTAAAAAAAAGAAAGTTTTTTGATCATTTTCATCATGTCCCGTTACATATCTATACGTTTTGTAATCTCGGGACTATTTCTTACGTTTTCGCAAAATGACCAGCTGCGCGTGCTATGAGGAATCAGAAAACCTAAGTAAATATATTTTTTATGGTTTTGTAATAATACGTGTTTTGTACTTTTATATGCTAATAGTGAAATTAGTTGAAAACAGTTAGAATATAATCGTTTGGCAATGATATTTTATGTTATGAATCATCACAAACCTTATATTGAAAAATTTATTTTTTGTTTTTTATTGCCACCTCCTCAAAGTGCAATAAAAAAAAACTTTCATTTGGCTTAATCTATTTAGTAAATAATATATCGATGCTCTCTAGACATGGTCTATGAATTGGTGAAATACATATTATTAAGCTAGTTAATTCATAATTAATTAATATTTAACAAATTACAAATAACTTTTGTAATGATGTCCTAATTTTTAAAAGTGCTAGTTTAAATGCGTTTGGAACTGAATTTTTTTAATCAATACTATCGAAAGGATTCACAGTGTGTATTTTCTTATCCTAATTGTATCAATTTTACCTTGGAGTTATTAACATTTTCCTATAGTGAAATTGCTTTATTGGGTTTTCGAAAATGTAATCGCAGGTATGCTATTAGTTAATAAGGATAAGGTTTGATCTTCTTAAAAAGTTTCAATTTATATAATACACTAAAGAAATAAACTAAGGTTTCCAATGGCGTATTCATCGAGGCAAGTATGTTTATTATCAACAAAAAAGAACATTCATTAGGACAACATGATGTAGCTCGAGTGAAAAGCTTCTAAAAGCGGGATAAGCTTAGAGGAGCAATCTTATCCCCTTTAAGCTTCTAGTTAGAAACATGCCTTACTATTTGCTTTCTACCCAATTACATACGTAGGCTAATCGTTAAAGTTTGTTTTTTATAAAGAAGATAGAGACCTACAGACAGATTTTAATTTATATTTTCGAATAAATTGAAATGTGTAAACATTCTATTTCAATTTAATTTAACCATATGTTGGGATGTACATATTGTGTCTCGCAACCATTCGATCAAACTTGCCACGTTGTTCAGCAGATAAAAACTAACAAACAATACTTGACAACACGTGTTTCATCCTGCTTAGCTTAGAGGTTGACTGTATGCAGACCCTGATTAACACTTTTTTGCTCCTTAGGCCACACTTTTGAACTACGCCCCCTTAAGCTAATTTCTACCGCACCCCACATCACTCAGAAATTAAAAATACACACAAAACACACTAAAAACACTAAAAATAAAACCTTATCTTCTCCTTTCATATTCAAAATGCGTATTGCTGATGATCTTTTGTATTGATAAAACAAACGATTAGTAAATAGTCTTGGATTTAGGTTATTATTAACCCTTACAGTACCAACATTCGGCTTCGAGACAGCCCTGGGAGTGTTACAGTAGTGTCACATTACTGGCACTGAAAGCTTTAAAAAGACGCAAATAACGAAAATATAATAACGATACCATTCAAAGTCAAATAAATGTTATTAATCACAGCAAATAATATGTTACATATTATTTCATTTTAAAATAATACAAAGAAAAGTACAACATGAAACCACTTTGTGTGCAGTTTCAAAATTTCTTCTTCCTTGCTTTGGCCCACAGAAACAAGTCAACAGTTTGGTTGAAGTCAACATGTTTTGTCACATCGGCTTCGATGCACAGGAGGGCAAGAGAATTAAGTCACGCCTGTTGCATCGTTGACCTGTGATAATTTTTTATCCTCTTCAAACAGAAAAATTACTTCAAATAAAAAAGATGTTGTTAAAAAAAAACGATTGAACGCCGACTTATGTAAAGGAACAAAATAAGCGTAATTAATTGCTATTATTTGAAGCAGACTTAGGCAAACAAGTTTTAAAATATTTATAGCATAAGACTAGAAAATAAAAGAAACAAATAAATTTAATGTCACAACACAAACTGGGTAAGTTACTTTAGGTTACAATTGGTTATTAAACTGTATTAATTTCAATGGACAACAACTAAACTCATAGTTCTCCGTGAACTAAACTTAATTTAAATATTAACTTGGGCTGTTTGTATTTTGGTATATATCTCTCAGCCGATGCGTTCGTCACTGGGGTAGAGAGAAACACCCTCTGCAAGATTTCTATATTAGGATAAATTTCCTGTAGGCCACTTTCTTTAAGCCATTTACAGTTGAGTTTTAGTTTCAATTCTGGCTACGAAGTACGATCTGAGATGAACAAGTTCGTCAAAAATCGAAGTCTCTAAATCGTAATGAAAATCATCAACAAGTTTTTACTTCCAATTTCTATTTGTTGTGTTAAAGTCCACAATTGTATGATTCTCCAAAGTTATCTGTAAACATCTCGGAGGCAATCGACCTCATTTTGATCTCTTCAGCTAAATTATCAATTATGGGTAAAAATGTTCTCGTCCGGAAAAGCAAACTTCGCCGCCTCGGGACTGGTCAGCTTGAAGTAATCGATGTTTGAAGTAATTAATGTTTTGCTTTTTTCGTCATGTTTATACGTTTTGTTTCGCAAACATCTAGTGCTTTGCTTTCATAAATATCAAATTGCTGTCTGAGTTATCCAAGAAGATGTATTAGTGATTTGAAAACTTCTAAGACTGCTACATCAACGTGTTCATTTTGAACACATTTGTTAACTTTATGAAGTCTAATAGTTACCCATAACTGAGCTATTACAGTTGTTTCTAACCGCATCAATCTTATGATCAGACCTCTTGCTTCTGCTCGGGCGTCAAGTTTTTTTTATCTGGTTACTCTCCAATTCTTCAAGAGCTTTGATGACCGCAGACCATTCTTCCTGTACAGCTCTCACAGTGTCATACCTAGCAGACCACCCTGTCGTGGAAAGGCTTTTTGTTGTTACTTTAGTGTCTTTGTACTTGTCTAATACTGTCCATCTATATGTTGAGCTACGAAAAGAACTATACAACCCTTAAAGGAGATTAAAGAACTGTACTGATTTGACTGGTAGGCTACTGGTGAGTACCAACTAAGTTTAGAGAATGGGCCGCACAAGGAACAAATGGTGCAAGTGGACTAACTTGACAAGAAACTGAGTGGACATGAAACACGAATTCATGTTTGTAGACCAGAATAAATCCCAGAAATGTTTGACGCATTGTCGTAAGATTGTCCGCGGCACTTTAATATGTCTAATCCAAAAAGTTGTAGAACTTCGTTGACGTCTGTAAACATATCCAAAGCCTTGTGTCCAAGATTTGTTAAGAAAACAAGACATATTGACAAGACATCTCTTGGTACTCCACTTTGCTTCACATAGCGTATTATAAATGACAACTGATCCACATGCAAAATGTCCAGAGTAGAATCCACAACTAAAAGGTATTGAGAATTTCTAGCCTCATTTAAAATGTAGGTTAGTCCCTACGTCTTGTTTCAAGTATCTCAATGAATTCATCACACACAGTGGATGAGAGATACAAAATACAAATTGTTTCATCCCTCAGGATTTCCAGATTTTCGGCCAAACAGGGTCAAACTCAGCAAGAGTATCAAGCATCATCATGTAGTTCCAGTTTGAATTGGAACCAGATATTTCTTCTGATCCCCGAAAAGGCAACCCACGAGAAGTCCAGTAACTCATTTCTTAGTCTTTCATTTTTATAAATCTGGATCAAAAATTTCCTCCTGTATCTTTTAAAATCAAATGAATTGGTTTTGTGGGAAACTGAGTTTTCATGTTTTTTGAGTCTCGACGATACACTTTCCAGTCACTAAACCCGACTCAAGTCGGAAAAACTAAAAGAAACTAAAAGACGACTCAGGATATGTTTCTGAATGAAAAAGATGGTAAGGACCACAAACTCTGCACTTATACTTTCAGAGAACACCAACCAGGCTCTGGTTTGTTTGTTTTTTTTTTTAATTCGCCAAATGTTATGTCGTGTTATGTTGTTGCGTAAAACTATTTACATTAAAACTCCAAAAACGGTTCCCATACATCTTATTTGTCTTTGAGAAATCTGCATTTTTATTTTGTACTAACCCAATTGTGGATTCATAATCACGTGATACATTATTTACGACCCAATTTGCCGGATCGGGATCATAGCAAATGTTTCGGGTTCTAAACTTGTTCCGAGTTGTTCTTCTGTGTTTCCACTGGTTCCACTACCAGGAAGAGTTCATCAGTAGAGATGCCACTAGTACTTGCACAGATTAAAGGAACAGATTCATCTATAGTAGGTTTGTCCTCTTGTGGTAATAATCAGATTTTCAAAGTTCCAATGCACTTTTTGACCTCTTCAGATTTACGTTTAGCTCTCTCTTCCTGAACTCAGTTCCAGATGGACGTTTTTTAGTTGGCTCATTTTTAAAGGCTCAACGCACTTTTTTTAAAGCCTTACATTTATGTAAAAATGTTTAGCATTCGATAAAGAATAGTCTCTGAAAGCACTTCATTTGGTTATTAAAAAAATGTGATGGCCATACAAGTCGTCGTACAGAAATGTCGTATTAGTAGGCCTTTTGTAGAACGCGCCCTTAAGTACAGACGATAATACAGCCTATTTTAACAAGTTTAGTAACTGAAAATAAGTTCCAACCAAGCGTGCTATGATTATTTTATGCCACGGAAATTAACATAACCAACATGTAATGTTGAGGGACACATTATTTATAATATTAACTAATGCGAATGCGATAGTTAATAGTTATCATAAGTAATAATAATTATAATGATTATCATATCAACTTACCTTAAATTCACTCAGGCAGCCCAATACATCTCAGTTGATCCGGAATATCCAAAAAATCAACAAAAAGCTAGCAGAAAATGCGAACAATTCATCGACACAAATAATAACAGTGACACTTCAAGGTACAAAACGATCTGCGAGGCAAAGAGGAGCTGATGGCTCGTCTAGTCGTCTGTTTTTCCTTTGAGTAATCGTCTGACGCTTGCCCCCTACCAGCTACCAACCTCCCCTCCCTCCTGCAGGCTACGACATTCAAGTAAACTGCGGAATTCTGCTCTGCAGACAGAGAGCAATCTGTTCACACTTAAATCTTCCTTTCTCATCTCCATGCGCGTTACGTTTTTAGTTGTTTCAACATTTTTATGATTTTTTTGGTCCGTGATTTGCGCTTCCCTCGGCTTGGGCCCCTAAGCCATGGCCAAGGTTGGCCTTATGGGTAATCCGGGCCTGTCTATATGTGTGTTTTTGGAATAAATTATCTCATGAAAATAAATTTATGAAACTGGGCATAAACCATCATCGTAATGAGTTACGTATCGGGGGCAAAACATTAACTTTCTGTATGATTTTGGGATTCGTTTCAAAATGGTTGTGGTTTAAATTGTCAAAGTTGTTTTTTTGTCAAAGAAATGTAAAGATACAAAACATTTCACAGACACATGAAGGCAATGTCGAGCCAAATCCAATGGTGTAACAAGTGTTATGCTGAGTTTTATCATAGAATTAAGGATAACTAAGAAACATTTTTTTCTAACAGTTGTCTTCCTTGACTACTGAGAAAAGCTCATTAGAGGAGTGCTTTATCAAAATTACGGAGGTTTACGGATGAAATTTGTAACTGGATAAAAATCAATGTTTAAAAACATGTAGTAAGAAATCCATTTGTGGTCCTTGAAATTCAACTACAATACATATATAGTATTATATACTTAACCGTATGTACACATATGAGTGTTTGCATATGTCTAAGGTTGTGCCCTTAAAACAGAGGGAATACGTTATGTCACCTGGAAATCAACAGACGTTTCTCACTCGCTAATGCAGTTTCTGTTCAGTTACATGTATATAGGAGCCGTCAACCAATCTTCACTGTATAAGCATACAACATAGGTATTGAACGGGTTAAAAATATAACACGATAATTTTTTCTCAGATCATATTTTTCCTAGCATGACACACTAACACTCGACCGTCAAAACACATACCCAGTTGTACCACCATAAGATAAATAGACTAATAGTCACCGCAGTCAGGGTTTGTACATGGTTAGCTGGCGCTGACTTGGCATTATATGCTTGTCTGGAGGTTTATTTTATGTGTCAAAATAAAAAATTATATAGTCTTAGAAAAATTTTATCATTTGATATTTTAAATCCTATTGGTAGCCTACTCTACCATTTTGACCTCTTTAAGAAAATTTTCTCTATCGATTTCAAGAAAACCATGACAAATGCATACAATGCAAATCGGCTTCCGGCTATTGGACTAATGGGTTTGCAGCTTGCGTCTATTTATGTATCAAGTCAATACGTTTACCAACAGTTAATTTGGGATTACGCTATTGAAACCCATGAATTTATTTCAAAATGGTCCCCCAGGAAGTTTAATGTAATTCTGATATTGAATAATATATTAAAATGTAATCTTGGTAAATTAATAATATTCAATAAAATATAAGCTATTTATTAAAATATTTGTATATAATATATGTACACATTAATTATACCCTAATTATATTATAAATACAAAAGTGCCTTTGTCTGTTTTGCTTTGATGCATACACTATTCAACCGATTGTACTGAAATTTAACATGGACATTCTTAGGGTTCCTGGGATGAATATAGGCCTATAATCCCTCCGGGCTACGCCCCACTGGTCTCTAAAGTAGCAAAAATACCATTTCGGTCTCTAAAGTTGTGTAATATGAATTTAAATAGCCTGTCAAATGTAATTAACTGTTCTGGGTAAACATTATTTATTATTTTCATTTTGTTTACATTTATAGTGAGTAAATTCTCTAAAAAATCAAATGTATTTATAATGCGAGTTATTGGGATTTCAGCGATTAGGTAAGTACTCATCTACCTGACAAAATATCCTAAAACATAAATAAGATGGCCAGAATTTGACACTGAGGATTCCATTTAGACAATAGACAATAGACAATAGACAAACATCTTTATTTGTAATTTCATTAAGAAATACAATGGCGTCACAGTAGTAAAAAAGAATTTCTTGCTTTACAAACTTTCAGATTTTGTTCAGGTAGTGTTGCGTCCCAGTTGATCTAAAAATTCCTTGATTGAGTACACTGGTCGTTCCACTAGAAAGTCCCAGAGTGTTTTCTTTAGTTTGTTCACTGGCGTAGTCTTCAGATAAAATGGAAGGGAGTTGATAATTTTGCGACCAATATAATGAGGGTTTCTTGCTGTATTGGGTTGTGTGATGGGCAGGAAGACTGTAGTCGTTTGCTCTTCTAGTAATAATAGGATGTGAAAATCCTCATTCCTAGGAAGGTCTAGTTCCTTTGCATACATGACTACAGCATGGATGTAGAGTGCTGGAACAGTTAGAAGCTTTAGGGATTTAAAAGCTTCCCTGCAGCTATCATTGTAGTTTAGTCCAGCGAGTGCCCTGACAGCCTTTTTCTGGAGAACTAGGATTTTGTTAAGATTTCCTTCAGAATATTCCTCCCCATGAGATCAATCCATATCTTATATGTGACTCAATCACAGCATAATATGTTGTTTTAGCTGTTTCTAGACCTCCTATCCACATCATTCTCTTCACCACATAAATTCCAGACGAAAGCTTTTTTAGATAAGTTGTGTATGTGATCGTTCCAAGAAAGTTCCGCATCAATTGTGAGACCTAGAAGTTTATAGTTTTTTTCCACTGTAATTTCTGGAATTTCTGGGAGTTGCTCCTGTTTTCTGCTAAAATTTATCTGTGTTGTTTTTAAGGGTGTTGATGGCCAAATCATTTTGAAGACAGTATTGAAGTGCTTTATCTGTTGATGATAGGATATCTGAGTGTAATCCTTGTGGAGTGTTATGTGTAAACAGAAGAGTTGTATCATCTGCATACATTATAGGTTCCACATTTTCCTTACTGATGAAGCTGGAAAAGTCATTTGTTAAAGAGAATGAATAAGAAGGGTCCCAGCACTGAGCCTTGGGGCACTCCTCTGGTGGAGCTGTTTGGAATCGATATGTACATCTTTTTCCATTTATGTCGAATTTCAACTAATTGTCTGCGGCCTTTCAAGTAACTGACCACCCACTCTTTAGCCATTCCCTCTACTCCCAGAGTTGACAGTTTCTTCAGAATAAGGTCATGACCTAGGCAGTCAAAAGCTTTTGCTATAATCTAGCAGTACTGCTGAAACGTACCTGCGAGCCTCCAGATGGTCAATAGTGTGCTCAATTAAGGTGGATAGAGCTGTGTTCGTAGACCTGCCTTTGAGAAATCCATGCTGGTTTTTCGCAATTAGATCATATCTTTCCAGGTGGGCCATCATTCTTGAAAGTGTGATCTTCTCTATTATTTTTGAAAAGGTTGAGATTAATGAAATAGGTCGGTAGTTTTCCTGTTTAGTGTATGAGCCTTTTTTGTGTTTTGGGTATATTTTAGCTATCTTTAGAGCAGAAGGAAACTGACCTACATTGAAAGATTTATTTATTATACTGACAAGAGGAGCTGCTAGTTGTTTGGCACAGTGCTTTACAGCTTTTGATGGAATCTCATCCACTCCACTTGAGAACTTGGATTTTAATGAGGCATATTGTTTTTAAAACTTCTTCATTTGTTGTAGGTGTTAGAATTAATGGGCTGGATATTGCTAGGTGGTAGGATCATTGGATGTGTTATTGTTCTATTTTTAAATTGGTTTCTATTTCTTTCTAAAGTTGCATCTGCTATTTCAACAAAGTATTTGTTCAATTGTTCAACGATGTCCGTAGGGCTTTGAACTACGAGGTTTCCGTCTATCTCTAGTTGCAGATTTGGTTCCTCCCTCTGTTTACATTGTTTTTCTGTATTAATTACTTCCCAGATAGCCTTAGACTTATTTTCAGAACTTGTAATGTACTCTGCTACAGTGTTTCGCTTTAGATTTCTTATCTTCAGATCATAGTTTTTCTTTCTGTCTACCATTGATTTTTTTGTCGTTTTCCACTTCCAGTGATCTGGTATCTGTGTAGAGCGGCGAGAAAAATCTTGTTTTTTAGTGTTTTGGCTTCTTCATCATATTGAATGGTTTTCTGTCCTTTCCGCTTTGCTCTTACCTTTTTACAGGGGCATGTATGATCCAATTTTAGTCTTACAGTTGTAAGAAAGGCATTGTATGCTTCTTCAGCATCAGGAGCACTATGAACTCTGTCCCAGTTTTCTTTGGAAGAGTTCATCTTTTAGGCTGTCTAGGTTTTTTCTGGAAAAAATTCTTTTTTGTGTAGTTTCTTTTATAAAAGGTACATCTTTTTCTATTGTGACAGTGCATGTTTGGCCTGTGTGATCTGCTATTCCAGCTTCAACTACTGTAAATTCAATGAAATCCTCCTGTATATTGGTACAAATACAGTCTATAGATGTTTGTGAGTAGTTGGTGATTCTTGTCGCTGGAAGTGGTAGTCGTCTTGCTCCAAAGGTCTGTAGTTCATTTTCGAGGTATATGTTGTCTGCATTTTCAGTCAGCCTATCTACATTAATGTCACCATTTGAAGCTGGAAAGAAGTATGCTAGATGAAAGTTTGCTGGCTGGACTTTGCTTTTGAAATAATACACCAATTCCAGGTCTAAACATTCAAAAATATTAACAATATTTGCAAATTTATAAAGAAACCAATGCGCGTCATTGTTAATGCACTTTTAACCTTACATTTTTATCAAATATTAAGTATTAGATCTAAAAGACAATGTTACTATACAGTATAAGTTTTATTGTTAATTTAAAGACTGATATAAACCCATCTTAGTTCACTTTTCACAGAAGTAGGCTTTTCTGATCTGGTGTGTATATACTTGATCAGCAAAATCAAGTATAGAACAAAAAATACCAACATTGAAGTAAATTACAATGACCATAGACATACACTTTTTAATATATTTTCTTGATCCTGGGAAGAAGGCAAACTCAACATTGGCATCAGAAATATAATTCACTCGAACCAGACGTGCTCATGCAAAACCTACTAAATTGGGTGTGAAGCCAAGGGTAACTGCTAGTGTATGTATACATACACAAATTGTATATTTAAAAAAATATAAGACATGACTAAAAAAAGAAAATTATTAAATTAGTAAAAAAATGTTTTTTTAACTTGTTTCTTACAGTTTCCATAATTTTTGTGATTTTATTGTAATTTTAAGTGTATATTTAAATTATAGCATTATTTCTAATTCATTGAGAAACAACACTAAATATGTTTTTCTTTTGTTTCAGAGCGAGGCCCAGAAGATTGTTGACTGTGAAAAATTCGCCAACTGATCACACAACCGGACCCCCTCGTTATAAAGAATATTGTTGCACATTTTTTGGGCAGGAGCACTTACGCTTAGTTTTGTATAGCACCATGTAATATAAGTTATATCAATTCATTAAATGATTATTATTTAATTGAGTTTTCATTATCAATGCTCGTTTTAATGTTATTAGACATGTACTTGGAGTTTAAATGTTAACTTATAGCAATGTCCCTTATTTTCTTGACTCAGTCAATTATAATGACTTAAAAATAGTACATGTGTTTAGTTTCGTGTATTATTGAATTCCTGAACATTTAAATAGTTTTAGAGCTAAAAGGTTTATTGCTATAAAAAATAAAAAAGAATGTTACTTAAATTTTAAATAAAATCATTAATTTTTATTCATGGCACAGCATTTGCAGTATCATTCAACGACTAGATATTCTTATTAATCGTTTAATGATATTTTTATTTCATACTCATTAATCTAAAAATCTTTATTAACATTTATAATACCACCGAAAGAGTGTTGCTGTAAGATGTGGATTTTGAGTTTCAGTAATCTAGTTTTCTCTCTGGCAGACATTCGAAAATAAAATGGTATCAGGCAATAAATCTCTGGTGACTCCAACATGGTACTGGTCAATCCGAGTTATGTAGTAAATCACTAAGTAACCAAAATAGTTTACACCTGTTCAATTTTTGATAATTAATCTAAACTGCGAATTCAATTTCAAGTACACAAACATTTTCAAATTCTGAATCAGAGTGTAAGAATAACTCAGGTACTGTACCTAAAAACCTGTTCAATTTTGGATGGAAATTATCAATCCTGGATGTCTAATCTACAATGTAGATTAATTTATATACTTCCTTTAGACCATGAATCTGTAAACCATTATACAAATCCTTGTTCTTACAAAATTGGGCAATCCACTTCACAAGATCCATATTCCTTTTAGGTAATGAAATATCCCTGATGCTCACCAGCTCAGAGAAGCTCAACTTAAAATTCACGAAAACACAAGATTCTGTTTAATGTGATTCCGATCCTTTTGTCTCTATTCTCACAAAAAAACAATAAAAGCATTTAAATAATCTACCACAAGTTGTTTACAGTAGAGTTAATGGTGGATTGCAGAAATAAATGTTATGTCCTTCCTGAGCAATACACGACATACATAAAAACTTTACAATTTTAACTTGTCTCATTCATGTTCAATGAGAAAAAAGTTTCTTAATGCCACCACATGAAAGGGTAACTCAAAAAGTTTAAATCAGCTGGCAGTTTAATTATAATTATATGACTGGATTCTCCTAAAGGAATTTGCTGTAACTATCCTAGATAACTTAAACCATGATATGAGTATTATAAAAAATTCCCTGACGAGGCTACTTTTTTATTTGTGAAAACTTTATTTTATTGTAAAACTTTATTAGGATCTGGGAGACCAAGAACCCACGTTGTTATAAAAAGCACACCAGTGGTAGAGAACAAATTAAATACTTAGCCTAGTGTGGAATTTCTCATGGTAGAGTAATTGGTCCTCTAGTATTTCTAGAAAACATAATCAATGAATGGAAACATTTACATTGATGTGAAGGAGAATTTTGCTCTTATCCAACCGGAAAAATTGCAGTCAAATAAAATTTTCCAACAGGACATTGCTGAGATTCTTTGGATGAAACATTCCCAAACCGTGTATGATTTTTGTGTTGGGAGTTTTGTCAAGGATTAGTTGCTTGCTAATAAGGTAAATACCAAATAAGTAATGAAAAACTAATCAGGGGAGCGTTTTCTGAAATCAATTATTAAATGTTACTTCATTAGGTCGAACTGGAATGAATAGTTGAATTAAAAACAGAACAAACCTGAAGCGAAGGGCAGATAGGAATAGCCGATATTACAGTCCAATGTTGCCGCACTGTAAAGTCTGAGACTGTCACATCACACCTGCTGTGTTCTAACCTTATTTCACCGCCCTGTCACAGAATTACTTCCTCGTCATAAGGCTCTTGTCATTTTGAATCCATGTGGGTTATAGCATAGAAAATACGCCGTATTGTTTTAGCACTATAAGGGCGATGTTTAAGTTAATAACATAATAACTTTTACTATGAAACTTTATACTTGTTGAATACATTAAATCTCATATTTTGGATACTATACTTGATTCTAATAAAAATAGCATCAGTACTTTTGTCCTATATTTCTTAGTGCTCTGTCTGTCCGTGTTTTTCATAAAAAATATTATTTGAGCACAAATTATAATACAATGATGAAATTTTGTAGTAGAAATTTTAACGTGTTCTTATGGATGGACTAAAAAAAAAATCTTTAGCATTTAACTTTGTAGGATAGCTTGAATATTTTCACTTTCAATTACTCTGCTACAGTAGAAGCAACGTTACGTTGTTCAGACAACACAAACAAAACCACAAAACAAAACGTTTGTCGGTTTAGTCTTTCAAACACTTTTTTTAAATCACAATAGTCACTGGCAAAGAGTAAAACAGTTCACAAATAGTCACTAAACACATCGTTCACAATATGTGCTGTAACATGAGAGATGCACAATACAAAGATAGAGAACACAACTGACCACGTTACTCGGTAACGGTGCAGCACATGCGCTTGGCAGGGCCAGAGCATAGCGCAGTAGAATTTTGGCAACAGGGTGAAGTTCCGTTGCCTAGGAAACAAGCCGAGCTGATTGGCTGTGGCAAGCTGAGCCCCCGACAACACCCATTTGACCTTTCCGATGTCAGGTTTGTTCTACTTTTAATTCAACTATAGACTATTATTATTTCCATACAAATAATGTAAAACACATCGAAGATAGGTAAACTTCTTGACGTAAAACTTGAGAAAATTCCCAAAGACTTTGTTGTAATTGTATAACTGTATATGGAAAAATAAAGGTTTATGTATGTTTAAAGTTATAAGATTTTTTATAAACACAAGTAAAATCAGTCACAACCAAGATAAAGACAGACTATTTCGCTCAAAATTACAATTTTATCTTTTTGTCTCGTTTGTTGATACTGATATAACTATTAATTTGTGTGACACTAACAAATGGGTGGTTGATTGTGAAAAGATAATCAGCATTTTTCTTAATAAGCTAGTAAAAAGTTAAATAACTTGAGTATCTGATAAAGTCAACACCTTTACTCTCTTATTTTTGGTTTTGGAATTAAAGGAATGTCTTATTTTAAATGTACAGTATAATTAATATGCATCAAAAAGCTTTTTAGTTTTTTTGTGAAATGTATATTTTCTTGAATATTGAAGTTTGTGATTTTTAAAATAAAATAAGCAATAACAATACTGTACAAACTAAAAGGAATTTGGATGCATAGTAACCAATCTCAGTTGAGACAACTCCCATATTTCTATAGCTAAAAATAGTGTTATAAGTGTTTGAAATTTAACATTGTTCTTAATGGAGCTAAAATAAAGATGGCCACCGTTATAGCCGGCTCTATTGATTCAGGTAAAACTAGGTTGTGTGCTTATAGAATGTAAATTGATTATGAGTACATAAAAATTCGGACACTCTACCTTTAAATGTAGCAATAACATCCAAGTTCTATCCAGCACAGATTGGCAAGATCGTTTTAAAAGTAGAAAACTGATTAAATATATAAGATGACTTCCTGGTGTTTGGTACACTTTCCACATTCAAAATCGCATACTCTTTATATTTATGGATATTACTAGATTTTCTTTGTAGGGTTCATAGAATAATTGTTTCACAAAATTTACTTTTAACAAGGAAAAAAATTCCGAACCAAACAAAAATCTTTTGATACCTTGGGTAAAAATGCATGATGACCAACATATTGTCTCCTTCTTTTTCTAAGGTGTGGGTGGCCCAATTCCAAACAATTAAGCTTAAAGGCCCTGTTAGCCCTGAGTCCAAAGAAGCTATAGCACTTACAGCTAAACAAGTAAAGTTGTCCTTGCAAGTTTCTATAGTCACACAAAATGTTGAAAACAACTGATGTCTTCCTGAAAAAGTTTACTTCCCTAGACCAAAGTGGAAAAGATGGCAAAACTAAGTAAAAACCCTTAGATAGTAAAATTTTCAACCTTTCAGCTTCAAATAATAATTTTATACCTAAATATATGTCAAAAATCGTAAATTTATTTGATGTCAACAAACTGTCATTGAAAATCATCTTTTTAAATAGACATTTAACTTAAAGCAATAAACTGTAAGTAAATATGTCTTATTTTACCAGGCAAAGTTAGGGCTAAGAAGCCCTCTCTAACACTTAAGGTGGGAACCAACAGCTTAAAGGTGACTTCCGAATCACCACCAAGGGCTGCTTGCAAGGACAGGATCGCTTAGCGGTCACCCATCCAAGCAGCAGCCACATTCGACGTTGCTTGATCTGGTTGGTTATCTTGCGAAAGGCATTGTACCCACTACACTGCGCCATTGGCAAACTCAAATAAATCTTCAATATTTGAAGAAATATTTTGCTTTCTTGGGATAATTTTATGATATTACTAACAGTAACTTCACAAAATCATTAGCAAATGAATATCTGAGATTGAATTGATATTACACAGTAGTTATTTAAAATGATAACGTAAGAGTTAATTCAGATATCGTTTATAAATATCAAAGACAGGTGTGCAGATGGTAAAAAAGACTTAAAAGTCTAACTTAATGTAAAATTTGAATAGGAAGAATAAAACCAAATTTCTAAAAAGTCCTGTATTTTTAAATATCAAACTAAATCTATGACAGTGAATGCGATGGGCATACAATTCAACATAAAGGATATGTAGCCATGGGACTACTTTCACAACATTCTAAATACAATAGGTCAAAATTATGAATCTGTTAAACTTTTTACACAGAAATCATACATGGCAACTTATAATTAATAATAATAAAGGAAAGAAATTACCTCCAAGATAACACAGTGATTCGGCTTGAAAAATTATATACAAAACATTTTTTTAAATATTTTACATTGTGCAAATAATAACAATGAGATCGTATATTAAATAACATTTATATTATTTATTCCTTTACAGTTGGCCCCTGCAGTTACCTTTAACACGGCTGCCAACCTCTGTCCACAAAAGCTCATCAAACGAATATTTGAAGCGAATTCATGTATTGGTCATTCATGTAAAGGGAACTTTAGTTTGGTTTGTATTCAACCACAAATATAATTATTGACATATAAAAATTGATGAAATTCAATTTTTACCAATGTGCAATTACACAAATATTAAGATCAAATCAACATCGGCATGCATGATGTGAAAAATTAAATTATATTTCGAGAAATACTTAAATAAATTAAAAGTTTTTAGTCAAACAATACAAGTGACATCGAATTTACAATTTGAAATTTTATTAATTTACAGAGTAATTAATAAAGCTAGTATGTTTTTATTAACTATTTTTTTACACACTTAAAATAACTAGTTGTTTGCCAAACCAAAGAATTAAACAAAAACTTTGATGAGTTGTTGTGAAATCTGTTAGAAACTCTTAAGATAGCACCGAATACATACGTATACACACACAGCCACTCGCCCTCTTGGCTGGTAGCGGTAATTGACCTATCGTGCTGACACATTCAAGACCTTTGAAGCCTATCTGGGCCTATCCTGACAAAAAGCTCATGATATTTTTATTTGATCACTTTGCATTTACACAGTGTACGATATAAACCTACATTAATAGAAGGTGAACAATTTGTGTGCGAGATTGATTAGTTATTAAATACAAATTAGGCTGCTGTGTTCAAAAATATTTAACCCCAAAATCGAATAGTTACTTGTACGTCACACTGTATTTTGTTTTCATCCATGAAATTTTTTGTATGTTTGAATAAAAACTTTAAATGAGCAACTCTATAATTTTTAACGTTGAACATTTATTTAAGACATGCATTTTTACCAATCTCCAGTTTGGGAATATGAAACAAATGATCAAAATGATAAGCATAATCTAGAAATTAATATTTGGATTAAAAGAAATAATTTTTTTAACGTCAAAATATTTTATAGTTGATTTTATTTCATTTGAAAGTACTTAAATACTATTCAATATAGTAATATAAATTTTATACTACGTTAAAATTTAATAACTCCTTAATAACTTAACACAATTAAATGAAAAATAGTACCTTTTCAATTTCGGGGTTAAATAATTGACTAGATGTGTTTTCAGCCGCAAATAAAAAAAAATACTGAAAAATTAATTTTCAGTTTAGTTGATCACATGCTAATAAATAAATAAAATTGAATTAATAAACTAAACATACATGTTAATTACATATAGCTATCTAGAAATTAAATTTCTCCTCTAGCATACAAATTAACAAAAACTGTATAACAACAATAAATAAAAATAGTATTTTACTATCAGTACAAATTAAAAATATATAATTTTAGAGGTTTTTACTTGTATTAAATAAACTTCATGCTGTGTTTATTTTTTAAAGTAATATCCCATAAATTATTATTTTTCATTTACATCATCGTTTATTATTTTTTCATGCAGAACAAAGATGTGTATATCTTTACAACATAATTGATTGTAAATGTGAATTATAACAATAACAACTACTTTATTATCTATTAAATGACAATAAATTAGAAAATAATATGTATAAAATGTTTAAATTTCAATTCTATTAAAAACCATTTCCATTTTCTCAATGGTGTGCCTTACTCAAGCATGCGAGGGTTATTAAATTACTAATTGTATATTTCCTATTCGGCTGATATATAACAAACATATAATTAAATTAGAGCTTACACTCGATCTCATTAGCTTATTTTTTCAATTTGGTAAATCAATTTCTAACATGCTGCTTCTCTTTCCTGTATGTGAGATGCTGTGTTACACATTATGTGGGTGTCTGATTAATTTACTGTGTTGTATTATTAGTTTTGCAATTTGCAGTTTTCAATGCAAAGTTTTATGTGAAGTTTAATACGTTAGTATTAATTTATTTCCCATGGGAACTTTAGTTAAAACTAATAAATTGAGGATATATTTATGCCAAAAAGGTATCATGTTACACAAACACTGATAAGTTAATTACTTTTTGAAATTGTTTTGTTTTTTTGTCCAGTTAATGTTGTACTAACTGGACATTATGGAAAATATCAGCAAAATATATTAGTTAGGTCAATTAAAAATGACCCAATCTTAAGAATGATTTAAGATCAAAAGAATTTAGGTAAGTACTCTCAGAACTACTCATTGAGTGTATTCCATCTAAAAATTCTTATTAATATTTCAGATCTGGGTAGGGCACATCCGTAAGTTTATCAATCAATGGCATTTAAGTTTAGAAGTATAGAATGAACTTTATACAAAACTGAGAACATGACGTATTCCAGTAATATATATATATATATATATATATATATATATATATTTTTTAATTTTATTATCATTTAATAGCTTTTTATTTCATGTTATGACACTACCTATGGTATAAAATAAAACCAATCACTATAGTAAAAAAATTACACAAGAGTATTATTTTTATCTAAATAAATGAGGAATAATGCGGAACAAAAACTGTTCACCTAATATTGTTGACAATACTTTACCAGTATCACTACAGTATAAAATTAATGCCTTACAATTAATATTTAAATTAAATATAATACAATGCCTTAATTGCACTTAGAGAGAAGTTATAATACAAGGATTTTTCACAAAACTCTTAGTGGTTAATGTAAAATGATGCATTTTAGTTTGTAAAAATGTGCAAAATAGAGAATACAACAAAATAATTTATAACTTGAAAACATATTTACAAATCTACAATTTTGTAATTTGGCATTTGTAATAAACAAAAATAAACATTTTATTCATGCTTGCCCTTGTATTACTATGTATTTATTTAAAACGATAATGATTTCCACACTTAGGAACATACGTGACAATACAAATCTAATAATAATTATTATTCAGTCATATTTGAATACCGTAATAAAGTGAAAATTTAGAATTACCAAAATCAAAAAAGAATAAAAAAAATTATAAACTTATAATAAATATTCAACATAAGTTCCCCTAACTTGGTATAACAATAACATAAGAACACTAATAAAATTAAAATTATTGTATAGTAATTATAATAACTGATAAACATAAATACAATAATTACTAAACATTTTCCCTACAATTAATCCTACAGTGATAATGTACACTCTAGCGGCTCCCCAGCCCTTACTACAAAAAAGAGTAGGGCTCAGTAGGAAAATCGCTTTAAAAAACATCAGTCGCAAATTCATTACAATTAATCACAGAGTTATGCGACGTGAAGGAAATTACAACAAAGAAAGCGGCGTTACCAGTCTCTTTGGTACTTTGTTAGAAATCCATCCATAGTAAAAAACTCGCTAAAAAAAACCGGTGCTTCTTAAAAAAAGTTCACATCAAATCAAAAACGGTGATTTGTTGACGTTTAATTGAGAAGCACACTTAAGTACACGTTCAACGTCAACAACCGACCGATGGAATGTAGAATTAATAAGTACACAAAAACGGCCTTATGAACACTTGGGGAATGTTTGCTTCACGGTGTCAGTCTATCAAGCCCTGTCGTCCGGCGTGGCGGGGGGATGGCACAGTGCCGGACGCGCCAGGGCCGCCGCACCTCAACACCACGACTCTGATGCCGCGTTGTGGAAGTTGTCATCCTCCTCATCACTAGGGTCCTCCCCGTACATGTCGGCCAGCTTGCGGAACCTTGGCCCGAAGTTGGACAGGTAGTCAAAGTTCAGGTCGCCCTCATCGGTTCCTGCACAGAGGATTGTTTTTACAAAATTAGAGGCTGTCAACTGATAAATATAATTGTACAGACAGGAGAAAATAATAGAAGTACAAATTTTAATAGGACTCAATAGAAAGAGTAGGTAAGCACCATAAATACTACAATAGAACTAAAAATACGAACATTCACTTTATTGATAAACAGCTACAGCTCAGCACCCAAGTAAGCTTTCCATACAACAAAACATTCTATGTCAGATTGGTCAATTTATCGTGAAACAGTAAGCTCCAAACTTGGGACAAGGAACTAATGACTTGGCACTTTGGTCTATTAGGTCTGGTGCATTTACATAAGGGTAAGTGATCTCGGACAAACCTGGTGGAAAAGTATGTGTAATTTACAAAAAATACCGGTTTTGAAAAACCTGAATTATAATTAACATCATTAGTAACTGTTTCAATTTTAAAGGATTTTAATCACCAGTTTAATTCCAAATTGATCAGTTCCAGTTTCATCTAATTTTTCAATTTCAGTTCTTGAATCTATTTCTGATTCTAAAAATGAGTAATTATTATTTATAACATATTATTTAATACTTTTTTGTTTATGGTTTTTTTACTGACTGATTTGATTCTTCCTGTCCTCAACTCTGAAATGTCTGGTGGCATTACCTACAAGTACTACACTAGAAGTCCTAGCAGATCTAACTACGACATCATACACATCTTACCTGATGCTAACGAAGACAGAGAGCCGGTGGTGTTGCCGTCACCTTCGTACGCGTAATGTCGCACGTCGTCAAAGGGATTCGTCTCTGGGTCGTTGTCTACTGACTGCTTCTTGCCATCCAGAAATCCACAGATGTCTGGGACATCATCTGGCCCTTTGGGAAAAGTACTCAAGATTATAGCCAATGTCTTGCAAGATCGATAGAAAATACTACAAACATTAATTTAATAATTAGAAAAAATAAGTTAAAGTTAATAGAACATACATACAACATAGTGGTTGTGGTTATTAAAACTTATATACCACAAACAATAATGCATAGTTAAAAAAAAGTATTTGGTTAAATAACGGTATTAACCCTCTCAGTGCCAACATCTAGAAAATGTTCAAGAAGAACCAGAGTCCGTTTAACCGGATGTCTATAAAAAAATCACCAAAAATAAGATTTAATGTTTGCAATATTTGAACTAAATATTTACAAAACGAACACTAAATACAAGTGGCATTGAATGTCAGCTCTATACTGCTTGGCAGCATTATGACTCAGTCAACAATCATCTGTTGCCTGTCTATGTTACTGTGCAGTTGTGTGCTATTTTATTTACGAAGTAGTGTAATCCAGTGTGTCATTATGTGCCGAGTAATCTAGACAGAGCTTTTTTGTAGTATAGGTGTCTCTGATATCAAAACAGTGCAGAGTTCGTTTGGATTACTTCAGACAAACGCGGACTCTATATTCCAGGAGTCAAGTCTGTGATAGTATCAGATTTCAGATGCTCCACTAAGAAAAAGGTGAAATGGAGCTGAATTCAATATTCATAGAAAGTTATTGTTGAGAATTTTAAGATGCAATAAAAGCATTGTTGAGTTTTTTACTCAAATATTGTGCAGTGTGAGTAATGTTCTGATGTTTCGTAATGGATTCAGTAAGCCAAAATAAGACTGAGCTTAAAAAAAGGATATCAACTTATAAAGGGCATATACCTGGTCTTTGAATTAGATGTGTGTTGTTAGGCATCTGTTTCTCGTTTAACGGGTCGTCGTACATCAGTCGTAGTACGTTGAGGTCGTATCCGGTCATGTCACCCTCGCCACCTCCCTCGTCCTCGTAGTTGATGATGTTCTCTCGGATGTCATCCGTATCTTTGTAGAGATCATCGGTCTTCTTGCGGTGAACCACCACTGCCAGCAGCAGAACTGCAACATTCAACACCAGTTACTGATACCAGTAGTTAAGGGTATCACATCAACAAACTTGTATGTGTCAAGTATTGGGCGAATGCACTCTTGGGTCAGAGTGCACAGACTGGCTGACAAATGAACTCCAATTCTCCATTACAGTCACAGAAGGAATTTCTTTGTCTCCATTCATACCTTTAAATATTTCATTTATCTCTGCAAATATCCTTTCTAAACTAATACAATTTTGGACCTAGATTCCCTTTCCCATTGTCTCAACATTGTATTTTTGAAGAGTTCATATGGGAATAGTATTCTCTCTCACATTAAGGTAATTCAGTCTGAACTGGAGAAAAAACACGCCGTATCTCCCCTTCTGAATATACAAAAAGAATCCATACACTATTGAGACAGAAACCTTTACGCACAATGTCTCCTCAATTAGGTATTACAATCTCAGAACAAACCCAATATGTGCTACTTACTTAGCAGAATGGCGAGGCAGATGAGAATGGCAACGAGGAAACTGGTGTCGATTCCGAATGTCACAGCCACAGCCATTCCCTGGTTACAGCCCAGGTCTGCGTTCTTGGACAGACTCGGCATCCCCAGATTGTAAAGCTGAAACAAAACATGAATTTAAATATGTACACAGAAAATGTAGTGCAGAATCTGCTAAATGTGTTTTGAAATTTACTGTAACTCTTCAACTTATTTATGCATTTTTATGAAGACAAATCTTTAAAAATCTATTTAATAAAATACAAACATTTTAGAAAATAACAAATTTAACCTAAGCGTAAAAATACAATGAAATTATGAATATTGAAGTTTGAGTGTCCCAAAAGTCACATCTGCTATCTTAATTTTTTAATAGTTTAGAGTTTTTAATAAATTAACTGAGGTGAAATATTTGACCAAATACAAGAATGGAACCACACTGAACCCTTAAACAAATGGCGTGTGCGGTCGCCGGTGACTACACCACACGCAATGTGTTAAGCTTCCACTTTCTTTCTCAAAATGAAGGGGTAGGAAGCAACTCAAAAATGTTAATGGTATAACCTATTGAAATTAAAGACCTTGATGAGACAAAACCAATGATGTTATTGTATATCCCAAGATGAGATTTGGAAATTCTCAACCACTCAAAATTTAAGATGGTGTGTGAGCTTTTTGGACACCTGTAAATGTGTTTATAAAATTTAAAAATTACTATCAAACAGTAATAACATTCAGATTGTATAATGTTGTTTAGAAACAACCACAAATAACTACATAGCAATGCGGGTTAAGAGGAAAGTGACATACCTTCCCGTTGAATGTGAGGTTCTTGATGCAGCCACTGAAGCCCTCGTCGTGGGGCTTGTGGCTCCAGTTCATGCCCTCAGCGACAGCAGCCAGCTTCATGTGAGTGCCACCAACTTGGAGCGGACCATTCACGTTGAGGAACTCGTTGGGAGGTTGTGGTGCCGTCACCGACATGCAAGTCGGCAGGTTACACTTGTCAACCTGCATGTCTATCGTCTGTAACACAAAGTTCTACTTGTGACTATTGACCTTCTACTATCTGACTTCTAACTGTCCAAAACATGAGTACAGTTAGATTATTTAGACTTAAAATGGTTTGTACATGGAGTGGCAAGAGGTTTGAAGAGAAGTGTGGATTGGGTTGAGTAAGACAGCAGGTGCAGCCAGAAGACTACTAGCAGCATTGCAAATATTAGGCTGATGCGTGTAGTTTCATTGTACTCCGTTAACATTGCACAACTCCAAAACATTGCTCTTTACAAAAATAAAATATTACTATTAAATTATCTGAGAAGTCTACTAGACCTAACCATTTTCCACTAAAAGATCTCAATCATGCATTCGTTGTCATCAGTAATTCATTGTTCAAAACTACCAGGGCAATCAACATCACTTCCTTCATTATCACTAACAATGACTGCCCTCATTTCATTGTCTTCCTCCAAGCTAATACCAAGTCTTTTTTTGGCATAGTCGATGATACTTTCATGACATTAATATTCTTCCTCCACCTTTCTCACATGTTCTCAGCGGGTTTCTATTCATCTTGAGTAATGGTAACAAACTTTTCTTTGGCTATTTCCATAACACTTTTTGTTGAAAATTTAATAATTTTCTTTCTTATACACTCCTTTACCATGGCTCATATCAATTCTACTGGGTTGTGGCCAGGATGATATGGGGGTAACCTTACAGCAAAGTGGCCTACTTCTTGTAATATATTAACAATTTCATAACTTCTGAATAATGGCTTATTAGTTTTTATTAGTTTGTACAGTTTAGGTCGACTGTACTACCTAACATGTCGTGTTGGCAATAACTAAAACAATGTTCTTCTTCAGATTTAGGATGAGTCTTTCTTTTACCCATTTCTTATAGTTCTTAAAATTCATATCTTGGTGATAATCACATGTCTTCAAACATGACCAAGGCATTAGGTACGAACCCATCTTCACCGCCAGTGTGGAGAACAATCAGTAGTTTTCATTTACTTACTGATTTTTTTAAAGCCCTAGTTACACTTTTTGGCTAAATCTTAGACACCACAGAAGACATGTGAAAGTAAGTTTTATCTATATATGCAATGTTATGAAAGGCTTCACAAACTCTTGTTATGTATTTCTTTGCTTCTTAAAGCAAATTTTTACTATATTTTAAAACTTGTACTCAGTACTTGGTGATTTCCCACAAGAATCTGCCACTTTGAATCTGAGCTGCTTCCCTGACATTCCGGCGTACTGTTTTTCCATATAATTATAGATGTTGTACAACATTTTGTGTGCTTGACTAGGAATAACTGGGTTTTTTACAGTTTTCAAAACTGAAGAACTTGCAGTGTCCATTACAACCAGTGATATTTATGTTTTTAGCCACACTAATACGCCTTTTCCTCATGGATCAGACAGATGACTCACTGCGCTGATTGGTTGTGAGGAGCAACATTTGTCCACTGCACAACAAAGGTCAATTTAACATCAACGTAACTATGAGTATGGTTGATTGAAAGTGTATAATGTACATATTTTTGAACAAAATGCAAAACTAGAATTCACTGAAGAAAGCTCCACCAATAAAAGACATGATGCTTGGTAGTGATTCTGTTTATTTTTCTACCTGATTCTGTTTTGGTTATTAACATTTTCACAATGTAAATTTTACTCATTATGAAATGCTAACTTAATCTAACCAGACTTAAATCTTTGATTATTTTATAAAAGATTACAAACTAGTTATAGTGGTACACTTGTTATAGTTTTGTTCTTTCACTATAATTTGTGTGAGGTCTAATTGAAGCATGGTCACCTAGGGACAACTTGACAATATTTACAGAATGTTTAAGAATGTCCACTGCATAGAATAGCCAGGAAGATTGAACTACAGAACACTACCCATATTCAGAGTTTAAAATTTGCGTAGTTGGATATTTCTTGACATGTGATTTCCTGATGTTGCCAGCTTCACTGTACACGCCTTAAAATTTTATGAAATCAAAAAAGAGTTTTAACTTTTTACTTTTTAAAACTTGTTTGAAAGTTATTTTACACAGTCAACTTTTATTTTTAGAATGAAGAATGTCATCATGCCGAATCACTAATAATATTCAGTAGAACCTTTCAACACATGTACTTTCAGGAAGGAAGTAAGTATTTTTAACCTTGTGACATGTACAAAGACGACTCACCGACTTGTTCCAGATGATGTCTATCCGATGTATCTCGCCGTCTGATAGTTTGGTGTGTCGTTGCTCTACTCGCACTGTGCCTGAGCCGAAGTCCACCAAAAGTACGGGGTAGCCATCTTTCAATTCCAGGGACATGAAATCTACAACAACCGACATTTAGTTAACATTTACAGATCCACAGTAGATGCTGAGGAAACCATTAATCAATCTAGAACGGTTTTTGATGCTAAATTAACTTATTTAAATTAACATTGTGTGAGATGATTCTTAAGCTCTGCAACAAAATTCATAAATAAACCAATAACAAAATTGGATTTATCACAGTTTTAAAAATTAACTTTTAAGTTAGAGAAAGTGCTACCAAAAGTTTTAACTTAGAAGGGTTAACCTACCTTGTACGCCCAGCTGTTTGAAGGCATCGGAGTTGGTGGGGCCGACATAGAAGACCAGACCTTCTGGCTTGTTGGTACGCAGCTCCAAGGAGATGTGGGAGTCCTCACAGGAAGAGAAAGGTGGATAGAGAGCCCAGCCATTACCTACGAATCCGATTCCCACAATCTCGCAGTGAGGACCGTCGTACTCTTCCGTGCACTCACACCTATAGGTCAATCAAATTATAAGTGATTGTAATATAACTTATAGATATAAATATATGAAGCAGACTTATACATTCCAAAATTTGCAGAATACATACACATATCTACATCAAGCCCAAAAACAAGCTGTAATAAATATCTATGTAATAATCTTTTCTCAGTTGCTATCCAAACACATTGAACAATATCATCTCTACAGCCATATTATATGTCTAACTGTTCATACTCCTTTATGTCTAAAACGTTATAAGTTATAAGGACCAATAGTCTCTATCGGTCAGTGCCTAACATAATTGAGACTATCCACCAAATTGTGAAGAACAAAAATCTGACTAACTCAATCGGATATAAGATTCTAGCCTGAAAACAAATCAGAGAACAGATCTGATCAAGAATTAACAAGATCAAGAGAGAGAGAATGTTTCAATTATTGCAAAGTCCAAAAAGACAGTACATGAGATTGAATCCGAGTGCAAACGGTTAAAGGTATTGTGACCAATTACTATGTATAGCTATCATTATAAAGACTTGCATGTTCTTATCAATTTAAAACTACAATAAATATTCCCATTTGAATTGAATACTTGGTGTCCCCAGAGCAACTGAAGTGGTGATATTATAATTAAAAAATTACAAATATTTTGAAACAATTTTGACACGATGTGAATGTTGAGTTTGGTTCCACTTCACCCTCCTCTTACTGCAGTGTCTGAAATCTGACACTGTCAGAGACTTGATTTCTGGAATCTGAAATCATGTTTATCTGAAGAAATAAAAAAAGTTGCTGACAAAGTAGCTCAAAATGAACTTGTTTCGTTACATTCTGACACCTACACTACAAAATATAGTGCAATCTACATGAAGAGGTATTATCATTGTCTCATCAGGTACACAACTGAGTGTACTGTAATGTTTTAAACACAATTTCTAAGCAGAGTGGAGCAACCACCTTTTTTGGATTCCAGTAGTCAAGTCTGTGACAGCGTCAGATTCCAGATGCTGCACTAAGAGGAAGGTGTATTGGGGCTAAACACAACTGTCACACTAAATCGACCCTTCCCACCATAGCTACGTTACTTGTTACCAATAGCTTAATTGCAGCACAATGATATTCAGTACTGAATATAGGTAGAACCGTAAGTTATACTCACATGTCACCCACAGGAGTTCCTCCGTTGTAGCAGACGACTTTCTGCGGGACATTGCAGTTACACAGCGGGTCCACGACGGCCTTGACACCCACAAACGATGTGGTGTTAGTGTGCACTGCGCTCGGCACGTTGCTTTTGTTGAGGAAGTTCGTACAGGATGACTCACAGTACAGTTTTTCTACCAGGCACTCGTCTATGTTCACCATCAGCACTTTCAGACCAAGGGTTCTCTCGAGCTAAACACAGATATGGATCATTAGTTTATGTGTGCTGCCAATGTCACTGTGTGTTTTGTTTATGTTTGTTTCTTGGGGGGTTTAGAAAAAACTGATTTCATGTAAAAGTACTAAACCTTTTTCGTTTTCTATAGTGGCTAGTACCCAAAACTGTTTTTAACCCATTTAGTGCCAGACCTAAGTTCACTGTTTTGCAGTGTTTTACCAAAAAGTTTGTTCAAATTACAGACATTAAGATATATTCCTCGTTTTTTGTACCTTTTAGCAGAAAAATAAATTTCTTTTTTTAATTGTAAAACCAATCTTATTTTTATATATTTTTTCCAGTTTTACAGGAGAAAATTTTACGACTTTGAAAAAGATATTTTCATGAAACATAATAACACTTGAAAAAGAAATAAAAATTAACATAAACAAAACAAAAGTTATGACTAATATTTATAAAACTTTTCGATTATATTTTAAAACCAAACAACTGATTAATCTTACAGTATTGCTTACAGATTTTTTCCTTGTAATTTAATTAACTTTGGTTGTTTATATGCCAACAAATGTATAATACGTTAAAAGTTATTGCAGTAGAATTTTTTCTGTGAATGTCCATATACAGGGTGAGTCAGAAATATGGTCAAATATTTTAAGTCGTGATTGTAGAGCTAAAAATAAGAAAAAAATGTTATATAAAGGTAGGTCTGGAAACACCCCATTAGTGAGTAATGGCTGGCAAAAGATTCTGCTTTGTTTTCAGGTTCACCTGGTGAAATTAAGTGATTCTGAAATGTTTTGTTCTTACTTTTTAACTCAAATAAGGTGGATTTATAAAGGAAATCACCTGAAAAATCAAATAAATCACTCTAGAGGTTGTAGTGTGAACAGTTTTTGAGAAAAAGTATGAAATTTGCCAAAAATCTAATAACAAAAATACCGTCTTAAATGTTTGATGTTCAATAACATTGTTAAATGCCCAATAAACAAACTGTTTTTTAATACAGATTGTAGAGGATTTAATTCTGAAAAGAAACCATAATAAGCAAAGTTAAGTAAATGTGTAAAAAAGTTATGTAAATGTTTGGGCTGGAATCTTAGCAGATCATTTAGTCGTATTCGTGCTTCCTCCCAGGCTTAATGGCGTGGTGTACTTGAACTTTTTAAGAGACGAGCTACCTAACCTGCTTGTTGATTGTACCTCTGCATTTGCGCCGAAACATGTGGTTTATGCATGACGGGGCACCTGCGCACTACTCTCTGGCTGTTCGTGGACACCTAAATGAGAGTTTCACAAATCAATGGACAGGCTGATGTTGGCCAGTTTTCATGGCCAGCAAGATCACCGGACTTAAATCCTATGGACTTTTACCTCTTTGGGGACATTTAAAAACTACTCTTCCCCAATAGATACCATTGAAGAACTCTGATTAAACATTTCTAATGGAATAGAAACCATTAAACAGAAACCTGAAGTTTTTGAACGGGTCCGAAGCTCGATGAGAAGACCCCTGAATGCGTGCATTTTGAACAACGGAGGTCATTTTGAGCATCATCTTTAATCTTCTGGTGAGACTTACAGTGATTGTATCTTAGATATGTTTATTGTATTTAAAAATAAAAATTTTAACTAAAAATTTGTTTTTCACCAGCTGTTACCAATCAGATACTCATTCCTTATTATAAAACAGCAAAAGTTTGCTGTGTAGTGTAATACGTGAGGAGTCAATTTCATAACTTTTTTACATATTTAGTTAACTTTGCTTATTATGGTTGTTTCAGAATTAAATCCTCTACAATCTGTATTAGGAAAAACAATTTGTTTATTGGGCATTTAACAATGTTATTGGACATCAAACATTTAAGACGGTATTTTTGTTATTAGAATTTTGACAAATTTCATACTTTTTCTCAAAAACTGTTCACACTACAACCTCTAGAGTGGTTTTATTTGGTTTTTCAGGTGATTTCCTTTATAAATCCACCTTATTTGAGTTAAAAAGTAAGAACAAAACATTTCAGAATCACTTAATTTCACCAGGTGACCTGAAAACAAAGCGAAATCTTTCGCCAGCCATTACTCACTAATAGAGCGTTTTCCGGACTTACCTTTATATAAAATTTTTTTCTTATTTTTAGCTCTACAATCACGTCTTAAAATATTTTACCATATTTCTGACTCACCCTGTAAATAGATATTTGCACTAAAAGTATTAAAGTAAATACCCCTTATTATTTCAACACATACTCAGCAAAAATTCACATTTAAAGGTTAGTGATCAACTTGAAAACATTTATAAAAAAACTTAAGTACAGCAATTCAAGTGTATCAACATTCCTGATCACTACAACAACACTCACCTCTCTCCCATTTTCAACAATAGCAGCGTTGATCTTCTCAGCGGCGTAGTACGGGGAGCCGTGCGCTGAAAACCGCACATCCAGCTGTGACTGGTTGGTGTTGTGTGGAGAGTGTAGCACCGTGAACACATCCACATTATCCAGGCTGGTGTTGAGCCAACGTGCCAGCCTCGCCTGCAGCATCGACTTCTTGCTCATCCCGTGCTGCAACAGGACAGGTCATGTTTAGTGTCACCACAAGAACTACATGTTGGAAAGTAGTAAGAGAAAGGGCTTTATCATTTCTGACAATGATCAACCACTCAGCTGCAGAGGGAGACCTATGAGGTGTATGGGGGCCAATGGAGTTTGCAAGTCGTGTAATAACCTTTAGAAGGATTGAATGTGCAATTAACTTGTTTACTCCATATAAAGATGGTGCTAGAAAGTGAGACCGGTTTGCCTGCAGCAGGTGTGGAATATTCTCCTTCCACTGCTGTGTAGGCTGTTCAGGGCCTCTGTGGCCTTCAGGTACATTCCTCTGTCCTGCAGGGTGTCCAGAGTAGTGTTTACACCTAAGCACAGGGGAGGTCTAGCCTGGATCTATTTAAGTCCTTTAGGCCGATATGTCAGTCTTCCTTTCTTCTAAAAACCAAGGGGAAGATGATTGCTCGGTTTGTCTGGGAGGGATCTCTTTTGGATCTCCTCTACATCCAAATCAGCATGCTTACACTCCAGGAAGGTCATGCGACCCAGCCCTGCATCAATTGGTATGCAGGATTGAGAAGGCGCTAGCAGCAAAAGAAGTAGCCATAGGTGTCTTTCTGGACATCGAAGGAGCTTTTGACAATACATGCAGTCAGGCAATTGTCAGTGCGGTCTCAAGACGTGGTAATGATGGTCAATTATGTGACTGGATATGTGGGGTCTACTTACATATAGGGTGGTTACTACTACTCTTATGGGAGCAAGCTTTAGTGCAAGGACAATGAGGGGGTTGTTTCCAGGGTGGCGTCCTTTCTCTTCTTCAGAGGAACCTAGTTTTACGACCTGCTTGTGTCTTTGAACAGCAGTAATGCGTGCACAGGGGTATGCAGATGACATAACGGAGGCCAAGACGGCGGTAGCTAAGGTGCATGGCAATAGGCTGCTTCTTAGAGGAAGATAAAGGGTGCAGATTTTGTGTCTGGGATTTTGTGTCTGGCTAGCATCCAAAGGATGGCTTGCCTTGCTATCACTGGGTCTTTTCCTAATGTGCCAAGCACAGCTCTAGACTCAACCTCGCCTCCTTGGATATTATCATTCAGGCTATGGCCAGGAGGCGTGCCTACTGTCTTCAGCAGGTGGGAATTTGGTTGGCCTCAGGCAGAAACAGGGAGCACTGCAGAATTAGCATCCTGATTCAGAGGAATGCTCTGCACATGATCTCTGATCAGATGCCACAAAGACTTCCCTTCGAAAAACCCTTCAGGTTTGTTTTGGAATGTGCTCACCTTCGACTGCGATTTAAGAGTAAGATGATTGGTATTTTCACAGATAGCCATGCAGCATTGAAGGCGTTGGACTCTTGTGTGTTCAACTCCAAACTTATCTTGTCTGAGATTGCTATCAAGTACTTTCTTCCCTTGACAGAATCAAAATTGTCACTGTTTGTTGGGTTCCTGGTCATGAGGGGATCTCAAGAAACGCAAGAGTTGGGCTTGGCGTCTAACAAGATGGGACCTCAACCATTCTGTGGTATTTCTAGGTGTTAATCTTTTGGAACTGTCTTGAAATAGCAAGGGAGCGCCTTCTTTAGTTGTCTGGACAAGGGTGGTAAATTTCCCAGACATTTCCCTAGGAGGACCTGATCAGTTGTTTTTGGTGGTTTATAGAATCGCTAAAACCGTACTGGTTGGCCTCATGGTATACTTCTGGGGTGCAGAAAAGGCCCTTGAGGTTAAGTGCATGGCAATAGGCTGCTCCTTAGAAGAAGATAAAGGGTGCAGATTTTGTGTCAGTTTCATACAAATTTAAATTGCTTCTCAAGTACAAAAAAAAAAAAAAAAAAAAAAAAAAAAAAAACATCTAGTGTACCTCAAAACTTACATTTGCCTTAACAAAATAAACATTAGGGACATTTATTTTCACTACATTTTGAAGCATGTATTGATGAATCCCCTATGTTACACATAACATAGCTGTGGTGGATGGGGTTGTACAAAACTCGGTTGCTTCGCTGTGCACTTGATGAGACAATGAAAATACTTCTTCATGTACATTACACTAAATAGATGCTGTGTGACCAGATAGAGGTCATTCATAGCCTATTTGTCCATGATGTTGAAACGATGCAAAGAGTTTGTTTTTCGAATGTCTATAGGTCAGTTCATTTTTGAGATATTGTGTGGAAAGAAATATTTGCAGCTAAAATTCTTACAGCCCCTTGAGCGAGTCTTCACTTAATTAGTCTTAATTAGGAAATAGTTTAATAAGGTTCAGGAATCTGCATTTCCACTTTACTATTTCATCAATTAAAATACACAGATACGTGCAAACCATACACAAGAAAAATATTTGTTCAGTGTCATCTTTTCAACAAACATTTAACCATACAACCATAGCCATATAACCAGCTGGTTGTAGGTAGACCTAGGTTTAAGTCTTAATGAATATAACTGACTAGTTTTGAACAACTTTTATAACTGATTTTATTTTCAAAAATTACACACAAATGTATTTTTAATAAACAGAAATAGTAAAGTTACCAAAAGACTAATTCAGAGGGAAAAATGCTAGGTGTATGGGTTAACAATAAACCATGTTAATATTAATAAAGATATTAAAAAAACATATGTATATATGAGATATACATAAATATTGTTTTTCTTGATAAGATACTAAATGATAAAATGTCTAATACAACTCAGTGAAACAATGTATATAGTAAACTTGAAACAGCCCAATTAAATTACTAACAGTAGGCCAGTAAATGGAATGGACGAAACATATGTTATGGCTTGAGGCAAACAAAGAAGAGGTAGCACAGAGGTAACAACAATATCTTTGATGAGAGGACAACATATGCGATGATGACATTGTCAACATGTAAATACCGAAGTGGGGGATTGTGATTGTCCCGATGCACAATTACACACATCATTTATCGATCACCCCTTTATCTTCAAACAGAATACATGTTTACATTACCATTTCCACTCCAGCTGCGGGCTTTCTCTTATAACATAGAAATTTATTTTTGTATACCTCACTAATCAAATAGATGTTGTTTATGATTTCATTAGAACAAACAGTGGAAAATCTTAATTATTTTATTTGTAGATGACAAATATATGTTTTAGTTTCATGACATTGAAATTCGCATTTTCAATACTATTTTTTGAATAAAAATTATCTACTATTATTTTTCAAATAATTAACACAATTAATAATAAGGAAAAAAATGTGTTATTGGTAATATTGAATTTATTCTCAATTTAATTAAATAACCCAATAGAAACATAATTCATACTTGGAAAATACTCAGCAGGACTAAAACTGTAAAGAAAAATCAACACAAAAGCAGTGGTATATAATTAATGAGTCCATAATTCAATAAGTAAAATAAGAAAGCTCAGAAAAATCATACAATGGGAAGATTTTATATTAATTTTTGAAATATTACAGCTGCAAAAACAAAACTGGAAGAATACTACTAGGTCAATGAGACCTATGGTTTCACGTTTCAAAATTATTAGGTTGTCTCAAAGATAGGTCATCTTCTTCAAATAAATTATCTCCATTTGTCTCCAAATTATACAAGATCAGAAGTCCAATTTACTATTTATCCTGGTACATTGGAAAAATATACCTCTGTCTTATTTGTAAACATACGTAAACTAAGATGCTGCAAGTACTTTACAATAACAATTACAGGGCATATTAACCATTATAACCATTAAACCCCCCCCCACACACACACGCAGATGTAAAAATTAAAATGCATTGGATATTTTAAAACTTTAGGAAATGTGTCCAAATGGCAAACAGTTTTTAAATTTTAATCTAATTGCAGATAAAAGCGGTTTGTACCATAGTTTACATTCAAGGAATATTTACTTGGAATTCATATCATGAATTCATACTCAAAATGAATTTAGATTTAATCTGTGACAAACATTGAAAAAATAAATTAAGAAAATGTCTTGTAATTTCCATAAAAATTCTTTTTTAGTACTTTCCAATCATTTGTCATAAAGACAGGGCGGTTGCCATATGAATAGTTTAAAATGAGCTCTTTATCAAAATATTGAATACCTACAACAAAAAAGTAGGTTCCATTGACTAAAAATATCTCCCAAAAATTTATATCCACAATTCTTAAGCTTTAAACTATTCAGAATATACCCGAAAATGAGGAATTTACAAAAATTTTTTTAAAACAAATATCTTGTTACTTGTCCACTGGTCGAGTAGGTAGGGGCCAGGCGTGAGGGAAGTGGGGGAGGGGATGTGTAAATATTATCTGGACTGGGTTATGGCGGCAGGAAACTGCTGTAATGCTGACATTAGCATACAGATGGCCACAATTGCTTTGTACACAACCGTACCACCCACTCATTAGTTGTCTAGGTCAACAGATAACAGCTTCTTTGTCATCAAAGCTGCTGGAATTCTCCCCTTCCAAAGGGTGTTGCTGGTTTTTGTGCTCTTGAGTTTACTAAAAAGGCTTTTATTAACCTTTGGATGAAGAATATTAAATTCTACTCTTTAATTTTAATGATAACGGGAACCAATTAAGGCTTAGTAAATGCTGTACAATAATTTAAGCAAGAATTTAAAATAGTAATGATATTAAATAACATTATTTTGTTGATTTTAAATTATATTTGATTTGAATAATATAAGTTTTTTAATGGGAATACATTTAATGCTAAAACAAGCAGATAAGATAAAGGTTATGTTAAATTATTGAGGTGTCCATTTAATACTGTAAATTAATTACTTTAATTCACTGTAATAAAGACTACACTAATTAATTGATAACATTAGTTGCTAGATTAAAACTATCCTGTTTGACCAATTATAATGAAGCCACATCACTTTTTTAATAATAAATGTTAAATTTATGTTTGTTGTAGAAGTATTGAATATTTGTGATCAATTAAACATAAAAATGTAACTTATTCATCATAAAATAAAAATTCTAGTAATAAAATGTCAAATTATACCCTTACAGTTCAGTATTATTGTCAAAATAATAATTACTTCATTTAAAACTGGTGTTTTAACTCTTTAAAGGGCATAGATTTTTAGGTTGTTTGGAGATAATGCTTACTGGTTGAAAAATCATGACTGGTGGTTGAAATACCAACCAGTAAGCTTTAACTCAAAAAGAATAATATTTTGGGTGCACATAAGGAAATATCAACCAGTAACCTATAAAGGGTTAAGATACTGTACACACTTAAGTTCTCAAAATGTTGTCTGCGATTTGCTTGTCGTATTTCAGGAGTCTTGATCACTAAGTAATAAATACAAATACTTCATATAAAATTACAGCTTGTTAAATATAAACTACATTTTATATCTACTCAAAAGGCTACTCACTGAATCTGGAGTGATGAACTCCTCCGCCGTGATACCAGCAAACCGGATAGAACCGGATTTATCCACAGCCTCCTCGGGTATAACCTTGACAGTGACGTTCACAACAGCCTCCACTGTGTGACGTGGTATCAGTGGAGCTTCTTCTGTCACCTGGAAGGAGAGAAATGTATGAACATCAAATCCTTATATTCCAGCAATCTGTAGTCCAGAATGTGCTATGACGCAATGTGGAGAGGATTTTTGAAAACGTCAACTGATACTTTAGCCTTAACCCGACATTCAAGCTACTAATACCTCATTTAATCTTAAAATTCTGAATTCACTCACTTCTAATTAATCATTAAATTCTGGTTTTTCCTGAGACATAAATAAAATCACCTTACCAAGAACTTGAGGAGGTAGGAGTCTTGAGGGGTTCCTCGCAACATGGTGATCATGCCAGTGGAGTCACTGAGGTCAAAGTTCTCGTGAGAACGGCCGTCTGCCCAGCGGAAAGTCTTGTCCGGCAAGTCCCAGTCGTCCAGGTCCTCCACGTACACCCGTCCAATCTCAGTATCCGGAGCCTCACCCTGCATATACATGACAAGTTATTGCTGTCCCAAATTAATACTATATGTATTTAGATTCATTAAGTGTTTGGTGGAATAGGGTAAAAATAAATTAGATATGAACTTGGATTCTTTACAAATTAATTTACATATTAACTGTTATGTTATTACGTTACTAACTTTATGTCAATTAAATTATGTAAAAAATTTAGGTCAAAATGATAATATAATCATGAGACCTAGTAGAATGCTCAAACTTGTGATAGAAAAGGATCTTATTTCATTAGTTTTTTGTTTAAGAATTGGTACAGTTAAATGCATATTCTGAAAGAGTATCAAAATTTAAATGATCTTAAAAAGTTAAGAGCCAGCAACGTTACAACAATTAGTGATAGGGAGCCAGCATAAAACTCATGTAAATGGAGCACTGGCAACACTGTAATTTTGCTTTTACTAGAGTATAAAGTTAACACCACAAGGTAGGGTACACTGTTGCTCAATAGTTCTAGTCAAAAGTATTTGTTGCCAACTGTTGAAAATTAAACACAACACAGAATAACAGTATATACTAAATAAAAATTGCTTACTAATATTGTGCAGCGGTCATAGCTTTCTATCTGATATTGAGTTTGTAAGGGTCACAGGGTTTGGTGATACACTGACGGAAAGGTTCCCTTCTTTTGTGTTGAGAGCTGCTGCTTCAGGGAGAGAAGGGGACAGAAAGGAGCATTTAGAATAGTCAAAGTTTTGGCTGTAGAGAATGTTACAGACAGAATTAAATCATATTTAAATACACCGTTCAAAAATTTTCATACATAACATTGTTTTCTTTTTAGTTTGCAAAAGTTGGTAAATTACCAAAAACAATTATCTTAACCTAAAATTTGTAATCAGGACTTTTCACCTGTAGTTTATGGGACATGTGTTGTATAGTACACTTGATTCTGTGCAGTGACATTGTATGGGTTTATCTCACCAGCCTGGACTTACTGGGATTTTTAAAATGAAATTTATCAAGTTAAACTCTGGCAAGTTCATCACCATGCATTGACACCTGTGCATGGTGAAGAAGATGAACGACTCCAATATTCAAAACATAGTTTTCTAACATGTGATGATGGCAAATGTCCGAAATCCTGTTATCCTTTCAAATCATCCATCATTAAAAACAAACTTTAAACAAACAACTTTATGTATTGTTAAATGTTTTATGTGGCCAAAAGAAATTGTCATAAACCTATATCTGTTCTCAGACATGAACATCTTTTAGCTACAAACCTTGTAATTGTAGATGAAGATGTCGCTTGAACCCTTCTTCATCGCATTGTCGTTGACATCTCCGATCACCACTGTAAGTGTGCTGGTGCCAGTCATCGCCGGAATGCCGTTGTCGGTGATGGATATCTGCACTTGGTAACTTTTCTTCTCCTCCCGATCAAATGTCACTAGAGCTGTCAAATCATTACCTGCCAAAGAAAAACACATTCGTAAAAGTTTTCCTCTATAGATTGGTTTATTACAAATTCCACTTATTTATTTCCAAACTATACATCTGATGAGGAATACTTGGGAGATGATAGTTTCATAAACTATTGTCAAATACTTGATTCTTCTACTATTACTAAAAACAAAACTTTAGAAAATTATCTTGTTATAATTTAAAGTGTCTTCTATTAACAACTCTTTTTTAGTAATGGAAATTACTTTAAATTCAAGTTGACAGAATTACAAATTGTAAGCAAGTATAAGTTAATAGATAATGATCGAATTAATATTTTGGTAACTGAATATTTTACCAAAATCAAAAAATAAAATTTTTTTATTAATAATTACTTAGCCCAAAATGGCTCATAGCAACTCATTCATGGTGCAGTCCCAAAATGGCTCATAGCAACTCATTCATGGTGCAGTCATTATATAATTTATTAAAGTATACCAACTTACTTTGTACCATTTGAGATTTTGGCTTCTGTCCTATACATAGACATTTTTATAATCAAGTTACTATTATTATTTAAAAAGGTTAAATATGTCTAAAATTCAAATTTCTTTAGTTACATCTTAAGCCATCACATAGTGTTGTTGTTATAATACAAAACAATACATATTGTATTTACTCAGAAACCATAAATTTATGTGCTGTCTACAAACATAGAAATGCTATTTTTCTTTACAAAGTGTGCATTGCAACAGTATAAATTTAACTGATTTTATTGATAATTCACAAAAAAGATCAAAATGACTTATTTTAAAAATCAATTTAAATGATAAATTGTAAACTTAAAATTAAATAAACCAAAACTCTTAAATCTTAAAATACAATAAAACTGCTTAAAGCATTATAAGCTACAAAATACTACAATTATTATAAATTAATTTACTTAAAACAGTAATAAAATCTATATAGAACTGTTTACAGATAACTATAATTTTATAAGATTTACTCAATGAAAGAATAATCATAATATTGCTTAATTATTAAATTAATTTTTTGGGAGGACAAACTTTGGTGTTCCAAAACAAATTATAAAGATAATTAAACAAATGTTTTGGAAGATGTACTGAAAATTAACAAGCACCACTGTTTTATTTATGTTTACTTAAATTAAAACTTAAAATTAATAGAGACTTAAGGTCATGGAACTAAGTTATTTTCACCTTAGATGGACAATCATACACAATATAGACCTTTAAGGGACTTCAACATTTACTATCATGTCAAAACTAATATATTTGATTTGTTTTAGTAAAAAAGGATATGTGTCAGTGTGGGTTGGCCACAACTGAAAATATTAGTTTCTGTGAAAATACAATGTAGTTATATGAACTAAACATTTGTGTGATTTTGCCATCCAATAAAAGCAAAACACATTTTTTACTACCACCAAAATGATTTCCGTGTAGTTTTATCTCAAAAGATTTAATATTGTGATCAATAAAAGCAATCAAGGGAGTGATATTTTATACATATATCACACTTATTTTGAATCTGTGCACACATCATATAAAATAATGTTGATTTTGCTCCTTACTATCTAAGGCTATGAGAAGTAACAATCACATCTGCGACTGATGTGTCGGACAAAATCTAAAGCATACTGGACACAATGGAAACAATCTACTTCTAGTAACAATTTAACTTACCAGACACGCCAAACTTTGATTGGATCTCGGAACTCGCTGAGCCGGCGATCGCATACTTAAAAGGGCCTCCATTTTCCGGTCCATCATTGTCCTTGGCGTTGAGTGTGGTTATGATACCGGGTGGCTGGTTCTCCCTCCACACGACCGGCCCGGGCTGCAAGACAGTAGTTTGGTTAATTGACACCCTGCTTGTTGTGTTGAAATCTATTTTTATTGTTTTCCCTTTCAGAACTGATAGTGATTCATTATTGAAGAGCAAATTTTGAAACAGATCACTGATGGTTTTCTTGAGTACAAACAATCCATTGTCATCTAAAGACGTAGTTTTGTTTTCCAGATACACACTGACATTTAAAAGATTTCCATGTGTTGTTAATGACGATACAATATTGTCGCATATTCCGATTATGATACAAAATGATAACTTCATTACCACCATGTTGAACAATCAACGATCACAACAAGATTGAAACAAAAAGGGAAATTCTGAACTGCTAAAAGTTATTTCTACAACAAGGAGGTGCCACAATGGACAGAACGGCACTAACGAGAGTACAAAAGGCACCAAATGAGGTGGTTGCCACCTGACAGGTGACTCACCACACACAGACACAAAACGGCTAAGTCAATTATTCAAAATGGCAGATGTGCCAATACGTAATAAACTCCACAGGTGTGCCACTGTGTTTATGTCATTGCAGAGTGACTTTAGGCAAATTTCAAAATCTGTGTCTATGATTTAATTAAAAATAATGTCACTTTGATGGTACTTTTGCCAAAATAATTCCAAATAAACATAACCGCATTAAAATTGTTCAAACAGGGCTTTACTTTGGTATATGATAATATAATTTATTTTTAAAACAACTCATACATATATTATTCTATGTTTAAATTTTATGTTTGCTGTTGTGGTTAGTCTGAGCTCATTTTTATGATTTTTCAATGCCAGGAGACCAATTACTTACTTACTTAACCAAGATTTGTTCTGTACCTCAGGTTTATTAAAATAAAAGAATTTATAAGAATCAATAAGCCCACTACAGCACAGAACACCAGAACTAACAAAAAATAAAACATAAAAAGGATAAATTTTACATCTATCTTTGAAGATTTACAAATTATTATCAATATATATTTATTTAAATGTTCAAAAAGACTGTGTAAAAAAATAATTTTACAAGCTAATTATTACTTTAAACATAAAAAAATTTGAATTAAATTTAAGTTTGTTTGCAAAATTCAGAAATTGTATTATTAGTGCTTGGGTTTTAAACAATAAAGTATAATTAATATGCTCATAAGCACTGGCTAAAAATGTTTAGTCTGTTGTCAAATACAACATACAAAATGTTATATCCTCAGTGAAATTTGAACAACTCAGCTTTTTTAGTTTGCTTCTTAATACATTTCTGGAATACAAAATCCTTAGACAGCAATTTTTACCAAAAAACTAATTGGTATTAGTATTAAATTTACATTGATATATATTTGTAGAGCCCTGTCACAAAGTAAAATATCAATTTATCACTTGCATATTGCCAGGAACATAACCATCTAATGAAAAGAAAAACAATAAAGTGTACATTCTATTATTATAATTTTACCAAGAATTATTTTCATGTATATTACATATATGTACTGATAGTAATATTATAAACTGAAAGTTAAAGAACATTTCTGTCATGCAGAATTTTGGTTCTGTGGTGAGTTGACTACAGTTTAAAGATTTATAATCTCTTGCAACTGAATATGATTTAGTGTGACAAAATTACTTACTTCATAAAAAAAATTAGTTTGGGAAAACTAAAAATACTTTTAACAGTAATCCCTCAAATTGTGTAGTACTAAACAAAACCAAAACTTTGAAGAAAGCTATTTCATACCACTTTATATGAAATTACTTAATCTGGAATCATTTAGCACATATACATGAAAAATTAAATAAGCTCCTGGAATAAGCAGACAATTTTAATGAGTGTGATTCAAAATGAATTGCATTGTAGGTCGTGTTCTTTTGTTTGATACACCACTGTCCATCATAATATCCGTTTAATGGTAGAAAAAGACTTCAATCAGACTGTACAAGTTTGGTTGTGACAATACATAATTACATAAATAAATCAGAATGCCCAGACTCACAATGTCGAGGTAAGGCTCATTGTCGTTGATGTCTATGAGGTTGATGAAGACCGTGGTGGCCAGGCGCAGAGCAGTCTGTGGCGTCCCATCCTCGTCATTGGCTTGGATCAGCACTTGCCACACGTCAAAACCATTTGGGGGATCTCTGTCCAAAGGCTGAAACAGTAGTTGGTATAAAAATACATATACCGAGAAAATAAATTAAAATCTTTTAGTTCGAAGAAAAAATGCATATAAATAGACTTGATTTCAAATTCACCATAGCACTTTTTTCCATAAATGTATTATTATTAAAATTGCAAGTACAACACTGAATAGCATGTATGCAATTTAATCTCTTTTCTCTTCTACATGACATCCATAAAAATAACAAAAAAAACCTAATGACTATTTGCAAGCAAATTATAAATATTAAATTATAAAAATAGTGCATGGATAATTACTTTAGGAACATAGCGTGACCAATATTCAAATTCCAGTTTGTCCAGTCAACAATAAATTTCCTGTCGGTTTTCCAACCTACGATAGCAATCAACTGTACACATTAGAAACTTGTTAGTATAGTAGTATACAATAGATTTTAATGAAAACAGTACACATGTCAAATGAAAAATTATTGTAGTACAAAAGTAAAGCTGAAATGGGCAAGAATAATTATGTCCAAGCAGAGACACAACTTGCTGACATGACCTGAACAAATTACAGGACAAAACAAAGACATAAATTGATGACTGTATACAGACATACAGTGACACTAATGATTGAGGCACAGTTAAAAGTGATGGAGCATTAGGTAGCTTACTTGGAAATACAATTTTATTTGTTTTGTGAACTTTTCTAGCCCCATTGCAAAATTCCTGATGGAATGCCACACTGGAGTGTCCTCACTTTCCAGTGGATACCAACTGCAGGGCACAAATAACAAAAGTATGTATCAAGACTGTTAACCGTCTATCTCCCACTGACCTTGAGAAGTGAGAGACACCCCTGGTTGTCGATGGTGAGGTGAGTACCCTGGTCTTGTTTGGGGACCACACTGTACACTATGTGCTGGTCTGCTGAACGGTCCTGGATGTCCGGGTCATACGCTTTCAACTGAAATAACAACCATAAAATATTACTTCAGTGCACAACTGATTTGGCCATATAAAAACAATTCCATCCAGCTCTTAAAACGTTAATTGAATTTGGTTGATAGCAATTCTCCGTTAATGTTAGTCTCATTAACAGAATTTATTGGGGGTAAACAATAAAAATTGTAATTATTACAGGAGATAAAAAATTTTATAAATTGTCTACAAGTTGCAAGTATGGTATTCAAAACTTTTTCATCTTTTTGTCCTGAAATTTTACAAAACAGTGTTTAAAACGTTATGCCTTCATTGTCTGTTGTTAGAATACCTAACAAAATTTTTACTGGTAAATGTTAAGTTTTGTTTATAAAAAATATTGTTTAAAATGTATATATAGTGTAGAGTGTAAATGATAAAACTGATTTGATAACACATGAATGAATATTTATAGTCCAAGAACTTTAAAAGTAATATAAATACTAGGATTGTCACAAGCAGCTTTAGTGTTTTTGATTGAATCAAACTAGGGGATGCCACACATCTACTTTGAATTAATCTTTCAAAAGTGCTTAGCCTAATGTTGTTTTGTTGCAAAATTTTTTATGTAAACATGGCTCTCTAAATTATATCTGCATTTGTTAATCAGAACATTGCTCTTGAATGAAAATAAGTAAACTAAAATCTAGACCCTGATCAGTAAGAAAATCAAGCAGGCAGTAATTGTAATAGTTTACGTTCACACACCATCCACAACACCTACTAAACTAAAGAGCAGATGAGAATTACCGTGACGATGCAACCAGGCACCAACTGCTCTTCCATGATGGTTATGTTGTTTTTGTACGGCAGAAAAACGGGTGGATTGTCGTTGACGTTCTCTATCTTGATGTCGACCAGGGCGTAATCCTCATAAACGCCATCAAACGCTCGCACTTTCAACGTGTACTGCAAACACAACCATATGTTGATGACACTGAATTTTATTAGATACTAGCTATTTCATTTTATTTATGGCTTTACTTACTTACATTTAATTCATGGTTAGTAATTTGTTTTTTTACACTTCCAATGGAAATAGTAAGAAATGGAATCAGGGAGGCACTGTTATGAAATCAATCTACAGATATTAACATATTTATACATCAAACCCTTACTTTTGTTAATGCCAATTACATAAATCCCTATTTGAAAAAAATTAAAAAATGTATACTATAGATCTCTGTTAAAGGAGGGCTACACGTTCGAACATGTTTAGGAACTAACTGTCTATAGGTACATAAACCTCAACTTCTCTTCCATCCAACCTCACCCTCTCTAGTAGTTTGGATGACCTTTGCGTGTTCCATTCTAGATTTGAACCATAAACCGGTACAATAGTGAAGAACTCAAATAAGGAGTTACTTTTTTAATACCTATTTGGTAGGCTTTTCAGGTAGGTAATTTGTTTAAATTTACTATTTTTACAAGGTTTATGTTTCGAATTGAAAACCACAATATTAAGAAAACGCCCAGCTTTACTTATCTTGATTATACTTACAATACTTGTACTACTCACACTGGTAATATTCTCATAATCCAGTTGGCTGTTGACTCGGATCTTTCCTGTCTGCGTCTCGACCAAGAAAGCATTATTCGTGTTCCCCTCCACTATACTGTAGGTGACAGGTGACGCTGAAAACATTTGTTACAACTGAATGAAATGGTTTATTCTTGGATCTTTACTTTCTCTCTAAAATATATATGGAAGAATAGGTACTCTTCTAAGAAAATTTTAACGTAAGTTTTTGTTGGAAATATGCTAATAATAAAAATTCAGAAAATAATGTAAGTAAAAAGTAAACATGAAATAAGAAGATAAGCTTAACCACTGCTCTAGATTGTTCAAATTGAAGTTTTTACTTCTATTTGTAAAGTTCTATACTTGCAACCAAGTTTTTGTTTAGCAGGTGTTTTCTACAATAATGTTCTAAAATTCTTCTTTTTAGTTAATACAATTTTAAGCCTATTAGATGCTAATAAATGTCACTATTAAATTCTTATAATGATTCTTGTCGAAATTAATAAAAACATTTTAGTAATAAAAATTTCCATGGTAAGTTACTACAATTAATTACAATAATAATAGTACAATGGTATTACATTAAACAGGTAATTGGAATCGAATAAAATCATAAGTGGATTTAATTTGAGTTATTTCCTTTTATTTATTAATTCTTTTACAAAATTTATAGTTCTTTCTTTTTAATATTGATTTATGGTCAAATGAGGTGTATAAACCACATTCATTAAAAACACATTTTTCATTAAAAATTTTGGTTATAAAAATACTGAGGTTGGTTTTGTACAAAAATGTACCAACAATAAGCTGAATGATTTCATAACCACACCAGCGAATCGAAACATGAACAATTATGATGAAAGTTCAATTAAGTTCTAGTAAAGCGATTCTTAAGAATTCAATAACTTCAGAGCATAATAACAACTTATTGTTACTATGATTTACCTGTGTCATTGTCAAGTGCTTTGACTTCCCTGACTAAGGCATTGATGTTGGCATCTTCCGGGATAGCCTCTGCCACATACCTCTCCTGGGTGAACTTGGGCGGGTGGTCGTTCTTGTCAGCTATCTCTATCCTGAACACTTGCTGTCCTGCAACAACGTAGTCCACACATCAGCATTAACAAATAGAATAGTTACACTCCTATTATATAAAATAGTGTTGTATTTTTAAATATTAAAATCGTACATTTTTTATACTAAATAATTTACAATTTATAAATGTGAATATGGTAAAACGTTGGTAAGTAAAGTTAAAATAATAAGGTTTGCTATGAGGCATTATGTAATGCACAAAAGAAATTATGAAAAGGGTTCATTTTAATCTTCAATATTATAAACTAATCAATAGAACATTGATAGGTAATTTTATTATTGTATTTAAATTATTAAAAAACTAGTTTTGATTTAATTGGCTTAATTTGATTGCTGGAAGTATACACTTGGTTAATGCTTGTAGCCATTAAATATTGTACATTGTTTTTACATTAAATAGTTTATAATTTGTAATTACAAATATGGTAAAATAGTGGAGATTAAAATTTAAATTATGAAGTTTCCTATGTAGTAACATAAAGAACATTATATCACTTAAAAGAAATTATTAAAATAATTCATATCAATCTTCACTATTTATATTTTAATCAACAGAGAATTGATTAGCAAATTTATCAAACAACTGGTTTTAGATTACAAGGCTTAATTAAAAACTGCTACAATAAGCTACAAAGTATAGACTTTGTCCTTAAGGCTATGTGCATGATTATATACAAGAATTATTATTCTCAGCAATGTGAAGTAATATTACAGTATTTCAATCTTCATAATTGTTTCATTTGTGGACATCTGATATCATAAAACGTAACAATAGAGCGGTGGCGGTATGCGGTGTGAATTATAGAACAAAACCAGAGTGGGAACATTGATTTCAATCAAGAAATGGCCAGCACGTTAAACGTTATTGCGTTCTGCCTTCAACATTGGTTTGTGTACTGGACTGCCCCTTGACAACTACTGGACTAGAGAGGCTGTTGACAAGGCCAGCTTTTGAGGCTTTCGGCTTGATTACTCAAATTTTACTGATGAATACTGGTTAAATACCGTTTTATTATTTGCCAGTTGGCAGCAAATTTAGCCACAAACCAAAACACAGAAAAAATTACTGAAATAATTCATGTTTGCATCTGTTATGCAATTAAGCATATAACGAATAGAATGAATGGCCTGATATATTTCAAGTAGTTAATTCAAATTGGATCCTAAATTAAATGGTTTTAAAACAGAATATAAGTTAAACATTTTTAGATCGATTTTATTATTTTTTTAAAGCAGTGAACATTACAGATAACATTAAATGTCTACAGATTTAGTCCGTGAGGCAAGAGCAAATTTGTGTTGTATAAGCACATAACTAAGTTTTTATTGAAATTGATAGAGGAATTTCCTCCAAGAAAGAAATTTATCTTCGGCCATGTTAATTTTGGTGAGGAACTGTGAGGGTATAAAAATATGAAATGATTTTTTATCAGATCATACTTGTTTAGCTTGGCAAACTTAAAAAAAACTTCAGACAATGTAAATAAAAGTTAAATTAACGTCAGCCAACCATGTGAAGTCCGACTATTTGACTGAAAATTCAGATTCAGTAAAACAAGATTCAGTCTCTTTATCTTGTTGGGCAAACTTTTCTTTCCAGTTTGATGTTTGTACATTTAAGTGATTCTGTAGGGTTTGTTTTTAAGATATGTTTTTATTATTACGTCTACAATACATAATATATAATGCAATTATATTTGTGTAGTAAATAAATAAGATATGGTTACAATAAAACAAATTGCTTTAAATATTTTACTGAAATTGACACAACTATTTTATGGCTTTTAGTTACTTTTTAATCATAATTTATATAAATCTAACATACATTTAAAACTTTTAATATGCAGATATTTATTTATTTTGTTAAAGGTTACTTTGTACACTATGAAGATGGCAACACATAAAAAAAATTTGCATGCTCAGAAACAATGTGTGAAAAATACAACAATAACTTAAAGACTGTTAAAATACACAAAATACAACAAAAAAAGGTAACAAGTGAAAGTTTGATTTGAAATGGAGGGTATGTATAGCAATAAGACACATCCGTATTCCAATTTTTTTAATAGATAATTATTTATTAAAAATGTAACAATTTAACTATCTATTAAAAACAAAACAATTAAAAATCCCATGGAAAATGTGATACATAAAAAAAAAAAATATTTCAAGACTAATCCATAAATTTACAATACTGTAAAATAATGAAGGGTGAATTTATCACAGTTTGTAATGGAGATTTGTTATCAGGAAACAAGTGAGCGAAGATTTCTTATAAGATAAAAATGTTCAGGTGAGAGTAGAGTGGGTGAAGAAATAAGGATCGCGAGAGTACGGCTACGGCAAACAGTTTCAGTCAATAAACCTGATTGTCATCTAACTGCTCCTCCTCATTCACTGCTGAATGGTATTTACTAAATGTTACCTTCCAACTTTTCACTGCTTACACTTGATCATCAAACAGTTACAATCAAAAAACATGATTGTCATTTAATTGCTCCTCTCATTCACTGCTGAATGGTATTTACTAAATGTTATCTTCCAACTTTTCATTGCTAACAATTGATCATCAAACGGTTACAGTCAAAAAACATGATTCGCATTTAACTGCTCCTCTCATTCACTGCTGAATGGTATTTACTAAATGTTACCTTCCAACATTTCATTGCTTACACTTGATCATCAAACAGTTACAATCAAAAAACATGATTGTCATTTAATTGTTCCTCTCATTCACTGCTGAATGGTATTTACTAAATGTTACCTTCCAACTTTTCATTGCTTACAATTGATCATCAAACGGTTACAGTCAATAAACCTGATTGTCATCTAACTGCTCCTCTCATTCACTGCTGAATGGTATTTACTAAATGTTACCTTCCAACTTTACATTGCTTACACTTGATCATCAAATAGTTTCAGTTAATAAACTTGACATAATTCATCCTCACATCTAACTGCTCCTCTCAATCACCGCTAAATCGTATTTACTACGTATTACCATCCAACTTTTCATTGCTTATACTTGATAATCAAAGAGCCACAACTGCTAATTCAGTTACAAAAAACATAGACTGAAGCAAGTATAAGAAAAATTCATAAGAATTTTGAAGGAGGATAATACCTTAACCAACACTCTAATATTATTCCTTAGGAGACAATTCAACCTGGACCACACAACCCATAAAGTACCGCATATTCATTAATATTTCTGTGAAATGCACTGAAAGGGCAAACAAAACTGTCCGGCCCGGAGTAATCATGTAAATACGAGAAATAAAAGCGGGATGTTTTTAAAAGTTTGTTGTGTGCTGAATAAACCGGTGCGAGGCAAACTTCCATATTTGAATGTGAATGAAATCCCACAGGCACGCTGGGAAAACAAATCACTTTTTAAACAGTGCAAAGCCGAAAACTTTTGTAGTCTCCCCTCACACAGGCATTTATTAGTTATATGTATAAAGTGCGGTTAAAATTGCAAATCATTCACGGTACGAACATAATAATTATTTTAGTTGATTACTTTAGTGCTTTATAGTAAAATTCAACATAATTTGTATGCGGTCTTAGGATTATGAAGATTTAATTGGATGGATTAACTACAGATTTCCAATTAGTTATTATTTGATACTTTTTAACGTGCACTCCCCTCACGCTACCTACCTAAACTTTAATACAATTCTAGTCTGAATTAAAACAACTCATTCAGTACAAATATGGTCACGTAAACAAAATATAGTAACTGAAAAACTCTTTGTCCACTCCATCAATGAAAAAAGATATAATGTGAACAAAATGACATGCACAGTGTTTTTTAAATGATTCCACTCAGACAGCACAAAAATTAACAACCAAAAATACTAATTTATTTATTTTCATAAGATCGTTTTATATTATTGTTTTCTGGTCTGTAAAAGGTTTATTATTATAAATTCTAAAGAATGCTAAGATAATAATTATTTTAATATGACAATAACCTGAAAATATGCTATAGGATTATAAAAATATAAACATTCAACTCATTAAAATATGTGCATGCAAATATAAAATAATGAAACAATTTAAACAGTAATATTGCGTAAAACATGGACAGTGAAAAACTTTATTGCAGACAATTTGTGAAATCGAAAGTAGTACCTTTGTTGTGTTCCCCAGTATCATAGAGCGCAGAGGGCGAGTTGTCTGTGGCAATGATCTTGACATTGTAGAAATCCCGCTGTTCTCTGTCGAAGGTGACTAGCGTAGTTATGTTTCCTGTGTACTTGTCGATGGCGAAGTACTCCTGATTGTCTCCCAACTCGTACGTCACCTAGAGAAATATCTCGGTGTTTATAAAAATGTGTTTGTTTCACTGTAATCCTAGAAAGGAAACAGTCCAGGTTCAGTGACAAAGTACTCAGCTGATGGGAGAGTCCCACTGAGTAATCACTAAAATATAAGTGAAGTGCTCCATGTTAAGAATGACACCGTACAGCAACAGTACTCTTGAAGAAATTACTTGTTAGATGTTTCTGTTCACAACAACAAAGCACGGTTTCAAAGAGTTTCTTTTCACTTTGAATTTCTTGTTGAAAAAATTAAACGTCACAAACTTTACACATGACAACTTTGGTTTTCTCACTTTATTGGTCCAACTGTAGAAATATCTCATACACCAGTAATTAATTGTACAACAGATTTCAAGTTCTATAAAAATATCTGAATATATGAATTTAATCTATAAAGGGTGATATAGTAAGTGAATATGTAATACCATATTGTTACCCTGAGACTAGATGTTATTGTATATTTGTAGTGATAAAAATAATATACACATCTAAAGGTATATATAGATTATGAACAAGCAACAAAATATTTGTGGGGAACTTATCAGTGACTTAATATGAGGTGTACCAGAACATGAAAACACAATTAATTTGTTTCCTAGTTTAGAAGTTCTTAACTTATAGGATCAAATTTCTAAACATATGAACTGACTGACCACACAAAAAACATTTCCTTAACTATGTTATATTAGTTATTGTCAATTTTTATTTTATTATTAACAATAAAAATCAAATAGAAATACATTTTTTTCCAAACCCGAATAACTAAAAAAATTATTTTATTGCTACACAAAACAAAATATTGCGTAACACAAAATTAAATGGCGTTAATGATCAACTACAATTTGGAATAATTTACAACAGTAAGTGACTATTAGACTATTAGAAATCAATTAACGTTTGCAAAATTTAGAAGGTAAAAAAACAAACTAAAAACAACAAATGAAAATCTTCAAATTTAATTTTAACTATTTATCACATGTTCCATTAAGGTACTCCCAAAATAAAATTTATGCATATAATAAAGAACATTTACATCTTGTTTGAACAAATAATAACAAAGAACAAGAAATAAACTTTTTTATATTAAAAACTTGTTACAAAATTTTGGCAATACATTCTACGGTTTCTCAATATTAATATTGAAATAGACCTTTGAATATGTCTGATGATCCTGAAAATGTTTGTTTTTTTACTTAAAATGTTGTTATTTTTTCTATTATAGTTTATTTGATCAGAACATTAACTATAACATCCTCTAAGAAGACAAAAATTTGAATTAAGATTTTTTTTTACTTTATATTAAACAAATCTTTGTGCATGCGTTTAAATTTAAGAATTTTTGTATCTGTCAGTTATGCATTGTTTAATAAGTCAATGAGTTACTTCATATGCATATTTAATTAGATTTCAAACTGTGAAGTAAAAGCTACAGTTACACATTGCTAATGTATTGTATGGAAACATTGGAAATATATATAGGACTACTAATTGATCTCTTGGGAACAACTTATTGTATTTTTATTAAACAGACATTTAAGAAACTTCTACTGGTAAATAAAAAAATACCCCCATTCTAAAAAGTAATATCTTTCCATTTAAACTAATAGGAAAAATTACATTAAGATCAACCAACACAAAAGAAAGTGTAGGTAACAGATAATAAAAAGTAATTGGTTTTCAAAAATCAGATGATAAAATGCTTGAAATCTATTATAAATAATAATATTACGAATATCACTGGAAAGTCAGCAACAAGTTCAGAAAATTGGGAAATAGAATTGCTTGTCAAGTGGTTGAAGAAAGTCCAGTAGTGGACTGACAACAGTGTTACCAACCTGGTTGTTGGAGGATGTGCTGTCGGCATCTATGGCTCTCACTTGCATTACAGGAGTGCCGGGCGGCTCATTCTCCAACACACTCCCAGACACCACCTCAGTAAACACGGGGATACAGTCGTTGACGTCCGTCACTTGGATGTTGATTGTGGTCTCCGCAGCCAGTGCATACTTATTCTGGAAAATTTTGATAGCATTAGTAACTGTGATAGAATTGCACAGCGTAATGGTGTGATACAGTCCCAGACACCACCTCAGTAAACACGGGGATACAGTCGTTGACGTCCGTTACTTGGATGTTGATTGTGGTCTCCGCAGCCAGTGCATACTTATTCTGGAAAAGTTGATAGCATTAGTAACTGTGATAGAATTGCACAGCGTAATGGTGTGATACAGTCCCAGACACCACCTCAGTAAACACGGGGATACAGTCGTTTGACGTCCGTCACTTGGATGTTGATTGTGGTCTCCGCAGCCAGTGCATACTTATTCTGGAAAATGTTTAGCATTAGCAACTGTGATAGACTTGCACAGCGTTATGGTGTGATACAGTCCCAGACACCACCTCAGTAAACACGGGGATACAGTCGTTGACGTCCGTCACTTGGATGTTGATTGTGGTCTCCGCAGCCAGTGCATACTTATTCTGGAAAAGTTGATAGCATTAGTAACTGTGATAGAATTGCACAGCGTAATGGTGTGATACAGTCCCAGACACCACCTCAGTAAACACGGGGATACAGTCGTTGACGTCCGTCACTTGGATGTTGATTGTGGTCTCCGCAGCCAGTGCATACTTATTCTGGAAAATGTTTAGCATTAGCAACTGTGATAGACTTGCACAGCGTTATGGTGTGATACAGTCCCAGACACCACCTCAGTAAACACGGGGATACAGTCGTTGACGTCCGTCACTTGGATGTTGATTGTGGTCTCCGCAGCCAGTGCATACTTATTCTGGAAAATGTTTAGCATTAGCAACTGTGATAGACTTGCACAGCGTTATGGTGTGATACAGTCCCAGACACCACCTCAGTAAACACGGGGATACAGTCGTTGACGTCCGTCACTTGGATGTTGATTGTGGTCTCTGCAGCCAGTGCATACTTATTCTGGAAAATGTTTAGCATTAGCAACTGTGATAGAATTGCACAACGTTATGGTGTGATACAGTCCCAGACACCACCTCAGTAAACACGGGGATACAGTCGTTGACGTCCGTCACTTGGATGTTGATTGTGGTCTCTGCAGCCAGTGCATACTTATTCTGGAAAATGTTGATAGCATTAGCAACTGTGATAGAATTGCACAGCGTTATGGTGTGATACAGTCACTCCGAGACCAGGTGTAATTAATTACAAAAGCTATTTAAATTCGTTATTTTTCTAATAAGCTATGAGTTTTCGTTATTGTGAGTAGATTTCAAAGAGTTGGCATTACTGCTTACACTGTTATCATTTATCGATTATGCAATCATTTGTTGATAATAAATAAAACAGAGGATTATTCTTGGAAAATAAATTATATTCAAACAGTATATTTTGTTAGTACATGTGATGAAAAGTAAAATATTTATACTTGGTCAAGAAATTATATTTTTCCAAAAAGGAAATTGCTTTAACGTTTTATTACTTATATTGCTCAAGTGATGTTAAGGAAGTTAATGCCAATATATTCATATAAAGCTAAATCTGTGATACCAGACAAAAACTTGAGAAATGAGTTCATTTCTTTTACTTATTAGTCACAGAAAAAAGCTCAATGAAGCCACTAAACAAAGAGGATCCAAGCGACAGATTTTGGGACCAAGAGGATAATAAAAATAACAAAAAATTCTTATGTTATGAAAAACTGGTTAAGTTTGACTCAAACATCAAACATTAAAAGTTAATCTGAAAACTACTATGGAACTGGAGAGTAAAGTATACAAAGCAATCAAAGCGATAAAAACAGTTCCACAATTAATCGATACATTTGAAAAAGTACAGAAGTATGAGTATGAAATAGTTCCACTTGAATATAAAAGGTTTGACTTGTTGACAGCGAGTTAAAGGGTTCCTGTGTTGACAATCAACGCAGCTGTCAACAAGACAATGGCAAACAACACAGCTGCAAACAGACACACGACTGCTGTCGATAATTTGAATAATACAATCGGAACCAGCAATCTTGTTATGTTTCCACTTTAAATATTGCAACCGTTATATTGATTTCCCGGGTTCTTTCAATATTTGATAGAAGCAAAGAGAAATACAGGACGGACAGAACAAGTATTATCACAATTTTAGTACATTACAACGAATGATTTTTTACAAAACCTTCAAATTGCTGGTGGAAACGCCAACAGAACTTTCGCATTAGTCAATTGTCAAACTCTCAAAGTAAAATTTTAATTTTAATTTGCCAAATAAACAGAACAATAGGAAAAAAGTTATTTTTACAAGTCTGCTAGTTTATTTGTAATTGTTCCAGTAATTATTGTATTCTCCATAGGCAGGAAGTACTTTTGAAATGCTCTCTCTGAAGAATTTAGCTCATACAACCAGTTTGAAAACTAAATTTAATAAATGGCTGGTCAATTAGTGTTATTATAGTTCAGAGAAGCTTCTGCCATCCTGAAGGGTGCTGTCAAAACAGCCTTGGGATAGAGTTATGCATTAAATTTTTCAATTTACAACATATGCGCATTTTATACACCTACAAAAGTTTGTAAACTTGCATTATGTGTATGTAGCCTATTAATTAATATGATAAGATTTTGATGTGACGACCTAGATACCCTGAAATAGGGGTTTTCTAAGAGAAAAATAAATAGATATATGTATGTATATATTAAATAAACATTTATAGAATGTACTACAACAAATTGTGTATTAAGAACATTTTTTTTATTTACAATATTAGTTATGAAACCATGATGACTTATAATGAATGAAATATAGCAATTACATTATCAACTTGTCCCAATGGTTTTCGTTCATGTTACACTGTAGTCAAAACCAATTAATAAAAATTCTTATCCTTTCTCTAGTTACCAGACGACATAGTAAAAAGACAGACGTGAAATACCTGTATTCTGACGGTGAGGGTATACTCTGATATCGACTCGTAGTCCATGTGCCTGGCCAAGCGGATGTGCGCCGTCGTGCCTTCCGTCTCCAGTCGGAAAGTGTTCAGCTTGTTCGTCTGTTCCGTTCTTCCAAACACAAGCTCAAACACTGGTGCCTTCTCGTCAGTGTTGGACCTGCGAAGAATTAATCATCATTTTATTTGTTTTTTAAGAACACCATATGGGAAACCCTGGTTTGCAGATCTTTTACTGATTGCTTTAACTCTTGAAAAGACTACTGACTGAAGGCTCTTCTTTATAATTTATTTATTAACCCTCTCTCTGGTAATCACCAGTCACCCGGTTAGTAAACAAGCACTCACTCTTGTATTTGTTATAGTGCAAAAGAAAAACTTGATTAAAAAAACTGATGGAACATTTAGATCATAGTTCATATTTTATAGTAAAACTTTCCTTCTTTGCTGATATTAGTAACTGTTAAAGTTCAACATTGTTTTTGTCATTTCATATTGGCACAGATTGTTTGATTATAATTTTTATAATTGCATTTTTATTCAGTATTGAATAGTTTAATTATTGTTATTTAGTGTTGTAATTTCATTTTTTAATAGAGCTAAATTGCCTGTGTAACCTCAAGAACCACAAGAAAGTTTGGAAAAAGGTATATAAGTGTATCACTGATAATATCAATACTACAAATTCATTCTATTCCCATTTTTAATTCTTATTTAGCTTGTGCCCACTCAACTATTTGGGCAACATTGTAACAAAGTATAATAAACTAAATTATTACAATATTGTACTTCATGATGGAGTAAAAACTACTCACTATAAGTTAATTATGATCATAAGATTAAGCAGGACTTTACAAACTTTTGCAGTAATTCAAAATCAACTAAACAGATTTGGTGTTCGATAGGTACTGAAGGTGGAGATTGGATATATTGACAGATAACGTCTTATATTGATATTGACAGTTTACATATTGCAGACTATCCCTTGCTGCAACATGTACACATGTATACATTACAGTTTAATATTATCTTTATCTTATACATCTTTGTTAGTAAACTTAGACAAATCAGGTGCTTCTTCGAACTATGAATACCATTTTAAGAAATAGCTAATATTGTTTTTATTTAAACACGACACTGACAAAAGAATTTTTGAATAAGTTAATATTAATTTTCTGAGCAGTTTCAATTGATTTTTAAATGTATTATTGATACTAAACATTGTAAAACCAACCAATTCAGTGGTTTTGTTATGTTAGTCTTTGCTCCCAACTTCTAGCAAAGTGTTGTGATATCTTGTAACAGGAGCACACGCAACATATTAAGCTCTCTATGTAGCGCAAGATTGTAAGATGTTCCAAGTGTTCGCGTTTATGTAAACTACATAAACCTCACCTAACGTTACGTTGTGAATGAATATTAAAGTATGTTGTCTACACAACGAGTTTTAACCTAGCTTACTCGGTATCGTAAGAGCAGAACGCAGAAAAGTGTTGAATTGGAGGAACAATGTTCTATTTTATATAATTACATGTTCTCTCTCTCTCTCTAGTTATTACATGTATAACTAACAAAACAGACGAAAGATTAGATTGGTTAAGGGTGAGTTATGTACAGGGATATACCCAAATACAGTGGCAGAAAATGTTAGCACAAACCGTTTTCTATATTAATGAAAAAATTAAAAAATTAAAAAATGAAACATTTAATTAAAATTGTTGAAAAAAAACTTGCAGGAAATCAATACCATTACTAAATTTTCACCTAATCACCAATCTATCTACAATCTATTTCACCTTAAAATAGATTAAAAAGTTTAAATCCTTAAATATTAAAATATTTTTAATGACTTAAAAGAAAATTGTCTCCATCATTAAATTACAGTTTATCTTAACTTGTTTTTTTTTAGTTATGGCATGATAAACTAATTTATTGGGGTGTTATTTTCTTATAGGCAAAATACCACACAGTTGAGTTAAAATATGAGTCAATTATAAAAATTGGTTTTAAGTTATTTCAATAAATATGGTAATTAGGAGTTGTAAAATAAAAAAATATGTTAGGAAAATATCTTTTGTAACAGCACAACAAAATTTATAGGAACACAATAAACTTATCATCACACAACCTATATCCTGTTACTCAACAAAGCATAATGAAATACAGTTATAATTACTAAAATTCCTAGACTATCAACAAAACTAGCTGGATAATTATATGTGAAATCTACAACGCTTTCACTGTTTTCAATTACGCAGAGGACGTAAAATTCACAGAAGATGCTGGTTGAGACAGTTATAACCTTTACACCCGAGGCATTAACTTCTCTCAGCCGCGACACTGCGCGTTCTAAAACTGACTGTTACTTCCTCTTGTAATCTGTAGCTTACATACAGCTACGTATGGTGCGTAAGGTGGAAGAGATATGTTTATTTGCTTCAGTTATAAATTTTAATTTTTCAACTATCTTAGATTAGAAACAATTTTATTTTTATGGAAATGCGCATTTTACATTATACTACCCGATACTTTGCAGATTATTAAATATCACAAATTAAATTTAGTTTTACTAACATTTTAAAACTTTGTTAGAATAGAAGATATTATTATTTTAAGAAAAGTTTTAATTTATGGCATAGAGAAATATGAATCTTGAATGAACCAATTTACTGAATAACTTCAACAATACAAGCTGAGATGCAAATATTTAACTGAAGGAACACATTTCTTGAGAAATGAAATTAACTATTGCAATAAGTCAATGATTGTAAAAATCTGCAAAATGTTTTATGGCATTTTTATGAACCATCCTTTAAAAATGAATTTATTTTATTCCCATCAAAAGAACTACTTCATGTTTTAAATTGCATATAACATAATTACAGATAATTAAGGTGTAGAAGAATACACAAATCAAACACATCAAGATGAACACAGAAAATATTTGTCTGTCTGTATGATGCAATTTTTATTATATATGACTAGCAACATGTACTGTATATGATAAATCTAGCTTAAATATTATTTTGATTAAGGCTATTGTAAGATTTATACTAATTAATGGCCAATAAATTTCTGATTTCTGATTTCCAAGTCAAAGTTGTGAATAACACAAAAAATATATACTGAAAAAAAAAACTACAAAGCATAACACAGACTTGTTGTTGTATTTTAGTTAATTGTGTTCGTGTTTTTCATGTACATACTTTTTGTGGTAAACTTTTTACTATGGTGTATTTGAAATGTTAAATTTTAGCATACTTAACTTTATGTTTTAGGATTTTACAACTGAAGAAGAGGGAGGATACCAACTTTGAAATGCCACACACCTCAAAGAAATACATAGAGGGTGGAATACTGATTAGGCAGATACCCTTTCTTGATAAATTAACCAGATCTGCTTGAACACAAGTTATTCTTAACAATGTACAGACACAGGCCAAACAAACAAGTAAAGTGAATTTGCACTGATTGCAGGAAGACAAAGGCAAAATCTGTATGCAGTGGGACAAAGGGAGGATAAGGTAGCTGAGTAGAGAGACCTCAAGCCCTGCTCAATGGGGCATACTACTTAGAATCTCGGTCAACTGTCTGAATACTTGTGGTCCTAGCCAAAAGGTCGTTCAAAATCAACACAAGTAACACAGATTAGATTAAAACTTTGTGTCTGGAAAATGTTTACAAATATTTCTAGAACCCTATCTAATAATTGTATTTCTTGAAGTACTTTCTTTATAGCTTCTAATCATTTTTTTAATTTCGGCTTCAAAATATTATGCAAACATTAATTTTTTTAATTAAGGGGCATATCATTAACCGATAGAACTAATACATTTATTTTAAAATTTAAAATTCCACTATCATTCTAAACAAAATTTTACAAAGATAGACAATACTAATACAGTGATCTGAAAAATACAACTTGATAATCTACAGGATATTAATAACTAAAATCTGTTACGAGACAAATTGATTGTTTAACTAATAATCTAAATAGTAAAAAGTTCTTTTGAAAACTTTGACATAATTAAGATTGATTTTTCTAAGGACTGATTGGAGATTCAACCATTATTTGGTTGACAGATTTTTATTTTAAAAAAAAAACCTACAAGGCCAGATTTTTAACTTTGAACAGTGAGAGATTGGAACACTGAATAATGATCCTGCAATCACTACGCACATCTGCCTACAGCACTGCCATGAGATGCATCGCTAACACGTCAATTACGACTGATTTTTCAAGTGTGGTTGCAGTGTTATTCTGTTCCTTCTAGCAGAGGGGCTTTTGTGCCTTAAAATCAGTAATAGCCAATGCAAGTTAAAAAGCATTCATTGATAAGTTAAAATAAGTTTAAGAGCTCAGTAATATACCCTGTTCATATAACAATTAATTTCACTAAATTACAACACACGCATAGATTAATTGCACAAAACTTCAACATTAATGTGAATAATATTTGAGTTATAGATTAATAAAACAAAATTACAATACTAACGTTTAATATTGCGGGGACTAAGTGCGGGGACAAAGTGTCCTCTTCCCTCAGAAGAAGAAAAAAAAAAAAAAAAAAAAAAAAAACGTTTAATATTTTAGTTATGTATTTTAAAATAAAACAGACAGACAGACAGACATGGAGAAGACAGAATATAACTTTCAATCAGAGAAACATTTTTGTTTTATTCGTAACCACAATTTTTTGTTATCCCTTTAAAATACTTTTTGTTTGGACCTACGAGTTACAAACATAGCTGTACAAATAGTAACTAATCATCAACTATATATATATATATATATATATATATATATATATATAATTTCAATAAACATTGAATCGCAAAAAGTACTTGCTCCGCCGGGAGTCGAACCCGGATCTCTCACTTGCCGGGTGAATGTGCTACCATTACACCACAGAGCGCTTACTTTTTCCGATTCAATTATTTTGTATTTGGCCGTATCTGTCACATATGCGTTTAAATAAGCAAACTAACATATGATCGGAAGACCAAATAACTGTCAAATGACTTTTATTTACGTTAAACTTTTTATAAATGGCAATAGCCTTATTTAATTTCAATAAACATTGAATCGCAAAAAGTACTTGCTCTGCCGGGAGTCGAACCCGGATCTCTCACTTGCCGGGTGAATGTGCTACCATTACACCACAGAGCGCTTACTTTTTCCGATTCAATTATTTTGTATTTGACCGTATCTGTCACATATGCGTTTAAATAAGCAAACTAACATATGATCGGAAGACCAAATAACTGTCAAATGACTTTTATTTACGTTAAACTTTTTATAAATGGCAATAGCCTTATATATATAAAATATATATATAAAGTAATTTTATATTTTAAGATCTTAGAAGCTTGCTCAAACCTAAAAACAAAATTATTTGATCTATATATTTGATCTTAGAAATTTATATTAAAGACATATTAATAGATGATACAAACTCCTTGTGTACACAACTACCAATATGTATAGTATTTATATTGCAAATCAAATCAATTAATACATTCTTTATTCTGGACAATTGTACATCAAATAGTGTAAATAATTTTTTTTTTTATAAATTATTTAAAAAGTAATGTAATTATATTTACCCTGATGATACAAAAGAAAAAAGACATCAAATGATTAAGGTGAAATGCAAATAAAATAATCCTTAAAATCGTTTTAATATTTTTGTTTTATGTATTAGGTGATTTTGCAAATTATTAAACATTTTGAACCAGCATATGTCAGTTTATGTTTACATAGTTTAAGTCTTGGCTTATCAAGTAACACATCTCCTACCTCCTTGTGTTTATGGTTCTCGACAAGAAATGTTAATTATTGTGTAACTTACTTTTCACTTTTAACTTTTGAAAGTGTGGTTTTACCAAGTCCATAGTATTCAATCCAAACATAACCCTAATTAGATTTTTTGTGAAATTAGAATACTGTACAGATCACCAAAGTACAGTAACAGTAATACAGTTTATGTTTCTATGTTGGAGATCCATAACGGCATATACAAAAAATAATATTACATTTAATATGGGCAAAACAAACATTTTGAAGAGTTTCCAAATTGCCCAACTCTCTTGTGACTTGGCTGATAAAAGATATATGTATAAAACCTCAATATGCCAGACGAGGTTGTCCTCTAACAATCAGCCAGCCCCAGGTGGGAGTAGCTATAGAGACCTCACGGGAGAGTAAACAGTGTTACACTACGTGAAATGGCCGCAATGATCCGTCCCAGAGCAGCTTGTTACGTCTCTTGTTTTCCTTACTTCGTCACACGCCATGTGTCACTCAATCTCACTTTGTTTAACTTCTTTCCTTTCTCGATGTTGCGGTTATAGTTTCACACCAACTTTAAAATTTGGTGTAGGTAATTGATTACACACATTTTAACATATTCACAATATTATATTTAAATTAATTTGAGTGAGGAAACTTGTGCATTTTTTCCTTTTCTTTAATAACTGTAACCGCAATAACATTTAATATTATGCCTGTAAATCATCCAGAAAACCAACTTTTTTTGTCACATTGAAAGTAAGACACAAGATCCATGACTTATACTTAACACGCCTTCTCATATTTGATTGCAACAACTTGCAATCAATCAGTTTGTATTTAAACGGGTTATAATTCAGGAATTAAGAGCAAATTTGAATTTGTATTAGTGCAAATCGAGTTTATCATGACACTGATAGAAGAATTTCCTTCAAAAAATAATTGTTCATCATCAATCACGGTAGTTTAATGCGGGCGAAATGGGAGGGAATCGAATTAAAAATACCAAATGATAATGTTTTTCACAAACATATTTTTTAGCTTTTGCCTCTGTTTTATACATAGAACGTTGAAACTAATATCCCTTTACCATCCAAGGTTTGGCATGATGTTGCCTCAGATTTGGAGATCATCCCTTTCCTTTCTTATTTACTATCTTTTCTTCAGGCAAAATGGAAGGATGAGGAATACAAATGTGGTACTTACACAGCCTTCAAGGTGGCGATGTTGTACGAGAAGTCAGTGAGGTTCTCTGGCAGAAAGATGGGGGTGTGAGGGGTGGAGATGAAGCTGGGTGCTTTCTTGTGCGACTCTACCACAGAGATCTCTAGTTCTATCGCTGAGGAGAGGGGAACCTCTCCCTGATCTGTTGCAGTCGCTTTCATCCGGAAGTGATACCCAGGCTCTTTCTATAAACAAAAAATCAATTTAGAGTTTAAGCTGGATTTGCAAGTTATGTGAAGTAATAAAATTTTAGTTTCAGATTTGTCTGAAGGTTTTGTGTTAAGTACACAGCAGCAATATTCAAGCATGGCTTGCTGAAAGAAAAGAAGAAACATTTATATAGAATCATCGGAGAGTAATAAAATCTTCATCCAAACTGAAATTGTATTCAACTCAAAATTTTAACTTTGAAATATTAATACTATTTGTGGTTAGATTGTAATGAAACTTAACTAAAGAATTAACTTGGACAGTGAGGGGAAAAATACTGGATCACTTCATTAAACAGGATATATACATGTTTTTAAGCTTTAAACTAAATACAAGGTTTATAACATGAGGTGGAAAACATTACTGTGGCACACCTTAAAAGATAAAGTTGGATGACAACTATGTTCATTAAAACTTGAATAGTTGTTGAAGTTTAATCCTCGATAAATAAACACTTTTAGCAACTTTACTCTAGCAGTAAGTTATATTAACTTTAAAGTTGTTTTCTTGAGTAAATTAGAAACAATAAACTTTTACACAATAAACTCTAATTATGTTAACACAAACTTTTTATTCTTATCTTTTATACATCTTCCCTACCACTCTCAAGAAGTGACTGAAGTGAGAAAAACTAAATTCTACCATCACTTCTACTGAACATCTCAAACAATGCCCGGACAGAACTTGGTAGAAGTGCATTTAAAGTTTTTTAATCCCAATAGCAACCATCAATTCCAAGTAACATCTTCACTGCTGGGCTATATGGAATAAGAGAAACTAAAGTCCTGACTATTGACGCTGGATGGCTTGTGATGCAGCCAGCATGTTGATCAGAAATATCTATTCTCAAACAACTCTGAATCTAGTCTAGAACAGTAGGAGTGGATTAAGTAACAGAACTGAAAAATAAACTAAGGGCAAAAAGGCTTTTATTTATATTATTCTGTATATTTTTAGCAACATAAACGTTTCACCTGAAGTAATGTTGGATTTTTTAATTTCTCATTTTTATTCTATCCTTTGGTGGAATAAATAAACAAATTGGATAAATTAAACTAAGAGTAATTTTACTTCAACACTTTTGGAAAGTAAACTTTTGATGAAGATTAAAAAACATTAATTGCTAAGACAAAAACACTAAAATGAGAACAGAATATGCACTATGTATCTGTCAACTGATGCACAGCATTATGTTTATACAGAATATTAATTTATTGTACAAAACAGCAACAAACTTACGTCAATGACCCTGTCGAGGAAGATGACGCCAGTTGATCTCTCAATGTGGAAGTATTTTCCATCCTCTGCTACTTTGGGTTCCAGGTCGTAGAAGACGATGCTGTTGTTGCCATCATCAATGTCTGTTGCTGATATCCTCATAACCTCTTGACCTGGTGGCAGGTCTTGGGGCACCGACTCCACATAGTTCTGCAAATAACGATACTCGTCTTAGCATGAGAAGAGCATTTTCAACTTTTCATTTTTGGAATTATCTAGCTGCATCGCTTGATTGGAAAATGTGTCACCATACTTTTAAAAAATGACTCTACCACTACTATTTACCTTAATCAAAACTTCAACAATTACATCTTCAACATAATAAATTAGTTCCTACTTCACCAACACAACATGGAATTAGCAAATCAGCATCAGTTAAGGTTTTATTAGTACTAGTAGATAATTTTATTAGAATAAACCTATAAAAAGGAGTATCAAACGACCCATAAGGAAGGTAATAAAAGTCTTATTAACCAAACCAACAAAATAACTTCCTCACATGCGTTGGTAGTTTACTTAAAAATGTCACATGATTTTGTTTACAAATGTGTTTATTCTGTGATTTTCTCGTAGCCGCCATCGTGGTTAACCATAATACCAATTTTAAAATGTCAGTTAACTTCATGCTGTGTGGATTAAAAAATCAAAAGAGTTCTCCCTTTAACCAAAACAAACCTATATACCATTTCTACCACCTAGGACCTTTCTAGCAAGAGTTATTGTACAGACAGACAGAGAGACAATGATACGGTTTTAAGAAAAGAGTCCTTAATAATAGTCAATTTCTAGTCTACAATTTATGTGGTTTGCACTGACGAAGAAATGTCTTGCAGAAAAATATTGTTTTACTAGTCCATTAAGTACTAGCCTCTTTTAAAAAATTCGTTCAAGGTGTACAGTGGGTAATAGAGAGTATTAAAACTGATAAGATATAAAGCAGTCCAGACCGCCAACAATTTCTTTCTAAAGATACTGCTCTGATAACGTGAGAGTTTAATAAAGATAATTTTGCAGGAAACTGAGACTGTGGCATTCTTGTGCAAGTTTGTTCTCTTGTTTGCAAACCACGACCTGACTTCATCTACTGCTGGCTCGTATGTACAAGCTCCTGTTTGTATTTTTCCTTTATCCACCTCTTACTGCACAATTTCGGGGAGGCAATCATCTTTTATACTACTCCCAATAAGATCATAATTTTTAATTTACAAGAAATAGTTGTTTCTAAAAACTATTTTTTACCTTAAAACAATGGTTGCTTTAAGTTTCCAAACTTCCTAATTCCAAACTCTTTTCTTGTTAGTGAACAAAGTATCAACGGAGTGTAATTTAAACTTTATTCCAATTCTTTCCTGATACAACTAGATAAAAAAACTAAAATATAGTAAAGCTATTTTAAGTTAAAACAATTTCATTAGTTCACTACTTTATTCATTTATCTCCATAAAATTAAGTCCAGAGCTATTATTGCCAATGAATGTTTAATTGAAAAATTATAAAAGCACCTCAATACTAGATTTACAATAATTCATACATTAAAATAATTATAAGCTTTTCTATTATTTTATTTATAAACCACAATAAACACACCTTCACTTAGTATTAAATGATTAATTCATATTTTACAAATCCTGAACTGAATAATACAGTATTTATAAAACAGGTTCTTTAATTTCCAATTCTAGAATCCTCTTTGGAATATTTGAGGAATACATTCTTTAGGAATAAATACTAAAACTTTTCAGAGTTTAGTTCTTGTTTTTACGAGCAAGAAGCTGAAAACCACTGTGCAAAACCTAAAATTAGGTATTTATTCTTGAAGAATAAATATAGGATAGGAATTGCCTCCTGTACAGAACGGGAACCATGCAAGAATTAAGGTGTAATCCAGGTTCAGTAATTACCACCTTTGGGAAAGAAAGGTTAACCAGTTCTAGCCTCTACTGATTGCAGAACGCAAGGATTCCTACCGCACTATCTTAGCTTTTGGCACTGAGAGGTGAACTAGACTCAATAACCAAGTTATTCCCGTCCTACTACCTTGACATTTTCAATTAGTAATTTGCCAAATTGTGCATCAACTGCATTATCTAAACGTACTGATCATCAGCTTTTTTCTCAGTTTACATCTTTTGAGATTTTAATGCCTGGATTAAGCGATGGAAATAAATTGTTTATTGTATCCCTTCCCCCTCCAAGTGATTCAGTCATAAATACATTTATTAGTTATAAACAACTTAGATCTAGAGAGTAAAAATAAATAACCCACGTAAATAAAGATAATTTTTCACTGCCCATATCATTAGACAATGACCATAAAATATCACCGGTCAGGGTCAAGCTTTAGACAATGTTGTGCCGACATACCTTGTATGTTTTAGTACATTCATATAATTCACGACTGACAATGGAAGTTCCCTCCTGTGCTGCAATTATGACCCTCCTAAATCAGTCGATGAATAAATCAAGGTTGATGGGCACCGTTAATTGAGGGTTGGCCACTCAACAAAGCCTGTTAAGACTACAGTCCTCTTAGGAGGACACTTAAGCCCGCAGTTATTCCAAGGCAGCCGTTACTATCACTTAACCGGGCCTTTAAAGCCTGTGTTAGTCACCGTACTAAACTTCGGGTTAAACGCGATGGAACGTAAATAAACCGAACAAGATTCTTGCTGAATAATAGAGTGCGCGAGTCCCGGCCTGCTTAACTGGATGATGGCCCATCAAGTGGTGCTGGTGCAACAGTTGAGCTTTATTAGTTTGACTTTACCCCATTCAATTTATTATCGATGTTCCTATTTGTTCCAGTCGTAACTCATGAAACTGGGTGCTGAATGAATCTTTTATAGTGGAGTTGCATGAAATTATTTTTAGATCACACTACACCAGAAACAGCTGTTCTTCAATATGCTAGAAGTTAAGAGGGTTCTTGTGTTAAATCTTGAATTTACTGTATCACATTATACAATAACATTTTAGTACAAGTCTAACTAACACTAACAAGCTTGTACTGTGTATAAGCTACAGAAATTAAGTTTAAAACTAAAAATGTGAGTTCAGAACTAAACAAGAAAAACATTCCTTGCATTGTATTAATTGAAAACTCTTGTTGAGAATAAAAGATATTGAAATATATATTTGAAAATAATTATTGATCTGTTTTTGTATCCTATTAAAACGAGATCCATTGCATGTAAATGTTTAATGATATCTATATATCTATTTCTATTTAAAACATTGTATACTTCTCCTACAAAAACTTGTACGTACAAATTTGTAATATCTATTTTTAAACTCTGATTCCAGAATACAAGACCATTACCATATATACAGTTATTTAAAATCTATATGTTTTTTAATAAATATTATCACTTCATTACGCTGAATTCTGGCATGAGGATGTACTGAACCTGTGGCTAAATAAAAACACAACAGCCCCAAGTCCAAAACTAAATAAAAATATACAATCAAAATGGTCTGAAATACTCAGTGAAATGTTTTACGTTGAATTATACATAATCAATTTATTTAAATGTATGTTTATTTTGGCTTTATTTAGCATTACTTTAAAATATTTTATTACCAAACAATAACTAGAATAATTGACAATTTTTAGATATTATTAATTTTTTTTCTTATATTCTATATCACTGGCAGTATAATGAAACGTGTTTTACACAGTTTCAGAAAAAAGCTTTCTATACTCGAATTGTGAAACATTTTTTGCCTTGTAACATCATGCTGTATTACTTGAGTCAAAGTAATAAATAAACAAAACAAAAAGTAAAAAAATGTGAAAAATAACACATTTAATAGATGTACTGAACTGAAATAAGTGGAACTGAAGTTGTACAATGTACTATCAACTTATTAACACTTGAAATGGTGCTTAACTTTGCAGATATGATAGCCTATCGCAGCTGGATAGTGATATCTACAAGGCATAGATAGATATGAGGTGCCAGTCCAGCACAATCAAAACTACTAATGATCCCTGATGTCTCTTAGAGAAGTTTATCAATATGCCTAAAATGGTATATTCTTGGTACAGTATTGGTAACTGTAACATTATTTGTTAGTCTATGATGTAATGATATTTAATGACAAGATTTTTTTTATTGTTTTCTTATTACCTCAAGTTTTAAAACTTGTAAAGTCCAAGTGTGATCAGGTTAAAACATGTTAGGCATGAAAATTATTGGTAGCTCACACTAATTTAACTATCAGTGTAAAAAATCTGTAATGTTGTTATTTAATAAACATCAGTGTAAAAAAATCTGTAATGTCGTTTTTAATAAACAAACAATGAATCGATATCAGTTGTACAACATTTTACTTGAGGCATAGATCTAATGTGTTTAACCATTACCTCATTTCACAAACACATATTTTTATTGTACTACTTTATTGAGAATTGTTTTATACAATAACAAAACTCAAACTAATATCACATTAAACTGAGAAATTGAATAAAAACACTATAGTACTTATAAATAAAACAGCATCATACTGTAAACAATACTACTTCCATTCAGAACATGCTTAAATACTTGGGAGGAGAGAGATAGTTTAACCAAAACACAAACACACATGTAGAGAACTAAAAAATAGACAATTTAAAATATCAATTAATTAATACAAATTGTACCAGGTAAAACAAAGATAATGACTTGAAATAATGTGAAAGCTAACAAACAAATATGGAAAATGAACAGCAGTATGATAAATATTATTCTCTTTGAGAGTAAACGACTAAGAAAGCGAAGAAGTTTGGTGTAAAAATGACTTCTCTCGGTTTAATGGTAGTCAAAGTAAAGAATACAGCAGTATAAAGGATGATAAAAACAAGGTGTTCAAAAACACCTCAACGAATACCCTTTATTCGACAAAAGAGACAGCAGTGCGCATTGTTAAGCAGGGTGAGGGGAGAGGGTAGGGTTAACCCGCACCACCCCCACCCCCCCACGCATAGCCAGCCTTGCCGTTTCCAGTAGTTATTATTTTGATGACCCCCTCAGCTGCTGCTTCTCCTCTCATTCATCTTTTATTGCTTTAATAACGTTCCATCTTCAGTATCAGATGTTCGACCTTTGTTTAACACGAGTTTTATCACCTTTTCGGCGTAAAAAGCTCGTCATGGGTTTATCTGCCGGCCCCGTAATGCTATGGCCGCACTTCATTACAGGCTTAACGGTCCACTGATCGCTGTCCACAATAGGGCGGCATTATCCACTTAATCGCGGCAAGATTCAACAGTTTACTGCGTTGACAAAATGGCCGTTTACACTCTTGCTGTAAATTTAGACTGTATTTCGCAAATTAGCTATCAATAATATTTTTTATTTCATATTTTTTTAACAAAAAAGCAAATACAGATAATCCGGAGTGGCTTCAATCTACTGTTTTATATAAATATATAATAATCTTTAAATTGTTGACATTTTTCCATATTTTGGGCTGCATATTCCCCTTTCATACTGAATTAGTTATTACACGGTTATATTAGACAGATATGTAAACACCTGTGGCAATATGTATTATGTCCAATCCTTCAAGTAACCTATGTCCCACTAGAGTATTTTGTCTGCTTTTTGGATTTTGAGTTGTCATTTTGTACTATACTTAACTGTATGACAAATTAAGATTGTGGGCGTAACCTATATACGACTATTTGACATCCAAAAACTTCCTATGTACATTATACAATTTGGAATTGTTGTCCTTGAGGCATAAAATTTGTTTTGGATCTGTGTCTATTATTTACTGTCATTTTTTTTTTTTTTTTGCCTTTTGTACAATCTATGCATTTTTCAAAACATGATGCGTGGAACACTTATCCCAAGCTTATAAGCTTTGTCTAGAACACAATTATTAAACTAGTTGAATTATTATTGTTTAATAAATCAAACTAGCAGCATCTTTAATTCATGAATTCTCGTACTTTAATACTAACTCTGATGAAAGAACGGCCGAGTTGGGACATATAACAAAATAACATTTAAATTCAATTAAAATGAGTCGTGCACATAGGACAAAATGTAGAGTGAAACAAACACTACACAAATTCACAAATCATTCAAGAAAACATAACTGATCTAAACATCATAAAAACCTACATATCCATGCATTTTACTTATTTACCTTCCAAACGTATCCGCGGAAGACCTGTACCAATAAGAACTTGTTCAATATCACAGAACGCAACCCTAACAACCATTTGTCCCATTATAATTGGAGGACTATAATCATACTATCATAACTTAAGTAAAACAAACTCAGTAACAATAATAATTTACTTGTAATTACATTAATATATCAAATATTGGTAATAAGTTTCATCTCATGTCACAATATTAAATAAATCTATGGAATAACTATTATTGCTTTTCTATAAATTAACATTCATTAAACTTAATCCTTCAAATGCAATTCTACAATTTATCTTACACCTAATTTGGAGCAAAATATTATTGTGAAATGTATTAATCTGTGCTTATATTCAATTTGATTGTATACTCAATGTATTGCAATTTATGTCCTGCACCGAATCATAAAGAAAACCAATCAAATGATTTACTGGGTGGAATCAATAGCAAATAGTTTAAAATGAGTATTGAAATGTTTGAATCGAGTTTGTTTGCATGATAAACCATGACTCATATAGTTGTAAAACGTGGTTCGATGGAATCAATCACATTGTAAAATTATTTATACACATATTATAAATGGATTTTAATCTCAACAGGTTTATTGTCAAGAGTTATTTATTTAAAAACTTTTATGATTATTTATTTTCACACAATATTAAACTGTCAGTAAACGTTTAAGCGGCAAAATAATGCAGGGAGTACGAAAATTTAACTAAACAGGTTACAGTTGTAACATAAATGTCATTATACTTAAAAACCATTATCAACTGTTCTTTTAAATAGTACTGAATTCCATGTAACTAGTGAAAACTTATTTTCCACCCCTCATTTAAGGACAGGAAATTAAAGTTAACACTGTACTGTCTGAGTTCAAAAACATTCGTTGTGTTTGTTTACAGTAATCATCTGACAGTAGAATCAAACAAATGGTGTAATCAACGTGCAGTACAACACATTTAATTTCCATTCAAGTCGTTGTTTGAATGGTAAACAAATGGCTGTCCACACGCTTCAGCAAATGTCAAATTATCTTTTATTTACTTTTCTAATGAATATATAGCGAATATTTACATAATTACTAATGCAAAAACCATAACTGTAACGATTACTACTCAAACAAACAAATCATTATAATTTATCATTATTAACAGTTTAGGTGTATTTTGTGAACACATTTTTTTAATATTGCGGCTTATTTAATAACATGTCATTTCCCTTTTATAAAGACCTCTACTATAAAATTTAAATGTTGAAAACCGGAAAGTGAACATTCAGCATGTTAATAAAAAAACCATATATTGTGAGGAAGTGTAATTTTCGATTAGTGATTACGTTGTGATAAATAATTTACGTTTGTGTTAATTGAAGTGTATTTCAAATGTTAAACTGTGTTAATTGCGGGAGGAAATGTTTACGTTTCACAAAGAAACTATTATCTATTTCCAGTGACAAAGTACACCAAAAAAATTGACAGTAGGTGACTACTGTCACCTATCATACCAGTAACTATAGAAGAAGGAGTACGGAATCTGTATTATATTTATAAGTAGAGTATATGAACAATTTTTTATTTAACCAAAGTCCAAGTAACATTGAAACTACTGCATACTAAAAGGAAAATTAACATTACCTAATTAATAATTACTATAAATTGAACTAAGATATTTATCATATATCCAATACTAATCTCGAAAGGGAATAATTTGTAACTGTAATGATGATTACAAATTACTAGAGGGGATTAAAAGAAATCCAAACTAATTAGATTTACTGAGGGAAACAAAATCTGATATTTAAATAGAATACTCAATTACAGAGGGGGTGGAAGTGAAAAATAAGACAAATATTATTTTAAGAATATATTGTGGAGTATTCGCAGGCGGAAAGTTGGCTAAAGCCATATGTGATGTGGGATTAAATGTGCTACTGGAATATACTTTAGCGCCCACCTGTGCATTGCTGCCATTGTGAGACAGGCTTGTTTGTGACTGGTTTCCATTTGTTACATTTAAATCCTTTCAAACAGAAGCCAAGCTCTTTTTAGACTGCATGAATATAAACTATAGCATATAAGAACCAAGATTTATTTTTATTTGGTCTAGTTTATAGTTGATCCCAGTGGATCCTAGATTTCCAAGATTGCCATTTTACTAAGCAATAATTTCTACACTTCACCAACAGCCTGAGTTAAAGTTAATATTTAGCACTTTAACATGCAAATTGTATGTAAATACTCAATACGTAGTGTGACTGGAGCTGACTGTCAGTCACGTTGTCATTCTCAGAACTGACAAGTCATCTTAAGTGGATGTGTTATTTTATTTTTGAACCTTGAATATATTTAACTATTATTAAACAAGAGTTTCTTTCACGCTGTCTACAGGGTGTCAACTAAGTTTGGAACCATAAAACTGAGCTGTCGAAAGGTCACAAAAAAAATATATATCACTTGAGCTTATCAATACTATACTAAAAATTCCACATTTACAAAAGAGTTTCTGGTTTTCAACATATCATGGATGTTCCTCTGAGGAAATCCATAACACCACAAACCACAGCTCAAATGTTTACCTTAAGCAAAAATGGTGGTATTTAAAAAGTAAATGTAAGTTAAATTACAACCGTAAAAGATAACTCCATTATTTTGCCCTGCAAATAGTGACTTGACACCTTCAGAATCTCTGGTTTCTTTATAGTTATTAAAACAAAGAAACTCTACCATAAAACAATACTTCAAATACAAACTACTAAATCAAAAGTTTTTAAAAACTGCAGGAGTGGTTTTGGGTGTTCCCATGAAACAGACTTCAACCTTAACAGCTCTTATCTGTCCTACTGATACCAGTAGTTGCTCTTTAGCTTTCAGTGGTGATCGTGTGACCGGTTTCACTTTTACAAGTTTTGACATTATTATTAGGGATTTTATTTTAACAGTGTCACTTGGTGAGCCAGAAATAACAAATCTTTTAACCATGTTGGGGAGAAAAGTAAGACTTCCTTTGAGGGACATCCTCCTAAAGTGATGAAAACCAGAAAGTCGCTTGAAAATGTGGATTTTTTAAAATATAATATTGAAAAAACCAAGTGGTATATTCTTATTTGTAACTGTTCGACAGCTGGGTGTTTGGTTCCAGAATTAGTTGACACCCTGTACATGGTGTGAGAGAAATTCTGCTAAATAATTCTTGAACATTCAAGGTAACAAAATAAAATAACATCCATGTAAAATAACTGTAAGTAATCGTTTAGACACAGCTGGGAGGCTGATTCCAGGCTAAATTGACACCCTGTATAAACCCTGTATAAATATGTACAATACAGGACTCATCACAAAACAATCCTTTCCGAGTCACTGAATTTATATTATCATGACATAGAGGCATAACATTAAATACAAAAATGTATGCTTAATGTAAGCAGCTCTCAGCATGGCGATAACAGTGGTATCACTTTACATACGCAGACAATACTGTTTGCGCCGTAATAGCTTTACAGCCACTTTAGATATGGTGCATTTCTTGATTTCACTTTCAACATTGTTACTTTTGGCAATAAATGTACAGAAAACCGTTTCGATAACTGTGCTTTAATGTGCTTTAAAATACATTTATTTACTTACAAAATGTAATATATAAATACACCGAATGACTCAATTGCTTTGTTTCATGAAAAGAGATAAATCAACGGCTGATGAAGTTTATTAAAGCACTAAAAACAAAATATTGACACAAAGAAAAACGATGCTCGGTGTAATGAAATTGGAAATCTATACTTGCTCGAGTACTTATTGGATAAAACGACCAATAGCATAAAGTGATTTCAATTGTTGCCAAATTGCACTTGAATCTTTCCAATCTGTTCGATGACCCATTAAATATCACTGAGTTGTTTCCAGTTTACAACAGTGTTTTAACTGAACCCTTTCTGTACTTCCAATTTAACTATGGAAAATATTTCAAAACTAATTTTAATCAAAGTGTTTTTTTAGTTTACATATACACTCTCAAACACTTGATGTGTGAACACTTACCACTTTATCAAATACGGGCTGGTTGTCGTTGATGTCCTCGATGATAACCTTATATGTGCACACATCGTCCAGCTGAGGCCTGCCATTGTCTGTGGCTCGTATGGTCAGGTACTGTTCCTTCTCTCTGCTCGGTTCATCACGGTCAAACATCTAGGAACACATAAACAATGGTCACAATTGTGTGATGTTCCGTGACAATGCACTACTAAGTATTTGCTCGATGGGGACTTGAACATGGATTCTTCACCCAGCGAACAAGCATGCTATCCGATTAATCACAGACTCATCACACTTTTATTAGTTCTTTTGTATATTACTGTCACAAAAAATTCTGTCACACATGATATTTAAATAATCAAACTATCTTTGGAAGGCCAAATAACTGTAAAACATTTTTTTAAACAAATTAAATTTGTATAAGCAATGCCATTGTAATTTAATCCCATCAGCTGATAGCTGATGAAACAAACCAAAATGTTCACAATTGAAATACAAGGCATGCTGCAAGATACATCCTACCCCAACACAGAACAACCCTTTTAGAGAAAACTCCCTCGTACACCGTGTGTAAACAGAAAAATCTGCTACTTTCTTATGGAAAATTCCACTAGAAATAACTAGAAAAATGCCTTTTTTTTTAAACAATCTGGTGTACACTTTGGATGAGCTCCTGAGGCTTCTACAATGAATAATAAATTAAGCTTTTACATGAATCCATTTCTATTGTTGTTGGATTTTTATACACAATAAAGTAAAATTGATACAATATATATTTACTATGAATGAACAAACATGTCTAAAAATAACTGCTGGTGAACTTGTTTCGCTCAAAAAATATGTTATTTTCAAGTTGATGATCTTGAGAAACGTGACAACAAAACACCTTTCTAACATTTAACTTAAGCCAATAACACACACAATTCACAGTTATCTACCTAATTGGTGTTGTTTTTTCCCTGAATGTTATCAAGGTAATATCAGAAGCTATGAGTAAGATACATAGCTAAATTTGTTTAACCACAATCTCCTTTGAAAATTTGATTCATTCAAGACCTTCTAGAATTCCATTGCATTTAATGTTTCTTAACTGCAAAATATTTCTTGAGACAAGTCAGAAGAGTTAAACCAATTTAAAAAACAAAAATAATATTTGCATTTTGAAAGATTTTTGGCCAAATACAATAGACTGAGCAAAGATTCCAAAATCGATTAACTTTATCCTTTATTCTTTGTTTAAAATTAATTAGTTATTGACACATTTGCCATTTTTATATGTTACAAAATGCATAAAACTGGCAAAATGTATAATATAACGATAACAAATGTCCGAAATCCTTTGTTGATGTATGTTACTCTATATAGAATAATAAAGTGCTAGTTGAATGTATACTTATTGGAACTGCTTAGAATTAAAATACATAGTACAAAATATAGATTAGCAATCAATTCAAAATTCTTGTAATGAATTGTTGGTTGGAGAATTACTTTATATTCTGTACCACAGTAAAATTGATGAATATTTGAAGAGAAAATGGATTGGGCCGGAATGATTCAAAACTTAATATGACAAAATTTATATTTCATTTTTTTAACTTTTAAATTTAACTTTTTAACCTTTATATTTAACATTTCTTACTAAGCAAAAATGAACTGAATTGGTCAACAAATCAATAACTTATATCTGCAAGGAGAAGAGGAATTCAAGAACTCTTCTCGTAGTTCTTAAAAAGAGACAACTATATACCTCCCTCTTTAGAAACTAACAAATCCGTTGTCTGTTGCCTGCCTCAAGCGGAGACCCCAATTTCCAACCAGGATTGGCTCATTATTATTCCAAACAAGGGTTTCAAAACAAATCAAAGGAGACAAAATGAAAGCGGTTTACATTGGTGGGATGAAGGGAGGCATTGTAAAGCGATTGAGTGAGTGAGAGCGTAGGACATTGATATGCTGGGGCTTGTGATCACGCTTTACATGCTCTCCCCTAGTACCCTGAGGCCTATACTTTTTATACCACTAAACAATTAATATATCAACAATTTTAGATCTTAAAACTTCTAGATCACTATGTAAAATCACTTTATGGATGTGTAAGTTTTTCTAAATGAATATTTTATAGATTCAAATCAAAATTTGTACTCCACAAAACACTTGACATAATACCATTTTACAATAGGCAAGTGGATGCATTTCCTATAAGTTAAAAGAATACATAGATGATCATATCAAATGAACTAGATAAATTAAATCAAGAAATTGCCTAGACGATCATTAAGTTATTAAAATTCTATATGACATTTTTATAAGTACAGTACAGATATCGTGTTCTCAAGATATTCAACAACAGGGTAAAACTTTGTACTTAGATATTTTAAGAATTCCTATGACTTTTGATTTTAAGACTCAAAATAGCTTGTCATACAATCTAATAGGAGTATATTGGGAATAAGCTCTAATTGTCCAGTCCTATGAAATGGATTTGATATAATAAGGTATTATATTAGATGTTTGACGGATTTAATTACAATGTAATCCACACAATGAAATCAAAAGTACCATTTATGTAGAATAAATTAATAATAGTTTATTTCATTACAAATCAGTTTATAACCGTAATTAAATATGATTTGACAAAATTATATTTAAAATGCTCTGCTTTGGTGAAACAGCCATGGCATTTAAATTAAAATAATTTGTTCTTTTACATAAGGATTATTTAATTCATCTAAGTTAATCAATTCATTGTTTAAGGTAATAATTCATAATCTTCGGGAACCCATGAGTTAATTAACTATGAATTTTAATGAATTATGATATAGTAAAATGAAATCTTGAACTATAATATAAGAAAATTATGTTGTCAATTAAGTGTTACTTAACCCTAGTAGATGTGTGCTACGTTAAATGTTCATAATGGTCACCCCATTTACAGCACTTTGCACGCTTATCTAAAAAATCGCAACATATACTCTAATAATTGTACATTGTCATATGTTTCTTTATCAGAATATGTAGGTTAGGATTATGTTAATTAAATAACAAATATGAATTTTAAATAATTGATTATAAAAAAGAAGTTTGTTTTACAATTTCACATAAACATTCTTCTTTCTAACATTATTTTAGTATTATCAAAAATGTTTTGAAGGAAATACAAAATGTACAAATGTTGCCAAATTTCATAAAGATGTAGAGATATAAATAATTGAACAAATACGTGGAAGAACATTTTTCGATGAATTATGAGTAGTAGTACATTTTGAACGTGAAAAACCTTTCAAATCAGATACAAAAGGAATTATTAAATGTGAATGATTTAGTTAGAGCAAACACGGTAACCGTAGCTAAAGTTTGAAGTGCACAGGTACGGTTTATGTAAAGTGTACATTTACAGGTTACCGCTGCTGGAATAAAATACCTGTAGTCAAGTAGAGATTGGTTTAGTGGTTCATAATGAACTGACAAATCTAACAAAATGAGGTTAAACTAATACTTGTTAAGTTGGTCAAGCGTGTGGAATTCATTTCACTTAGTCTAACAGCAAAACTAATTTTATCTGGTTTATGCACTGGGTATAAAGTGGTATTAAATGTTTTTGATATTAATTAAGAAGACTTTATTGGTAGTAATTAATGACTTAAGTAATTAATGGTGTAATTTGAATCAAGTTGATAGTTTTTAATCATTCAGTACTCAAAGTTTTGCTGTTTTCCCCTTGTAGTTTCTCTACGAATCAAAAGAGGCTTTTCTGAGATTATTATGAAATATTTTCTATATTTTGGATGAAACAAAATAATACAAAACTGACATGTTGTATGTGAAGTTAAAGGAATTTCAAAGCAGAAGAGAATGATAACAATTTAATCTTTCTAGGTCAATTAGTGTCTGAGATATCATAATTTAAACATACAAATTCAAAGTCAAAATCTCAAGCTTCACAGTTTTAAAAGTTGCTGTACAAATCTAAAATTAGCAAAGAAATATTTTTAAAGAACTCCATTCTTGTGGAACAATTTCCAATTTTCAAAAAATATTTACTGATTAATAGTGTAATGTAGATAGTACACAGTTGTTTTCCAACCAATTTCGCAAAATTAACTGACAATTTTACAAATTTGTTTACTAAAGATTACCATCAAACCTGAAAACCAGTTTGTAAAGACCATCTTATATTTGTAAGCAATAACTTTAAGTGAACAAAAAACAATGGACATATTTCTCAACCAAATTAGTAATAATGTTGAAACAGTGTAAAAGAGGTGAAATCAGTGCCACATTAGTTGGTGGACAATGCCAGCTGGGGTGTGAGAGGGATATTATTGAGGAACTGAGAGTTATCAACACCTCTGAGAATGACAGCTCACACAGACCCATTACTGGGGTCATTAGCTCTCTAATGGCTCAAGTGGGAGTCCTACCAGAACTTACAGATATGACTAACACTGTCACTTTAAACACTAGGATACTTGGGGCGTGACACAAACTTCCACAGTAGCCTGTAGTGATCCAGTTGAAAATAAGTAGCACAAAGTCGAGTCAGTCTACTTACTTGATAAATATTTGACTTGTTTACATTCTAACTTAATACCAACAAGAATATTAAAAATGTTCAATGGTTAATTATAACTCTGGGTTAAATATGGCAAAAACCTGTTTTAAGTGATATCAAATTTAAACCTACCTTCATTAAAACATGGCTTTTGAAAATCCCGCTGGCTTTTTTGTATCACAATAAAAAGAAAAAATATGACTAATATAATACTAAAAACCAGGTTTTAGATCATTTTAATGTTAATTAATTTTTTTGACGAGTATATTGTTTTTAAAACCTAATCAAACTTAGGATTTTATATGATGAATGGCCACACAATATTAAAAACATAAAGTTACTGTACTTAATATTGTTAATTACAATATAAAATTTTAAGAATATATATATATATATATATATATATATATATATATATATATATATATGTATATTTTCAGGATAGTGAAAACTACTGCAAGGTGCACCTCAGTTATGTTAAAACAATTTTAGTCCATTTTAATGCAAACTTTAGTTTAACAGTTATTTCATAAGTTTTTTGATACACTATAAATATGGATTACTGCATCAATTTTAGTATTATAAGGTACATGAATTTCTTGACAGAAAACGGATGTCATTCTAAGTGAGAATGTATTGTAATTTAAATTATAATTTGAGTTCAATGTTTTTTGTTGTCCTATAGTATATTAATTATACTGTCTTTCCTAACAAACAACACTTTAAAGATTATTACATTTTTTAATCCTAAACATTAGCTCTGAATTTTTATTTGGTAAAATAAGCAGTTTTATACATAGTGCTTTTTACTACTAATGTAATCTCCTAACAGCAGCTCATAATTCCGCCATAAGTTCTTCTTCAACCGTTAATCATTTCTATTATATTTGAAAAATTCTTATCACATATTATAAAAATACTTTGCACTTAATCCTAATATTGGCAATCAAGGGTTATCTGCTGGTTACACATTAATCATGGTTGGTTACCAGAGGATAACTGTTGATTCTTACTCCTACTGCTATCACTATTCCACTTGTTAACTGTATGAGAAATTATTGTATTGATATTTTTCAGACAGGTACAGTTTTAAACAATTTTCCCATCTACCTACAGATATTGTTTATTACAATATTTAAAATGCACCAATGATTCAGTGAGTCGTACTTAAAGCAACATTTATTTCCAATTCAGATTGGTATTATCTGTTACTAACTAACATTTATTGTTTATTACATTTATAAAGCCAAAAATGTTTAAATTGTGATGAATATGTAAAACATATTAGTTAGCAACAATTAACATTAGCCTATTTTAGACTAAAATGTATATGCAGAAACCGCATTGTCAGTTTTTAACATTGTGTTTGTTATACTTATAAAGTTAGTAATTTGGTATTTAAAATTACTCTTTATACCATGTGAAATATATTTATACTAAATAAATCACTATTATAAACTACTACATACCTAGTAAAAGGTGCTTTTGCCTTTAATTTTTCAGTTTTTGTTTTAGATTAGTGCACAGTTTTGAATTTCGAAGCATAGCTTTAATTTTTTTGTCATGTATTTGTACAAATCTGTACCTTTAAAAAACTCAATAGTACTTCATAATTTTAGGGTGCTTTGGATTTTCAATATTTATGAAAATAATTTTGTTCTTTTTTGTAAACAATATTTCAAACTTAACTAAGTTATTTAAGGCTATTATGAGTTTTAAATATTTTTTTGGCTACAAATGTACAACTGACTCTATGGTTAAATAGATTCCTGGTGACCAAATGTCATAAACAAGAAGGCTCTTTATACAACTGTCTCTACACAAGAGTGCAACAAAGAAGACAGTTGAGGACTTGACTCAAACAGCCTGCCACTTAGCCTCATCCAAACAGAGGTGTTGCATTGCTAGACTATCCTCGAGCAGGACAGACATAGAGCTCGACTCAGTGACATTCTCACCTTCACCTTCTGAAAATATACCTTCTTGGCCTATGTTTTAGTAAAACAATCATTTCTCTAAGCTCAAAATTGATATAATTGTTATATCAATACTATTCTATAAACTCATTACTACCGCCTTATATGTTTATGTAAAACATGTGCTAACTTTCATACCACAACATTTTTTTCATCTTGTATTATCAGACCAAGAGTCATATACGAAATTGAAATAAAATGTTCATATTGTTATAAATTCACAATTTGATATCATTCCGAAACCATAAACCAAGACTACAATGAACAGGTGTTTTTGCCAGGTACGAGGTGATATGACAACAGCGATTACGCACTCTATTGGTCAGACCACAACTATCATCTTTACTGCTCGGCCCCTATACAACTTTACCACAGACAGCGCTTTCTTGGCATGACTACTTTTGAATGTTCTATATTTGGGTTGTTTTTAAACAGCTGTTTTAATAACCAATTTCAATAATTCAACAGTTTCTCAATATTTCTATTCTTGATAGTTTTGGTACACCATTATGACAAGGAAAAGCGATTTACTTATGTCACTTACATGTCTTGTCCTGATGTCACCGGTCTGAGAATCTATGCTGAACTTGAGCCTGTCCCCAGGAGCCGACACGAAGGCATAAGTGATGTTACCTCCATTCTCGGGCGGATCTCTGTCTGTAGCCGTCACCTGGAACAACACAGAACTCTCTCAGTAAATTAATTACAATTACATTTTCAATGTCATAAAATTATATACTTATTCCAATCAATCATACAGAGATATAATCAATGAGACTACCTTTATCTACAAAATTAAATCACAATAAAATTATATATATATATATATATATATATATATATATATATTTCTAAAACAGATATAAGGTTTTTTTTTAATTTTAGGTCCATCTTAGTTAAATATATACCATACCCTACTTAGATGATATTCATATTGAATCATTCAATCTGAAACCTTTGAAAACTGTACATGGGAACGTTTGAAGATAATACTGTACTCTAATACTGAGTAGCTGTCTGAAACGGTTTAGATCAATTTATAAAACGATGTATTTGAAACTGTCTTTTATCTCATAAGGAACTTGTATTTACGTTTTAAAACAGATTTACTTTTAACCCTATAACTTATTAGCCTTTTTAAATAGATAATCAAAAATGTATTGTAAAATAAATATGACTAAAATGACTTGTTGTATTCTTAAATATGACTAAAATTAAGAGTTTAAAATTGATAGAATTTATTCAACATGCACAATAAAATTTCTTTTTTTCCTTTTTATTCAATAAAGCAGCGAGGAAATCTTTTACAATTTCCATTTACTTTCTTTTATTGTTAAAATTTAATTAAGTTTAAAATTTACCTTTTTGTAAATTAAGTTAGATATTTTATTTTATAAAAACGTGTTTTGTTAACATTCCCCTTGCTACTCCAATTCCTCTTTAGCCATTGAAAATAAACTACAAAACATTAATATCAGTTATGCCAACACAATAGCATCTTATTGATCAATTTAATAAAAACTTTAACTTTAATGTTTCCTCATTAAAATTTAAGAGCCTAAATTATTATGTTACAGAGGATTAATGCAAATAGGTTTTGAATAAAAAGCGATCTCAAAACTCACTCTGAAGACAAAGGTCCCTGCCGGCTCCTCTTCCTTCACTGAAGGCTGGAATTTTGAGCAGTTTGCGATCACTGGCTTGTGGTTGTCGTGTATCGTAGGGCTGCTGCTGCCCATCCCATACTGAAAACATACATTTACATACTGAAAACAGTGCATTCTAACGCAACTTACAATTAAGACAATAATTATAAAAATGTGTATACCTAGTTTTGTAGTGGGGCGATTTTCCTAAATTATGTTAAAATGTCATATTGTCCAGATAACTTGATGACTACTCGATATGCTATGGAGATTACTAACCAAGAGCAGAGTACTAAAGTTCTAACCATCTAAAATTACAGCTCAACAAAACTTGCATCTCTGGATGTGTGTGCAATGACAAAAAATATTGCAAGCGTAAAAAAATACTAAACATCGAAATTGAAGATTTTGTGATCATATTAGAGTTTACTGCTAAATACTGTATGCCAGTTTACTTGTGTATATGTGACAAAGATATAAAAAACCAATCTTAATAACGTTTTTTATTATAATTTTAAAGGTTATGTTTTCCCTTCCACTCCATGTAAGTCTACAAATTGTTGGCAAGACTCCAGGGGGTTAGAGTATAAAATTCAAGTTATTTTTCTGGATAAAATTTCTCTATTGTTTCTAAAAAATTTAACATAAATCTGCATTACTATTGGCCTTAGTGAAAATGCTATCATAACTGTCATTAAATAATTAAGAGGTTAGTATATTAGCTCTTAGATAATATAATAAGTGGCAAAACTATTCTAATTTAAGTTAGGCTAGGTATACGAAATATTTTATAAAGTTACCTGTACTCCTATAAGTAATAATACAATCCATTTCCAATACAAATAAACCATTGTTCACAAAAAGAACACAACAATTTAGTTTTATTACACTGCCACGGTCGATCATAATAATAATAATATAATCATAATAAAATTGACGTCATCTAACGGAAAGAAAATTAAACAAAATGAAAAACATCGCGAGAATGTCTAACCTCCAAACACTCACGTGTACATTCGCCACTACACACCAACCAAGTAAACAAACATTTCAAAATGATTCACTGTTCCTTCTCTTGGCGCTCCAAGCGGCAAAAATCTCAACTATTTCTCTTGCCACTTTTTCCTGTCCAGGTGTTCAAAGCCTAGACCTGTGGTCATTTTAAAGTGGCCAGTAAAAGTAAAAAATAATACATGAAAGAGAACAATGTTTGATAATTTGAATACTATAACAAGTAAATACATGTTATATATTTTATAATTTTATACTATGACTAATTCATTTAGTTACTTGAAATAAACTATTCATATAAGAGAAGTTTTATAGAAATAAGAAATTGTGAGACCAAATAGAAGTTATTGACATATGAGTTATGTGCAAGTTTACAAAAAATTAATACTAGTAATGTAAAACGAATATTATTTCAAATATTTTAAATACAACTTCATTTTCGTCGGCAAAAATAATTATTAAAGTTTATATACTGGTCAAAACTTATGGATAAGTACAAAATATTGAGTAGAGTATATAATTCTAAATTATGATACTTATATTAATTCTTAAAATGGAATTCATAATCTGTTATAGTTCTACAATAAGTGTTAAATCTCATTAAGTAACAATTACCGTCAGTATCAGTAAAAGTAGCAGCGCACTATAAACTGTGGAGGGGGAGTATCCATAAGGAATACCTGTATGAAATATCCTGAGAATCATTCCGGAAGTTGCACGAGCCTAACCTCACTATGGACTGACTGGGCTGGGCATAGCTCTTGTGCTCGCCACCGCCACACGGCCGTGAATCATTGCCGTCTGAATCAGCTGTTACTGTACCGCCTATCTAACGTCACAGTTTCCTTGAACGCGGCTCTTGGAAAGTGTTATCACCGGTTCATTCAAAGTGACTATTTCTTTGTTTCACTGTCTTTACTACGTTACACATATTTTGCCATGCTTGTCAAGATTGTGCCATAATACTTCAAATACCGTGTGATGCTCGTGAAGCACTCACTATATCGGTTCAGTTCAAACAAAATTGAAGTTTTCCAGTCAGGATTCTTTGTTGCACAACATGAATTATTTAGATGAGTGACGCTTCATCCTTATTGAATTTCTCATAATTTAAAATTCATAGCTATTTGAAGAACAACACGTTTATTTAATACTATTCTATTATAAACTAATATAAAAGTACGGTACATGTAGTGTGAAGCTAGAATAAAAGAGAAAAAAACAAGAGTACAATTTTATATGTCTGATCATAACGTAACTGTTTTGTCTACCTGTACGAGCATCATCTAGAGCTTATACGTGCATGTAAGTATTTTATTAGATCAATAATATGTATATGTCTCTCTTTTAGTAATTTGATTTCAACTTACAAAACAGTTTACGAGTTCTACAAAGGTTTGCAAGTGAAATAAGAAAACCTGCAATTTGACCTGACGGTATTATCTTTGATAGTGAAATATGTACATAGTATACGTTTAAAATGTTAATGGTTTATTATCATTTTATTAATTCGTTTTGGACATTTTTGGAGGCTAATGAAGAACACTTTATTTAGTCTGTGCAGAACACAAAAGATTGGAAATACAACTATTTAACTATTTAAAACAAATATTATACTAACGTAATTTATTCCTTTTTATCGATTCCAATAGCATTTTTTAAAGTAATACTTATTGTAAAGCATTAGTTTTTATTTTGTATACTTCGTAATGCATATTGTTCCATACGATACCGTAGTGATGAATGTAAATAACCATTATGTCAATGGTTCTTTCTTGATTCTTAATTTTGGCCGACTATTGATTATGTACAGAAAAATATGACTATACTATTATTTGTATTCACCGATCGTTTTATAAAATGTGTAATTCATCATAAAAAGAAGTTAATAGTACTACTTTATAAGTGACACTTCTAAGGCACTATTCAAGAGGGTCGCACAATTCTTAATAACATTAATTAGTGAGTTGTATTTAATTAACTAGATTATTATAGCGGAAACACTGTCATCCTTTATCGTTCCGCATGGTGGCAGTTAGTTATATCTCAACTGCTGCTAATCTTCTCTCTCAATAGATTAGTTTTAGATCCTCGTTTCTTCTTTGTTGAACAAAATAAACGATATTGCAAAGTAAATATCTAGATGTACATATTATTATTCAGAAATTGTACTACTGTACGTCTAAATATGTATGATAATTAGCGAAATTAGGTATAAATAACTACATTGACTAGGTAGTGAATTGTTTATTTATCTAAATATTTTAACAGGACGAAGTTTTTGTCTGAAAGGCATTCGACAAAATGCTGGCGGAAACGCTAGAACTGGAATGAATGGACGAGTGAGTAGAGTATCTGACCTGATGACGTCATCGCCCTTCAGCCTGGCAGGTCACGACTATATGAAGAGTTATGACGTCACTACTTTAACTTACGAAACCTTCGTTGGCAGTGAGAAACATCGGATCCAACCAGCTATGCTGAATGTGTTATTGTTTTATTATAATATACAGTACTCTAAAAGAATGGAGGGTTTACCATGTAAATATGAACGTAAATGTGAGGTTTACCATTAAATAACTTAGTTTTACTACAAAACTATTTGCGAATAACGCATATTAAACTGATATAATACAAATTTTTCAAGGTTATGTATGAAAAAGGTATAGATTCCAATCTTTGAAACATTGTGTTCTAGAATTTAACGTAGGAAAATGTCCAAAAAACCTATGGCCTTTCAAAAAGGTACGCAGTACCTCTGATGCAACCATAAAATCTAAGAGAACTTTGATCAATGTCTAAATCGAACACAAGGAGCATCACTCCTCTATGGCAAGATCCCTGTACAATCTGGTGTAACTTTTTTTTTCTACGTGGTAGATTAGGCCTACTGTACGGTAAGTGATTTATATTGTCACTCGGTTTTTGTAGACAAAATACCTGTCTATATTGATTTATTATGATTTGTGTTCGTTAAATATTGAATCAGACGTGAAAATTTCAGAAAAATAATACATTAATATCATTGGCATTTTACAAATGTGTAAAATGGTATGTCGTGAAATCAGTTATGTCTGGTCGTTGCTAGAATTAAATATCCAGTTTATGAACTTTTTATTGCATTTAGTTAAACACGCATGTAATAACGTTTTATAAATAAAATAAATGTTATTTTAAGTCAAAGATTTGAATTGCAAAACGTAACTGGAGAAGAGTAGATTCTGATAAGATATTACATATCTGAATCCAGATAAATCTAAAACGACATCAGAGTGCGAATAAAGTCCAGGAGATATTTGCTGGAGAAACATTTAAGGGCATTCACGACTCTCCGTAATTGAATTGTTGAACTGCTGAGAGGGTGGTGCTGATAAGACACCCCTGCACACCCCACCCACCCACACAACACGAAGCAGTTGTGGGTAAGGGTGAGGGGCACCCCCAGCAGGTGTTTTCCCACATCTCTGCCGCCGCGGCGGAACTACGCACGGTCCTCACACGTCCGGTTCTACCGGTTATTACCGTGCGTCTACCTCGTACCAGTAGGTCGGCGCGTAATGGTGGCCACTCGGTTAGTCGTCCATGGCGAGTCATCTAGCAGAACACGCGACGGAAACTCCTACAGGCCAGTTCCCGCCGACGCGGGACGACACCACGCAACAATGTGGCGACGAAATTCCTCTCCCTTGACTTTAATCGCGTTCGGAATGTCAGAGAGGTGAGTCACTAAAGGCACGCAGAGATCGTCCCTGACAAGAACAGTGGCGTAGCCAGTTTGGGGTTACAACCCCCCCCCCCTCATGAGGTCTCTATTGGAGGCACAAAATTAATTGAAGAGAAAAAATAGAAAAGATGACACATCACCGATCAAGCATTTGCCCACTAGGTAATTTACATTGGACATAACTTACAATAATGACTTTTTTCTGGGATTGTTCATTGTCCAAATGCATATACACCTGGTATACATATCCTTTTAACTATGCTACTCCTCAAAACTCATGATTTTATGTTCTGATCATGGTGTCTTCTGCAAGAATATTTGAAAAAGACAGCATAGTTTAAGTTTGACTGAAATTTTCAAATGACTTCGAGAAATTATAATGGCATAAATGAATTATGATTTAAGAATTTAAAAATTATGCAATTTTCCCAGAATCAGGCGTGGATCGCGTAACAAATTTCCAACTAGATCAAGGAACAAATCAGCTAAATAGTTCAGCACTGGTTTTGATGAAACAAAAGCAACGATGCAAATATTCCAAATTTTCGTTTACTCTACCATGAATGAAAGCTATTTGTTCTTTAAGGCATATTCAGGAGATGGGTAGCTCATATTTTGCAATGAAATTAAGCATCGAACGACCATGAAATCTTAAATGGGAGGCCTGGGCTAAATGATATAATGTTTAGCTTCCACTCTGTAGGGTACGCAAACTAGTGGTATTTTTACGTATAACGTTGTCCATATGAAACTTTTGTCCAATCAAGGTGCGTTTCGGGCGTGAAGTTGCCTCATTTGGCTGATTGATCTTAAATTGTGTACATAAACACTAAACTCAAAACAATTGTGTTATCTATTTTCTTCCACACAGCGATCGCATCGAAGTCTCCATTATTCATTGACGAAGAAAAGTTTGCGACGAAGAAAAAACATTATCTTGTATTTCGAATTATGCCAATAATGTTATTTGTTGGTAAAATTTTCAGAAACGATTTGTCTACTTTCGGAAATTTCAGTGGCTTGACCACACTAGCAAGAATTTCTAAATCATTTACGCCACTACTTCTTGAAACTTATATTTTCCTGCATTTACCACATTAAATACTGCGTAAAGTTAACGTTTATATTTCTGCATTCTTCATCTCAATCAATATTTTCTTTCTTTGTCTATGATCTAAAAATGTTTGCTTTGAAATTCAAAAGCTACAGGGAGGTTTTGTTCTTGTTGTAGATTACTAGAGATCCAATAGACTTAAAAATTTGTACAAGTCCACATCAAATATACAAGGTATTGAAATGAACAGGATCTGTTAGAAATGATATAGATAGATGCCTGGTTCAAATGCTGAAATGCTAGAAATGCCGTCTGGTTATAGCCTGAAAACTTGTTAACAAGTGTTGTAGAGTAGAAAAGAAAAAAATGACGCGTTTATTTTAACTCATAAAACTTATTAATAGTGAAAACATTTGATCTAAAATGGCTTATTACATTTTCTAAACACTTACTTTTACACTTCATATAAAAATATTGTTCGGTTTTATGTTATAATTTAAAAATTATAATACTTTGCAATGTTAATAAGTTATACTGTACGGAAATAAATGTACTATGCAATACAATTAGTTTTTTACGTATTATTTCAGAAAGCAAAATGAAATATTCTCTTATTTGTATAAATAATAAGTGATGGTAATGTATATTAAATTAAGTTATAAAATAATACGGAAATCCTCATTACGAAGTTTATAGTGTAAGCAATAAACACAATTGTGTTGTAAGTGTTAAACATGCTTGTATAAATGTTTGAATCTTAAATGCCAGTCTTCTCGAGGTTTGAATTCTAGAGCGTACAATTAAAAGTCTTCAAGCCGAGGAGCCCTGGGGAGCGCCAAACGCAGAAGGGGTGGGATTGTTGGGGAGAAGGGGAGGGGAGAGGGAAGTCGACTTCGACCTTGACCAAGATACGGAAGCCTTTTTATGCCTTGTCTTTACGATATCAGATTGAAGGACTTTCAAAACTGTTTCACTTTGGTGAAAAACACGACTTGACCTATTTTAAACTGGACTTTACTTATTTCGAAGATGCTACTACTATCAGTTACTGAGAACTGATTATATTCTTTTCCTTGTTGAAATCGAAATTCTTCATTTCATTAAGTCAAAAGTTAACTTCCTTATATTCTGAAGACTTGCTATGCCATCTCTATTTATTTTCTTTTTGCTCCTACTTGAATATAGCTAATTCTAGTACTAAATAGTACTATTGTACTACGGTTTTTATAGTAGTGTGTATAGTATTACACAGTCAATAGGAGGAGCAATGTATTCTAAAAATAGTAGGGCCGGCATTTTATCTCTGCAGATAAGAATCAAAGTAAATACAGTCTCGGCGGATTTCAACTTTGTACTTTATTCGAGTAGTTTGAAAAGTCAATTAGTTCTTTATAGTAGTGCTTCTATTTTTAAACACAATTCAATCGCATTTTGATCAAAATTATCGGCATGTGTATCTAATTTAGCCAAAAGCTTCGTAAAACGTCTAAATATACTTGCACAATTAGTGTCTCAGCCGTGTATAACAGTTTTCGGACAAACATAAACTTCCGTAGACTCAAAATCCCATTCTCACCTGATGTCTTCCTTGCAAATTAGGCCATTACAGTCACTCTTCAACTGAAAAGGTGGTGGTTTGAAGACGTTGCGAGGGAGCGACAAGACATGACGAAGTAACATTTCATGGTCAAACCGTTTTCAACGAAAACTGCTATTGGTGAAATATTTTCGCATCAAAAGGGAACCACTTACAAAATCTAATTTCAAACTGCTTATTTAACTCTAGACCATTTTAATTTATTTACTTTTGAAACATGCCTGTTATTTGTTTATTAATCTAAAAACAATGTCTTATACTAATGAACAGAAAATGTCCTGTTATTAGTAAATAAATATTGTTGAGATATCCGAATATTTTTGTATTCCCTTTTACAGAGTATTTGTTTACACATTTTCACCCTCTTGTACAGATTGATGTTTAAGAATGTGTTTGTGGATTTACATTTCTTAAGTTTGTAATTTTATTTGCCGGACTTTTCGGATGTATTGCTTTTGAAAACATAGGCTTGTGCCATATTTAGCACTTTGGACCACAGTGAAAATTAAGCATAGTGTTGTATGTGCCATATATGGCACAATGGGAATCAGCAGAGCCACAGATAGCAGATATGTCATTGAAAATTTACATGAAAATACAGACAAGTATTTGAGTTACCAATTCAAGGTCTATTATAAGGTCTCACTCAAGAAAAAAGTTGATTTTGTGGTTGGAAACTGTTTAATAGCCAACAAAGCCGTTTTGATCCTTTTTTATTCATAAGTGAACGTTGAAGTTCTCGTAAAAATCTTTTCTTGCACAAAGGGTGCTTAAATTTTTGCCTCTCCTCTGTGAAGACCGCGCAACTTTACACAGTGTTATAAGGCTATATTAATTATTTCTTATTCAGTAACCATCATACGCATACATTGGGGGGGACAGTTCGTGGAGGGTGTCAAAACAAATCTTAAATGTAAGCATGGACTGAGTGATACCTCATTTAAACAGCTTAAATGCCACAGACCGCATCTCAAAAGGTTGATCGACACAGAAATGGTGGCATGAAGAATAAAACAAGTAACTGACTAATATTGATGAATTTCTGTTTCTGTGGTTTTCCCGGCTACATCTTATCACTTAAACGGGCCTTGTTGACATGCCTTATCACTCAGAATTATCAATGTTTAGACAAAAGACTTTATTTGTCTATTGGGTGTTAAAGCTTGATGCATTAAAACTACAAAAATACAACAATGCAATTTTTTTAATGTTCCTAATTAATAACAGCTGATTAGTCTTTTATAATGAATTGTGAGATTTTCTTCATAATAATTTAAAACTGTCCAGGTTTAATTCATAAAGCTTTAACACCCAATAGACAAATAAAGTCTTTAGTCTAAACATTGACAACTCTGAGTGATAAGGTATGTCAACAAGGCCTGTGTAAGTGATAAGGTATGTCAGGGGAAAACCACAAAAACAGAAATTCACCAATAGTAGTACCGTCAGTTACTTGTTTTCATCTACATGCCGCCATTTTTTGATTCGATCAACCTTTTTAAATGCGGTTTGTGGCATTCAGCTCTACTAAGTTCTTTAATATGATGTATCACAGGACCCATGCCCTCATTTAAGATTTCTATAACACCCTCCACGGGCTGTCCACCCAATGTATGCGTATGATGGTTATTGCATAAAAATGTAGTTGATATAGCCTCATATCACTGTTCATAGTTTATATATTACATCTGCAACGGTAAAAAAAATAAAAATGCGTTTCCATACTTCCAAACACACTGCATGACATTGAATACTGTATCTGAGTAGAAAAGTAAGTTCAGGTATGTGCCATATAAGGCACTTTGGTTGTTCATCTCATTTAGAGATCATTATTATCCATTGCTGATTACACGTTTACATATACTTATTCTTTTTTACGGATTGACTTTTTGAATGATTTTTATTCGTTGACGGATCTTTATCTTGTTACGTACTACGTAATACTGTTTAATAGTCACGTGGCGAGTTTTAACATTGGTGACTTCTTTGGGATTGTCAGAAAACTACCCAAATCCAATGTGATAGTGGAAAAGCCTGCTGATACTGAACAAAGCGTTACAACAAAGCTGAAGAGAGCCAGCAGTGTGATGTGGACGGTGGCCAAATACCGTATAATAAACTCGTGGCGAGTTTTAATATTGGTGACTTCATTGGGATTGTCAGAAAACTACCCAAAACCAATGTGAAAGTGGAAAAGCCTGCTGATACTGAACAAAGCGTTACAACAAAGCTGAAGAGAGCCAGCAGTGTGATGTGGACGGTGGCCAAATACCGTATAATAAACTCGTGGCGAGTTTTAATATTGGTGACTTCATTGGGATTGTCAGAAAACTACCCAAAACCAATGTGAAAGTGGAAAAGCCTGATGATAGCGAACAAAGCGTTACAACAAAGCTGAAGAGAGCCAGCAGTGTGATGTGGACGGTGGCCAAATACCGTATAATAAACTCGTGGCGAGTTTTAACATTGGTTACTTTTTGGATTGTCAGAAAACTACCCAAATCCAATGTGATAGTGGAAAAGCCTGCTGATGCTGAACAAAGCGTTACAACAAAGCTGAAGAGAGGCAGCAGTGTGACGTGGACGGTGGCCAAATACCGTATAATTTTTAACATTGGTGACTTCATTGGGATTGTCAGAAAACTACCCAAAACCAATGTGAAAGTGGAAAAGCCTGCTGATAGCGAACAAAGCGTTCCAACAAAGCTGAAGAGAGCCAGCAGTGTGATGTGGACGGTGGCCAAATACCGTATAATAGCCTCGTGGCGAGTTTTAACATTGACGTTGCTGTTCTGGTCGAAAGCGCTTGAAGTATAAAATCACTTTAACGCCTGTGAACATTGAACAAGCTGTTGGCCACCTATTAGAATCGTATTGAACAGTAAATGGCTCTCATTCAGCGATTTGTAAAGCATCGACACTTCAGTTATTCAATGGAAACTCGGGCCCGGAGCACAATCAGGATGGCACCTCGGGCCGAAGTTCTTTAACAGCAATTATAATTCCCTCTCCAGTGCCGGATTGAAGCGAGTAATGGAATTATGCGGAGTTTGTGAATTCCCCGGACCGGAGGGAAGGGGTTAGGAGGGAAAGGGATGGGGATTGGGAGGGGGTATTGTGTTGGTGTCAATTGCACTCGGTCACTCTGGGGAGATACGATGGCCGCCATTTTCCTACCTATTGTCCCGGTTTTGTTTTTCTCGTTTTTTCCGTCAATTTCAATGTGGGACTGAAACGTGCGAACAATAAACAAGCGGGAAATTGTTAAATGATTAGACACGACGCTAGTACAGTAATAATACATCAAATGTGGGGCTGAAACGTGCGAACAATAAACAAGCGGGAAATTGTTAAATGATTAGACACGACGCTAGTACAGTAATAATACATCAAATGTGGGGCTGAAACGTGCGAACAATAAACAAGCGGGAAATTGTTAAATGATTAGACACGACGCTAGTACAGTAATAATACATCAAATGTGGGGCTGAAACGTGCGAACAATAAACAAGCGGGAAATTGTTAAATGATTAGACACGACGCTAGTACACATAATACATCAAATGTGGGGCTGAAACGTGCGAACAATAAACAAGCGGGAAATTGTTAAATGATTAGACACGACGCTAGTACAGTAATGACAGCATCGAGTAAATGTGGGGCTGAAACGTGCGAACAATAAACAAGCGGGAAATTGTTAAATGATTAGACACGACGCTAGTACAGTAATAATACATCAAATGACATGTACAAATTCATAGTACGAGTAAATGTGGGGCTGAAACGTGCGAACAATAAACAAGCGGGAAATTGTTAAATGATTAGACACGACGCTAGTACAGTAATAATACATCAAATGACATGTACAAATTCGCTATTAACCTTAACCAACACATAGTACGAGTAAATGTGGGGCTGAAACGTGCGAACAATAAACAAGAGGGAAATTGTTAAATGATTAGACACGACGCTAGTACAGTAATAATACATCAAATGACATGTACAAATTCGCTATTAACCTTAACCAACACATAGTACGAGTAAATGTGGGGCTGAAACGTGCGAACAATAAACAAGCGGGAAATTGTTAAATGATTAGACACGACGCTAGTACAGTAATAATACATCAAATGACAAATACAAATTCGCTATTAACTCCAACACATAGTACGAGTAAAAGAGGTTAGAAGAATATAGACATAGAAGAAGAATATTATACTCGTGATTCCACAGAGGTTTGTATTGAATTATTCATCACTCATCTCGTTAAATATTTACAAACTCGGTTCAACCAAGTATTATGTTTTTGGCTGACCAATTAAAGTTAGATCGTAAAGTGAACTACATAAGCAATCTTAACTTTTATATTGCATGTACATCCAATGTCTTTAGAAAGAGAAAGAGGTTGCGATGACTGAGAAGCCTAAAAAGAATAATCTTCCCGGTACTGGATTTTGATACGAAAAGATGAAAAAAATGTGTTGTATTAAACTAAGCTAAAGGAATATAATAAATTTATTTATTATGTTTTATTTAACCTTACGCGTATCAGTCTTATCAAATTTGTACATTTTTCAATATCCTTTTTAGGTTTTGTTATGATAAAAATAAACATAATATTGAAGGAATAATATGATTCGGGCATTTCCAATTGTAATATGATACAAAAGTGCAAGAATGCACTGCCATTAACGTGATTTTACATTTCATCTAGTGTTCTACTATCGCTGGTGCATGTACGAGTATAACGTGTTGTTTATGCTCTAGACTTGCAATGACATTGGTTGCGTTCTATCTAATCCGAACTTCATTCAGGTTATAAGTAGCACTTTTGTGAGTGCCGTAATTTTCATTTTAAGTGCATGTTTATATATTAGGCGTTTTTACACATGTAGAAGAATGTAGATTTCAGCCCTTGAAACTTTGTGTTGTGCTTTTTGTAACACATAACGATTGCAAATATCCAAAATCCTACCAATTCCTATTTTAACATAATTTTAAACACTCCATTGTCAATAACAAACTTTAAACAAAAAAACAGAAAATTGTTAGTGTTGCTTCCAAAATATGTATATTGTCAAATTTTCCTTAAAACAGAAGTAAATTTGTTAGATCATAGTTTTATCACGAACTTTTATTTTTGAACCAGACTTAGTTTAGTAACCAATTGGAAAAATTGGAAGTTGACAATTAATTGTCTTCACACACACTTTGTTTAATATTTGGATAGTGCAGAGTTTTAGTCTGGAAATAGTAGGTTTAACAAGCCTAGGATTTGTTATAAATTAGGGCATTGCAATTAACAGAATTGTTTTACAATGGACAATTCAACAATAATCGATATGTTCACATTACTAGTTTTGCTACATAAATTCAGTGGATGTATTAATTACAATTTTAAGACACCAAAACACGACAGAACAAGCTCATAACTGTTACCTACTGTCGGTAGTTTCAAACATTAAAGGGGCGTGATTACTTTTACATAGAGAACAGTATCCTATTACAAAGCGGAACAAGATCACAAGGCAGCGACTTAAAAAAGCGGGAACGCGTGCTCAGTTTTTCTCTGTGCCGAGTGTTTACTACTCTGTGATCAGCTGTTTGTCGCGCTCTAATCAATGCACGCGACACATGTAGCAACAGCTGCGCCTGTTTGTCATCAGCTTCTGTTCTATTCTACGTTTGATGTATCGCGATGTACCGCTCCCTCCGCCCGCACCGCACACACTCATTCATTATTTATCTCTTAGCTAAGACCGACGTTTTCTCGAAACTGTAATCAGTAGGAGTTCCGAGAAAGCGTCTTATTTAAATTCTGAACGATCACCTTATTTTTTCACAATGTGTGTATAAGTTGAAAATGCCATATGTATAGCTTACTATCTATATATATAAAAATGAAACTGTTCGTGTGTAACAGCATCACTCACAAACGGCTGGACGGATTCGCCTAATTTTTTTTTTAATTTGTTCGTCTTGATCTGTAGAAGGTTATAGGATACTTTTTATCCCTTTCCCGATTCAGGATTCCGCCCCACAGGTTACAGAAATGCCCGTAAGAAATAAGAAATGCATTGCAGCAAACATATGTTATTAAGTGAAAGAGTCTTTTCAAATTTTTAATCAGCTGTTCTTTGTAAACATATATAATGCGACAAAAAATATATTTATATATAAATTTCTTTACACTTATAGTTTTAAAGCATAGAGTAAGCTTAAGAGAAACGACAAATTTTGTTTAAACTGTTTCTGCAATCATAATATATAAAAATGAATGTTTGTGTGTTTGTCCTTTATAGACTCAGAAACTATTGGACCGATCACTATGAAAATTTGTATTTTTCTATGTAGAAGGTTTATACGCAATGCCCATTGATGTAACTAACCACCAGGCTGTACTGCAAGATATAAAAGTTATCAAAGCGCCTGCACATTATAAACTGCAATTACAACACAGTAGTTACGTATATTAAAATATCCAAACACTATTTGAAGGCAAAGAAATATACGGGCAAAGCTTAAGAGACGCGTGCGAAGCCGCGGGAAACAGCTAGTAATGGATTAAGTGCGAAATAACTTTACATTTTTTTGTATAAACTATTAGACTCGACTGTAGTGGTTGCCATCTTGATATAGCCCCATAAAAACAATGCAAACATACAGTTTGCGACGTTATTTTTGTCGTAGAATTATAGGAGGTTTCTCATTTTAAATATTTAATTAATACACATCCAAACGAAGTTTTTAACTTTTCTATATTTAATTTGTTATTTCGAAAAAATCTTAAAACTTTTTTACTTTATTATTTCAATACCAAAGAGATCTTAAAAAATGAGACATGGCGTTATGATCAAAAATGAGGCGTAAAAGATCATAAGGTTTAACATTGTTCTCATGTGGAAAAATGTCAAGGTCATTTCAATACAGCTTTATGTCTCGCCCTTTTCATGACTCAAAGATACTTTTTAGCACCAATACAAAGGATACACAATACCCTTACATGCTCTCTTGTGCCAAGACCCACAAAATTTACATGTTAACGGCACGGCAATTTACATGAAGTAGTTTTGGCACGTGTCGTTTTTTTAAAATCTTCGAATTATTTTCAGTACACATGGCTAACGAAAGATCATCTTTGCTAATGTTAAACGATAACACACAGTTACAGGGATTGTAAGAGACATGTGTAGGTAACTGGACTAAAATTGTTGTTAATTTGTAAATTTAAATTAATGTTCTCGGATGGGCGTCATACCTCAAATTAGTTTTAAACACATAATTGGGCAGGCGACCTTTTAAGACCAAACTGAAGGTTTATTATTGTTGTTCATTTCCTTTATGATCAAATATAGCTTATATTTGAGCGAATTCAATTTGCGTAACTCCTCTTTAAATATTTATATAAAGGAAAAGTATAAATGAATAACATGTATAGCTGGAGGCAACGTTAAGATAAAAATGCAGAACAAGCCTTCATTAATAATTGTTACCTCAAAAAAAGAACAGCGAACTTTGATTTATATCTTTGATGGAGGTAACATTATTCTTAATAACCCGGCATTCTTATGGTATTTACATTCACTCGTTTGTGGCATTTCATTGCAAATTTGTCTACAACGATGACAACTTTAATTGAAAATTTGCCTTTTCGAATCGTTAAATACAGCTTACGAATTGGTTTAATCTTATAAATGAAAATTAACCACTAAATTTGTTCTTAAACCGTAATATTGAGAAGCCCTGGACCAATTTGGCTAATTCATTTTGTAAAATATTCGGTAAAATGAGAGAAATGTTTATGTAAAGAGAAAGATTGCAAAAGTTACTTGGAATATTTTGGAATTCCGATAATTTTGTAATGTTTATGTTTGATAGTCCAAATTTAACTGATAATAAACTAGTTTGAAAAAGTGGCTGATATACATGTTTACGTTTACATTTGATAAAACGTTAAGTTTACAGTGCTTGATCAGTATTGCAATATAGATCAGAGTGGAAGTTAATATCTAACCTTTGCTTCAGATTGCGCCAGTGACGAATTTAAAATATATAATACGCTGTAAATATTGTTTGAACACTGTTAACCAACCATAATGCACAAAGCTGTCATAAGGTACTCCAAACTTGTGAGCTTTCTAGGCATTGTTATATGGCATTTTAACAGTGGCTTAAGGAAACATTGTGAAGTGAATAATAACACGCCTCAACGATCCATTCTACCCAGACTAGAGTCCGAAAACAACAGGATTTCTATAACGCAAAAGCTTAGAAACGATTATTGTGAAATGTTAAATTAAATTAATACGGATTTTCCCCTTATGCCGGAAATGTGTAGGAGTTAGGTAGGATTTCCCTCTAGACCGTAATAGTTCTCAGTCCTAAGTATGTATACTTTTCCTCATGAGGTTAAGAATGCCAACTCAACTATAGCATTAGAAATATTCTAGACAATAGTAGATTACAAGAGTCGGAAGTCGACACTTTTTGACCGAAGTAGAGTTCCGAGAGCTACATACTTTTCTAGGTTTTTGATCAAACTAATAAGGCACCGATCAAAACAATTGTTGTACCGTTCATAAGAACGGTCAGAAGTAGAATCTTTAAACCAAAGTAAACTTCTAAGTCCTAAGTGTATATATTTCATTACTTCGTCGATGCAATAAGACAAACGCTACTATGACACTGTAAATATCTTACATCGGAGGTATATGACAAGGGCTAAATGTAAACATCATTTTGACCGAAGTAGGGTTCCGAGAACCTATGTATTTGTATTTTATTGATCGGGACAATAAGGAACAGTTGCTCTCTTAAAAGTGAAGAGTTGATATTAAAACAGCTTTTTCTGCATGATCGCGGGGTCATCGCTGAACGAGATAATCTTGATAAATCTACACCTAAAATCTTGGTTGCGTGACCTTCGAGGCTGACATTTGAACTTCAACAGGTGGAATAAAAATACCACCAAATGTGCTGAGGCTACGGGGCTAGGTGTGGGAAATTAAGTGAATAAAACAGCCAAGACTCAGTGTTGTAGATACCAATGACCATCCTGTCATTATTTTCCTATGCGATTTATACCACTAGGCCTACACATAACTTTTCACTTATGACGCTGATAATTCAAGATATTTAAACATTTAACATGTGTTGTTCCTGAAAAATATCAAAAACCACTTCAATACATTTGGCAAATCCACATTTTGGATTTGATTCACTCATACTCAGTACCACGTTAAGGTTACACTTATTAAGACCACTTGTAAGCGTGTATGACTACAACTGGAAGTTGTAATTGCAATGAATTAAAGTCATAATGGAATAAAGTCGGATATAAGATTAATGCCAATCTGCGCACTACATGGCACTTCACTATTAATTAAGATACTAATTGGATTAATTATCATCTCACATGCTAAACCCGTACCCAGCGACAATAACGCCTCAACTGGGCTTGTGTACAGTGTATGAAATATAACTCACAGGTCTAAAATTTGTAAATAGGTTTTCAAACAAAGATTTTAAGTATAACCTTCGTTGAAAATTTACTATATGTACTTGGGAGAATGAGTATGGTTAATAATGAATTGTTTTTACGGTACTAAGATATGGTCATAATAGTTTTCACCTTCTTGCAATACCAATTTTCTTGACTGATAAAACGGGGATTTCTCCAGATAGATCTCAAACCCCATTTTAATGTTTGTACAAAATGAGTTTGCTCGAAAACAATATTTTTTACTAATAATCCTAATTATATTATTTATTCATAGATATTTGCTTCACATTGTTTCCTATTATCCTAGCAAGTGACTCCTCAAATATAGGTATTATAAAAAGAGGAATGGCACAAAATAGAAGCCTCTAATGTTACTCTATCAAATTTGGTGGCTAATTAAAGTTAGAATTGTTTTATAAAACCCAAATTTAAGTTACATTTAAAGTAATTGTTACACAGATGAAACATTCACTTTATTTTGAGAACTTACGACATCAAATCGTACACCAAGTTATGAAAAGAATCAACAACCATGAATAAGATAGCATTTATTAGGTTTTGTTATGTCTGATCGAAGTCCAATAAGAAGTCCTGGGAATACCAATGGCTGGTTTTTCCATGTTATCTATTATTGGTTACTAGTTAGTATCTGAGACACGTTTATACCAACTAATGTGTTACGTTTGATTGTTACATTGAATGTAATAACAATGGCTATATCAAATGAAGATAAAAATAGAAATAATATTGTTTTATGGTTTTACTTATGTAAAGAAGTCCATGATAGCCATTTCAATCATCTCAAAAAATGTATTAAAAGATTCATAGTGAAAAGTGTTTACCATTTTTTCTTTACAAAATTATTCTCAAGTGATGGAGATTTATCAAACATTTTAACTTTACTTAGCAACCAAATTAGATAGAGTAACATTAAAGACCTCTAGTATGAGCCATTATTCTTTGTTATAATACCCAAATGATGTGTCACTTATTAGGGGTACCTATTTAAAACTGTTACTAACCCCCAAAGAACCCAATTTTCAAAACATTTATATAAAAAAGAAAAATCCTCTTAGTTGGTCAAACAAACATATCCCAGTAAAACACTTCATGTGTATTCAAAAGAAAATTAATAGGATGGTGGGGCTATTAAAAGACATTGTATATTCATTTAATGTTTCACTCTTTATTATTTTACACATAATGTAATTTTTGTTTGTTACATTTGAACCTTGGGCATGACTAAACTATGTGGCATCTAATAAATTATTGTTAAGGTGTAGTCTTAACAATAAAAAAGGCAACTAAAACCCATCCGTGAATAATTCCACCCAAAAAGTATGGAAGAATAGTTAAAATTGTGAATTATTCACGTACATTCTTCAATAGACGCCGTACTTACAAATCCAGAACGTTCTAAATGCCCAGTTAAAGCATCGTACATTATGAAAGAACTTTTAGAATAGCTTGTAAGCACCGCTGTGTGTTGGACGGACATAATGAAATTTTATGACGGGCACCCCTGAGGACGGTAAATGGACTGACAAAAAGCCCCAGTGCGGCGTAGTGACGCCGTTATAACGGGCTTCCTGCATGCATAAATGCCAAGCGGTTTTTGGTAAACAGCTGGAATGGTTTTGGAGGTTAAGTTTTATCTGGTAGGTCGAGAATGAGTATCCAATCTATAACTGAACTCTGCAATAGGTGGAATACTTTATAATAGAATACTTATGGGCAGGGACTCACTCAGTTTGGTGGTGGTGGTGGGGGGGGGGGAAGATGGCTATGGGACTGTGAAAGGATACAGACTCTCCATCAAGATTTTAAATTTGAAGCAGATTGAAGAAACCAAATTGCATTTCTTATGTGCTTAAAATACCATTATTAATATTAATTTTAAAAATATAACTAATCCTTTATTTGAATCAAAATTAACGTTAATTTAAGGTCGTTGACAAAGTGTCCCATTGATCTTGTACTGAAAAGACCTTTAGTTTTACCCGTAAAAACAATGCTTAACCGTAGAATTATGGGATTAGATTTATTTCAAGTGTATAACTAATACACATCCAAACGCAATTTACACATATTATACATCGTGTGCACAAATTTTTCACTATTTAATCAATAGAGTGCAAATTTTTCTATATTTTTTACAGTGACGAATATAAAATAAACCACAAAATGTGTTTGCATGCGTATTAAATAAATCTTTAAAATGAGACATCCACCATTACTCTAAGTACGGATGTAAATGTATTTGAGGTTTAACATTTTTCCTGCTTAACATTATTTTTGGAGGGGGGGTTATAAAATCAAGATGGCCGCCAGTCAAACTAGCACTTCATGTTTTTTAATACATTGAACTATTATTAAGAAGGGTAGATGTAATTTTAAAGTAATTCAAGAATTTCCAGGAAAATAATACTGCGTATTATTTTTATTTACTTACATAACACAATTTCTTAGAAGGCCTATAATAACAAGGTATGAATGAGTTAAAATATCATATGATTGTGCTCAGGTTTTTTAAAATAGAATTTATAATGCGTTGCCATAATATGTAAAAAAGCTCGCTACTTCTTAGTAAAACCCCATGGGGTAACATACACCATTACCGAACTCAGTGTTGCCTATATATATATATATATATATATATAGAATCCTCAAGCAAAATTTAGAGTCCGTAGGTCAGTTCGTTCTCGAGATATCGGACAGACAGACAGAAATTACATTTGTAATTTGTTAAAATTAAATTACATAGCACCTCGAATGACGCTCAGCGAATAATTGTCTAAGAATGGGTAAAACAATAACAAGTATATTTCTTCACGGTTTACCATCAATGCCCTAAATAGAGTTATTCATTGGATTTTATAGGAACCGAAGTCTAGAAAATGAAAGAATTATTGTACTGACTCAATATTCAATCCGTAACCCAAGAGATTCAATGTGTGAGGAATTAATTAATTAACGACAATGCTCCAGTATGAACGTTGTAAATCTGTTAATCACAAAGTTTAGTCCACTCGGTAATTTATTAATATTAGTTAGGAAGGCTACTTTACTTAATATCATGTATAATTTATCTTTAACAATCTCGTGCTCCGTTTTATAAACACAACCACCATTAATCAAGTATATATTTCAACTATCTGCAATTATTGATAAAATATTGGATTACAACTAAATTTCAAAGTCAAATCTCAGTACGAATACTTTATAAATAAAATGTGAACAATATGCAAATGGTACAATATTGAACGTTACTTTTAAAGCTTTATAGAAACTGTGGCCAAGTAAATCAAGCTCTTGAACTTTATGAAACCACTAAGATGCTACAATGTTCGGTGGCGGGGAACAACTTCACGCTGGATCAAGAACTATTCAAATAGTTCCTGGAAGTGCAACAGTCAATGATGGGGTGTAGTGGTTTGAATCTACTCGTTGATATGAATTATCGGTTAAATTGGTGCAATCTATATTGGTTTGTTATTTTTTTATTTCTGACTATGACTTTCCTGGATACAGTAAAAAACATGACTGCACGTAGAATAGTTTAAAACATTTAAGGTAATGATTTGGAAATACTTCCAAGCCAGGAATAACGAATTACTGAGCAGAATTGAATATTTAAAGTCATGTCAAGAACCAGCATCAAAGCTCGTACTACAGAAAGTTACGGAGTTGCATGTAAATTATTGGCTAAGCATCTGCGAAGCCCATCATTACTCGAGGTGCAAGGAAATTGCATTTCTGTCTGTCTGTCTGTCTGTATTCCTTCTACCTGTCGGCTATCCTCACGATATCTCAAAAACAAACTGGCCTAAAAGACTAGAAATTTTGCAGAAACCTTCATTCCCGTACAGGCAACAATGAGTTCGATGATGGTCCATGTTACTGTGATTCGGCTGAGTGTTAGCAAATATTTTTACTTTGGTCTTATGGGGAACCAAGATGGAAACAAAATAAATAGCTGAATAAATACACTTGAAAACAAACTGAATTTAAGCAAATGATATTTTAACATGATACATTTTCAACAAGTAGGCTAACTAGCCTAACACGCAGAACATCTTTTGGCCAATCGTATGTAATTTAGACTTTTATTATTCAAAAACCAACTTAATGAACAAAAGTGTGTATGTATTATGCAGCAAGATACCTCGAGACAGATTTATTCTGTGGGCTTTACATTTTGCATGAAACCTGATTACTACAAATACAAGAATGAATTGTCTATGGGGCATGTCCAACCGTCAAATTCGGTAGAGTGTTATTAAGGATTATCCACTAAGGAGACTGACAATTTTCTTGTTTCTACCAGAAAAAAAAACAAATTTCTTTTCTGTATGGTTGACTGCCTGTCTATCTGTCCGCAGAACATCTCGAGAATGTAATGTGCTACAGACTGAACTTTAGCATGCAACTTGAGCGAAACCTGTTCCTCAAAGAAATAGCATGTTTAATCAATTACGACGAAAAAGTAGTTATTTCAATTAAATATTGTTATGGTAAATAAAAAGTATCAAAATGAGGAAATGTATCACACGAAGTTAAAGTCATACCATAACCAACCACTGAAACCGAAACAGCTCTTGTTTGAACTCGGCACGGTTTATACCCTTCATGAGGCAACGAAAACGTAGTTTTATTTTAGTAAGGCAGTTCAACGCGCAAAAAGGTAGAATAAAAATAATAAAAACCCCATTGCTCTTCTTAAACAGGTTTGAACATTCGTATCGCATGTTTATTGAGAAACGTGTGATTCAAAGCACGCATTGACATCCTAAGCATGTTACTGTGCACAATTGAATATGTAAGTCATGACAGATCATGTCAAGAACCAGCATCAGAGCTCGTACTCCAGCTGATGAGATAGTAGAATCCTTGGTATGGTCACGCACCATTCTCGCTCCTTTCTTGGAACTCTTATCATGACTTCTACGACACTGAGAGAACTACGCAAGCCTGTGCATTCTACGGCTGTTTATAAAAGCGTAAGAGGGGCGCTATGTATTAAAGTGTTACTTTTAAAGCGTGAGTTTAGTTCATAATTTCATGGAAATATATATTTATCTATTGTTGAAAAATGTTAATTAAAAATTATTCAAGATCTAATAAAATTTTATGTAATATACTTAAAACATATTCGCTTACTTTCACCTATAAGCCAAATTATTTATTTTGTTCCATTTGGTCAACTAGGAAATGTAATAGTTCTAGTGGAACGTTTAAACCATAAACAATTTTTCAATATGCAAGCCGCCAGGACTGAAAGCGAGGAAATTATTCTGAGTGGATGACGTCACAAAGGAATTTATTCGATAGCATTTCTCTCCATCCGTTGGTACAGACAAATTACACATAAGAGGGGTAAGTATGGTTCTAATGAATTAGTATTTATGGCTCGCCAAATTGTAATTTATTAGTGAATATAAAGGGAAGTGTAGAACAAATGCAGAATCTGAATTGGGAGAATTCTAGTCATGTATGGAGATCTTCACCGTAGCGTAGCGGTAACGTTGCGGATCTCTGACCGGGCGGTCACGGATTCGATTCTCTGCCAGGACAATAAAAATGGGTTTCGGAACAGTGGCACAGCAGTGAATTCTGGGGAGTCCTCGCCCCCTCACTATGTCCCTTGATTATGGATTCTTCTGAGAATTTCTAAAGGCATTCTGAGGATTTGTGAGAAAGGATCCATAATCAAGGCATAGTCTGAGGAAAGTCATACAGGTAACACTTCTCTGACAAAGGGATATTGTTTAATAACTTCCGTATTTAACTAAAATAAAAATGTTACATAGATCAAATGTTTGGAACTGATATAAAAATTGATTTAGTAACTCTTCAAATTTTGTAATATAATTTAAGATTTCAATACAACTGAAGTTCAGTTTCGAAAAGGGTTGGTTATATGTCAATTACCATTTTACGGTAAAACGGAAAATTAATGTGCTCTAGATAATTTACAACTGTTGTTCTTACAAGTTTTGGATATTCACATTAAGAAATTCAAATTCAAAACATTGTAGTTCTCATAGACATCCTTAATCCACGAATAAAATTAACATTACAATTTTATTCACTATAATTTAATTAAAAGAAATCAAATTACAACTATTCCCATTAGGTAGTGTTCAATTTATTTAATTTGGTTTTAGAAAATTTACATTTAAATATCTCTTAAAGTTTAGTACGGCAACCATACTGTAAACTTTAAGAGATATTTAAGTAGGTTGTATCGAATCAGTACAACTGAATACATTAAAAAAATGTATAACTGATTGAAAATCAAGGTCTCAATGTTATACGTCACGTATAAAATAACTTAATCCTCAACAAGTTAAGTTTTCCTATTTTATAAAATGTATATGATGTAGTTTTATTAAATTTTTAAAACATCCCATTTAAATCATCGTCATACAATCAGTACTTTACAAATTAACCCCAAAACAACGATGCATTTTATTTTATATATTTATATGAAATACCAGAACACATGAAATTTAAGTTTTTTCAAGTGCGCTAAAAGATATATTTAAATAATAATACGCCTTTAGCAGCGATTCTGTAAAAATAAACAAACTAAGGAAAATATACTTAATGTCGCTCTCATCCTCCTATAAAACATGCAGAGGAGGTAGCGAGGGTTGTCTGACGGTAATTTAAATAGCGCGGTCAGTTTAACATCAGACAACGAGGAGACATTCGTCCCACATAATTTATCTTTCCATTATGCAGGAATAAGTTTCAAACTGAAATCTGCAGTTTTACTGAGAACATTTGTTCCCGCGACTTTCAATCCCCGGTGAAAAGTTTTCCTTATGATTTCTTTTTAGATAAAAGAAACCCTTTAATGAGAAAACTTTTCAAATTAACTCCACCACACTAACCTTGAAATTTTTCCCAGAATCGTAGAGCTATTGAACAAATGTGCTTCCAAATTATCTGATTCAATAATTTTCAGATTTTCCAAAGGAAAGTGAAGTGGTTCGTTAAAGCTTAGTCTGGGAAATTTGGGCGATTTTGCAGATGCAGCGAAGATTTAGGTGACTCCAAACTGAAGGATCTAGTATGAAGAAAAATGTAAATACCTGAACTCAAATGCAGTAGACTCGATCTGATTCAATATTTGTCAGATTTTCCAAAGGAAAGTGAAGTGGTTTGTTAAAGCTTAGTCTGGGAATTTGGGCGATTTTGCAGATGCAGCGAAGATTTAGGTGACTGAAGGAACTACTATGAGGAGAATGTAAATACCTAAACTCAAATTGCAGTGGACTCTATTTAAATGAAAAGAGTTTTTCGATAAAAAACATTAATTTAAAGTTCTGACTTAATAGTAGAAAATTCAAGGAAGAATTCTAGCTAGCAAGTACTTCCATCCAGAATCGTGATCGTGTGCATGCAGCAAGGATGACGCATGAGTTCTACATCCGACCTTGAGCAACGGATGTGCTCCTCTTCTATCGCTGTTGATGGATTTCGAGTGTACACGTGTCCCAGGACTACCGGAGAACTTATTGGATGACCTTGGGAAAGGAGAAACTATTCGGAGAAAGGAAAGAGAAGTGTTGGATACTCTCGATGCGTACGTCTTATTTATCCTTTCATGAGTTCTATATCTCATTTACCTCATACTTGCTTATCTCTCCGTCTTAATTTTAATGCTCTTTAGAGATTGTTATGACCTTACATTTTTTTGATGTTGAATGTTTATAAACATAAAAACGGATCATTAATAATTTGTAGTAAAGAGCAATTGAATAACTTTAAAATATACCTTTTAGTGTTGAACACAAAAATTAAAGGTTATATGGATACGTCACAACACTATTTCGGCTTGCATTATTTGTATTCTGCACGTACAAATAAATATATAAATAAAAAAAACGCTAACTACTGAGTCCCGCAGTGTCTAAGTTATTACTTAGTGAGCAACTGTCGGATAATGGTACCGTTCGGTATCGAAATTTCTGTTAGCGAAGTGTAAGTAAAGAATCCAAAACGTGTAGCGTCTCCAAAGGAATTGCTCCATATCGCCGAAAGTTCACAGGGATAATCCTCTGGAATAATTTTAAGTGTTCCGATAGCACCAAATCTGTAACAATCGGTAATCAAACTGCGATGTCAAAGAAGAGAAATGTTCGATTTCGCCGAAAACTGATAACAGCACCGACAAATGTAGAATCTCCTGTTAGCGTCGAATTACTAGGGAATTAAAACTGCAAAGTCGAGTGATGGAAACATTCGATACCGCCGAAAATTTACAGGGGTACTCACGAGCGGCAAAGTTAAATTATTGTCGTGCTGGTTAGGAATGAATAATGAAGCATCAAACAATGGAAATGTTCGGTATCACCGAAAATTGACAGTAATGTTCACCATGACGCAAATTAGGAATGTTTTGTACTGATAGAGTCGAACTAGTAAAGAATAAAGCTCTCAAAGTTGAAGAACATATGAAATAGTCAAGAAAAAATCAATTTATAACTGTGATTAGAACCCATAACAGGATTTCAAGGATATTTTCGTTTGAATTACATGTAGTAAAAACACTCTCCCTGAAAATTTCAATCTTAAAATTATTAGCTACTGCTCTATATCACTAATTTATTTTGCAACGAGGCAATTCAACTTGAAAAGAATAAAAAAGACGCTCTAGTTTCACTTACGAGGGCGATTGTCCCTTTGAGCGGAACGTGGCACTGGCGTAATATATTGGATTCAAGAAAGACCTTGAGGACATGAAAAGCAATTGTTGGTGAAAGAGACGAGATGGGATGGGGTGGCTGTGTGAAAGGCTGGGAGGGTGTTTCTACTACAAAGAGATAAAAGCCATTCTATTCTAGTATAGTAGAGCGTCAATAGTCGGTTTTACTATAATTATAGTTCCTGATAAATTAAGTATTGCGCTTGCGTTCAACTCAAAGAAGGTTTTAATTTGCTCTCTGATCTTTATTTTCCTTTCCTTACATTTTGTTGAGCACTCTCACAGTTATATTATTGGAATTTTACTTATAAGCAGATCCAGTAATAAGAGAAATTTCTATTTTAATAAAGTAATTGCCAAAAATTACTAAACATTATGTATATAAATGTTCCTTAGAGAAAAGACCGAAATAAATATAGTAAATATCTTCTACCTTAAAATTACAGATCCATAGGGTAGGGTCCCGGTAAATAAAGTTTTACCCCTTGCGTTCAACTCAAAGGTTTTAATTTGCTCTTTAATCTTTATTTACCCTTCCATCCTTATTGTTGATAATTCTCAAAGGTATATTATTGGAATTTTGCTTATGAGTAAGTCCAGTAACAAGTGAAATACTATTTTAATAAGGTAATTGAAAAAAAAAAACACACTAAAATATGCGTATAAATGTTCCTTAAGGAACAGTCCAAAAATATAGTAAATATATCCTTTCTTTGTTGAAAAGTTTATTATTGAAGATGGTTTCGTTATGGTTTCAAAAGTTATAACAGAACGTTTTGATGATTGGAATCTATCCTCTTCGTCAGGAGGGGAAGTATTTACATACACATAGAAAAATAGAGAACAGAAAAGAAAAGAAGGGAAAGAAAAGAGTTCAAAAGCTGCTTGGAGTCTAGTCCAGGCGTTGTCACTTGGTCATTGTTCCAGGACATTAGTCACGATTCCAATCCTCGAAACGTTGTGTGTCGGAAATCCTGTTATCCTGTCAAATATATCCTGCCTTAAAGTTACAGATCCATAAAGGTGTGACTGTCAAAACCCTTTACAAGACTCCATGGCCATATTTACCAAAAGAAAAAAGTATTAATACCATTTAAAGATTTACAAGTGTCTTAGCTTTTTAAATGAGTTTGATCATTAATCAAATTGAGAGGAAGATGCAATTTAATTAATGAAGGTGATGTATTTCGGTTTTCCATAAGAGGGAAACTTGATGAAATCTCTGTGCCTTTAATAACTCATCAATGTTGACTACGAAAGCTGTTAAACCCGCTGAACCTGGGGGCCTAGGGCTACGAGGATATCGTCTGTCTGTGTGAAGAGCGACTCGTATCGGCCGTACTGGAATTACTGACTAATTGCAATCACCAACTCGTAACAGCGTTACTCGCAGGCGTAGCTTTGAGGCCCAAGTAATCGAACAAAACGACGTTAACAGGAGATTCAATGTTGGGGACGGATCGCGATACGGGGACAATCAAAGTGCTCATGATTTCGACCTATTGCGGCAGTTTAGCTAGTTACTGTATGTATTTGTGAACTGAAATATCTCAGTGTGGATTTGGATTATATGAAATTTGGTCTGGGATGCTAGAGGGTCAATGACGTAATCACGATACGTTGTTGAACCTATTTCACGAACGTTTACAGCTTTGGTATGTGGACTTGAATGTCCCTATGCGATGCAGCAACACCTTGACCATTTTCGTGTTAAATTAACACTGTAACAGTCACCGTTTACAGATATATTTTACTGCAAATTGTGCCTAGTAGGATGTGATTCAACTACACGGCTCTAAATCGCGGGTTCATACTTTACGTCACCATTTGTAACACTCTTAAGCAATAAACAATTCTCAAGAGAAGTTTCACACAATTTCTCAATCATAATTACTCGCATAGTAAATATAGAACCTGTCACCTTCATTTATTTGTTAAATGTTTGTTACTGACAAAGCATGTTTTGAAAGAATAGTACGATTTCGAAAATGTTTTCATAATTATTATTTAAAAGAATTATAACACTACGTTTCAAGTTGAAATCTACACTCTTCTTCAGGTTTTAAAAATCCCCAATACATAAACATGCAGAAACAAATCTTGAAAACTAAAATGTGTAGGGTAGTTTAGGTGTAAGTCAAATATTTAACAAGTGACACCTTATTTTAAAGGTAATATAAAAAGAAGAGGAATGGCACAAACTAGAGGTCTCAAAATGTTACTCTATCAAATTTGATTGCTAATTAAGATTTGAATAGTTTTATACCCCCCCATTTTTTTTACATTTAAAGTTATAAAATAACTACAGTACATTAAAATAAATTGTGAGTGAATGTTTTATCTGCCTTACAGTAACTTTAAATGTAACTTGAATTTAGGGATTTTATAAAACAATTCAAACTTTAATTGGCCAACAAATTTGATAAAGTAACATTTAGAAACCCCTAGTTTGTGCCATTCCTCTTCTTTTTACATTATTTGGCGTCACGTTCTAGGGGTTCCTATTTAAAACTTTGACTTACCCCATGTTTTTGGTAGGGGAGAGAGTTTAAAAATGTTCATACATCCAAAAACTCCTCAGTTGGTCATATAAATATGGCCCTGAGTAAATCACTCTATCTCTATTCATAAGACAATTAATAGGGGGGGGGGGGTGTAGTTTACGATAAGCGGACCCGGTTTTTTATATCGAAGTATATAGTCATCGATATCTAATATTCGCATCTCAAATCCTAGACTATCAATCGATATAAAAGTACCTATAGTCCTCAATAACAATCATATGTTTTAAATTAAAATATGAATTTAATATTTACAGTGATCAAACAAATTATTATAACCAAAATTATACTGAAGACGACCGTATTTGCTCCTCTCACAGTTACAGTTGTTTCTTTCCCACAAATTTCACATAATGGGGTTTTCGGTACGAATCCAACATGTTGAAGCCACGAAAAAGCAACGTTGTGTAGTTTTCTAAAATTGACTACCATTTTTAATAATCAGAATTACGTATGTAAAATTGAAATATTATCCTACGTGAATTATTTTAGAGTGTTTACAGCTGTTGATATAGACTATTTAAGTTAATAGTTCAAAATAATTAATCAGTATCGATTGATTATATCGATGGTTAGGATTAAGTAATATCGTTTGCCAGTTTCGATATAAAAAACCGGGTCCGTTTATCGTACCCTACCCAATAGGGGGTGGGAATTTTAAGTGGCCATGGCCACGTTTACATAGAACTAGTTTCGAGCGGTGTTCTATAGTACTCTAATGACCCATTATATGATTCATTGCATAATAATTTTTAATATGTGGAGTCAAGTAAAACAACGTATCACTTTCATTTTTAAAAGTTAAAGATCTTAAAATGTCCATTAACTACAAAGTACATACGTTGCAGACCATTTCGCGCCGTACTTCCAGAACAAGTAATATTACTGCAGAGGAATTCGAATCAAACGCAAAGGGAAGCAATAAATAACAAAGGCAAGCCTCCGCTGAGCTCGGGCTCTGTGTATTCAGAATATAGACCTGTAAAAGGTTATTTATAGTCTTCCTATCCAACTTTGTCGTACACAAACTTTTCGTGTGATTCCACGCCGAGGTTGTGTACCTTGTTCAGGCATTACTAGAGGGACTGTGTTAACAATTACTAATAAAGTGGTTATTTATAGTCTTCCTATCCAACTTTGTCGTACACAAACTTTTCGTGTGATTCAACGGCGAGGTTGTGTTCCTCGTTCAGGCATTACTAGAGGGACTGTGTTAACAATTACTAATAAAGTACTCGATTGAAAAGCATTAAACTTTCTCTAGGAACTATTTATGTCTAGATGATAGCTAATGGTCTTAATATGAAGCAAGAAAATGTCAAATTTGGTTTGAAATTAGAACCAATATTTCCGTGTGACACTACCTCCCCTCAATCTCTCAGTAATTTCACGCTATCTACAAAAATGCTTCTTAGTTAAATGCCTATAGATTGACTATGGACAAATATTTACTAATACTGGTAAAAATACACGGAATAAACTTTTAAAACATTAATTAGAAGTAATAGATTTCATACCGAAGCATTAATTTTATTAATGACTTTTTAACAAATAAAACTGAACACAATCATAATAGTTAAATTAATTAATGAACACAAGTAATATTACCACACACAATAAAATAGCTGTTAAAAATCTTAGAAATGCAGCTGTTAATTAACTTCTTAATTCTTGTAATCTTACGAGTACAATGTTTGCACAAAATACAACTAACATTGAATATGTTGCTATATAATTGAGAAAAAATCAATATTTCCTAAATGGGTTATTTGAATAAATAATAGCATTTATCAGTGTCGAAATCTCTTTCCAATTATTTATAATCTACAAAATAAAAAAACTATTAAATTTATTGATATTTGGATAACCTAATTTTTGAAATAAGCATTGTTATATTAGTTTTATTACATTTATATAATCTACATAAGAAATACTATGTATGTAGTTGTAAACTAACAAAGTTTAAATTGCAATTTTTAGGGTTATTTGAAATTATTATTCCACAATTTTGAAGTAATATATGTATGATGTGTTTTAAGACTAATGTTATTTATTTTATGAAATTAACCTGTTTCTTAAAATAACATAAAATTTGACCTGTAATAAGACATGAGTTTCTTTGAAGACACGATTCTCGATTTTTGCACGACATCCTGTTCCAGTACGATCGCAGGGAAAACATAGCTCATTTTAAATTGCAGTTGTATTTTACTGTAAGGAAAACACCAATTCTGGTCACGAATCTCTGAGATCTAAAGAAATATGTCTATGATTTGCCAACGTAACTTTATGGACCTTCATGAAAGTACCTTCTTTTAACGGCCAGAGAAACTTCTTTGTACTCCTTTCTACACCATCTAATAGTCTATCAAGAGTTCTTCCAATTAACCTATTGCGCATGTCGCTTACGTAGCCTAATATGTGATTTATCTCATTTCTTATGGGGGAATAAGACGATTATTCTCTAAGCAAATTCCACTTCGACCCCAACCAAAATTAGTTCGGCTGGCGCTCGATTCCGTTCTTAAGGGAAACTTCTCAGAGCCAGTGACATTTCAAGAATTTCAATTTGAAAGGCCAACCAATTATGTTATATTTTATGAGAGCTGTTTCTATCACATATTAAAATTAATGTGGTTAGTATCAATTTCATTGTGTGTAGATTTGTTCAACGAATTATAGTACAGTTCGTTGGATTTTTTATCGGTAGTACATGTGCTGCTATCTTACGGCAGTCAACCTAACTAATTCAACAAAACTACTTTTTATAGAAAAATGTTCCTTTTGATGCACGCGACTTAATGATCACTCTGTAGTTTAATATTTATTTGACCCTTATTTATTAACTCATTTAAAAATACTAATTACTTCTCCTCCGATAATGAATTTGTTTTATAGAACAAAGCCGAGTGACTACACCTTGCTATGATTTTTAAACCCTTTATTTAGTAATGAAACGTAAAATACAATTCGTAAATCCTCATAATTGTCTATTGCACAATTATAGGTTACTATATCAGACTCCCATTTTAAAATTTCAACATCCAAATTAAAGTATTTACATAAAAAAATTGCGTATTGTTACTGGCTAGTAAAGGATAAAATTAATACAACAGAATTCCATAACCATTAGCTGTAATGACGAGCAGTATTGGTGTTAAGCCATGTAACCCACTTTTACAGATTGCACCGTAAATGTTTGCAGTTTTAGCACTCATTGTACTGATGAAGGATTCAACTGGGCTTGACAGAATCGTACAACAAGTTACATGATCAGTCAACTCGAGGAATTCATTCTTTGCATTGCATGTTCACTGCCTGTGCAAAGACACCATCTAGCTTACAACGAGGCGACGAGGTTCATTGATGAAAGGCAGGAAGCTTCCAACTAACTCATTCAGCGATGTTAGCTCCCAGCGCGGCGTGACAATCTTAACGTCTTAGCTTCCAACAGCTAGACAGGAAATGCATAGAGGCAGCACTGCTCGGCGCAGTGTTGAGATTTATTACTCTATGTTTCTCGTACTAAGTATTTACATCGTCGGAATCTGTCGTGTTTCCTTGTTAACTTTTACATGCCCTTAGACATTCCTGTCTGCTTCACTTAGGCAGTTTATGTTTGGGAATGTGGGCTTCACTGCGTCTCCTGGTTTCTAATGGAAATTAAATGTTTTTCCTACAGTGTCCACGTTTAACCATGGATTTCATTAGTTACCTTAAATTCCTTTAGCTCGATAAATATATCCTGAATTGTGCAAGGTGACTGTAAAAAACTATTTGTGAAATAGAATAAACATGGAAGAAAACTCTTATTAATTTATTCACTTTACCACCTACTCATACAAGTCCCATGGTAACAATATTACACATATAAGGTGTTATTGGCTCTAATGATGTTGTGCGTTAAATGCTTATTGTAAGTAAGCGAATTTGATTTCAAACCTTATCATATAAATAAATTATGGATGATACCTAAATTTCGTAAAGGGTCTATTAAATTGGAAGTCATTAAGCAAAACTTTAAAAGTAATACATTTTGGAATTTTAAATAAATTGTTTTACACCTTAAAAATTGAGCTGCTCTTTGATGCAATCAAGAAAATTAAAAATTTAACACCTTGTCAGTCGGTTTGGAGAGTTTGTCAGTATTTTAGACGTTAACTGTATTTACTGCATGAATTAAAACGTTACCTTAATATTTCGAAAGTAACAAAATTGATTTTTGAACTGTGTCTAACCAATGTGCATAACTTTCCATCGGTTGTACTCTAAAATAGAGTAAAATAAAAACAATTTTACACATTACAGTTTACATAAACATGCCAAATTCCATAAAAGTTTGGTGATAAATACAATTTTTGTGAAACATTTTGTTAAACTTACATATTGCAAAATTCTGAACTTCCTAGCACTAGGAAAATTATACACCATTTTCAATTCAACTTAGTACAGTTAGTTATTATATATGACTATAATAATGATACGATTAGTACAGTACTAGTCTTCTAGAAGAAAAATCTTTCTATAAATATTGTATTGTACAATTATTTACAAATTGAACATAGGCAAGAAACAAATGGGAAAGAGGATCTTAAAAATAGCGAAGAGAAAGAAGGTTTTACCACAAGTATGCATATCTTGAAAAAATTACTGAAGTTCATCGATTTAAAATAATAAAGAGAATAAAATAAATGTCAAACGTTCGAAGAATCAAACAAGGGTGCTAAAATGGTTAAGCATGTTCACTTAACATTGATATTGAATACTTTTTCAATTCCTACTATTAGCTTGAAAATTCTCTATGTATGGATATTATTATCATGACGCTAAAATACAGTCCTTAAACTGAACCACTTCTTATTACTACATCAACCTGATAATTAGCATATAAACAAATCCCGTGACATATTATTGAAAACAAACTAGAACGATTAAATTACACGGGGTTTGCTTGAGTAGATTCTAAAGTTGAAGAAATCTCCATAAGAAATGCATTGGAATAGTCTAAATTTTAGTCACATGAACTAAATTTTTAATGTTGCATCACTAGAATTGTTTTATTAATAATCTGCTTTAAATATACCAGCTGGTGTGATCAAACTCTGATGTAAACTGCGTGTTTTTTTTTTCATTGAATTCACTGTTCTGTTTGAAATGTATAGAAAGCAAGGAGGAGCTTGCAATGAAGCAGAAGAGAAGCGTTTACGCTTAGAGAAAATGCGCTTAAAGACGAATTATAAGAGGAACGCGAAGCACAATTATTAAACGATTATCACGAGCATTACATTACAGTACACTCACAAGAAACTCTAAAAAAGTAGGAATTGATAAAAGATAATTGTATTACTTGTTCAATTTCAGCTCAAACAAGTGACAAGTGGACCATGCAAAAGTTAAACAAACGAACACAAGAGGGGCCGAACTGCAAATGCTAGAGGCTACAACGAGCGTAGAGTAATAAATCTGAACACACGGCCGAGCAGCTCCTGGCTCTAACTATGCATTTCCCGGCTGGCGAGATAAAGCTATTCACCTGGAAGCGAAAAGACGTAAAATGATGTTGCACCGACAGCCAACGCAGAGTGAGTTAGTTGAAACCTTCCTGCCTTTCGTCGATAAATCACGTCACAGCGTTGTAAGCTGTGTGTTGCCTTATCCACGCAATCTAGTCCGCGATTACAGTACAACACGTGTACTTTAAGGAAAAATGTAACTTAATAATAAACTCCGGTAGAGAGACCTAATACACTACGCTTTAGTGGAATTAATGTAGTTCAGAACCCCAATCTGTTATGAGGTGTGCTGACGTAAGGTTTTCATTTTTAGAGATATAAAGCAATCCAAAAAATTGTAAAATTGGATTTTTATTGATAACTGCTGATTTTAACGAAAATTGCTCAGAAAATTGCAGCCATACTGAACGTCCTACAAAAAGTGTAGAAATTAAAGTCAGTCACCATTAAAAGAGCGACAGTTTTCTTCGGATTATGTTTTAGACCTAAATAGTTCCAAATATACTATCCAAAATTAATTTTGGATATTTTGCAGGGTGCGACCAATGACGATTGTCCGTGGATGATTAAGAATGGTGTTATTACAGAACACTCATTTGTGGTGCAATTTGGTTGAGGCAGGCCGTGTTTTTTCAAACAATGATTCTACTTTCTGCAATTAACTCACCGCAACCGCAGGTCTAAAGCCACAAAGCATTTTGTCGATAATTTTGACAAAAAGTGGTTTCAAATAGCAGCTAAAAGGTATAAATATATGAATATCTATAGAATATCGTTAAAGTTAACAAATTGTTTGCACTTTTTGTTAATTTTACGGTTAAAGATTTTTAAGATTGTCAACAGACAACCTCTCTATTGTTATTTTTATTGAGTTTGCCTTGTTTATTATATTTCATCTTATTTTTTATTCACGTTTCAAATATTTAATAACATTTCTGAAGTTACGAATTGGGTAAAAAGTTAGTTTATCTAGCGGGAAGCTAGTAAAACAGTTACGGAAGGCTAAGAGTGCCGGGAAATGGCTCGGACCAGTCCAAGCAAAGTTACATCATAAAGTGTTAGCGGCCTCAACCGCAATATACGGTATTGTTTAAAATTATTTACAGTAATATTGAATGTGTTAAAAGTGTAATAACGGACTTAAGAATAAACTTAGAACAAACTGAAAAGATACAAAATGTTTGGCAACATCTACTTTGCAAAGTAGCTTTTCACTACGCGAGCAAGGTATAAATTGAAACAGTGATTTCACTGTACAGCACTCAGTGTTATTTACAGTAGATAGTGACTCGGTAAATAATTCTGAATTTGCATTTAACCATAACCATTCTAGGCATAAAGGGGCAAATATGTGTCCTAAGAGGAAAGTTCCTTGCCACGCTCAAGGGACTTCTGCCCTTCGCTCCGCCTGGTGCGGTCCATCATCCCACATCTCCCTCAGGAACAAAGTGACAGTCCTTTGATATATAGCTCTAGAGCTGTAGAACGATCAGAACAGTATGAGTCCATCAATCTTAGAGGGTGGTTAAGACTGACAACAATAGTACCAATCTTCCAACAATTCCAACATTCCAAAAAATGTGTGCAAAATATAGTTGCAATAGGGAATACATAGGCGAGACAAAAAGACCATAAGAGGATCAGAAGATAAACGAAACAGAACTGGACTAACAGAATGGTAAACAAAATTGCACATCATTGTTGGTCCGAAGACCATCGTATGAATTGGGATGAGCTAACATATTACGGGAACCTCATTTTTTTTAAAGGAAATGAATTGAGTCTTCATACATTAAATTAGCAAACAAACTGATCACTCAACCATCAGTTGAAACCAGACCGCTCTGTTGGCCAATTCTGAAAAACGAACGTACAATAAAACCTAAAGTATCAAACACATTTGTAATAAACCAATACAGAGTTACAGTATTGATTTAAGAAGTTCATCTGGCATGCACCAATAATAAAAAGGCCCACTCCGTCCCTTCTTTTTGCCGCTGTATTGTTTCTGCCGTAACGTTCGCCATTTACTATTGGTCTCTGGTTAGTTCTATTTGGTTGGCCGGTGCGTGCAGACCTATTGTGACCTGTATTCTGTAGTTGTTTTAATAATTATTGTTTAGTTTTTTGGGTTGCATGGAAAAGACACACATAATGGTTGTTGTCACACCATGCAACATGCATGGTGTGGTTTGCCTGACTTATGCGTGTCACACCGGTTTGGTATGTTTTGTTTACTTTAACATAGATTATAGTCATGGATTATTTTAGTAATTTACCTGAAGAAAAGATCAGATTGCAGATCTCGAAACGTAGTGTTACTGGTTCTTTTTTTTCCTTCATCGGTATTATGTACTGCAGTTCAATTATTATTTGTTATTTCTTTACCGACGAAGTGCTTTGCAAGGCTATTCTATACTGTATTTACATATGACCTAACTTATAAACAGGGTTGATGAATATACGGAGATCGTGTACGGAATACATGGTGGAAATGAAGGTAATGCCAATCAGACTGTCATTCTTTGTACAGACATACTGATTGTCTGGGGTTTGGTTTTGGGTTAGTAGTCGAACACAACAACCATTTTTAAAAGCATAATCTTTTAGATCTTGGTATAATTTTAATCTACGGTTGAATTCGATATTCGATGTTTTAAAATATATTAGTCATTTCTAGTAACAAGTAAGGCAAAGTGAGATGTAAGTGTTTTTGTGACAAGCTCCTGAATGGCGGCCAATGATTTCCAGGTCAACTGGTGGGAAATATCTTCAGCAGAAATCCTTGTTTAACCCAAAAGTTTTTAAGAAGGAGTCAAACCTAACTTAAAAGGAGTCGTCCACTAAAACTGTCTTACAACTTGATTTGAATAAAACATCGATTTACTCGATACAACACTAACTTTTCTAATTGATTCGAAATAATAAAAGAATAAGAGAGAGAGAGAATGACGGAACTGGGGGTAAACTGTGCCGGGAGTGAGGATCTATAATCGTGTTTTGAACTGCACTCATACATTTACTCTATCATCATACATGCCGGTTTGTGTACAATGTAAATACTGATCCAGAAAGTATTAACGATATTGAATAACGTATTTGTAATGATTTCCATTTATTTGATTATCATTATAATTAAATTCATGAACGTTAACTATTGCGTGCCATCGTAGATTCAATTATTAATAACATAAAATGCGATTAAATATTTCATCAAGCAGACCAGCGCCGGTGACACTGTTTGTTGGAAAACATAATTGGTATAAGTTATTCATAAATCCAATCTGTATTACCGGCCCGAGGCGGGATTGTTATGGATGCTGATGAGATTGAGTCCAATTGTGGATTAGCAATCATGTTCTGACTCGACTTTCGCTCATTGGCCAATTGCTTCGGGTACTTCGAGATCTGCTTTGTTTTCGAAATAACGCACGATGGCATTGTGAAGGAACTTATGTGTATATCTTTGTAAAGTAATAATTCAAAATTGATTTTGGTTCAGTTTTTACAACACTTTACTCACCTTTGCGCATATCTAAAACACTGTAATGGTCAATGGTATCATAATCTAGTGTCCAATCTAACCTTGAAGCGTGGGTCACTTAGAAAGCTGAGACCTTACTCAAAACGAGCTGAGTGAATAAGAAACACAGGCATTAATCCCAACATTTTAAATCCCCAAAAAACTAGTTAGTATCATTATCAAAGTTTGATTCAATGTTTAATGATACTGCGTTTCAAGGATTGGAATTTATCCTCTTCGTCAGGTCTCAAAACAATTAAAAGCATATACAAATCTTTTGGAACTCTTCCTCGAAATTTCATGAACTTCTTCTTTGTTCTTTGGGAAGTAATAATTTAAAATTAATTTTGGTTTGGTTTATATAACACTTTAACTCAACCTTGCGCATGTCTAAGACATTCCAATAGTCAATGGCATCATAATCTAGGGCCCGGACCACCTTGAAGTGTGGGTCACTTAGAAAACTGAGACCTTACTCAAAACGAGCTGAGTGAACAAGAAACGTAGGCATAGATCCCAACAGTTTAAAGTACCATAATAACTAGACAGGTCATTATCATTATCAAAAGTTTAATTCAATGTTTAATGATAATTGATTGACGGGGGATGATTTGAAAGAATTACAGGTGTATAAACATTTGCCAACGTTATATTTACAAAAATCAAGCACTGCGTTTCGAGGATTGGAATTTATCCTCTTCGTCAGGTCTCAAAACAATTAAAAGCATATACAAATCTTTTGGAACTCTTCCTCGAAATTTCATGAACTTCTTCTTTTTTCTTTGGGAAGTAATAATTTAAAATTAATTTTGGTTTGGTTTATATAACACTTTAACTCAACCTTGCGCATGTCTAAGACATTCCAATAGTCAATGGCATCATAATCTAGGGCCCGAACCACCTTGAAGTGTGGGTCACTTAGAAAACTGAGACCTTACTCAAAACGAGCTGAGTGAACAAGAAACGTAGGCATAGATCCCAACAGTTTAAAGTACCATAAAAACTAGACTGGTCATTATCATTATCAAAAGTTTAATTCAATGTTTAATGATAATTTATTGACGGGGGATGATTTGAAAGAATTACAGGTGTATAAACATTTGCCAAAGTAATATTTACAAAAATCAAGCACTGCGTTTCGAGGATAAGAATTTATCCTCATCGTCAGGTGTAAAAAAATAAAGCACACATAAAATGTTCTGGATTTATTCTTCGATATTTCATGAACTTCCTCTTTGTATCCACTAAAGCCATAAACATATGTTTGGGAAATTGCTTAAACATTCACAACAATGATATTTTTGCACACATTGGATGCATTAGAGCGATTGAATGTTACATAGCTACTTTTAATACTAAGCGTTAAGTTTCAACAAATAGCACACTGACCACATTCTGTTTAAAATTTATATTCATTTAAACATATCAAGAGTTTAAAATAATAAAAAAAAACTACCTCGATATCCCCAAAAGTCAAAATATTGTGTTCTACGATGTGATGGAAAATACTGAATGAATAAAATTATATTCTTTGAATAGTTTTAAATTACTGAACGCTCTAACCACAAGTGTACGAAGAGCAGTAAATATAACCTTATTTATAACACACAATCCTAATTCTTCTAGTTGGATCAGACCGGGCTCAATCCAGAAACTTGGGATATAAATAAATCCACGAGTAATTTATCAATCACAATTCACATTGGAAAATGTGAATTTTGAATCTAGCAAGCAGGGGTTTATGAAATGATAGAAATGATTACCAAAATTAAATAATCAAGGAAAATGCCACAGTGTTATAATAGTTTTTTTTACTATTAATCTCAAAACGTTTTGAAACGTTGTATTGTTATTAGGCCTACTTTTTATAGAACACCTCAAAGACTTATACCGGAGGCGAATGAAATACTGTATGAACACCACCTATAGAACTAGTAAATGTGATAAAACAGAGTATGGTACGTACGGTACAGCGTTGTAAATGCCTACTCCATTATCCGATATATGCAACAGCCATCTACCTATAGAACTAGTAAGTGTGATAAAACAGAGTATGGTACGTACGGTACAGCGTTGTAAATGCCTACTCCATTATCCGATATATGCAACAGCCATCGCCGGCGTTTGTACCTAGATTTATTGGCCATTACACGGGCTTTCAACTCCCTTGCTCATCTTTCTTATTTTATAATCTAGCTGGTTACAGTGTACTGTGGTTCATAAAGGTAACTTAATAAAAACTCAAGAATAATTTTAATACAAATTTGTACATGAACACATAGTGCCAGTGGCATCAGTGCATAGTATAAATTAAAGTAGCTTTTCGCGTTGGTCTGTTTGTGCATCGATATTTTCTAAACTACTTTACGGATTTTTATACGATTTTCACGGTCGGCTTCGTTAAGAACTAGGACAGATTCATAGGTATTTTAATCGTATAAAGTAGGGAAATGTTTGCATAATGCGCAAATTGATGCGTCTATACTGACTAAACCTTACGACTTATAAGAAAATAATGTTATGTGGAATTGTACGTTTCAAAAGGGCCTACAAAAATTTCCGCGGTGGCATATATCTATCCTCAATGAATAATTTACAATAACCATAATTCTCGTTTAAAGTTTAAGTTTGTATTGGCACTTTAGCACAGAAGCTATTTAGATGAAGTCTAATAATAATGTAAACTATTTTAAAAAGTCTATAATAATTTGAACTGTTACTGATAAATTTTGTCATGAAATATTGGAGAGAAATTCGAATAATTTCACGGTATTTATAAAAACTGTTTCTCCCTCCGATTTCAGGGACTCAAAATCCAGTTCCTTAAACTGAACTCTAAATTGGATCAGAAGATTGGAATATTATTTTCAGTGATTATTACTTAACAAAGGGGTGTTTAGAATGTCATTTCAAAGAAATACCCCACGATGTCCCTGTCAGTATGAAATTGCGTGTGAAGCCGCGGATAACTGCTAGTTCCTTATAATTAAAAAATTTTAATACCTGTATTTGTGAAATAAAAACCATGAAGACAACAAATGGAGCAAACACAATGACTTGTTTTTATGACATGTTCAATGTTAACAATAAACATGTATTATATACCATTAACATTCGAGATATATCGATGGCCATTAACATACGAGATATACCTGTTGTCATTAATATGCTAGATATATCGATGGTTATTAACTTGCGAGATTTATCGATGGTCATGAACATGCGAGAATTACCTATTGTAATTAACATGCGAGATATATCGATAGTTATAGATATATCGATGGTTATCAACGTGCGAGATATATCGATGGTCATTAACATGCGAGATATACCTGTTGTCATTAATATGCGAGATATATCGATGGTCAAAACGCGAAACGATTGTTACTCCAGGTCCTAGCAGAATATTTACCGAGGACAATAATTTTTACAAACGATCCTATCACGTTGGCCCCGGCTCCGCGCGATTCTTGAACCGTATAGTCGTAAGGCATAACCATCGATTTCCTGCTCCGTAGAACGATTAAGGTCACGATGATGGTTAGAGACACAACGCAAGAACCCGCAGACAAGTAGGCTAAGTAACCGGAAATGACAAGACTGTTATCACTGCCTTATCGTGTACGTGTGTACACGTACTCGGGAAGACTTGATTATTTCCCGTTGTTATCACAATGCTAAACATTAACTTGATTATGGAACTTAGTCACAAGACCTTTCTTTCTCCCACATTTATAGCACGAAAGGAATTGTGATGTTGAAAACATCAAAGTTTGTATTTCAGTAGAATAGGCTACACTATTAGGCATCCGATAAGAAGTGTTTTTGAAAATCTCAGTTCATTTTGGAACTGCTCGTGATCGACAATAATATTTTACACAACGTAGATATGGTGGGAAGCATTGATTCAACACGATGTCGAGTTCAGCTACACTAAGCGGAATAATATTTTAGTCAAACAGTTCACATTTTCTAAAATACTGTTCTAACAATGTTGATATAATTGTCAATAATATATTTATAGTGAAAACTTTTGATTGTATTTATGATAAAATTCAATTAAGATCATGGAAGAGACTAACAAATTGTCTAAAAAAATAAACGGTACCATAAAAATGTTAAATGTATTTGGAGACAATACTAACTTGATGTTCAACCTTAATAAATTTAGAGGTTATTCCTAAAAACATATTTGTGATTTTAGACACTATTCTTTTACTAAAATGAATTAAAAGATGCATTGACTAAGATAGCATATGTTGAAATAATTTTGTATATGCATGTACCTTATTAAAATATTATAGGATGATCTCCACGAAAATTGTTTTAAAGGATTTAACTTTTATTTCATGTACGAGAGTATGCATTTTTACTTTCAGGACACTATATGCGTCCTAAAGTCGACTCTGGGATATGGAAACAACGACATAAAATATTGACATAAATTCTTTGTCTTAAGTTTGTTTTTGACGATGGGAGGATTCTGAGGAAAACGTGATTTTTCCGGACATTTGCCATCGTTCAGTGATACAAAAAATCAGTAACACTACGTTTCGAGATCTGCAATCTGCTCTCTCTTCTTTAGGTAAATAACTAATCTAACACTTAATTACAAATTAGATTAAAATAAACAAATCATACCAGAGCGATGTGAGAAGTGTAAGTCAGGAATCACAACCAACATGTTGTGTGTCAACTTCACTGACACATGCACTTAATAAAAACACAACAGTAATTATTAAAACTGAACTACAGGATACAGGTCACAAAAGGTCTGCATTCGTCTATTTATCACCTACGACTGACCAGAGGCCAGCAGTAAATGGCAATCATCACGGCAGAAACAAGATGGCGGCAAAAAATAATGGAACAGGAGTGGGCCTTTTTTATCACTGGTTCATGCTAGATGAACTTGTTAAAACCATACCGTGTAGTGTTACTGATATTTTTATCACTGAACGATGGCAAATGTCCGGAAAATTCTGTTTCCTTCGCAATACAATATCATATAATGTGTGAAGAGTTTGTGATATACTATTGTATTACAGAAAATACTTTCAAAGTAAAAGTAATGTTGATGATTGTAAAGCACACTACCGCTGGACGTACCTCACGGCGTACAATTATTTCCATAACACTTTAGAGCATACTTAAACAATTCATTGCAGGATCAAAAATGATAGTTTACAATTGAATATTTATACTTTGATAAACCATCAGGCACTAGTCTTCTTCTACGGGGTAACCGGTACTAGTATGTGTACCGGTGTAGGCATACCGGTTAGAGACCGTTATATCCACACAAGCATTTCCTTGTGTTTTTGTGTCGGTTTATCTTATCTGAACAGGCAAAACGCCGCCGTTGTTGAGTTCTGTGCAGTAGTCCAGCTGGAAGTCTATTGCGCATTCTGCCCTCCTGTCCCTCCTGTCGGAATGGCAAAACGGTCTGATTTCGAGTAAATACGTTGAAGTACCCGCGTAACAGTCAGGTAATTCCTGCTCTATACTTTATCATCCATATTCATTCTACCACCACGATGATTGCCCTTTATGTTGCTTAGTTTTAGTTTTAACATTTTAAAAGAAAAATTAAGTGTGAGCAGTATAACCCACAAGTCTTGTGGGGGCATAACGGTCTGTGACCGAATAAGGTCAAAGATATCATCTGTTTCGAAAGAAAAATTAAACCACAGATTATCACTGAAAAGGGAGTGAAGATAATGCACGGGTCGCATGTACAACTGGAATGAAATGAAGGAAGTGTCAGGCTGGACGTTTCATAAAGTATGAGTACAGAATATTAATTTGATCAGAGATTACCTTGCAGTTATTCTCATTTTAATTAGTGCACGTTCTAGCTGTACAGATTACGATTAGCTTTCATCGTAAATCCCTCACTGGACATTTGATCCTATTCTCAATTAATAGTATGAATTAAATTGAAACAGCTAATACTCAGGATTGGTTATCAAGTGTATCATTAAGTGTATCACAATCAATCTTACTAACACGATAACAGTACTAATATAATGCTTGTTTTAACCATCCTCTTTAAGGCCATGTTTTTAATTTAACAAAATAAAATGAAAGTGATATACTTTGTTTGAAGTTTGTCTTTGACGATGGAAGGATTGTGAAGGAAACAGGATTTTCCGGATATTTGCCATCGTTCAGTGATACAATTTGTGTAATCAATTGTGTGTTCAGATTTTTTATCACTGAACGATGGAAAATGTCTAGAAAAATTTGTTTCCAAAGTGATATACCTTTAACATCGCAAAGAATTTCAGTGTCGAGTTTAATGAAGATTGGTAATGTAAGGCCAAATGTCCCTTGGGAGTGAATAAATTTAACAAACAATGGTACAATAGTATTTGAAATAATGAATTTTTGCAGGATATCCAACGTGGATATCAAATTATAATTAATTACTGCACAGTTTTTATGTGCAAGGTTTTATTTTGTATCAATTATTTGTAATTCATCATCCAACTTCAGATTTTCTAATATTGTAGGTGAAATCATATACGAATCAGCGAAAGGGAAATGAAAACTCAAGTTCAGCAAGAGTCGTTACGTTTAGTCCTTAACGACAGACGAAAATATCGTTTCTCCGACGCAGCGTCTGGGGGAGGGGGTAGTGCCAAACTAAACAGGGCGGGAAGATTCTGATAACGCGCTCGGCTGGGCACAAACTGTAGTTTATATTATCATTTCCAAACACTTTATTAACGTCTACGTTATCGTATTACCACTCTTTAAAAATTACGCAACAGAAACTTTGTGCTTTTCGCTACTATTTTTATGTGCTAAAATAGCGAACAATATTGGAAAATGTAAGGAAACTAAATATGAAAACAAAAACTAATAATGAATTTAGAAAAGTGATATTATATTAATATGAATTATAAAAAAGAACAATAAATTTTATTTATAATAACTAAAATAAATTACAGCCTACGTTGATAACAACAGAATTCGTTCTCAGCGAACGTCGTAAATACAATTTTTCTGTCTGCAATATGTATTTAAGGTTTAAGACCCCTTTTAGACAGGTTTTTATTTATTTTTAGCCAATTAGAAGCTACTTTGATAATGATGATAATTGCCAAAAATTTCAAAACAATAATTATAAGAAATTTTCACCGGAAGTAGTTACATCCCTTTACTGAAGATGAAGTATATTAACTAATTCAATAATTAATTGTAGATACTTCGATACGATACGATAATAGATACTAAGTTATCGTATTACCACTCTAAAATTACGCAACAGAAACTTTGTGCTCTACGCTACTATTTTTATGTACTAAAATAGTGAACAAGATTGGTAAATGTAAGGGTACTAGAATAAGAAAACATATTAATACTGAATTCAGGAAAATAACTGCACGTTGATATAAATTATAAAAAAGGTACCATACATTTTATTTAAAATAGCTAAAATAAATTACAGTCTACGTTGATACAACAGAATTCATTCTCAGCAAACGTCGTGAACACAATGCTTACGTCTGCAATATGTATTTACCAGTTTGGTCATAAACCGTAAATACTAAACTAGTCACTTTTAAATTTTTAGCCAGCTAAAAGCTACTTTTTTTAATGATAACTGTCAAAAATTATACAAAAATAATTATAAGAAATTTTCACCGGAAGTAGTTACTTCCCTCTTACTGAACATGTAGTACATAAACTATTTCAATAATTAATTGTAGATACCTGTAAACGTTTTGTAAGCTAAAGTAATTAAATAAAAAACTGGAAAAATGACTAGGCCTGCGACGAAATAAAGCAGTAAACCTTGGCTGTGAATTTGGCGGGTGGCTTTAAAGACACGTACGTACCGTCTATACAAAGGAGACCGTGCCTAGTGACAACTTTCTCTTTAGCCTACTATATGCAACTGCAGGCGTGGCTCTGGGTCTAATGACCGCTATTGAGATATGGGAGCTGACTGTCACCTTTCAGAACACCCGGTATCTGCTAGCAAAGTACAACACATCAGTTTTATACTTGATACGGAAATAAAATTATGGAAATAAATGATTAGAAGCAAATAAAGAAATTTAAAAATACTTATTTTAGAAATGTTAAAAAGTTCTAGGTTGATATATGCTGCAATAAAACTGTGAATTCATAAATTACCTTTTTAGTCCCATGGATTAATAGAATAACGTACTAAACCTATAGAACAAGGTACCAAAGAATGTAATGCAAGAGTTATTGCTCAGATGCACAAACAGACGGACGGAGAGTCCTTTATTTAACATTATGAACCAAAAAGTTATTCCTTTCATTGATAGGAACATATGAACCAAGTTTCAAATCTCTAAGGTATTTCTATCAAAAATCATTTCATGGACGTACAAATTGACGGACAGATATACGGGCTGCTCTTTCACATTTTAGCTCCAAATTTATTTTTTTCACGGAATCACCGTTTACAAAACAGATCGATACAACGCAATTATGGCTATTGGACAGTAATTTAAAGCTAATATTGAGTTAAGCTAATACAAAAATTAATGCTAAGTAAACAATAATATTATTCAATTAACGGATATGGCGTGCAAATCAAAAATAACTAGTAAATAATAACGGATAATAATATTCTAACAATAACTCAACACAACAACAAATGATAAATATAAATTATTACAGACATGTAGTTATGCTGTATGACTAGAAAAAGTAAACAATAACATTATTAGATTTGCATATGACATGCAAATCATTAATAACAAATAAATAATAACCAATAATAATAGTCTACCGAAAACTCAATACAACAAACAATACAACAACAAATAGTAAATAAACATTGTTAAAGACATGTAACTATGCTGTATGACTAGAAAAAAAATTAATACAAAAATAGGAAAAAATATATAATTATTCCCTGAATCTATAGGAATCTTCACAGTACATACCAAGTGTCATGTTTCTGAAAACTTTCTATCAAGAATTACCGCCTTATTGTAAGAAAACCTGTCGGGGCTTTAATAATACTAATGAATACAACTTTTTAATCCTTTCTAATGCAATCACCTACAATGACCATGAATCGTATTTCCACGAGAAACAACTGAAAACAATCTAACCCTGGTTAATGTCACAACTAAGAAATTATTCTGAAGGGCCATGTTTGACAAACGATCAATGGAAACGACAAGAATCTTAAGTAGATGAATTTAGCTTTTCGTGTCGAAGAGTATCTGGGCTGAAAAGGAAGTTTTAAACTTGTAAATCAATATTGAATGGTGCGAGGGATGGTGGGAGGGAGGGGAGAGGGGGCAGCTCATCAGCTCGGCTTCAGGATTCAGCAGCTGAAGGTAAGCCGATGGAAATAACACGGTTGTTTTCCAAATGTTCGAGAATTGACTTTCGGAAAGTGTATGACTTAACATCACGTTTAGTGGATAAACAACCTCTCTTTTAGGTCTTATTAGACAATTATGTCGCTTTAACACAGTGTATTCTTATTGATACAACTTTTAAGTGTAGCAGTAAACTGCAACTGTAAATATTAATGTTTATAGTTCTTAATTTTTAAAATTTTATATTTTTATACCACCTTCTATAAATATTTCCGAATTATGAATTTCCAAAGTAGCAGTATGATTGAACGCTAAAATCGGTACCTTTTTTAGTTTTATGGACATAAAAAGGAAAGTTTATTGTTTGTAAACTGTATAATTTACATGTCTAAGTGCAAAGATAAAGGTGATAAATTTTTATGCAACTTCCGTTATAGCAGCTCTACTGATTAGTTTGTGATTAACTTTCAAACTAGGGCATCTAAACGTTTTGAACCGAGAGTAGTTATTTTAACTAGGACAGAGATATGTCCATTTTTGCTATTAGAACACGTTTTAGCCGGGTCTTTAAAATTTTAGATGTGAAACCTTTTATAGAATGAATGCACTGTTAATTGTTTTTTTGTTTTCATTTAGTACAATCCTTCTTTTCTGAGTTCAGCCAATACCCGATTAGTGGAACGTTTTTGAAAAATGTTTTATAAGGCATTTTAGAAATCCTTTCGATACCTATTTTAAAAGGCGAAAAATTTCAGTTTTACTGAGCTTTTGTTCTTTAAATAGTTTTTAAGTGCATTTAAATTAATTTTTTTAGGTGGTTGACCACGGTATGCACCTCGTCCCATATATTAAAGCATGAGATTATTTCTATAAAGGCCTGCAATAAAAGCGACAGTTAATTAAACAAATCCATACCTTATTCAAGTGAAACATAGTGCTTGTCAAAATGTAGTCAAATATACAGTAACTGAAATAAAAAGTATTTTGATTCTGAACTAATAAGATTGCATGATTATTTACTCCCGGCCATGCCAATTTAAGAAATGATAGATTTTATTTCCTTTGGAGCCAATGTGCCCTAACCTAACCTACTTAATCTATGTTTGAGAATTCCTGATTTACACTAACCTAACCTAGTATATGTTTGAGATTTCCAGATGTACACAAACCTAACCTACCCAATGTTGAGAATTCTCTGTAATCACGTAAGTTCTTAGGAGCCAAAGTGGTCTAACCTAACCTGATATAACTCAATCTAGCCTAATATACATTTTAGAATTCTCCTTAATGAATTTGAGTCCTTGGGAGCAATGCAGCCTAACATGACCTAACCTACCTAATCTATGTTTGAGAATTCGCTGTAATTACAATTGAATTTTGTTAACTATGGTATCTCATTCAGCGCTGGGAAAGCAGTTTATCTAGTTAATTGAGAAAACTACTAGGTCATTACTCAATCTTTACTTATCATAATTGATCATTGACGCAGGTTTATATTTTATATCACGGTGAATTAAGTAACGAACTATAAACATTATCATAACAATACCGCAAATGACATACAAATAATTCTTCTAAAGTAATCCAATTATTGGTTATTTTGTTTCACATTTACAATACAACAACAAGTGAATAACCTGTGTTAGCTTTTGCCTGGAAACCGACAAAGCTAGGATTTATTGGCAGTAGATATGATTGCAAGTTAAGAAGCTATTTGTCCAAGACAATAACTTCCACAAACGACGCCATCATACTCCAGGCGATGGCTGAACTGTGTAGTAGTAATGTACTACATCGTAAGGTACTACTATCGATTTGCGGTGCAACCGAAAATCGATTAAGGTCACGATTGCGGTTAAGAGCACACATGGCAACTCATAAAGTAACCCTTGTACGCAACTAACACAGAGTGAAATGCACTGAAATAACTAAAAGTCGGCGTATTATCGCATCATCATCGACAAAGAGCAGACCCGCCGTTATCAGACCGTAACATTAACTTAATGTTGCATATATTCTGTTACAAAGTTACGCGCCAACGATCATGCTCCCTAGAACAACGCGTAGTTATCTTGTTACTATCACGCAACTCGTTAGAGTTGCGTAAATTTCATTAAAGTTTCATTTGCGTAGTAAAAAACAACTATATATTTATAAAAGATAAATTATTGTACTATAATTACTTTAAAATAGTATAAATGAATGAGAATAATAAACTTTAAAAAAACAATTAGTGTCAGTAAAAAAACACATATTGTGTAAAAAAAACGTAAACATTGTTTAAATTAATGTTACAATATTCAAGTAGGGGATTATTAAACTTTATCATCAAGATTAAAGTTGGTCAGGGATGTTACATTATAAGGTGCTTTAAAACCTAGCGTTAATAGCTTTAGCTGTACACTATTTTTTATGATACTTTTAACCTTTTAAGAAAAATCTAGTAATTCTGGTACAATGATACCAGTAATTCATCGATAACGTTGTAAGTGGGCATTTTTATTGGGTTCTCTCCCCACTTTCGTAATTTTTTATTTTTGGAATTACTGATAAAAAAATAACTGGATTCTCTTATATTTTGAGGTGATTTTAATTAGGTGGACGGTAAATTAGAGTGCGCAGTAAAAACAAATATGAAATAAAACGACCACATAAGGAATTAGAAAATATTTCACCAAGGCAGTGAAGACGAAATGCTGTATAAGGTGGGGTCAGACGTCATAAACCAGTCGTAAATATCGGTTATGTCCAAGATATGGCAGGAGTCGGGCGACAGGGTCGGAGTTATGATTACGAATTTGGATAAAAAGTGGTCGTGTCACGCCGCCTCCGAGCGGTCGCTCCTCAATAATTGAACTGGTTCCGACTCTCCAACATCCTGTTACCTGGAATTACTGTATTCCATGATATCCGCACTAAAGATTAAATGAGTACCTGTGTATGCCCTACAAGGAAGTGTAGTATTTAATTACAAGACAGTTTTTAGCAATAGATGTACTAAATTCAACTCATTCACTTCATTAAACTAAAATATGTGTTCAAATTGCAAAATGAATTAAAAGAATTATGTTTAAGCTCTGAACTCGACATTTATGTAAACAATTTTTCATAAATAAGAACATTTTGAACCCTGCCATCTCTGTACATTTTTGAAGTTTTAAGTTTTTACATATCTAATAGTGGACAGTTCCATAAAAAACAAGTATTTCACCATTACAATACAAGGAATCAGATACTATAATATCCTGTTCATCGGTTAAAACTCTATGAGCAGGGGTGTATTATTCTGCATTAAAACTTTACGATAAATTGCCAGAATCTTTTAAAAATGAATATTCAATTCAAACATGTCTTAAAATACTACTTCTTAAACCGGGCATATTACAAAAAAGAGCCACTTGAGGAAGTGAAATAAAATGCTCTGCCCCTGTAAAAGGTCCACAAACTTTGGGAGCTCCACAAATTATTGGAGCTCTTCAACATCTTTTGAAGAGTATTTAAATACTTAATTTTTGAAGAGTACATAAATACTTAATTTATCTATGTATATTTATTATTTTCCTTAAATATTTGTTTTTAAGAAAAAGGGTAATTTGACCTTTTGATTTCTCATTCTTTTTATTTGTTGTGTTGACTGTGTCAGCTCTGCAAAAGAATGTAAACACGATGTTAACTTTTATCGAATAAATGAGTAAATTTTAAAAACAATCAATATTTTCGTAATGTAAAATGTCTAAAAACAGATCTACAATGTCTAGCCTTTTTTAAAAAACCTATTTTGTACATTAGGTAGACCTGCTGTAGTAAATACTGTGCCAGAACTTGCTATTGTTTAAAGACTACCGTTAATTTGTGCTAGGAACTCGACGGGTCCTTAAAATGTGCGTCTGTCTGTCTGTCCGTCTACACGATTACTCTTGATGGAAAGGTCCTGGGGGCTTGAAACTTGTTACTCAGGTTCCTTGTGGTACACGAAAAAAGTATATTATTTTAGGGGTCAAATCGGCAAAAGGAAGCAGAGTTAGCCAGTTTTGTCTTAGTCAGTTAGTCAAGTTACTCAGGACATGCACGACATTGCCAATCAGCTTCATAGCGTTTTTATCCCTTAATGGGCACAATCTGAAACTGTACTATGAATAAGCACGAAAAATAGCATTCTGAACTATCGATCAACTAACCGGATTTCCTTAGTCCGGTTAGTCAAATCGGTAGACATTCGTTACGTTCTGTCATTAGATCCGTGTACCAGTTTATTTCGATAGTTGTTGTTGACAGAAACTTAAAATACGAACACAATCATGTTATGTTGTAAAAATTAACCAGTTATACTGTCAATATTTAGATTTATATTAAAAAATAATCGATAGTGTGGTTTTCATTTCAATACAATCTTTTTTATTGTCACCAGTATAAGTGCTGTACATTAAATCTCTAATCACTGCATAAAAACGACTATTAGATCCGTTGAACCACGAAACAAAAGTGTTTCGAATGGTTTGACAATAAAAATCAACTTACTCTGAACAAGGAAACAAAGGGTAACAAAATGAACCATGAGGTACAAATAAAATTGGGCTGTGTCAAAGCAGGGTGTCACCGAGCCACTTGAGGAAGTGAAATAAAATGCTCTGCCCCTGTAAAAGCCTGCTCCATTATCCGGCGTATGCAACCACCGGCGCTCACAACAAGATTTATTGACCATTACGCGAAGCTTTCAACTAACCTCTGCTCTTTTGGCAGCCAACTCTACGTGTTTTTTGTAATTGCGACTCTACGACCTTGGTTAACGAGGAAATTACGGTATCGCGGACTCTAGACATCGCCATAAATTACACCTGAGTGCGAATACGACTACAAGTTACATTTGTGTCTCGTACTTTTATACTTTTTCTTATCCGTTTTTTACACCTGGGTGGGTCGGGAACCAATTCTTGTTCCTTTATAATTATGGGTGAAACAGTGAAATTGATAATTCAACTACTGTTAATTATTGCCTATATAGAAAAAATAAAACATCAATCATAATGGTGAAAGCCAATTCAGCCTTAATATATTAGCAAGATCCGACGGACAGTCCTAGTACTACCATTGATGGGACCTGTACCACTAAGAATTTCTCTGACTGCTCATAGTTAATCACTGACCTCGGTGAGACGTCAAAGTCATTTCCGTGGTTTCGATTGTCGTGACCCTAAAATGTTTAGACTGCATCGTAGACTGGTGACCTTAGAAGGTTAAATTGATTGGTGATTTTTTATAATTATGCTAAATTTGACGAGAAAACGTGGGTGAAATTTTTTTATAGGCCCGCAATATAAATTAAATATAATGGTTCAATATAATCCATAAAACTTAATATGCAATATATATATATTCATAAAAAAACAATAATATATTAGATCTCTTAGGCATCTGTAATCAGATAGTCTAGAATTTTATTCTGATACATAATGGGTGCATGTCGTTAACCACCTGGATGGGCGGAATATTAGTGTCAGACTGTAAGAAAACTAAACGTACTCTATAATCTTGTTCATAAACAAACACTTTGTTTTTATACACTCGAATATTTATAGTATTTCATTGGTGAAAGTACCATAGACAATGCCTAATGTGTCTTAAACATATCGAAATGGTACATTGTCATCACAGGAAATACTGCTATCATATTTGCATTGCAAATTTCTTGCATTTCGTGCAATTACTATATTGTATTCTTCAAACTCTTTATGTCATTGCTCTAAAGTAATAAAAGCCTTTTAACCATTGTTCTTAACTATGTCTACATCGTTGTGACCGATATAGGATAGCGTCAGTCTGCACCTTTTGTAATATTTATGAGACTCGTTCTAAAAAAAGCAGCTAGTGTCAAAGTAGTCACCTCACTTCGGTGTCTGGTTTATTGTGTGGATGGGGATTTCTTAAACATTGTAAAACATTGCCTAGTACCGTTCTGGCGTCTAAAATGCTGGATTCTGTTTATGATCTATTTTCATAATCAACGCTTCTAGCTACTTATGGAAAAGCCACCAAAGTACATTACATCTATTTAACCTACTCACAGCCTGCGTCCAAAAATAATGAAATTTTAAACTGCAAAAGTCCGAAAAATTAACGTTAATGCTTTTAAACTTTTAAACTACCAGCGTTATAACTTCAATTTAAGGTTATAATAAAGTTTTATTGCCCTCAAACTATTTTCAAGTTCAAGAATAAGAGTGTCATTGCATTAACAGTTATTCATATCTTCAGACAGTGGTGAGATTTTTCACATGGATAATAAATATTGTGTGGTCGTCATAAAACTATAAAATTTGAAATAAATACTTTACTTTAAAAGATTTACAAATATTGTTTTTTTTTATTTCTCGCAGACTAAATTTATTTGGGGGGAGGAATGAAAATAAAGTTCTAGGTTGAGGTTGTTACCAACAATCTACACCAAAGTAATATAAAACATACTGAGGAGACATTGTATAATGAAATTTGTAGAAAGGTTATCAAATAGTGTGCCGTTGTAAGTGATTGTTATTATTTCAAGGATAACTAAGGGAATTCACCCAACAACAAAAGGCGAAGTAGTAAAATCTTTATGTAAACACAGCTGTCAATCTGTTTACAAGTGGACTAGCTGTTTGAGAACTTGTCCGTGCTAATAAGCTTGCGAATGTTGAGTTTAGCTTCATTCCAACTTCCGCTTATCGCAGCGTCTCAAATCTGACGTTGCCACAGACTAAACAGCTTGACACTAAGTTCTATGACAGTGAAAAGGTTAATCAGCCTGCCCTAGTGCAGCGTCTCAATCTGACGTGTCACAGACTAAACAGCTTGACACTAAGTTCTATGACAGTGAAAAGGTTAATCAGCCTGCCCTAGTGCAGCGTCTCAATCTGACGTGTCACAGACTAAACAGCTTGACACTAAGTTCTATGACAGTGAACAGGTTAATCAGCCTGCCCTAGTGCAGCGTCTCAATCTGACGTGTCACAGACTAAACAGCTTGACACTAAATTCCATGGCAGTGAAAAGGTTAATCAGCCTGCCCTAGTGCAGCGTCTCAAATCTAACGTTGTCACAGACTAAACAGCTTGACACTAAGTTCTATGACAGTGAACAGGTTAATCAGCCTACCCTAGTGCAGCGTCTCAAATCTGACGTTGTCACAGACTAGACAGCTTGACACTAAGTTCTATGACAGTGAAAAGGTTAATCAGCCTGCCCTAGTGAAGCGTCTCAATCTGACGTTGTCACAGACTAAACAACTTGACACTAAGTTCTATGACAGTGAACAGGTTAATCAGCATGCCCTAGTGCAGCGTCTCAATCTGACGTGTCACAGACTAAACAGCTTGACACTAAGTTCTATGACAGTGAACAGGTTAATCAGCCTGCCCTAGTGCAGCGTCTCAATCTGACGTGTCACAGACTAAACAGCTTGACACTAAGTTCTATGACAGTGAAAAGGTTAATCAGCCTGCCCTAGTGCAGCGTCTCAATCTGACGTGTCACAGACTAAACAGCTTGACACTAAATTCCATGGCAGTGAAAAGGTTAATCAGCCTGCCCTAGTGCAGCGTCTCAAACCTAACGTTGTCACAGACTAAACAGCTTGACACTAAGTTCTATGACAGTGAAAAGGTTAATCAGCCTACCCTAGTGCAGCGTCTCAAATCTGACGTTGTCACAGACTAGACAGCTTGACACTAAGTTCTATGACAGTGAAAAGGTTAATCAGCCTGCCCTAGTGCAGCGTCTCAAATCTGACGTTGTCACAGACTAAACAACTTGACACTAAGTTCTATGACAGTGAACATGGTAGTCAGCCTGTCCTAGTGCAGCGTCTCAAACCTGACGCTGTCACAGACTAAACAACTTGACAACTTGACACTAAGTTCTATGACAGTGAACAGGTTAATCAGCCTGCCCTAGTGCAGCGTCTCAAATCTGACGTTGTCACAGACTAAACAACGTGACACTAAGTTCTATGACAGTGAACAGGTTAATCAGCCTGCCCTAGTGCAGCGTCTCAAATCTGACGTTGTCACAGACTAAACAACTTGACACTAAGTTCTATGACAGTGAACAGGTTAATCAGCCTGCCCTAGTGCAGCGTCTCAAATCTGACGATGTCACAGACTAAACAACTTGACACTAAGTTGCATAGCAGTGAATAGGTTAATCAGCCTGCCGTGGCTGCTCCGGAAAAATTCACAATACCTTTCCAAGTTGATTATCTCTTCTATTCATCAGATTGTTCTGACTGTCTGCTTAGGAATGTTAATAATAAAAAAGTTATCAACTAACTTAAAGAGTTCAAATTCGTCTGGGAAATAAAGATTATGTTTCATATAATGAGGGAAAACTTGGTTTGCCAGGAATAAATTAAGTAAAAACTCGGAAAATTATACAGACTTGTATGCTAATTTTCACAATAAATTGTTACTAGTCTCGATTTCTAAAAATTAATTTCACAATTTTGAGGTGGACGAACTTGAAATATATTTCAGTTTCATTGAGAAAAAATAAGAAGTAACCTTTTTCCTTTGCTATTTTTAAAACATCAATTTTGATTAGACCGCAATTAAATTGTTTGAAATCCCAATATTTATAGTAATAGGAATTGATATAACGCAATAAGGAAGCCGGAAAGTCAGCATAGACATATTGCGATTCACAAGAATATGGACTATAAGGAAGAACAATGTCGTAAAGCGACGACAAATAATGTTGAACAGGTCTATATTCAAAGAACACAGAGATCCTGGCTATGTCCTGGATTGTCCTTGTTTACAACTTCTCTTTTCGAATGTTCAGTTAGGGGAAAAGTTCTGACTCGATAAGAATTTTAACTTCGCATAGTACTTCTTCCAAACTTTGCGAGTATTTCAAAGTGTTTGTTATCAATGCGCCCGGAAGATCGCTTCATGAATTAAGGACATGAGTGTATATAAGAATAGAAAAAAAACTTCCTCATAATATATAAAATCCTATCTATCTTAATTTATTAACTGTGTGTGTTTTTGCTTATCGATGCTTTACAACAATAACTTTACAATTTTGTAAACATAATTTTAGTACACAAATACATTTGTTTCACCATCTTAAATTCCATTTGTATCAACTATGATGAAATTTCGCGAATAAAAGTTTGTTGCGAATAAACGCAATGATAATCCTAAAAATATTTTGACTAATCATTTGATTGGTTTGGATTTAATATGATTGAGAATTGAAATTTTGACAAATTTTTACATGTGAGTAAATAAGTTTTGTAATTAATTTTAGTTTAAAAGTTCAAAAAAAGTTTTTATAATTTAAAAATAATTTGCTATTTTAAAGTTTAAAAAAAGTAATGTAGAAAGATTTTACATAAATGTTTACATTTACTTTTTTCTTTAAAATGATAAATACGCATGCATGTCTACAATTATGTGACTTAAAATGCTTACTTCTTATAAACACATAGACAGTAAGATTAGGCGCTCAATGGAATTAATTAAGACATGAAGTGAGTTGTTAGTTTACTACATTACATGTAAAAATGTATAGTAAACTTTTGATGTACAATTCTAGAAAGCCCCTGTATTTTTATTTACAGAAAAAGTGTTTATGTACAACCAAATAGTCCTGAATATCTTATTAACCCTACGCTCATTCCATAACATTCAAGGACAGTAATAATTTAGTTAGTTTTCTCCAAAAGCAAAAGTATATTAAGCGACAGACTCAGTAAGCTTTCTTCACTTATATGTTCCATGGTACGTTTCATAGTAGATAATCTGTTTTTTTTACTTTGGATTCGTACCATTTGGCAACACTGGTTTCATTATCTCATTCCGCCTGTCAGTGCATCCGGTCTGGAAATGACTCACGACTAGGGTATTTAGTGGAAACCACACGTTTTCTTCGAAACTGAATAAATGTTTTAATTAAAACTAATATATTAGAAACCATTATTTCACTATAGTGTGCACTAAAACGTATTTTCTATAAAAATGGGTCAAGAACAATGTACTTACAACTTTACATACGTCTTATAGTTATTAGGTTTGATTGATTTTTAAGCTTAAAAAGGCACGGATATTATCATTACATTAATAACTGTTAAAACGGTCGCAGGAGAAGAAAAAACAAATTCAATTCATAATTTTGAAGGACTTTTCAAGATGTAAACATGTGTCTGTGACCATTATACAAAATAATGTCTAATATATATAAAATAATATATATAAAATAATGTCTCACGAACATGGTGAATACAATTCTCATTTTTATCTTTAGCAGTTGGTTATTATTTGGGTCTGATTACCAATTTGCCACAGTTTTCTACTTTTAATCACTGTAAATTCACGTGGAGAAATAAGTTTGACTTTTTACTTATTTAAAGCAGTTAAGGACTATAAATTTAACATAAAGATATTTTCAAAGTACAGGTTTTGCTGTAATTTTACAATGTTTACATAGAACATTTGTTTCGATAGGCTACATCAAATTAAAGTTCTGTATTAGTACAATACCAAAATCCAGCCTAAAAAGGTTCACTCTTTAAGAATATTCTTAGATTAATTCGTTCACCTGCTCAATCAGTATGTGCAAACTTGCAAACCGTGTTGCAATGACCAACTAAAGTTTGCCGGGAATTGGACTTCTGTTTGTGTAAATAGATTGAGTTCAAAACATTGATTGGGCAAAAGTTGGCCAGGAAGTTTGTTCTAGATCAGAAACTAGGATTAGGATTATACATTTTACTAGTGCGCAATAGTCTGCGAATCAATCCGAACATTGAACCGTAATGTTTCGACTTTATTCGTTCATCTGTGGTGAAAACAAGTTCGTATTCAAGAGCAGCATCGGACAAGATCGTTGATGCTCGCCGGATTTCGTGGAAAAGAGAACTATAAAGTAGTGATTATAATATATCGGAGTGTAATATTTAAAAGCAGCTTGCTGGTCTGGGATGCAAGTGAATGTTATCTGAGCATTGGACCGTCTTATCTTGGTCCTGATCGTGTGTCTGTGGACAAAACAATACTAATTCCAGCATCGGACAGCAAATCAAGTGGCGATTGGAGCGCTTGGCTACGATATTTCAGTGCATATCCCGGATCTGTGGTGTAAACAATCCAAACCAAATCTCGGATGATACTCGTTGGTTGTGGTAGAAGCGATAGTAGAATCATGCGGCGATTTGTGCGATGGACTATGATATTTTAGTTCATATCGCTGGTCTGTGATGTAAACAACCCAACCCTAATCTCGGACCGTAAAATGTCGATGATACTACTTGGTTGTGGTAGAAGCGATTATAGAATCAAGAGGTGATTTGAGCGCTTGACTATGATATTTCAGTGCATATCGCTGATCTGTGGTGTAAACAATCCAAGCCAAATCTCGAACCTTAAAATGTCGATGATACTTATTGGTCTGTAATCGAACGGAGGGACCAGTTCTAGCATCTTATAGTAATATCAAAGAGTAAAGTATTATAATATAATATAATTATACAATATATGTGTCGAGACCCAAATCACTTACGGTCGGTTTACTCCCTAAACCGAACATTTCTGTGCAATACCCCTCTAATAAGTCTTACCATTTATTCTAAAAATTATATGCTTTATTCGTACGCAATTATTTTAACGCAATTTAAAGTACAGCTTTTCTCAAAAAATATATTAACAAATTAAACCACATGACCAAATGGCATTTAAAAGTTTTAATTTTGTTCAACTTTTAAAACTAAGTTACGTACAATACGCTGTTACGGTAACCGTTTAAGAGCTACATCTTAATTTGCAAATAAAATACGAAGTAGTTGTTACACCACTGCTCTGATTTTATTATCTCAAATTATTTACCCCTAGAAATTTCGTTGATGTTTTTTTTTAGATATAGGTCTGTTTATTAAGTGCATATTAGTTCGCCTTCAGTATATGAGCGGAAAATGTGGAAACAAAATAAAATACGGGGCGCATGAGGAATGTAAAGGCAAGCTACAGTATAGAGAGAGAGACGTCACCGTCAGTGGGCTGTCTTGTTATCCGGATACCAAGTCATAATTCTGACCCCAGACCTCCCCCCCCATACCACAACCCATCCAGTACTGAACCGATGTTTATGATCGATTTATGGATATTTCAGCCTTTCCACATAAAAAGTTCTACCATCCACTGCGTCGTGGTCAGATATTATTTTCAGCTCCCGCACAGATTTCAGTTTTATCGTTATTGTTCTTGATACACAGCTGTGCAAAATGTACTACTACGTATTTACTCAACCTAATGTACATCGATTTAAATTTTACCTGGGCAATTATTACTAAGATCTGTTAAGTCGTCTTTGAGTTTACTGCGTAAAAGTATGTACGAATTAACATACTCTTCTAAAACATTAAAACGGCATGTATAAACGTAAAAAATTCATGTATTAAATAACAAGAAAGATATTTTGACAAATAAATTAACCTAATTATGTTGGGTTGCTGAATAGCTGGAGATATTTTCAATTTATTTATGCAGGATGTTTAAAAATGTCAACCACAGTATTATCCATAAGTGGTTACATGAAACGTAACAAATATGAAAAACTTTTAAGTATATAAATTATGTCTTGCATATCTTTTAGTCCTATATTAATGTTGCCTGTTCGTTGTTGTTTTAATTTGACAATTTTTCACATAAAAATACAAGCATAATATGAAACATCTCGCGTAACAATAACAATTACAATGTTAAGAATAAAAAATATATATAGCCTGTACGTTGTATGTATAAATGTTTCTAGAAAATTATACGTAAATAAATTTACATCGGATATAAAATAATGAAATAGGTACTTTTTTCTGTTTTAGGGCATTACTTGATATTAAAAAAACATTAATTACTGTAATATAACACCTGTGTTGGGCTATCTGTCACGTTTTAGAATTGTTTAGCGAATTTATTACGCCATTATTCGAAGTCCCAGTTATTATTAGCTGTAAAAAAATTAAAATAGCTAAATTAACATGTGTTTTGATACGAATATAAAACAAGAACAAATTGACACATAAACAAAAAGTGTGCTGTCTCACACGGTCAAATTACGAGAGGTTGACTTCATCTACATCTACCTGAGCCTGCATAAACTAAAATAACTTAAAACATTTAAAAATAAATAACTAGTTTGAACGATATTGTAAAGTGGACAAGAAATCATTTATATAATAATACGTCGTTAATCTAACTGTATTTGATCAATTATTTTGCGTTGTGGATGCAACCCGATTTAAAATTAAACTTTATATTTATTGCTTTTACGTATTACTGTCTGTAAAACATTGTATACGGTCTATTGTCTGCAAAATTAGGATACATGATGCGTGTCAAAACGATGCCAGGTTAGTGAACCACCTGAGGAAGAGATTAGAATGCAGATCGTGAAACGATGTTACTGATTTCTTGTATCACGCAACGATGGCAAATGTCCGGAATCATGTTTCCTTTACAACCTAAGATCTTGAACTCTTAGAATTTGCCAATAATTTCAAATCGCGTTTACAATAGAAAGCAAACGTTCAATACAATGTCTTCACGATTGATTTTATTATATTTACATTATATACAGAAAAAAATCATAACATGCTAGTCAATCCACAATATTCGCTCAGGCAAAAAAGCAGCGAATAAAACAATGAAGTGTCAGAGTACATTGAAAGAAACAACAAAACAAATGACGTCCTCTCTGCATAAATTGAGGCGTATTTTCAGACAATAGGCAGAGTACAAGGCGTTGTCAACCCACATCCTGTCTTGGGCGACTTCCGGTCTTGCTCTTCAAGTCTCAGTATATGATGTCCTGAGTGTGATGCAATTAAAGAGTGACAACAGAAGAGTCCGTTACAATAATACTTCTTTTAACTGGAGTGTTATTGTGAACAACTTGTATTACACAATTTAGGCCCTCAATGTCAACAACTATCCAGGAATATATTCTGTACTTACTATCATGTTTGAGATCTAGCCTAATTATTTTCTGCGAACGTCTAAAATGATACTAAATACCACCGTAGCTTATAAATGTACCCCAAAGACGGTCTTGGAAGGCTGTTAACTACAGAAAATGCGGACAACAAAATCTTATAATGTTGTAATGCAATGTTATAAGTGCACTATAATCCATTTGCAACAAAATTAAAACGAAATGTTTAATAAATTGTAAAAATCTTGTTTTCTGTCTTTTAATGTCCGTCTGAATGTATCAGAGTTATAACTATATAAATATATGCATTAACCTTCTTCCCACCTGAAGAAGAGTATAGATTTCAATCCTCGAAACGTAGTGTTGTACAATTTGTAACATATAACGATGGCAGCAAATGTTAGAAATCCTATTACCATTTCAAAATTTCCGTCGTATATAACATACTTTAAAAAACATTTTATCAAATTGCTGAACAAACTAAAATGTCTTCTTTATTTGGTAAAACGTTGCTATTAATAGCAACATGTTTTTTTATTTTCCTATATTACTTTTTTCCTTAGCCCAAAACACAAAAATAAATAGTCAACGTAGAAAGAGTATTCAAAACTACATGAAGTAAAAGATTAACTAAATACTATTTTCAGTTAATCTGTTGAACCGTAAAAATGTAAAAAAGCATATCATATTTCCTTGAAGCAATAATCTACAGTCTATGTTGTATTTTACTTTCTTCAACAACCAGCACGAAAAGGCAAGATAGCATGCACCAATCATTAAAAACAATACATTCACTAAATGTATTAAGTACACTGAAGAGATTCAGCCACGTGCTTCATGTATAAAATAAATGATGATATTCAAGGATTAAATTTATCATTTGTATAAGTAATATAATTAGCATTTCGTTCATATACCATTACAAATACGACTGTACTAAATTAATCAACTAAATGCATCACGCACGCCATTCGTTATACGTAAATATTAATAAATTAAATGCATTATGCCCGGAAAACTACTGAAAGTCACCATCTAAAATACGACCGAAGTTACTATCATTAGAGCAGTACACGTTAGGCGTGCACAATGCAATGTCGACTGTGTACAATGCAATTAAGGTGACGGCCGACTGTTGCACTTGCACAAATGTAGAGATATTGCATGTGCAAGCTGTGGTCAAACATGCGATCCGACAGTTCACCACACCTGCTCTCGCCAGGTAATTGGATTACTTCTTTATCTAGACTCGTATATGTGATTTCTTTACGCAACAGTGGGGATTAATTACTGTTTAATAAAATAAAACTTTCGTAATCCGATATCTTCGTCCTGTAGTAGTGTCTGGTAAGTTTCTATTAAGAATGGATTAAAATTAAACACAAATTAATAGGCTTGACTTATTGGATTTAATGAATTAATGAAACTCTGAGGCTACCGGTATCGTAACTAAATTTTTGGATCAAACTGAGTCGAAAGAGGGAAGTTTCTATCAACGTCTATGGCATTAGTATTGATTATAACAAACCATTTAAAATAAAATGGCCTAAATCCATTTAACTATTTTCGATAACCACCTCGGAAATAGGACGCATTGCTAATACACTTAATATTTTCAGATGTTTTGACCTTACTGTGAAGAGCTATCTTAATTTAACAGGGTGTTGAACTAAAACTGTCTGAGCCAACGAAGCTGTACATGATATCAGAATACAGCTCAGCCAATCAACTAACCTTTATTGGTCATATTGAACGCCGATTGGTCATACTGGCTGTTGTCTGGTTAGATTCAGCCAATTACGATACAGCTCCGCCCCTCCACTTATCTTTATAAAAGGATGTGCATTATTAGGCTCTACCAGAATTGAAGTTTGCTATCTACAGCTATGTCTAAATATTTAAAGATTTAAATAATATTAGCATTGTTAAGACACGGCGTGTAAAGGAATACATAAATCTTTTTATTTTAAACCATAACAAAAATTATTGGGGTTTAAATTTTAAAAAATATCCTTGAGCAACCTTGACCAATTTAAATCTTTTAAAAGTTAATAAAAGTTAATTTTACATTAGGAAATATAGTTGTATGCTCTGTTTTGGTGTTAAAGCTATACGTCCTAGTTTGAAAGAAAAACAGTTCTGATGTTGGATTTTTGATTGTATTATTTTTCAACGGATGCTGTTATAGTACAGTCCAAATTATTGAGCAACCATTTTTTTGGTACTAGAGTTTATACGAGAGCGTTGCAAAATGGCTCCAATCACGTTAGAATTTGTTGGCTTTGAGACAACTCAGCCTTTGATGTTAGTAAAATATTGAAACTAATCAAACTTTGACACTAGTTAAGATTTGTGACTAACTTAGATAAGAAAGTGGTCAAGCTTTGGCGTTAGTTAGATATTGAAACTAATCAAACTTTGAGAGACTATAAAAGCTTTGAGACTAGTCCAGTATTAAAAATAGTCAGCCTTTGAGATTCATGAACGTTTAGACCAGTTATTAAATGAGTTTTTATTTGAAATTCAACAAAAGGGCACTCAAACACTCAAGACTTTACTTCTGTGTTACAAAAATAAAGAACATCTGTTGTTTGGTCAGCTGGCATAAGGTAACATTTTGGCACTGTGGGGTTCATAAAACAGTCATAAATATCAGTTCGGCGCTAAAATATGTAGGGGAGTGAGACCGGTGACTTGGGTCAAATTTATGATCAGACCCCCTCCCCGCTATAAGACATATTGATTTCTGTATGACTTGATCATAGCAGGACCTTAAGGGTAAGAATTTTATGATGCAGATGAACGTATCAATAGTTGAATTAACATAAGCGAATCTATTAACTTAGCAGTTAAACAAAACTGCTATATATACTTGTTTCAATCGATTTGTGAGAAGTGTCGAGACCGTTGGAGCTATAAAATTAATACTTACAACTTATATCTTAAACCTAAGAAGATACACGTTGATCTTCTTCTTATCTTACCTCTTCTCTGATCTGCAGTATTTTCACACATTAGGAAGGCGATCCATATGACCACGAATAAGCTCCCATATATTAAAAAGGTGGATTCTTATATCGATTAAAGAAAAAGGTCCATAATATGAAACATTGATATGAAAAAAATCCAAACCACACACATTTTATATATATATATATATATATATATATATATATATATATATATAAAATACATATATAAAATATATAATTATGTATATAATACATATATGTATTATATATAATATATATGTATTATATATTAGACATATATAGTGTGTGGTTCGAATTAATAACATCTGAAATAAATGCTTGCCACACATTACAAATTTAAAGTGTAGTAAATTAACTAAGAAACCTACTACAAGATAAATAAAAACTTTATAAAACACTATCGTGGTAATAAAATAATTAAGGTTCAATTTGTATGAGGGCAAACAATTTTTTATTTTATGCTTGTAATGTTGGAAAATTAACGCTGGAAAATTTGAAGAAAATATATTAATATAATATACGTTAAGTGAATACCGTTGTGAAATTCTTGGCCGTGACTAATTGTATTTATTTAACTAAAATTAATTTCAAGTTTTGGAACATAATCCGATCCTTCTTTGCTTGAGAAATTCTGTTTATCTAAATATTGTATCCATTTACTAAAGGGAGAAAGTTTCGGTCACTAGAAAAAACCGTGATGCTGAACTTTTCCGGGAAGAATGAGCGTGATTTAACCTATACTTACATTACATTATTCGGGTCTCTATGTTATTAGACAACCTTAAAATCCAAAAGAAAGATTCAATTAATTCTTTGTAACTTTTAGCGAATCTCCTACAAAGTTTCGGTCACTAGAAAAAAACGTTATGCAGAACTTTTCCCGGAAGAATAAGCGTGATTTAACCTATACTTACATTACATTATTCGGGTCTCTATGTTATTAGACAACCTTAAAATCCAAAAGGAAGATTCAATTAATTCTTTGTAACTTTTAGCGAATCTCCTACAAAGTTTCGGTCACTAGAAAAAAACGTTATGCAGAACTTTTCCCGGAAGAATAAGCGTGATTTAACCTATACTTACATTTAATTATTCGGGCCTCACTGTTATTAGACTACCTTAAATTATTGCCGTTTGCTTTACAACCGTATGTAAAGTCCAGCAATAACACGCTTGAAGTGCTTTTCAGGTAATAATGCGAGCTTAGCCGTTAAAATTGTAATTGGGTATTGGCGCACTTAGATATGTATACTGCATATTCTCAGCAAATGTGCAATAAAGTAAATAAAAATGAAAAATTTCTAAACAGATGATCTACCCTGTAAAATGTTGGTTAAGATCATACGTATTTAATTTTTCTCACACGAATAGGTTTTTATTTATTTGACAGAAATTTTAATAAACGATGCTCCTGAGTAGTTGCCAGCTTGTTAGTATCGAATACTACTAAAAACTTTCTACGGGCTCTCTCCAGCCCGTCAAAATAATTAATTATTCAACAATATTTCCTTCCTTTTATAGAGTAAACACATTAATACAATTAAAAGCAATTAAAACTTTGGTGCAATAATTGCATGAATTCCAGGAATTCGAGTTCCGTAATAATTCATATACTTAGAATAATCATGGAGCTTAGATCAGAGCTACTTCCTGAGAGATATAAAATCAACATAAGGGTATAATCAATGTTTTTACTAAACGTCATTCATTTAAAATGTTTTTACAAACTATCATCTTTATTTTCCACAGTCCATACCTTTTTTTATATAGGGTTATACATAATTTCCGTGAAATTTAAAACAATGAAACCCTCCCTCTCACATTGAAACACAAATTATGAATACGTCAGTGTAATTCAGTGTTTGTACTGTAAACATTATTGCATGTCTGAACAGTGAGAGTACACAAGACAACACTGTTAAGTAACACTGTAAAGTAATGTATTGGTCGGGTAAGTGATGAGGAAGGTAAAGAGGCAGACAATTTATGGAACAGATACCTCTTGAGTATCTTGCCCTCACAGTCAATCCCTGCAGTATTTCATAAATATTCAGACCCAGGATAGCATGCCTTAATAGTCTGATGAATTAAAGGATGGTTTCGTTAATGGTGAGTGCAGTTAAAATAAAACTGTAATTTTTGCAAAATGTATACCATAACCGGTTTTATTTATTTAAAAAGTGTAAATCTGTTTTCTAACATAGACCTGACAATCTGTGATGTATTGTTAAATACTTAAATCATAAATTATGTAATATTTAAAATTCTAAATTTATTTTTATATAAACACTTCATAATTTATTTTTATAAATCGTCAGAAGATTTTTAACACAACAGATTGTTGATAATTTAGCTTGATGATCAGCTGTAAAAAAAAGAAATTGTTTCACACTGTACAATAAAAAATTGTTTTTAATCCGTCAGCTTAGTCCATGAAGTGACTTGAATCTGAAGATCGACGTTTGTGTTAGTGAGATTAACTTGTGGTTGCCAACTATCGTTATCCATACCTAACCTCACAGACCGTTTATCCAAATATTTATATTTCTAGTATTTTAGTTTTATGTTTACATTGTAACTTTCTTCTTCCATAGTTTACTTTCGTTAACCTTCTTTTCATTATTTTAGAAACATTGTTATAATCTAATCCTGTCCACCCAAATTTAACCTATAGAATAGTTTATTCCGCGCACGTTTAGGCTGGACCTGAGATGTCCGAATCAGGTCCAGCCAATCCAAGCCAAATGGCTACTAATGATTTGGAGCTTGAAAAAGCCGTGGAATCTATTATGAATCCAAATGACCCCATTAATATGGATTTAGATCACACCTATTGTAGTAATGCTAACATTGACAGTAAAGAGTTAAAACGGAAAAGAGATCAGGCCAATGAGGAGTATAATTCTAATAAAAATGGGCTAGCTGCCAAAACTAATGCTAAAAAAAGTTTAATCAAAAGGTACTATACAGCTAAAAAATAAAGGACCATAATGAAATAATTATTCAACATAAAGATAAACACAAACTAAATCCATTTCAAGTGGGAAAAATAATCAAACAACACCACAATGATATAGATTTTATTTACACGTGCTGGTAATAATAATCTATCAGTCATTTGCAAAAATTTCACTGCTGCAAATAACTTAATTGATTCACATCAATTAATGAACTACAATGTTTTTGTACCCACCATCAGAATTTATTCTGTAGGAGTTGTATAATGTAGAACCTGAAGTAAGCGAGGATGAAATACTAAATGAATCTGTAAGTGAACACCCTCTAATTCAAGTTCATAGAATTAAAAGAAGGGTAAACAATAATTTTGGTTGATACAAACTTTGTAAAAATAACATTTGAATCAGATAATCTTCCAGATTTTATTAAACTTAATTATGTTCGTATGAAGGTTGAAACTTTTGTTATTCCTGTTAAACAGTGCTACAGATGCTTTTCATACGGACACGTGGCTAATTCACCATGTAAAAATGATAGATTATGCAGAGATTGTGGAGACAAATTCCCATTCGGAATCTGAACCTTGTTCACAACCTAAGAAATGTGTACATTGTTATGGTCCACATAGTAGTTCATCGAAGTTTTGTCCGGAGTTCAAAAAGGCAGAAACTTATTTAAAAACAGAATGAGCGTCAATAAGGAAGATTATTTACTGCTAGTGCACACTATCCTATAACCTATAAAATAACAAGAGATAACCGTTTTATTAAAACAATCTTATGCAGAAAAAATTAAAACAAAACAATGATTCGGATTATCCAGAACTACCTGTAACTGGCAATAACAAACCATCTTACTACCATCCTAATAATAGATTTTCACCTCTGAGTAATTTAGTTGAAAATGATAATAGTGCTAGTTATAGTGCCTACACATACAGAAAACCTAAATCTAAAGTAAATACCTTCAGTTACAGTAGTAACATGAACTCCAACAAAATCCCTTCAAATAGATTTGGTAACACAAACAAGCCAAATCAAGGTACAGGTTCAGACAACATCGAAGAAACATACTCTACGCTATCAACAGACAATGAAAGTAATAGAGAGCAATTAAAATCCCTTTTGCAGGATAAAATTTACGAGTTAAGGGGTAAAATGCCTTAAAATTAACCTATCAAATACTGACACACAGCAAAAAAAACAAATTGAAGAGATCTTTTCTTCTTACCCTTATAGGCATAAATAAAGATAACACAAGCAAAAGGGTGAAAATGTAAGACCTCCTGAAAAACCGAACAAATTAGGTATAAATAAGTAAAGGCAATAGCTTTTACTAAAAATAAATAATGTCATCCTTACTTAACCTTCATCAATCTATTTTGAGATCACTGAAACTAAATTATTAAAACTAACAATATTAGCAACAATGGAAATACATAATTTAAAAGTATTTCAGTGGAATGCCAGGTCATTGAAACATAAATGGCCTGAGGTAATGCAATTCTTTTCCAATCAGGGCATTCATATTGGTGCGGTACAAGAAACTTGGCTAACCAATCATGACAAGTTGATTGACAACAATTATTATCTACTAAGACTAGACAGATTTTGATGGATATGGTGGCATAGCACTAATAGTACACAAAGCCATAACTACTCAAGTAGTTAGAGAAATTAATACAGAATCTACCCAACTCCTTAGTATTACCACCACCAATTTGAAGTATCCAATTAAAATCATAAACTTGTATAGCAACAAGAAGAAAATAAACAAGGAATTTTGGTTTGAAAATTTATTTTCTGATGATAAAGGGTATACTCTAGTGTGCGGTGATTTCAATGCCCCATCACCCTTTTTGGGGGTTGCAATAAAGCTAACAGTAGAGGTAAATGATATATACAACCATTACAATAACTCCCTATTCATACTTGCAAACTCAAATAATCCAACCACAGCTCCAGCTTTATACCATCAACAGTCTATAATAGATTTAACATTTGTTTCACCTAAGTTATACTCAACGATGCTCAGCTTTGGATGTATTGCATGATCCAATGGGGAGTGATCATTTTCCAATTACAATCAGCTTTCAAATTAGTCAATTGTATTCTAACATAAATCTAAACAAGAATTATACTAGAAATGTTAAGAGAGCTAATTGGGAAGTGTATACAAACTACATAGAGCAGGTGTTAGCGGATATCCCTGACCATTCATCGGTAGATATAAATAAATTTTATAACTTAATGACGAAGGCAATAAATATGGCAACTCCTTGTGCAAGAAAGGCAAACATTGCTGAAAAGTTAGGTTTTGTTCCTAAAACTTGGTGGACTGAACAGTGTTCTCTGGCAGTTGCTCAGAGGAGGCTGTCTTTTTAAAAATATTTAAAACAAAATATGACTGCACTTACATATAGAAATTTATCAAATTGCTCAACACAAAGCTCAGGTAGTAATTCAACAAGCGAAAAAAAACAGGGTTGGTCTAATCTATGCAATCAGATTAGTGACAGAAAGTCATCAACCTATGCTTGGGAAAATTATTAACAAACTAAAGGAACAACACAATGGCCCACAATCATGAATTTGATAATAATACTGAATTGGCAGAAAAATTTATGAGTCATATTGTTCCAGATTATGTAGCTCAAGTCAATGAAATTAACTACCCTCCATAATCAATATTACCAGTCAAGGAAGCTTTCTTGAAGATAGTTTTTAATATGAAAGAACTTCATAATGCTATTTATTCTAAGAAAAAGGATACATCCCCAGGATTAGATGGAGTCACATATAGTATGATAAAGAACCTCCCAATGAGTGCACTCTGTATTCTGCTAAATTGTTTACAATAATATATGGAACTATAAAGTGGAATTACCTAAACAATGGAAAGAAATTAAAATAATAGCTATTCTTAAACCTAATAAAAATAAAGGTAATGAACAGTCATATAGGCCTATCTCATTAATCTCCTGTCTAATGAAGATCATGAATACAATGATCAAGAATAGGTTTGAGTGGCTAATTAACAAGCAAAAATTAATTCCTGAAAATCAATTTGGATTTTCGGAAGAAGCGTGGCTGCTCAGATTATTTACTTACCTTAACCACAGATATACAGGTTGCGCTAACTCAAAGAGAAAATGTTATTGTTGCAGCACTTACATTTCAGGTGCTTATGATAATGTAGCTATTCCACTCCTACTGAGAAAATTATACATGCAAGGTATACCAACAAAGTTTATACATCATTTTAGTAAATGGCTCATAGGAAGAAGTCTACATCTGATTCTTCCAAATGAAACAATTACCAGACATGCCTACAAAGGTTTGCCTCAAGGAAGTGTATAAGTCCTCTTCTTTTTTCATTGTACGTCTCTGATTTAAAGAACATCCTACCTGAAGAAATACAGACATTACAGTTTTGCTGATGATATATCTCTTTACACTTGTCCATAAGAACTATGACACAGCATTCAACAATATGCTAATTGCACTCAACAACATTGTTAAAAGCTTTGATAAACTATATCTTGAGCTTAATGCCACCAAAAGTAATATTACAGTATTTTCAAGTAAAAGAAATAATGATAATGAACAGTACGGATATTTTTATGTTAATGGGTCACAAAGTAACACCTAAAAATACTATCAAACTGTTAGGTGTGACAATATATAATAAACTGTCATTTTCAGATCATATAAATAACCTATGCAACCAATGTCAAAAAGACTTAAATATCCTTAAACTGTTAGCATTGTGGAAGACAGGGATCTCATCCGGACTTCATAATTAAAGTATACAGAAGTCTCATACTGGCTAAACTGGATTATTGTAGTTTTTTGTTTGGTCCATGTATCTGCAAAGTTACTAAATAAACTTGAAGTTATACAAAATCAAGCCTTGAGGATAACCATGGATGCATTTAAATCTACACCTATCATAGCTTTACAAACCGAAACCTCTACATTACCATTAAGTATGAGGCGTACTGCCATTGCAGAAAGAGTCATATACAAAATATATGATGAAGAACAATCCAGCACACTATAAAATTAATTATCTCAATCTATTAATCAGCATGTCAAGTTATTGGAAGAATAGGAAAATCCCCTCTGTATATAAAAGCCATACATAAGATTGGTGAAGTGGATCATAATTACTTTGACCATAAACTTAAAATACCAAACCACTGGGATTTGGACTGTCCAATTTTATTGACTAATCCAAATGTAGTATTTAATACATTAATAGATAATGAAAGTTACAGTAAAAAAGACCTGTAATGCGGCGGTAATCCATCAGGGAATAAATAGAATGTTTGTAACAAAATATAAAGATTGTTTGGCAGTTTTCACAGATGGTTCAAAATGCAATGAAAAGGTTGGAGCTGCTGTTTATATTCCATCACTACAAATAGAACACAAATTTAAGCTAAGCCAGTATATGTCGAGTTACTCAGCAGAAATATATGCAATTTATTTAGCAGTTGAGTTTGTTCTATACCATTAAATGAAGTCAGCATAGTTATATGCACTGACTCTTTATCAGCCATCATGGCATTGGAAAACTGCAGTAAGGGACATAAAGAAAATGGTATTATCATGAGGAATTTTTAAACTGTTGGTGGAAACACAGAAAAGAATATATATTCAGTGGATACCTGGACATATAGGAATCCATTATAATGAAAGGGTGGATAAATTAGCTAAGGAAGCAGCTAATGATGGAGTGGAAACACAATACCTGCCAGTACCTATTGATGATTTTAAAGCCTTCCAGAAAAAATTTTATGGTTTTACAATTTACAAACCTCTTACAACAATCCTCAAAAGCTGGGTGGTTTAAACAGATACAGAGCCAATTTTACAAAATACCCATGGTTTAAATCCTGTAATTTTAGCAGGTCAAATTTATAAAGAAATTAATGATTTTTTAAAAATAGTAAGTAGAACCATGTAAATTTGATTAGGTTGTGGAACACTTAGAATACATGCAGTGGCAGTGAAAAATATCAAAATCACTATCATATAATCCAATCAAAGAGATTTCCTTAGTTTTTTCCTTCTCCTAACTAACCATAAAATTACACAGAACATGTTAGAAATTATGGTTCTAGGGTATGGATTTTACTCTACATAACCTTCATTAGAAAACAAACAAAATGAAATAAACATCTGATAAGCTAATAGCAATATAGTAAATTACAAAAAAAGAAGAAAAAAAAAACACATGAATTGGAAAATGCAAAGACTAACTAATTGTTCATAGCTTGGCCGGCAACCACAAGGTTCATATGTAAAAAGTGAATACGGCAAATAACTAGAAAGAAGACATAACAAGTGTACTACGTGGCCGCATTATAAGATTATAAAGGCCAGCCAACAGGCAAAAAGAAGAAAAAAAAAAAAAAAAAAAAAAAAACGTTCTAATAGGATCACCTGTAATCAGCTGGTGAAAAATTTAAGTTTTTTTATGTACACTAATCTCAAACTTTGTGATTTTTTCAGTACAACTTAACAACGGCTGTTTTTGATACGTAAATTTTACAACATGACTACTGAGTTAATGTTATAAAAATAAACAAAATGTATAAGTCTTAACTTTTTCTTCGTATGATAAATATACCTCGCGGGTAAATATACCAAACGGGAAATGTCTTTAGACGCATTATCATATTTCCGACTTCGCCTTGTCCTTCACGAATTATGCACACAAAACAATCGGTTTTGCGCCTAGCGACGAATACTACTATTTTTCATACTGCTTATGTAAGAACTGCTTGTGATACTTTATGTTAATGCATTAAGTGATTGTTTTCGGTAAATTATAGGCTGACAGGGACGTAATCAAACAGTTGGAGCACAAGTTTTTTACTGCCTTAACCTCAAAATTTTGCCTTTGCTTCAGTACATTACACCTGTTTTTGTATGTAAATTTAAAAGTATTATTATGTTATGAGTATATAAAAATTAAATAAAACGTATAAGTTTTAATTTTTTTTTGTCTAACTCAAGTGCAGATTGTCTAAGTCAATTACTGTCGTAAATTACAAAATAAAATGTTGTAGATAAACTTTTCAGTTGATAACATAAGCTTATGATCTTTTGAAAATTTAAGCTACCTGTAATTGCGATGTTTTAAAATTTTAATGTATTTGAAATTACATTTGTACATAAATGTTTTATTACGCTTACATTACACTATCAATACTATTTTTAACTAAAGCGTCAGTAATACATACAATTTTATGATTTAATCTGGTGAAAAATAAATGACCGATTGGTTTTCGTAATATTTCTTTACTGGATGTTTATACTTCAATTGGTGTTATTTATTTATTTATTTATTTCCAACGGTTCCACCATTTTTACAAAAGTAATTCAACAAATCAAATACTTAGCAATCAAGATGACAAATCATAATCAATATACACAGTCTTATGTAAGCTCTAACTTGAACAACATAGGTAATAACAGAGTGATATACTATAAATATGAATAACAAAAACAACAATAAATAACAAGGAATAATAACAATACACTAACAGCATCGATAAATAAATAGTTGACCAATGCTATAACATTAATAAAATTTAGAAACTCAATAATATACTATCAATAATTAATACAATCGTAGCTGTTAGTTATTGTAAGTGGATTTGTATTAAGCATGTGTTAGGTGTTTACATTTAATAATTTGTTTATCAGGGTGTATTTTGAATCGTGAAAAAAGTCGATTAATTAATTAATTCTTCGTAATGACAAAATATGACACCTTGATTAATAATTGAAAAGGGTTCAAAATCCAAGCTCACTACATTGTGGTTAAATTAAAACCATTTAATGTAGTAAATTAACAGATGTAATAATTTATTTTGATAAGCCTAAAATATAAGTAGCCTCTTTAGAAATGACGTGTAAGAAAACATTGTTCGTGCAACAGATTTAATTCTGGAATACAGTATTGAATGTAATTACGAAGTTGATCTTGATACTGTCAGGAAAAGAAATGTATAAATAATTCCGTGAGCTATAGGTATATCCGTGCTCTCTGTACATTAGGTGAACTATTAACTGTAATTGGGTACTCAAGCGTTCCAAGTTTATTTCCCTTTTATAAATCAGTTTAGTGGAACGGTGCACAAGCACCATGCTGCTGCCGCACCGACGAGAATTACCTTCTATTTACAGATATAAAAACACTGTTGCATATCTTCTGTTTCACAACAAATACTTGTATTGCATACTTCAGTTTATTTTATGATGAGTGTTTTTTCCAATACCTTTATACAGTCATTTATATGATTTTTTACATTTTAAAGATTGTTTGAATACATTCATGCAATTTAATTAATTTTCATTAATTTAAAGAAGAGATGATTAATGTCTGTTGATTAAAAAATATTTTCGGTGCTAAAGATTGCATTTTGTATATCTATATAATCATAATTTAATATAAATTTTATTTGCTCAAATTTTTAATTTTGTAAGGTATTTACAAAGACACACACCCACATGCGCGCGCGCGTTTTTGTGTTGCTTATTTACACGTAAATCACTGCGCCCATATATGTTATAATTTAAATCGATTAGTAATATACCAAAAAATAGTATCCTTATCAGTCTAGTGTACAATATAATGAATCCTTAGACATGATTTAAAGTATGTAAAGTAAGTACTACAAAAACGGTTATAACTGGGATTAGGGCTAGTTTTTCGGGACCGTAAAGAACGCCGTAATTTGAAATTTCCTCAAGAATCAATTATATTTTTATAAGTAGCAATATCCCAATTTAATTTAAATAAACATTGAATCACAAAAAGTACTTGCTCCGCCGGGACTCGAACCCGGATCTCTCACTTGCCGGGTAAGTGTGCTATCACTACACCAGAGTCCCGGCGGAGCTAGTACTTTTTGTGATTCAATGTTTATTGATATTAAATTAAATTAGGCTATTGCCACTTATACAAATTTAATAAACGTAAATAAAAGTCATTTGACAGGTATTTGGTCTTCCGATCATATGTTAGTTTGGTTATTTAAACACATATGTGAAAGAAACAGCCAAATACAAAATAATTGAAACGTAAAAAGTAAGGGCTCTGTGCTATATATATATATATATATATATATATATATATATATATATATATATATATATATATATATACTAGTATATACTCGTATATACTAGAAGGCTTTTTGAGGGTTCATCATTTAAAATATTTGTGTCCAATTTAAATTTTGTGAGTCAGTGTTTTTTAGGGGAATCTTGGGAAAGAAAAGATATGCCACTTATACTATGAATCCCCCTTCTTCCCCTCCCACCCTCGACATATTTTTACCCCCGAGCAGATTTATACCCCCTATATACTGGACACCTACAAATGTCCTCTACATCCTACGATCTGTTCATGTCTCCATCTCCCTTTTTTTAGATACTTTTAGTAACTCCAGTAAGCTTATTGCGTGTTGAAACGGAGTTTTACATTATCCACAATAAATGTAATGTTTACATCAATGTATTCATTGCTTCACTCAGCAAGTGTGTACGGATTTCCAGTTCGTGCTGTTTAAATATACACTCCCAGATATTAGTGAGTTCAATATTTATCAACTTATACCGGGTGAGTTTTTTAAAGTGATCCAATAGCTAACTTTTTAATTACACGACTTAGCACCACACTTTAAATTTGGAACTTGCTCAATTTTAAGTTTTACTCAAGAATACACTTTCAAATTCTTTGATGATGGCCGCCATATTGGAAAAAACTTTAAAATCTTTTATGGAACACTCTGTATTTTATTTTTTTTTTTTTTAGATTCTACTCTAAAAAATAAGACATTGTTGCTTTTGAGAGTTTTTCAATATCTCTAATGGTTCAGGAGCTTGGAAAATGGCGGCCATCTTCAAAGAATTTGAAAGTGTATTCTTGAGTAAAAACTTAAAAGTGAGCAAGTTCCAAATTTAAAGTGTGGTGCTAAGGTGTGTAATTTAAAAACGTTAGCTATTGGATCACTTTAAAAAACTCCCCCGGTATAGCTGCATATTTTATTCATCTGTCGGAAAATTAGCAATTAATCGTCGAAGGGAAATAATTTCAGCAAACACATTACGTTTTTAATAAAATGTTCCTTCTGTTCTAAAATATATTTTTGAAATATTTGAAATTTTGCAATATTCAATTTAACCCAAAGAATAAAATATCAGACATTCATTACAACGTTGAAACACACTTTGTAACAATTTAAACAGTTTAATGACCAGTGTGATCTATAATTTTGATAAAAATATAAATAAACTCTATGGTAGATAAATGTAACTAAATAAATATACCATTTATCTTTACAAAATATGTTGTTGGTCTCTATTTTTTATGAATAGCAATTGATTAATTAACTAATTTCTAATGTGGTATGCTTTTATATTTTACAAAGTATTTTCTGTCTTGAATGTTCAGAGAATATGGAAAAAAACGTTTTTTATTTTACAAAATTTAACCGTGTACTTCAAGATAAACCATTTAATTCTAATGTAAGGATGAAAATTAATGTATTAAACACATTTTGATATTTGTGTTTAAGTAAGTGAAAAAAGTTACACATTTAATGTTTATTTAATGTGAAATAAGTTAGAATAAAACAGAAAATATTTTTTAAAATAACTTATAATTATTCTTTAAGAGATATATTTGCAATAGTAATATCAAAGTAATTGTTATTAAATTGGTAATGCTAATAAAATCGTTCGAATTAGTAATGAAGCATACTGGCTAATTAATCGTCTAAATGATTCGCAATGTTATGTCGCTGTAGTTAGGAGTCAAAACGATTAAAATTATTGTAATGAATACTTATTCGAATATCCAGTAAACTATCGAATAGGCACTCGAATAAAAATGTATTTGACCATCCCATCACTACGAACTAGCCTGATGCTACTAGCACAGGTCGGTAACACAGAAGTTCGGTTAATGTAACTGCCTCCCCCAGGGCTGCTCCCTTTTATCCGTACGTGACTACTGGCTTACCTCCACAATTAGTGCCTAATGGATTTCTTCTTCATTGCCTAACGATTTAGTTTTCGATCTTGTTTCCTTCCATCAATCACGTTGCCTTTCTGTTCAGTGTAGCTTTTGTTGTAGACGTTGAAATTCATCTTACCGAATAAAATCTACCACCGTTCTTTATGATTTCCTTTCTCGAGCATTTTTCCTCAAAACGTTGTCCACCCGAAGGGTCACTTTTATATTTGTAGATGTCAGAAATACGATGACAATGAATATACATACAAACTTCGGTGTCTTCTTGTATAAAAGCATGGTATACAAACTAATCAAGTTGTAACTCCAGATGAAAAATTAACCTCAAGACGTATTCAAGAGTTTTTGTGAATTCTAAAAGTTTGTAAAGCAAAAAAGTTGCATTTTTTACGATCAGAAATGATTCACTTTTCAAGTATTTAATTACGTATATATATTTTTTATCTTTTTATTACGTATATATATATATATATATATATATATATATATATATATATATAATTATAAGTATTTAATTAACAGGCATAAAATTATCGCATGATAAACACTGCGCAACAGTATATATACTTTTAGCTTTTTTAGGACAAAAGATTAAAAAAAATTTTAGCCCAACGAAAAAACCAAAATGGCCACATTTTGATTATTAGCCCAGCACATAAAAATTCAATCTCATGGAGACTTCCCTCAAAACAAATTAAGTTAAATTTGTTTCACTACAAACTCCTAATATATTTAATCAATACTACATTAATATTTTGTTTAATTCAGTTTGTTACGAAAAGCATGGATACATGAGATATTACACTTTTTAAGTTAATTAGCAAATTGTTTTTACAGTAAAAGGGTCTTCATTTTAATTTTAACAGTGTTACCCAGCATTTAGCTAATTAAATTTTCATGCGTGGTTATAGGAATCAAATAACATTTTAAATAGCGCCTTTGTTCAATCAAGGTTTTATGAGCATCCTATAAAGCTTTCACAACAAATACTTTCAGAGAGTATTCTTCTGAAAGTTATTTCTATTTTATTGCTAAATCAGTCACTGCACTCTTTCCGAGTTTAATATGGTCATAAATCTCAACTACTTAATCCAGATTCTGGTAAAATATTACAGCCAATAGAGTCATCTCGTTTTCAGCAAATTGCTGAGTTGTACGAAACCACGTTGTATTTTGAGATGGGAATTTATCAATTTTATAGACAAAATTCTGAACGACCATTAAGTCAACACAAAAGCTAGTTCTAAGACTTTTATATGCCAGATTTTCGCAGCATTCGAACTGCACGCATTCGCCGTTTCTGATACGGAAGTGAACACGTTATCTGCTTACTACACGTATGTATACATTATTTTTGAAAAACTAGTGGGTACCCGCGGTTTTTCACGCAGTTTTTAAAATCGAAGCCGAATCCTACTTAGTTAAAGCACTTATGCTGGTGCCCTACGATATTTTTCAAATGTAAGTGGGGACACATCAGGCACATGACTATTATATAACATTTTGCTCGTAAACAAACATTTCTGATTGGAATGAATTATATTTTCGACACCATACCAAAGTTGGTCATACTGTCACGATTAAGATAATATATACACAGGTCTAAAGAAATCTACTTCACAATCTAGAATAGATTTAAAGCACTGTGTACTTAATATTTGATGACATTTACATTTAAAGCAATGTTTCAGCTTCTTTGACGAACTTCAGATGAAACACAAAAGAAAGATTAAAAGCGTCAACAGCTGTTTTGTGTCAATTAAATTTGTATTATGAGACATAAACATTAATGATATTATTATCATTGTCATTCCGGGCATTCTTTCCGATCTCTTCATATAATCCTTCCTTGGACTTTAAGAAATATTTTTTTAATTACCTAAATTGTTTCGTCCTTTCTGGAAATTGGCAGTTATCAACAATGTAGCGATTATTCTTTAATTAATAAGATTAAGGTAGATTTAAGGTAGAATTAAGGTAGATCATGTGGAGATCTCCGAATCTGAAACTGCGATAGTGTTCAATTTTAAACCAGGCTGGCCAGTGGAAAGTCTTATATTTATAGTGATAAGACTTTCCACTCGTATAGTGTCACTGATAACGCAGTAAAACTGATTCTAGCAGTTTTAAAAAGGTAAATAATGTACGAAACAGATTTATGGTTAAATGACTTTGTTAGCATATTATCCACCACCGAATAACCAATAGTTACCACAAAAGTTAGTTGACACAAAACCTTAATTTGTTCGGTAAATTAAACACTGTTTGAGCTCTATAATTCAATAAAGAGTTAATTCAACAAACTAATTACGATGATTAATAGTGTGTTTTTGTACTCACAATGCTCGTCCCAGTCAGATCCTGGAAAGGACCGCCCACGAGCGCTTCTGGAGTGGGAAGATGGGACTGGCCGCTGGATCCTCGCCCTAAGAGGTGCCTGGAGTGCCTCAACCTCGCTGGAGACATGGGATTGGGCAGTAGAGGATGCAACCGGCGAGAGCTATCCCCCATAGCTTCTGGAACAAAGCAAAATAATAGGGGTATAAAATTAGATACTTCTGCATGTGTGAAACAAACCTTCATTGCAAAAAAGTTTTAACTTTCTGATATGCGACTGGGAAACCTTGTGCTTCAAAAGTTCAATACTGCAGTCAACGAGCAAACTGTGAACCTCTAACGAGCCAATTAGGTTAAATTTGCAATCATATCAAAAAGTCTGCTTCACCTAAAAAGTAAGACCTGTAACTGAGAGAAATTGGCTAGGAATGGGACTATTATCTCAACATATGAGCTTCTTACTTGAGCGAGCCCTAGCGTATAGCCATGAACATAAACAGTATCAAGAGTTTGGGTATCCAAGTAGTTGGCCATTTCATTATCTAACGTTATAATTCATAATCTTTTTCACTTTCACTCTCAGCTGGTATCATTTTTACGGTAACCAATGTAAATGGAAATAAACAAAGAAGAGAGTAACACGATAACGACTAGGCTTAACATGTAATAATGACTACTGATAATTAATTTAGCAGAGAAAAAAAAAAAAAAAAACACGTGGTGCATATTACATGCTGCACACACCGTCGTAGTCGAGACTCCGAGTCTACATTTCCTCTTCTGAGAACTCTGAAAAGTTCATGCCTCATCAGTGTCCACCTGTTCTTGGGCAACAATCCAGCCAGGATCTGCTACCTCTACTATGTTATATAATGCATAATGAGATGTAATTCAGCTCAATTGGAGTTCCAAATCATTGTTTGGCATTAAATCGCACTGACACATTACTTAACACTTGGTATTCCGTAGAGGGAATGACATTTGGAGTCTTCCTGAGTTCAAAACCACCTGTAGATTTGAGAACTCAAAGTAAACTTTTATTTATTTTTTGGCCTGGTGATACCCACCACCTTTCAGCAATTAGAATGCAGCTCGGGAATCAAATCTGTTGTAATGACCGCCTGAGTTCAAAACCATCTGTAGATTTGAGAACTCAAAGTAAACTTTTATTTATTTTTTGGCCTGGTGATACCCACCACCTTTCAGCAATTAGAATGCAGCTCGGCAATCAAATCTGTTGTAATGACCGCCTGAGTTCAAAACCATCTGTAGATTTGAGAACTCAAAGTAAACTTTTATTTATTTTTTGGCCTGGTGATACCCACCACCTTTCAGCAATTAGAATGCAGCTCGGGAATCAAATCTGTTGTAATGACCGCCTGAGTTCAAAACCATCTGTAGATTTGAGAACTCAAAGTAAACTTTTATTTATTTTTTGGCCTGGTGATACCCACCACCTTTGAGCAATTAGAATGCAGCTCGGGAACCAAATCTGTTGTAATGACCGGAAATTGGACTTATACAATCTTTGAAATTTACTAAGGAGATGGTGAAACCTAGAGAGTAAAGTTCAAGTAGACCATTATGTACGGTAGATCGGCAAATGTCCTTAACCGCATCTTTAGAGCCACATCAATTACATCCATAGAAGATCATGAACAATTCTTCAGAATCATTTCCGTTGGCAAAACTTTTGATATAGTCAAGAAAGAAGCCTAATGTCGCAGTGCTATCGCGCTTCAAAGATTCCTTTGTCAATTGATCAAGTTACAAGTAAATGTCCTGCACCTTGTCTGGCCTGGACTCAATCTTAAAATCCACGAAGTAAAGCCATTCCATAGAAGCAGGCATTTAGTGAATGACGGACCATGTTCTAAGGCGAATGTAGAAGCTTTAACTATATTTGTATTCTTAACTTTTATTGCCGGAACGAGATTTTAGCACTGTATTTTTTTGGATTAAAGACGAAGTCTAGCGTAATTTTCACAATGACAATCTCCAAATGCAAGATTGTCAGTAAAACCAAAGAATTAGATCTCTGCTTTGCAATTTCAAGTATTTCCAACATAATTACTCCATATTGTTTATTAAGTAGATGTATTGATAAACCTAAACCTAATGAATCAAAATTTAGTAAAATTTTTTGAATTGCCTTAAAAACGTAATTTTGAAGTTGGAAATGCTTAAAACTCATACGCTTGTAATGGTAGCTATGATTGGGTTATTCGGATGACAAAATTGATGGACAATTTGTCTGATTATGACAGAAAGACTGCAACCCTATCTGAACCGTTATATAACACTGTACTGCAAAAAATGAAAGTAAAAGATAATTCAGATGAGCTCTTCTTGACGCTTATTATCCTACACTAATTTAATATAGACGAGAGGGCCAACACGGCTACAATACACTTTAGTTGTCGGACCCATTACTGTGATGAGAAGGACCACCCTTTCCCTCGAACACAGCACTTTTAAGTAGTTTCGTCACGGAACGAGTTCAGGGAAACGATAGACACTGTGCTGACTGCGAGAGTAGGCATGATTGCCGTAAACATAGCCTACGAGAGTATTCCAACTTATTGGATTGGCTTTCGATTGGTGGTCTCTTCACTTAGTTTAGAAATATTTTGAGCACTTCAATTACTTCGGAAAAGTTTCTAATTTGTTGCTAAACTAACTCGGTTTCTGGAGCTGGCACCGTCATTAATAACTCCTATCAGAAACATACTATTTACGAACTTACTTGAACGCTAACGTTAGAAAATCGCAACGACTGAGATTACATCACTGCAAAAATAAATAAAAAGTGTGTCTTTATGGGATATGCAATACAAGTACACATTTTGTAAAGTTGCTTATAACCATGAAAAGAAATTAATCCAGTTATACTGATCACAGTGGAATTTGTAAAAATGATCCGCTTAAAATGTTTGTTTTGTTGCATTCAAATAATCTGCTCTACTCAACAGTGACGTGTACAGGATTCGAATTTAGAAGCAAGGAGAGACAAATCCATGATATTATACAGCGCGTACACTAGATCAACCTCGTACTTGTTGAATATATGTATTCAAATACTGGATGTATTAACAATTTAAATCAAAACTTGAATTAAACTATTCAATGTATTTAAATTTTGAAATATTGTAACATTTACCGTGCTCTTCATGTGCTTATCGATGTGCCCAAAGCTTTGATCCTATTTTATACGTTGCGTTAGATAACGTGACCTAGCCAAAGGTTTATTTTTCTAGATTTCCTTTGAATTATGTTTTAGGATTATTAAAAATTCCAAAACTTAAAGCATGCAAGATATGTTAGAACTACCCTTTTATACAGTATCAGGATTCGATGTGGAACCTTTCGGGCGGGTGTCTACTTCGTTCAGGTTGGCTAGAGGTGATTAATATACATTTACCAGTCCTAAATATCTATGCTAAGAATTCAACAAATAAACTAAATTTATTTGGAGAAGTACTATTGTGTATCCTTGTCAAGAAAGATTTTATTGTCTTCCAGGATAGTCGAAGTGTAAAGCAATAATCTGTTTCTGGTTGGGATAATTTCCTCCACTTTTAGTTCTTTGAGATAACTTCCCTGAGAGCATAAAAGTAGAATAACTCCACGAGGCATTAGAGTCAGTCAAAGTAGGATATTTGGGCAATTTTTTACCTTGTCAAACTGAAAACCTGGTTGAAGATAAAAAATATGAATTTATACAGTATGTACTTTGGTTGTAGATTCAGGGAGCTATATTTTCTAAAGAGTTCAGATTTCAGATTTTTGACAATTTAAATTATTAATGCTTTTTAATACAATGTGTAATAATGTTTCTCCTATCGGCATTAACGGAACACATTGACTAATGTGGGCAATGACTGGTAGAGGACAGAGCAACAATGAAGGTGCAAAGTGCTAGTTCAGTCAAATTTTAATACTTAATTCTGACCCACTGATTTTTTATCAACTACTCTCTATTGCAATACCCACGTTTTCTGACATATGAGAGAAGCAACAGAATCACGCTAAGAAGGAAAACAAGTCTTCATTATTAAATTGGAAAACGGAAACGAACGTCTTTTCGAAGACACTTCTTGATGTTGAAAAACCGATGCAGAACTTAGAGTTGGAGATAACAGTTGCCCCAATTACAAGAGACTTGGGGTTCGGTAATGGGCTCCATTAGCCAACTTGGCTTCTCACATCAGACCACGTGACACATGTCTGTTACTTTTCACGACTTCGATATCCAGAGTTGCCAACTGTACAATTTAGAAATTCCCACCAACATAAACCTTTATATTCTCTCTCATTGCGAGATTTTTTAAATCACATTAACTTGATAATTCATAAAACCGAAATTATATATCATACTGTAGCATCCTATGTGAAATTAATATGCCGATATAAACAGAACATGCAAGAGAATAGAAACAACGCAATAAAATGAAAAATAATATTAATAGTACAATATTATTTGAGCTTCAAGCTGTTTAAAGTTTGGGAAACACGAAATATTAACACACTAAGGCACACGAAATATTTATTCTGCAAATCGTAATAAATATAACTATTTTCTGGTCGCTAGGGTCACTACGGCTTAATTTGAAAATCATTTTGGAAAAAATATAAGAAATTAATTAATATAATACGCAGCAAGCCAGATGAGATGAATTTGACCCGCTGGAATATCCCTCATATGTGTGTTTGGGCAGATAACGTTGCGATCTGTCAGAAAAGTACAATACTATTGGGAGGAGAGGTGATGGGAACAACTTCAGTAATACTAGTGTCTGTTGGTGATTGCGGTTGATGATGATGATGATGTTAACAGGACCGTAAACTCAATGAGAGCTGTTGGTTGTTGTGCTGATGTGATTGGGCAGATAACGTCGCGATCTGTCAGTAAAGTACAATAGTATTGAGAGGAGAGGTGATGACACAATTTCAGTAACACTAGTGTCTGTTGGTTATTGTGGTTGATGATGAGGATGTTAACAGGACCGTAAACTCAATGAGAGCTGTTGGTTGTTGTGCTGATGTGATTGGGCAGATAACGTCGCGATCTGTCAGTAAAGTACAATACTATTGAGAGGAGAGGTGATGGGGACAACTTCAGTAACACTAGTGTCTGTTGGTTATTGTGGTTGATGATGAGGATGTTGACAGGACCGTAAACTCAATGAGAGCTGTTGGTTGTTGTGCTGATGTTATTGGTCAGATAACGTCGCGATCTGTCAGTAAAGTACAATACTATTGAGAGGAGAGGTGATGAGGCCAATTTCAGTAATACTAGTGGCCTGTTGGTGATTGCGGTTAATGATAAGGATGTTAACAAGGCCGTATAAACTCAGTGAGAGCTGTTGGTTGTTGTGCTGATGTGATTGGGCAGATAACGTCGCGATCTGTCAGTAAAGTACAATACTATTGAGAGGAGAGGTGATGAGGCCAATTTCAGTAATACTAGGGCCTGTTGGTGATTGCGGTTAATGATAAGGATATTAACAAGGCCGTATAAACTCAGTGAGAGCTGTTGGTTGTTGTGCTGATGTTATTGGGCAGATAACATCGCGATCTGTCAGTAAAGTACAATACTATTGAGAGGAGAGGTGATGGGGACAACTTCAGTAACACTAGTGTCTGTTGGTTATTGTGGTTGATGATGAGGATGTTAACAGGACCGTAAACTCAATGAGAGCTGTTGGTTGTTGTGCTGATGTTATTGGTCAGATAACGTCGCGATCTGTCAGTAAAGTACAATACTATTGAGAGGAGAGGTGATGAGGCCAATTTCAGTAATACTAGGGCCTGTTGGTGATTGCGGTTAATGATAAGGATGTTAACAAGGACCGTAAACTCAGTGAGAGCTGTTGGTTGTTGTGCTGATGTGATTGGGCAGATAACGTCGCGATCTGTCAGTAAAGTACAATACTATTGAGAGGAGAGGTGATGAGGCCAATTTCAGTAATACTAGGGCCTGTTGGTTATTGTGGTTAATGATAAGGATGTTAACAAGGCCGTATAAACCCAGTGAGAGCTGTTGGTTGTTGTGCTGATGTGATTGGGCAGATAACGTCGCGATCTGTCAGTAAAGTACAAAACTATTGAGAGGAGAGGTGATGGGGACAACTTCATTAATACTAGTGTCTGTTGGTGATTGCGGTTGATGATGAGGATGTTAACAGGACCGTAAACTCAGTGAGAGCTGTTGGTTGTTGTGCTGATGTTATTGGGCAGATAACGTCGCGATCTGTCAGTAAATTACAATAGTATTAGGAGGAGAGGTGAGGACAACTTCAGTAATACTAGGGCCTGTTGGTGACTGCGGTTGAGGATGTTAACAGGGCCGTATAAACTCAGTGAGAGCTGTTGGTTGTTGTGCTGATGTGATTGGGCAGATAACGTCGCGATCTGTCAGTAAAGTACAAAAGTGGTTTGAGGAGAGCTGATGGGGACAACTTCATTAATACTAGGGTCTGTTGGTGATTGCGGTTGATGATGAGGATGTTAACAGGGCCGTATAAACTCAGTGAGAGCTGTTGGTTGTTGTGCTGATGTGATTGGGCAGATAACGTCGCGCCAGAACAGTGCTGGTTGTTACAATGCAGGCAGGCATGCTGGTGCCCTCATACGCTTTGTGTTGTGCAGGGGCGGGGTAGAAAGGAACGGTCTGGAACCCTTCGGGGCCACCTGCAACGGGTCTCATCTGACACGTCTTATCATCTGAGATGTTGATGTCTATCGTGGAAAAATCGTCTCGAACAATTAATATAAATCGTATATACTTTGGTTTTACAGTTTTATTTTAATTGCATATGTACTCGTATTAAAATATTTATAATTTTATTAAACTTTATTTCTTTTAAGATTTAATCGATTTGCGGGAAATTTACAAATTTTATCTGTGAGGATCCTGAATGTATAATTCGCTTAGCTGGTTAAGTATCTCTTCACTGGTTTAGTATAACTTAAAAACATTCCAATATAATTGTACTAAAGAAGCCCGAATTCCTCATAAAGTTAAATCGTATACTCGGTGATCTATGTAGTTTGTCTAGTATAATATGCAAAAAAATTTTGTCATCTTTAAATTGTAAAAATGTATCACACTATCATCCTTGTGTTTTAATGCACCCCATTCATATTCAAATATCTACTGGTAAATTATTATTTTTAATATGAATAATTAAGCTTAGACGTGAGGTTAAAAAATAAAAAAAATGTACAACCATTGCGCCAATCGTGTAAGCTGAGGTTACATTGCAAAGATATTGGCCAGGTGTTACAGAGGAAGATTCAGGAACTCTCAGAGTCTGGAGATATTAGTAATTCCGGAGGCTTCTAAATTCACGTCACGTGGTTCCTGCGGCAATTGACACGTCATAAATGGAAAATGGCATAACGCACACGGTAAGACGTCACACAAGGCAACTGGTACGTCATGTCAGGCAACCGTCACGTACTCAAGGCAACTGGTACATCACATAAGGCAACAGTCACGTCACTCAGTGCAACTGGTGTGTCATTAAAGCAACCATCACGTTACTGAAGGCAACTGGTACATCATATAAGCAACCGACACGTCACTCAGTGCAGCTGGTACATCACATAAGCAACCGTCACGTCACTCAGTGCAACTGGTGTGTCATTAAAGCAACAGTCACGTCACTCAGTGCAACTGGTACATCATATAAGGTAACCGACACGTCACTCAGTGCAGCTGGTACATCACATAAGCAACCGTCACGTCACTCAGTGCAACTGGTGTGTCATTAAAGCAACCATCACGTTACTCAAGGCAACTGGTACATCATATAAGGTAACCGACACGTCACTCAGTGCAGCTGGTAAATCATATAAGGCAACCAGTCACGTCACTCAGTGCAACTGGTGCGTCATGTCAGGCAACCGTCACGTACTCAATGCAACTGGTACATCATATAAGGCAACAGTCACGTCACTCAGTGCAACTGGTGCTTCATTAAAGCAACCATCACGTTACTCAAGGCAACTGGTGCGCCATGTCAGGAAACCGTCACGTACTCAATGCAACTGGTACATCATAACGTAACCGTCACGTCACTCAGTGCAACTGGTACGTTATTAAGACAACCATCACGCTAATCAGTGCAACTGGTAAGTCAGATAAAGTAACCATAACGTTACTCAGTGCAACATAAGGCAACCATCACGTTATTTAAAGCAAAGGGTACATCATATAAGGCGACCATCACCTTACTCAAGGTAGATGGCCTGTCATATAATACAACTGGCGTGTTAATGGGATTTTTAAATGCCCTCTTGTTTTTTTTTTTTAATTATTTAATAGATTATTTCGCTTGGCTATTACCCTTTCTTCCAATCCTTATTCTAAGTTATATACTCTGCTCAGTCCAAGACTCAAGACTGTTTCTATGGATCCTAATGGTAGACAAACATTCCAAAGACACCGATTATGGGATTATTGTAGCGGCATTTTTTTTTTTTTAAGAAAAGGGAGGATGTTTATAGCGATAGCTTTGTCATTAATAATTCATAAGTCTTTAGGGACTTATTAAATTTGTATCTCTTACCGATCATACAAATTTAAGACTATAGAAAGTCTTCCAAATATCTTCTTCGACTCCACAAGGAGTAAAATTTCAACTTTTGGAAAAGATACACTTGAACCTAATATCTGTGTGCAACACGTATAATAAACTGGTCCAAACTTTTTACGAATTTTATTACATTTCTATAACTAACTAAAAGAATATATTAATATCGTCGTGGTCGATCCCGTTGCTGTGGATTTCGCGACATCAAAAACACATTAACAAATGCTGCAGCCGAGTGTGTGCGATAATGTAACAAGCTTTTAGTTATTCGAGGCCTATACATCGCAGCTTTATTAATTTAAACCGCGCCCATCCTGGAATGATTTACATGACAATAACGCGCCAGACGTGGTCTGTAATGGCTCCGGCTGCCGTTCAAATTTGCAAACAAGCCTTCATAGAGGCGTTGCTACTGTTACCAGTGCGTGACGCATGCTAATAGCTTATCAAACTTGTAAGCTACAAATTATAAACGAACTGTCAATGGGCTGATTTGTTTAATAGAGTGCGAACAGTTGTAGTAGTAGTAATAGTAGTAGTAGTAATAGTATTACTAGTAGTAATAGTAGTTGTAGTTGTAATAATACTAGTAGTAGTAATTGGAAATATAATGAAAATAACTATTTTCCGCCTAATTGGTTGTGCTATTTATTTCGAAGTCAAGGAAGCTTGTAAGTCTCAAAAGTTTAGTGTAAAATTAGTTTTACCAGTTAAAAATAACGTTTCAAATTGTTTGAATAAATTGTTTACAGACTCAAAAACTACTATTTTTATCAATAAAAAATTGAACACCACGAGATTATTCAAAATATGACATTATGTAAATAAATGCCACTAAACTTCCCTTACTCACTGGTCTGATTTGGCCGATTAACAAATTCATTCAAGATAATTCAAAAGGTACAGGTTACGCAATATATAAAGGATTTGATTAAAATACGTTTTATGGGCTATACTCCAAAATGAGAAGTATATTAAAAAGAAGTATCATGAATGAGTTTGAACATTAAGATCAAATATACTTAAAGTAGGTGATACATAGTTTATGCCGACTGATTTATAATCGGTGTAGAATTTAAATAATTTTCAAGGTGGAGCGTATCAAGTATCATGTATGGAGTTACACGACATACTAAATTTAAAATTTTTAGATGACCATTCATTCACATGAAGAATCGGACCATATGGAAGTACCATATGAAAACTGAAATATGATTGATTATTTCAAAAACTATATCGAAAATCTGATTTACGGCCAAAAAGAAGAAGTTATGTCATTAAAGCTCATTTTAATTAACCTATTTTACTAGCACTCAGATAAATTCTTTTAAATTTTCAAACGAATTCAATATTCTTTTCCATGGCCCCAATACAAAACAATACCAAGCATGTGTTTCTTCAACAAAACCATGAAACTAGATTCTATTCTGTTAGTTAGCTGGTTGATACTGTTTGCTAAATTGTTGTAGTAGTGTAAGAAGAAGGAAATGATTTTAAGCTGTGAATTACTTATGATTTAATATGTTTTTGTTATATTACGTTAAATTGTATTTATTCATATTTAAACTTTAGTCACGAGGAGAGAAGCTTATTTTCCAATAACATATAGAGTATTTCTATAAAGTACGAGAGAAGCAGAGAGAGAAAGAGACATATGGAGGAAGATCGAAGCGGAAATATAAGCATGACTTGTAACTTGTAAGTCTGACCCAACTCAATAATACATTTTTTGGGAGAAGTCACTCTAGCGATATGTACAGCACACCTGATCCCTTCAAGTTTACATATTGCAGAAAGTGGCTAAACCAGCACAGTTTTTTTATATAAAATAAAATGTTATCAAATAACCGTTTTAGTATAGTTATTGACTTGACAGATAAATAAAATAATAAGTGCACCCGTCATGTACGCGTCAAGCAATGGATATAATTAACAACTGATCTGAAAATAAAATTCATAGTAAAGTCGGACAATAATTTTATTTTAATTTAAAAAATATGTACGGTTTAGTTTTTTTTAGCTGTGTGAGAGAAGGTGGTGCAATACATTTTCAGTTTGAAAAGTATTTGTTATGTCAAACTCATAGCTCTTTAAGAAATCTTTCCGTAATACTGAAAAAGCAAGAAAACTTTGTCACTCTTCATGAAATTACAGGAATTTTCAGTAGGCAGTTTAGAATTAATGCAATCCGGCCTATATAAAACCACCAAAAAATAAAAATATTCTAATATGTAGGTGATGTATAGTTTCAGGTAGTAATATGTTTTTATTAATGGATGGCTTCAGGAAGTATTTATTGTTTTAATATTCTTTTTCTGAACAAAATTACAATTTTAATACATAAAAAATCTTTTTACTCTTAAAACTCTCTACTCTCTACTCCGTCTAACTCGTCTACACACCAAAAAGGTTCATATTTTATCTTCAGTCGTTTTTATTTTGGCATGGTATAAATTGCTGCTTAAATGCCTGGAATTTCGTAAGGAATGCAAACACATTTCTCAACTTTTTCTGTATCCAGAGAAGTTATTTTACAGAGCAATATATGTATTTAAAAATACAAAAAAATTATTTTCCAAACTCAAAATCCATTGCATCTCTTAAAAATATAATTTGGGAACGCGTGAAGACTAAATGTGTGACCTAAACTAACAGTAATTTTAATACTGAGGTGAAACTAAGCTAAATACTAGTACAATTTCTAATAAAACAGAAAGTTTAGCACAAAAAACATAAATGTAAAAAAAGGCCTTAAGTATACGTATAACAGCTTTGAAGTATCTGTGTCTTTTTTTACATATCTCGAAACAAAACGAAACAGAATGTTATTGAATAAATCTATTTACTAAAAGAGGCGATAAAGATTGGGCCAAGAGAGATCTAGAAGCTTGATAAGTCCTTATAAATCGTTTTCTCATCAGCCAATTTGATGACAATTAACGAAAACCGCAATAACTTCCATACGTCCAACTATCAAAGAAACACTCTACCACTGAGTATAAAAACGTCCTTTTATCTTTTTTACAACAAAACCTTTGAGTCAGATTTGTCTGAGAGTTGCGTCCCTTGTCGTCTTACGTCTCTTCTTGGTGACGTTTTCTAAAGTTCCTAATGACTTCCGTTCGTTTAAATCATGAATCTCTTCTCCTTTATTTACTTTCTATAAATCTGAACAAACATCTCAGAAATCATCAATCAATTCTGTTGATGTTATTTAGTTCATGAGGACAACTGACAGAGGATTTAGTAAATCATATAATTTCAGAAATAGTGAAATTTTATTAATTTATATCTATCTTGTTTTAGAAAACTTTTAAGTAATTTATGAAAAAAATCTATCGACAAAGGTGATCTTTCTAATAAGGATGAGTATTTCTTTTGCAATAAAAGTAAGTAAATTGAGGAAAATTTTCAGAAAGAGAGCAGAGCGCCTCATCACGGGGATTAAAATCCGTACGGGGTAGCTCGGTGGATCCCTCTCCTCCCTCATCCCCACCCATTTCCACCCCAATAGAGCACACCTGCTCCTCTCCATCTGCTCTGATGCAACTTTTACCTATCCATTTTGGCATTTTTAATAACTAGCCAATCTGTCTATTTCGTCACAATCTGCAAATTGATATACGTGCAGTGAATTCTTAAAAAGATGTTGCATTAAAGAATAATCTTCTTAACTTACAACGTTAAAAACCTATCGTCTAGAGGTATACCTTTGTTGTGTTAGACAAACAGGATTGAGATAATTTATTTTGATACACTTCCATCACATTTTTCCCCGATTCCATACAAAGGTTGGTTCAAATATAGTTTTTGGGTGACGTAGGAAAACAAAACAAAATTATTATGTTTAATTAATGACATGATAACAAATAAAATAAAACGTTTAACTCTTGGTGGAAAAATAATTATTAGCTTTATAAAAATATAACTACATACAATTTTTATTCTGTGATATAGTAGTGTTTATTTTGTAGTCCTAAACTAAGACACAATAGTCTGAACTGTTCAAAGCAGAGCTTATCGCGTTGCGATAAGATAAGACAATTGCTTACTGCTTATCAGTCACCGAATAAAGTACAAAACAATACACAAGAATGCAGAAGTAATCAGTCTGATAGTGAAAACTAAACCGAACTGTTGAAAACTGATTGTGAATTATCAGAAAAGTACCAGAACTGTACTAATTCGAAAGATACTATTTAATAGAGTACTGAATAGTCACAAATGAAGTAAGAGAAGACACTTTATCTTCCTAACAGGAAATCTTTGCACTTGATTGATCCATTTATCTCACCCTCTGTTTTATCCGAATGGTTACTGAGGGATATTATTTTTCTTTGCATTTTATCTTTGAGATATTTCGGTGAAAGGTGGAATAAATTACAATCGGTTGTTTAATGTATAATGCGTGGTGAATTTAAGGAGAGTTATAAATTAATTTTGAAAACGTAGAAGCGCATCAATAAGTTTTTTCTGGATAGGTCACCTGCAAGATGGTTCCGAGGTGAGGAAACACCCAAGGGCAATGTTATTGTTCGCCGGTTACGATAGATTTGCATAAAACCGTAGGTTTCTGCGTAAATATTGTATAAAATCTTTGTATAAAAAAAGTGAATTTCTTGATTGGTGGGGGAAACATAGTTTGTAAAAATCGAGGTAAGCTGTAGTCATTATGGATCTCGGATATTGTAATATTGGTTACATAGATTGTCTTCCAGAGATAACATTTAAAAAATCTTAAATCTGAACAGTTTCTCTAAAATACTGTGCGTAGAGTCTCAAATGAAATATTAGTTTATCAAATTAAAGCTAAATAGATGGATTATGAAAGGTATTATGAAAAAATAAGAATAAAATGCATTTCATAATGCTGTTCCAATGCTAAACGGAAGGTTTGATCATCTGAAAGAGAAGTAAACTTAAATTCAGAATGATCAATATTCAATTTTAGTCTTTTGACATTAATTATAAGTAGGAGCAGATATTCTTGTGTAAAAAATAAACTCTAAGTAGGGTACTTTGGTATCCCCTAGTATTCGGAAAATGTATGTATATAGCAAGGCTAATTTCTTTCCCATTGTAGATTTCTGAAAATGTTTGTTTGAATGTTGTATATCACTGTCATTCGACAGTCCTTTAATCAGTTTTCCATTAGAGCAATATAAGTTCTGGCATACTGCACTAAAAAGAGACTAGAAAGAAGCTGAAATGACACATCATATGCGCAATAGGCTATTATTACGTTTGTAATTAGAGCATATGTGAAATAAAAACTACCATCACAGAACCGCATCCTTGCGGTACTCCCAATTTGCAGAGTAATAATACCTCTTGAAGTCGTGTTGATGTAAAAAACATAATTCCAGAATCACTCAAGTATATTTTATAACTATAACTCCAAAAAGAAACATCGATGGGAAATCAGTTATACAGTTGAAAGGCTGTTTTTAAGGATGAGTCCTACTTTTTCCGTTTTGGTGTTAAAACACTTTTATGGTATATTAAATGGAACGTTGGAGACACGTGATCTAATAAAAATTGAAAGGCGTTAAATGAACATCACTAACTATTACTATATGTATATAATAAAACAGGATACTACTGATTGATCCTTCAGATGAGGTTGAAGATGACGGATTGGCCAACAGACCGGGCAAGAAGCACACTGAATTACCATAACAAAAATTATAAAATAGAATAAATACGAGAAAAAGTTGATTTAGTTTTACAAACGGATAAAGCTCTCAATAGTCAAAGTATGTCACACGGCGAGTAACAACGGCTGTACATACTTTATCACCAAGTTTTAGCTTGAAATCTCCCTCCCTCTCTCTCTCCGAGCTTCACAGAACTTTTTACTCCGTCTGTCTAAAGTATCTGTAATTATATTTCTTCAGTTATAACCTTAATTAGACTCCTTTTACTAAATAACTTTACCAATGAAATACTGAAAAGTCCGGCTTTTTAGCAGATTATAAAAGTATTACAAACATAACAAACAGAGTAACTAGAGGGTCAGGGATTAAGAAAAGATTTGGCAGACATGAATTAAGCCGCTTGTTAATTTAAATGTCTTCATTTACCATTTCGTATATTTACTTCAGTAATGGTACATAAGAACAAAAAAAACATCAAGCAAACAAAAATCAAGGTTTTTAAGTATTTACGTTTAAAATTGTTCATATAAGGCCTAAGTCAACATAGTTTTCAGTAGACGCTAATTTATGCTGGAAATTTTCTGTTGCTGAGCCACCAATATATGAAAAATCATAACTACACGCGTTTAAAAAGCACATTCTGTACCAATTTCTGTACACCATGTGTGGGCCACATGGCAGTTTTACTTATACACACACGATCAGGTTTGAGGCTATTAATTTTGCCTTCTCTCCAAACAATTGGAGTGGGAGATGCCTGACTGGTATGATTTGTTTATTTTAACCTAGTTTGTAATAATTACAAACTGAGTTAAAATAAACATGAATAATAATTATGTGTTAGGTTATTTATTTACCTGAAGAAGAGATCAGATTGCAGATCTCGAAACGTAGTGTTACTGATTTTTGTTCATGTTCATCGTTTGAGTACTGATGAAATCCTGATCGTGTACAGATTACCTGATACGAATGTCGACTGATTCTCCTCACTGGCAGTAATAGCTAGACCGGACTTACCAATCACTATAATAAACCCGGGAAGTAAAGTAACAGGAGCGCAGGGACTTGGCTAGCAGACAGATATATTCCCATTATTTATTCCGCAATTGATCTATGTTTTAGTCACGGCATCCGGTGCAGTTGTGCTCTCTACTACTTTCAGAATTTAGTATTTTATTTTTGGTTTGGGGCGATTATGTAGAAAATGTAGAGTATTATATCGTAGTAAAATTACCGTTAAAAATGTCCAATTGTTAAAATGTGAACAAATCAGTAAACAGTTGTCTTTTATCAATAGAATCATTGTAAACATTTTAGGTTTTTTAAGATTGGATTTTATTTTCACATCATAAAGAGTTCTGTACCTTTAAACGATTATTATAAATAATATATGTTATAGGTGATAACCATGTGTCGTCTTTCAACTGATTGAGAATTTCCATGAATTTATTAGTCAAAATGGACCAAAGTTTTAGGTAACGATTCATGAGTACAGAGAACGGTCAATATTTAATTCTCAGCGAGCACATAGGTCTCGCCGATCAGGCTCCTAGATTATACACTTATTTCCTCTAGCTGGGTCACGTGGGGATTACACCATTTCCGATATGCTCTTGGATAGATTAGTGGTACACCACGAGAACTTCTACGAGTTCTTGCCACTCCTAACTATTTCAAAAAGGTGGTTTTGTAAATACTGCATTTGGTTAACAACAAAAATAATTACATAAATGATCTAAATGAGTAATTTAAACTAATTTTATGATTTTATATACCAGTGTTCATAAAAAGGTATAAGATAGATTGATTCATATTAATAGGAATCACTCATAGGTTGCGATTTAATTGTCGGAATAGTGGTTGAAGCCGGTTTCTCAATAAGATAATTAAAAACTTGACATTCAAAATCGAAAAGGTATGGCTTGTTTATAATATCAACAGCATTGAAAGTAATTGCTGGGCTTCAACTAATACCTTGGTAATTGAAGAACCTTTCTCGACAAGGAGCTACTTACAATATTAGGTTACTATAACCATTTCATATTGTCAATATTGTTGTAAATGTTTACAGCAATATGTTTGTTACCTGTAACTTAAGTATTAACCTTGACGTGGATATATATTTCCAGCTACAGGAAGGATTTCCATACTCTAAAAAAGATACCGTATATCTCCTTCAAGTTTGCATTTATTAAATATCCTATATGTAAAACACACAACCACAGTAACAAAAGTAGACACAACGCTAAGGCTGGTGTCTTACTTGGATATCGAACTTTTCAATGCTAATATAGTTGTCCAAAATGTCTGTTAACTTTGTAAATTTATCATATTATTTATATGTGTATTAAAGATTTACTAAACCATATATACATAGATACGTAAATAGATTTAATTTTAAAACTCAGGGATTATAGTCGTTAAAATATGATTTAAAACTTTTTAAATTTCTCATCTTATTTCTAAACCTTTAAGTGAACAATAAAATTCCATTGTTCAGTTGTAATAAGTAAGATTTTTTAATCCTCTAATATTAACTGTCGTCGTCATAATTAAAATATCCACAATAAGAGTCTCCCAAAATTACCTTATTACAATCTGATAAGGTTATAAAAATTATAAATTTATTTTTCAGAAATTGTACAACATAAACATTGGATCTAAATTTAAAAATTGGTTCACACGGAAAACAAAACATTCCTTTGTTTTGTCTGAATTAAACATTCTTCTGAGCACACTGAAGTACTCGCAACCACCGTAAAAATTATCGTTGAATGTTATCATTTTAGTGCATGTTTACTTATTTATGAGATAATGGGAACAATGCACACTAATCGCTTCCAAGAGATAAGAGACGCGCGCAGCTGCGAGATTAAAGCGGTGCTGAGCTCAGACAAGCGAAAATTGTAAATTAAAATTGTTGAGTAATATTTGAATTCCGGTAATTCTGGCTGAAAAAAACGCCGGAAGAATCCATGAACGTTCTCGGATACCTTCTTGTAACTGTATTTATGCACTAACTACTATTGTAGATAGGGGAACTGTTAAAAATGCAGAATAATTTATCAACCAGGATGTTTCTCAATTCTCAGTACAATACGTGATTCGAGAACCAACTTGTACTTACGACGAAGTAAGTTTTCGTGAAATCGTTACAGAAAGGTACTGAAAGGGTTAAAAATACAAGTGTTTTCTCATATTAACTTTTGTAGGTTGTCATAAATTAATCCATTACATATCATGTATCCCTTTAGCCAGACTGTAACTAATCTCAATAATTTCACACTTTAACTCCATACTGCAAAGAGGTTAGACCTTAACACAAAACACAAAAATAATAGTTATATCAGGAACGTTATAAAGGGAAAAGTGATAAAAAATCTTACTGCCTCATTCGCATTGACTAAAGGTAATAAGTTTAACTAACCAAATATTATAGAAAAATGTATCATTTTGTATTTAAAACTGTTTTTTGAAACACATTGTAAATTTCGGTTAATATCCACAAAGCTTAAACATTTCCCCATAGAATAAAGTCTAAAACTACTGATTTAGTAATGCTAAACAAGATAAACAGTCTTTAACAAGGCTTCTATGATTTGATATATATAATTTAAATTATATAGCTACATGTTTTACTATGTCACATATAAAATATTATACAATTGCACTCTGTTACAACCTGACATTTTCCCAGCCCCTCGATTCGCTATTGCTCAACCAAAATTTCTAAAGGGTCTGATAACAAATATCTCAGACAGTTATCATATATAACTTATATGAATAATTGCATTATATAGCTGTAATGTCAAGCTAGGCTGTGCGATTTTAGGACTGAAGGTCCACGCCTAATTTTGACGAGGGTAGTTGACGTAACATTTTCACACGGTGGGACAGTGAGTCCACGCCGGCACTCGTGGACTAAAGATTCTACTTTCCAAGGCTGACCTGGCTGTATATTAGTGTTTCTATCTGAACACACTTCTCTCTGATGACGCTTCCATTGCACTCGTATATCGTATTGTTTAAATGGTAAATATTACTAACAGTTTAATTAATCAAAAATTAGAGCAAATTCAAAACACCAATATTTGTCTTTGTCAACGGTCTAAGGGACAAAAAATACAAAAGTACATGGTGTTAGATATTAGCTAGAAACTTTTCTAACAGCAAAATGATACAAAAATATGATTTACAGCCAAATCGCCCCATGGCTATTAGGAATTTCATGAAGTAAAAATTATAACAATTACTTGATTTTAAAATTAGTTTTTCTGTAAGCAAGAAATCGCATTGTATTGAAACTGTTGTTTCTAAAACAAATATTGGCACGATAGGTTCATGAAAAGTAATATGAAATCTTTTAATTAGCGCAGTTGTAATATTTACTCACTTGAAACATATTTGATTGCTTAACATGTTTGTTGATAGATTATTGTACTTGTATTGCATTTACATCCAAGAGTCAATCGCGTAGTTCTGTGAAAATAATCTCCAATTCGGCGAAATCACGAACGATAAAACGATTATATTACAGCAGATATTGGACCAGCAGTCAGAATTTTGCCAACACAAATAATATGAATAAAATGATCATTGTGTGAAGAAAAGTCACATAAAGTTAGGTTTTTTAATTAGGATTAACCAAATTATTTGTTGATTGGATTGAAATTGCAATCGGTAAATTTTACTGTAATAAAATTAATTGATATAAATGTATTGTGTCACAAACGCTCATGACGCGGTTAGGTTCTTGTTCAAGCGCCAAGGTTTACCGTTGAAAAGATCTCAGAAACTGGTGATTCATGTTTAGTAATTGTCACATTTATAACTGTAACAAATTACTGGAAATAGGTAATTAACTACACTAGCCTGAGATACTTTCTAATCTTAAACATCTGCACGGTCTAAAAACCCAGAATAAAACTGTTTGTCCCAAATTATATAAACCTAGTAATGACATCATATTACAAACTACATACTATTTTTGAATTGTACTATTTGGTGTTTTAATAATATTTACAAATTGTGTATGCCTACAGTAACATAATTAAAGAAATGAGATTATTTTATTAGGCAGGTCTGTTTGGATCTGGAAACACCCGTTCAAATACTGCAGTGTGACTAAGATTCCTTGTCAACCCTCGCTAAAAGAAACCCGTGAGTCGGACAGTGGGTCCTAGATCGTGACCGTGGACCTAGTGTCCGCCCCTTAAGAATTAGGTAAGAAATATTCGACAGTTTTATGGCATGGACCTAATGTCCGCCCCTGAAGAAGTGGGTAAGAAACAGTCCCGACAGTTTTATGGCGTGGACCTACAGTCCGTCTACCCTGCTGATTGTAGCGGACAGTGGGTTCCAGGCCGTGACCGTGGACCTTGTGTCCGCTCCTGAACAAGTAGGTAAGAAATAGTCCCGACAATTTTATGGTGGACCGACAGTCCATTTACCCGATTGAGCAGTTGCAGGTCCGTTATCTTTATAGACTTTTGTTATTTCCACTGATAACGCCGTAAACTGGTTCTTAGTAATCGATAATAATATAAGAAACTGTATTATCATTGATTAGCCACACTAATTTTATTTAGCCTTGACCACTCCAAACAACGGGTTTTGCAAACAACCATTTCCGGAAATCAATCGACTTTTATCCTGTGTATTATTGTATATTACATTTAGGGATTTAGTGGTTTCGCGTGAAATCGAACATGTAAGATGGGATAGGTTATATAACCTATCAGTAAGTGAGTTACAACTTTATGCCAGTTGTTCATTAAACGGTATAATTATGATACATCAGTAAGTTGTAACGTAATCATTATAAGTACAGCCGTTAGATTGAAGGAGCTGTGGCTATCCTTGGTTCTCCCGAGGCAGTGAAACACTGTAACAGAAGTCCTGCAAGCGCTCAGCGGGGTTATTAATTTCACGCACGGTCGACTCGCACTGTCTGAGTGGGCGAAGTCACGCCTGAATTGTGATCGGAACACGTGCGGGATTACTTGTATTACATCGGCAAAAGGCACGAATCTAGGCATAGAGCATCGACAGGTCGCGATATTTCGTGAGATTCAACAGCTGTTTAGAGAATAATTTATTTCCACCTGCATTGTTATTTTGATTAATTAAACCATGTTCGATGTTGCATTCCAATTTTGATGTTTCAACCACAACAGCAACTATAGAGACAAGAAAGGCAATCTGATACAAATAAAAAAACACTCGCAAGCAATAAGTTAAAACCCAACTTTTGAAATGCTTCCATAAAAAATGTAAAAAAAACCACCCGAAGAGCTTCCCAAAAATGGATTGTTAATTTAATAACAAATATTAAAAATGAATCTATTAGTTGTTACATAACGAGAAAGCAAAAATTTAAAACACGGCCTTTAAATTTTTGTATAATATAAGTTTAATACACAATACCTAAATTGAAGCTTTCAATTAAAAACATTGTGTCAAATTACCCAGTTAGTACTACTAAAAATGTAGTTTGAAATATTATAATTACGATAAATAGTATTTGAAGATAAATATTATTTGTTATCTCCATGTGTTATGAATACTGAAATACGACGTTTCGGGAACAAGAATCTGGTATCTTCTTCAGGTACCAAACTCCGAAACCCATGTTGTGCATGAAGAAAGTTAACAGCGAATACGCATAGTCGACGTAAACAACATATCGTATGAAAAATGAACTTTAAACAAATAACATAACTACTGTTGTAGTATTTATGTCCACAGTTAACTTATTGGGCCATCATAAATATATCTTAAATGTACCATTTCAAATCCTACTATAGAAAAGGTGGGAGCATTTGAAACGACTCAATGCTTCTTTACGCTTTTAAATTTAGTCGAAAAATTAAATAAGTTGAAATTAAAATCTTTAGCAAAACCTGTCAAACTCACAAGCATTTAACTTGTTTGATTCAAGAGCTTAGAAAATTCAATATAAAGAGAAACTTGTCTTTAACGTAAATACGATGAATGGATTTTCAAGAAAAGCGTTAGATGTCGCTTAGATAAAGAACCGTAAAGTTCTAACCGAAGCAAAAACGACGTTCTATGATCAAAGGAGTTTATTCTTATATAAAACAGTGCCTTTTATCGTCGCACTATTTAAGGCAAAGGTTATGATGCGTCAGACTTTCAAAGATTTAGGACTATCCGCCAATCTTTTATTTTTTCGAGACTCAAATTCTCTTCTTTTAAAAAGTTAATGCAAATTTAATAAAAACTATTAAATCGATTTACTTCTCGTGGTCGTTGACGTGTTTTTGGAATTGTATGCAGAACCTATACAACACGAACAAAATATATTGCCAATTCAATTAGGTGAGTTAAAATATATAAATACCTTATATATTTTTCTAGTATTATATAGCATATTACTAAAGTATAACATTTAAAGTGAATTACAAAAATATTATTTTATTTTGTATTATTGTCGATTTTCTCAAAAATGATTCCTTAAATGGAATGACAATGAATTACAGTCGGCTGTACTGGTAGTCAAATTCGTTATAGCCCCATAATAACAATGTTAAACTTCATTCAATTTTGCGAGCGTTTTTTTGTAGTTTTAGACTAATGGGAGTTGTTTCATTTGAAAGATATATTTAAAAAATATCCAAACTTTTTTAGATTTTTCGATATTTTTATTGTGTTTTCAGAATAATGTAAAACTTTGTTGTACTTTATTGTTTAATACTAAAAAAGTATACACTTTACAAGAAAATAAAAAAGCGTTTGAAGGCGTATCAATTATATATTTCTTTTTAATAAGGCATCTCTGATAACGTAATGAAAAAAATCATGGCGTAATTGTGTATGAGGTTTAACATTGTTTTTATGGGGGAAATTGTAAGGTCCTTTCACTACAACTACTTCTTATTTGAATAAAATAAACCGTTAAAACTTACAAAACATATAAATGGATGTGGAGGCATTTTTAATGTTTATAGCTTTTGTATATCGTTACTTTATCGTCAGTGAGGCATTTGTTGAGCCAATATCTTTATTACTGTCTGTAATGTTCCTTGAGGGAACGATCCGTTATATTTATTGGCCTACAAATCACAATTTAAGTGAAAAACGCTATAAATCAGCACGATTTCGCACCCGCTGACTTTAGGTATGTGGTAATACAGGATGATAAAAAATAACCACCACCTCATCCTAGTTTTTCATTGTTCAATACTGTTTTCTGAATTACATTATAACAGGTGAAAATGTAAAATAGTTGGTTATAATCGAAGAAAGTGGAGGGCTTCCTTCGATTATAATCAACCAAGAATTTTCATTCTACAAAATAGTGGGAAGTATTTTACCACAATTATTAATACTCACTTTGCATATTTTATTAAAAGTCGCACGCGACTTGTAATTTTTAACAAGTTTTTTCGAATTCCATTACTGAAATACCTTCATACAAATCACTGTAAATAATTTTGAATCCAAAAGTAAAAAGTTTAAATATTTAATTGTTTGCTGGGACGTATAAAATTTACTTAATTTATATATGGTTTTTGTCTTAGGTATGTCGAACTATACTATTCGACAACTTAGTGTTCCCTCAATCTTACATTTTCCGAGATATAAATTTTATAATGCACTTTTAATTGCATTAAAAATGCATTATAAAATTGCAATTAATGCAATTAATTAATTTTTAATGCATTGTTCCCACAAGAGAACACCTCTGCACGTACCGGATTCAAATATCAGAACACCATAAGTTAATAATGAGGGGGAACGTAACGATAGCTTCCATAAAAGCCACATTAATTCAAGAGTTTGTTGCATATGCCCTCATGAAAACATAGCGTACATAACAAGGATAAACAATAATGTACATGACTAAATGTATGTCAACCTCAGTAAGACAGAGGGCGATGAGTGGGGGTGACATGACATGTCACATGCTTCAACCTCAAGTGTAGCCTGTCCCCTTCAGGGGGTATTATTTTAACTTTGTTTAAACTGGCTCTTGACTTTCAAAAGGGGAAACATCGCTCCATTATTACTAGCAATTTTAGTTTAAGCATAAACGCTCATAAAAGTGTTTAATTTTCCTCCAGTTTTAGTTAAAAAAAAAAAAAAACATTAGAGCACAAAACCTGGGATTATTTAATCGTCTGATGGAAGTGAATTTTAAATAATTGTTTTTCCCTGTTTCGTCATGATATGTAACATTGTTTCTATGAATTATGAGTTTGATCTCTACAAACAGAGAAGCATTTTACTGTGACCTATTCTCTGACCTTGATACTGCAGAACGTGCCTTCCTTGGACAGTCCAAGACGTCTTTACAGATCCAAGAGTTTTCAATAGACACAACAGAACCCCAGACCATGAAATCAGGTCTATCGATGATTTTACTTCTACCTAGTTCCAGCTCATCAAGGGTTAACACAGAGTGAGAGGAAAATAACTGCGAATTAAAGTAAAGTAAGTAAGTACAGTCTTAAATTTGGGCTTTCCGGTTTCGTGCGTAACCATCTTGAAGAATTTTAAACCTCTTTTATTTAATTTTTATGCTATTCAGAGAAAATCTCAAACCTTTTTGTACTTCATCGTTTCAATATTCGAAAAGTGTAATTTTTACAGAACAAAGTAAAGACGTTTGGATGCGTATTATTAATTTCTTAAAATAAAACGTCTCGCATAAATCAACGACCTAAAGGAAGGACGTAAAATTTATTGAATAATTTTGATCAAGCGGTGCTTCTGATGGTGGCTTTTATTATTCTGCGTTTGAACTAGTAACATGATCAAATACCGAGCTGGCCTAAGACTTCCATCAGGCTACGGGGTTAACCGTAATCCGGACCAGGATCTAAACTTGGTGGCAGGTTCATGTGACGGCAAGCATCCTGCTTTACATCCAAAGCACTGATTCAAGCATTAGAAAACGATGTATGTAGTCATGGAATACATAAATATGGTTATGACGTAACTTTAAAAGTTTGGATGGGTTTGAATATTCTTATATTGGGCTTTTGAATACAAGTTATATATTTTATAATTACTTTTGTACAATACTCTATCAGTGTGTGCTACCAGATTTCCATTATGCAGTTGCAGCTGTAAACCTCGACAGCTATTGGCTATAAGGATAGCTAGAAAGATAATTCCTCACCAAAGCTGAACGCAAGGGTAAGTAAATATTTTAAAACTTGAATGAGCATTTCGAGCCCTGGGAGCTCAGGGTGAGTCCACCGAACGATAAAATAATAAACGGTATTGTGTTTAGATTCAATGATAGTTATTGGTGCATCACAAATCTGTCTGCTCTCAATGGTTATTCTCAGTAAAGTTTCTTGTGTTGTGGTGCTTGGTCATTGTCTACTCGGTTCAGTTTATTACTAGTTAGTGCGAACCTTGAGATTATCGTGTCTTTCGGTTTGATTCACACACTGAACTGAGTCACCTTAGGCGTTAGTTTACATATGTTGTACATTTGTGAACAGTGAAATACTTGTAACTTTGTAATTAAAAATTGATCTAGAGATATGAGTTTTGAAATGTTTTTAAGCAACTGACTGTCACAGTCAATCACTGCTCTCCTGAAATCCGGCGTAAATAAAGCTTTATATTACAAAAAGCTTTTTTATGAGACTACAAGTTTTGTCATGTAGTAAAGTAAACGTTATTGCTCAATTTAGAGTATTCTACATAAACGCGCAGTTTTGGAAAAAAACCTAGTAAGCCAGTACGAAACGAGGCAGCTTAGCGACACCAAGAAACAGTAGCCATTACACAAAGTTATTAGCCGGACTTGGTTGAATGTCACGTACCACAAATCCGCTGTCCTCCCATCTCTTAACTTGGTGACACTTACCAAAGTTCCTAATGGCTTCGACCCGCTAGAGTAGGAGGACAGTTGAGATTACATTATTGGTTACGTTAACCTATATAAAATACCAATGAATTAACCGCACATGAGGTATCATGCAGGAAACAGTACAGGTTTTTAAGATATTATTTTTCGTATAGCGCCAGTCTACGGCGTCGGACTTGGATCAAGAGTTAGATATAGGGCAGGTTCATTTCCTTTCTAGGAGAATAACACATTTTACCAGTACTGTCGCCCTTTAACTGAACTGATCCTCCATTTTACCATATTCGACAAAAATCCTCGCCAGGGCTTTCTAAACCCACTAGGATATTAATGAATCTAAGCACATAAAGTCAGGGTAAGGAAACATCGGTCATAGCGGAGAAACCTTTCAAAACAAAACATTTAATATAGTTAGGAAAAAACAAAAGTAATTGCTAAAATTTCCATCTACTCAATGATAACAAGACAAAACTTAAGATATAATTAGCCCACGAAGAAACATTACTAACAAAAAGAAGATAGCGTTATATTGCAAATAAATCTGACTCATATGATAAAGAAGCCATATTGATCGCATTGGTTGTTGGTCGTGTTCGGTTTTAGCCAGTCACGATGAAGCTCCACCCCTTCCATTGTATAAGCTGAGAGTTTTATTGGCAGTTTCGGTTTAACATCTGAGGACTAATGATGGATCTCTACTTTGTGGTCGAAACAATGCTTCTATATAATTGTATGAGCAGTGTTTCGCCGTGTTGTGACCCCTAAAACTTACATGTTGGGCACTAGCCGCTTTACCTTAAGAACTAATGTACAATTTTAAAAAACATCCTTAACTTTAGTCCCAAGCAGTCACTTATTCTTAAAGTCAATATTGTACAAGTTATTGCCTCAATGTACAGACACACAGCTGGATCAACAGGAACTGCCGGATTTTATTGACGTTTTTATAAGTCGATTACATAAGTTTAAATTTTAATATAGAAAACAATCATAATAAGTATTCTTGATTATTTCAATAATAGATTTTCAAACGAGTTTATCCTCACGCAGAACATCAGGAAGAGGAGGCCAAACCAATAAAGAAATCATATTAAAGAAGCGAAGATTAGAAAAGTTCGACGGACCAGAAAAGATATTTTATCTCCTCAAAGGGCTAATCTTCACACTTGATTGCTCCATTCATTCATTCAACTGATTCCTCTTTTTCCCTTAACATTTATTGGAAATGTTTTTGAACGAATTCTTTCAAAACGGGCCGTTCTGAATTTAAAGGCTTTCAGTGTGAGTTTAATATTTGTCAATGTATTACCCAGAGTTCGTTTTAAGTGATTCAAACAGCTTCGAAGAAACTTAAATATTTAAAGCTTCAATACTACAGTATTTAGATAAAACTATGTCAATTCTTGTTCATTAACATTCCTTTACACAAGGGCGTTCACATTTGTAGTTGTTTCTTCAGTCATTTAGTGCAGAATCTGATCATGAAACGTGGAATTACTTTCAGTCCTCAAGCTCTACATAACCTCTCCTTGATATCATACTAGACTTATTGAAAGAAAAAAAAATAACCTTGGCTGCAGGTGCTGCGTGAATCTGTGTATTAGGTTCACCCATGGTAAGAGACAAAATGAGAACACAAGCGTTTTCCCGCCTTTATTACAGTATGACTGTTCTATAACTATTACTATAATCTATAACAATGTACATAAGTAAATGTGAAAAGTATCAATTGACTAAATCATTAGGATATATTAAAACCTGAATGACTTTCACCATGAGAAACTGAATATAATGCAACGATAAAACTTTTGTTATTTATTAATTTTAAGCAAAATTTATATCACGGTTTAGGAATACTCCTAAGTACAATGCTTCCTCAAAGCTCTTGGTAACTTTCCACAAAAGTACAATTTTATACGAATAAAGGTTTCCTTACACTCTCCCAATCCCCTCTGCCCGATAAGCAGTGCATCGGAATAGGTGCAGGTCGAAATAGGAGTGTAACTAAAGGGTTAAAAATATTAAATTACAACCTTTTTCAGATTATATTTTCCAAGCTTCATACACTTAAAAACGAGCGTCAGATACATAAATAATAGTTATATCACTGCCAGACAACTAACAGTCTGAAAACCGCCACTTGTATATGGGAACATTTGGGTAACAGTGACTGTATATATGGTTAGCTGAAAATGATTAAAAACTTATTTATTTGTCTGACGGTTGATTTTTAGTGTGATAAGCTAAGAAAAATATGACCTGATAATAAATAATTATTTCATATTTTAACCCTTTTGATACCTTCATATTTCGACCTCCACCAAAACCACCGTGGCTGACTATCGATTTCTTTCTTAGACGTACTTACTGCAAGATAAAAAAGGTTGTGCAATGCCTATACAATGCAAATTGGTTCTGGACTCCTGAACTATTAATTATATCACATTACTTTGTTTAAATAAACAATTGAACAGTCCACTTACATTAATATACCTTTCTAAGTTGACAGATGAATTGCTTATACAACATTATTAATGTTGGAAAATGTCTAAAATACCACTTAGGATGTACCTACCATATACGGATAACGCGGTGTAAATCTACAGTCTGGATCAATACACGTGAAGATCATAATACTCAGAGATGTGAGAGATGATCACATCCTCGGACACCCCTAGAGTGTTCCCACATATGTTGAGCACCATTAAACCTGCCTTATCCCCTCCCCGAGGTGAGCCGCACCGACCCTAGGGGCTTGGCACCATATTTCAAGCAATAACACTCCTAGGGCTCGTATGAGTATACTATAACATTTAGTCTACAAGAAATATAGTATTGACATATTGAACCATAAAAGGATTAAGAAAGTAAAACACCTTGGTTGGAAGAAATGTAGTTTTTAGATGTGGCTGTCATCTCGAAATTTTAAACTGAATATATGTATTATTAGTTTAGTTGTACTATGTAGTACGAAATACAAAATGTTGACATGTTATTATATTTGCACCAGTGCCAAATATTAAGAAATCTGAAAGGGGCAAAACTCGTTATAAATATATACATTTGCAAACAAGCAAGATAATCGTAAAATAATGGACCATTTAGGTACAATTAATGTGGAAATACATTTGTAAACACATTCACTTACAAGGGTTCAATGTTATTGTGCACCTACTTCTTAAACACATTCACTTACAACGATTCAATGTTATTGTGTACATATTTTAAAGCACATTCACTTACAACGATTTAATTTTATTGTGTACATATTTTTAAAGCACGTTCAGTTATAACGATTCAATGTTATTGTGTACATACTTCCATAAAATGAAAACAAGGGCCATCTTATGGGTTATCAACAAATGAATGAGAGTAAAACTGCATGAAATTGCTTAACAACTCTTTAAAAAGTGACAAATTTATTATTAACAAAACATTCAATCAAAATTTAAGTACTTGGTACCAATTTTAGTATGAATCGGCAAAAATTTGGAAAATATAGTGTTTAAAGGATGTACCAAAATCTATTTACGGTAACTATCCAAAAAACTTAAAAAAACACACACACACAAGAACAAACATTATTGAAAATTATAAAATAAATTTTTGTTTTGCTCTACGATGCATAATACTACGATAACTGTGATATGAGCATTCCTTTATTAAGTTTGAACGGCCAAAATTTTGAAACCTTAAGGGATATAACAAAGTATAGCAGTTAAACTCATCCAATCTGTGTGCAAATACCGTATCAATACTTTGTTTGGATCTGTAAAAATTATCGTGCTCACAAGGTCGCGTTATACCGTACAACCCCATACATAAAATATATTATTATTACACGTTATTATATGTTCGGATTACGGTTATTTTTGGTTCTGGGGGTTATGAACTAGGAGAATCCAAAAATTCTCCCATAATTTCGTTATAATGGTGATTGCAATAAGCAGATTTCTCTGAAATCGACTAAAAAGTTTGGGTTTAATTCAAATACAATGAAGAGATAATTATTGTACTGGGAGGAATTGAAAGAAAATATTTAAAAATTCCAGGAAGAGGCATCGAAATAATAGTATTTACTATTACAGTAACATCTTTTAGCAGTTAATTCAGTTCTCCAAAGACAAACATCTGAAGACAAGCGAAGTGAGGTATAAAAGTAACAGAGGATGACAAAACTTGTCTAAACGTTTCTCTCTAGAGCTCTCTTTTCCAGATCCAACAAAATGTTTACACCGGATTTACAAATTTATTCCATTTTCCTCTCTGTTTATTTCGTTCGTCATTTTGTAAAAACTACATTGTCCACAACAATGGATGCTACTAAAATTGTAAAGATTCTGTATAAAATATCCTTTCCGGCTCAGTAAGATGAATAGTAGATTCCACATGTAGCGGTTATCTCTAAATGTCAAGCTCAAGATGCACTTTTATTTTAGTAGTTTAATTTGCAAAACACTGTAAGGGCAATACTCATATAATCGTAACACTTTCAAACGTTTAGAATCCCCACAATCTTAAAAACTTACAAGACAATAATTGTTATAACCATACAAGTTTCTCTGTAAAAACGTGGATTTGATTTAGTTACAATTAACCTACATTATGTTTTTAAAGATATTCACTTATAAAAGTTGAATTGAATACTTCTAAAACTTTTAACGGCCACTATCTTGAAATTTTAAGAGCTATCGAAAAATAAGTAAGAATGAATGTTGCTTCAAAACGCTCTAAGGAAACAGTCACTTTTGGTTTATATTATAAAATATCCCAGATAAAAACTTGGCTCAAACGTGAATGACCATCATCATCTTAAAACGTTTTATTAGCTAAGGCTGGCTAACAAACTCAACCAAGCTACGTGTAAAACATTATATGTGCCAAGTTTAGTCTGAATCTATTAAGAACTAAGGTAGTTATCGCGCTCACAACTATTTCCGTAATGTTGCAAACTAGTTCAAACTTTATACGCCCGCTATCTGAAATATTACAAGATTAACTTATTCTAATTGGCCTGAGAATACACCTTTTTGCGCTTAATACATAATAACTTATATATAATCATTCCTTTTTGTAAATTTTGAATGGCCGTCGTCTTCAAAACCGTTATTTTTAAGTTATCGAAAAAAATGAAATATTACAGTTGTTTACAATAATCATATATTTATTGAAGAAACGTATAGTTTTGGATCGATTATGAGAATTATTTGAATTAAAATATTTGTTATAATTGAATGGCAGCCATCTCGAAATCTTTTTTGATTAAGATGTTAGATGAATAATGAACTCATCTAAACTATGTGGAAGTACTGCCTTTCTACCAAGTTAAGTATTGATATTTTTAAATTATGGCGGTTTTCGTGTCACATGCTCATGGCATACTGCATAAGCCTATCCATACGTATATGTATATATGTAAAATATGTAGTACACATATACAATATATATATATATATATATATATATTTATTTATCATATGTATATGTGTCATAATCTTTTGCAAGATATCTACTTAACAATTCTTATAGAAAGGACACGTTTTCTTTTTTCTTTGTCCATAAAAATTCAATCACTTGATATTTGTTTAAAAAGTTTAAATATAAGTTAAATAATACGCATTACAAATATAATAATGGCAGTGGAAAATAGTAATGTAAAAATATGGTACTTTACGCATGAGAAAGGTTTAAGAAAGACCTTTGTTTAAATACATGAAAATATATAACTCACAAGACGATCATTAAATAAGCTCACATTTTTCGTGAATTGTTAGAGGAATTTTTCTTAAAAACCCCACTTGATGGCCGAATCTTGGTTGATCACTACGACTTTTATTCTCTTTATCTCGATGGTTGAGGTGGAACATCTTTTTCGTGTTTGGCAGTTGATTTTAAATGTTCCAAACAAGAAAAAAATTGTCGTTTGACCACTTTAACCTTTTTGAAACTAAGTTATTGCAGCCCCCATCAAAACTAGCTTGCTGGCTATTTATTTGTTTATGAAAGAAAATGCATCAGTTTCAAGAACAACCAAATTGTGTCCTTATACAAAAAAATTGGCTCTCCGCTCTTGACTAATAATTTCCACTTTCTCAGAAACTATTTACGAAATTCAAAAACATTGAAACCGTTTATAAGGAATAAAATACTTTTATTTTCTTGTTTAAAAAGACTAAAGGCTAAGTAATTAGCCCAACACTAGTAGTGTTATGGAAAGAATTCGCATTGGAAAGAAATAAGATGTGCCTATAATTATTATATCCTACAAGAGGTTAGTAGATGCCAAACAGGTAGTAGAACAGGTGAAAAAAGTGACAGTACCTTGTGTTCCGCGCACAGTCTGGACTCGGTTGTAAAATAAGGAAGGAAATCCTCTTATCTGTCACTGTGCTTTCCGTACATCAACAACTTGCTTCCACAACATTTTTTACTTTTTCCAATCGTAGATATTTTTGCTTGAAGTGATTTATTAGTCACGGAAATACAGAATGCTCCACAAAACGGGAACTCTTTTAAATATGCGATGGATGATTTGAAAGGGATAGTAAGATTTTGGATTAGGATAGGATATATTTTCCACTATTATATTTTACTAAAGTACAAATGCTGTGCGTTTCAGATGAACATCTACAGTCTTCTTCAGGCGTCAACAAACCCTAAGACGTATGTTTAAAGAAAAACTTAAAACAACAAATTGTGTTAATCGACTGACCAAGATCAGTTAATTGTACTTTTTAATTAGTTGACTATATCATTTAGAACAGTACCGGTATGTAGCGGGTTCACCATCAGTTTTAAGAGGGCACGCTAGTTTGCTGCCGCCGTCAACCTAGTTATGAATAGGTATTCGTCAAGAACCCATCCATGTTTCACTATAGAAATTGTCTGAGAGCTTATGAATTGTTAAAAATACGACTATGTTTTGATAAAAATGTTTTATAATTGATATTCAATATAGTTATGTTATACATATTAGTAGTTAAAACATATTATTAACAGATAACCGTATTTTTACAATTATTTAACATTGAGAGAATCAAACTTAGGTTTCTATAGTGAAAAGTTTGTAGTTTTGGATGAATTTATATTTATAACGTGATTTTAAACTGTAGCTTCATGTTAAAATCGTAAACTCAGGGGCGCAATCGGCAGCCATGTAGAGTTTCCACTTCCATGTTTTTAGATTTTCAACTTTTTAATTAGGTGGATTTCAATTATCGAAACGTGAAGTTCTATTTTTTAAACATACAATATTGAAATCCTTTAAAACGGATACTAAAAACCACTAGTCCAGAAGGAGATTGGAAACATCTTACAGCAAATACAATTTTTTATTTAATCAGCAACGCTGAGTTTGCGATGGACAAATTTACATACGAACAACAAATAACGAACTGTCCACATAAAACAGAAATTCGCTCCGATCCTTAAAATTGAAATTTGGTATTTAAACGCAAGGAACACAATACAGGTAACAAATCTGTATTTGCAGGAAATAAAACATAAGGTTCATGCCACTGAAACAAAGCACCCAATAGAGATACATTCAGGAGGGACATAAACTCGGAGACCGTGTTCACCTTTGACACCGAACCGGGTCACTGCGTACTTCTTTGTTATCCACCACTGAGATTGCAGCACCAGTTTCTCATCCACCATTAATATTTATTGCTGCAAATGAAGTATACTTTTCTGATATATCCTGAGAACATTTACCACCTTCAAACTGTACTGTGTAATACTTTGTTTTGTAGTTCCTTGAATCCCGAAGGTCTTCAATGCCTGTTCCAAAGTGATCAAATAAGTTTGAACCAATTGTAAATTAAATTGTGTTGTAAGTTTAAAATCTGTTACATTCTTCAAATTGTACGCATCTTCCCATAATTATATATCCATATGGCATTCCAGGCAGAATTTTTTTGGCTCCCATATTTCGATAAGTATCTATTAGTATACTACGCCTTGGATGTATCGATATCAAGCAGGTTCGGATTCTACATGAAAAGGTATTTAGCTCAGAAGTTGGGATCACAAAATCAAGTTTGTTGTTTTCCACTTTCTGTCAATTCCGTATTTCTACTTCCTCTTATAGAAAGGTACCATAACAGATTAAACCGTACTTTAAAATAGTTAGAAATATTTTGAACGTTCTCGCTCACTAACATGTGGACCAGTTTTGTTCCTAAATACAAATTATTAACACCAAATAACCTTTCTTTGCAGAAAAGGATAGGCCGATCTTTTACTGCTTATTCCTGATGTCCAGTGCCAGGATAAAATAAAATAAGAGACAGTACCTAGAGTACACGAGTTGCGTCGTACTCGTACTTTAAAAAGTGTGTTGGTCAGAACCATAGTTTGAACCTGCGCTGTATAACACAGATGGACAGAGTGGCTTACAAGTTATCCAAGGACATAATGAACAACATTTTTGGGTCAAGTTCCGTTATTTCACCCCATCGCTACTATAGCCACGGAATTGATTGTTTGAGGTGAACTAATCATTTAAACTTATATTTGTGATCAGCCTCTCTAGAATTTTATATTTTACTGATAGGTACTATCTCGAGGGATGTTTTTCTTTTATTGACATCAGCGCGGGACAGCACCGCCCCGCGCTGATGGCCGGAGGCACTCGTCTCATTTCGATCAGTTTGGGCATGCCTGATGCTGATAAGATAAGACGTCTTCCAAGGAAAACAAACAGTGTCTATCTAGTTTAGTACCTCCGTACTCATCTATGATCATAAATAGTTAAAACAATCGATTCCATGGCTATAGTAGCGATATAAAAACATGGGGTGAAATAACGGCACCTGACCCATTTTTGTTCCGTAATTGGTTTTACAACTAAAACGGTGTCATTGAAATACATCTGTATGTAGGAAAACACGCTGTTACATATAAAATTTTCAAAAATGCTTATATTCTTATATAATACAAATAAAATTGTCACTTATTCCACTGGAAACATTTTTGCTTTAAGCATGTTCCAAACTAATATGATTTTTCGCTTCATTCACACAGAATACATAAAATTGAAAATTCTATTGATGTATTCAAAAATACACAGACAGCAATACACTCAAAACTGGTTTATAAGTAACAGTACACAACTTAGAGTCGTAACACATAAAAGGTAAACTTTATACACATCTTTTTTAAGGATTGAACTTTGTTCGACTCATTTACCAAGGAAATCCGGCCGACTTTAATATCGCTTTGGGGAGACATTACCCGCGATATTTATTGGCCAACAGAAAACAATTTAGGGGGAGGGAAGCAATAAACTGGCAAGATTTCTCTGCTGTTACCAGAAATGGGCTATAATTACTAGGAGAGATATTAGTAGCAGAAATTATGGTTATTTTTGTTTACCGAACAGTTCTATTTTATGTGTTAGATCCATTATATTACGGGGGTTTTTTTTTAGAGTTTAGATATATTTCATGAATTGTATGTCATGTGGTCTCGGTATTTCCTCTAAACTGATTGATGTAGGCTTGAACACGGGTTAGCTAGATTTAAAAAAAAGTTTACTAAACTTAATCAAACAAAGTTACGCTATAAAATACTAGCAGTTACTCGCGTCTTAGTACGGGATTTCGTAAGTTTTGCTAGTGTGTAAGTACTTCCGGTATGAGTGATTTATATTTACGACACCAATGTTGAGTTTTTCTTGTTGATCAATGTTGATATTATATTGATTATTTCTCATATTTTTCTTTTGTTGAATGTATATTTATGGCCATTTACTCCAGTCTTAGTACTTTTACTGTACTGACAAAGAAAAAAAAAACATATATATATATATATATATATATATATATACACACACACACAGATCTGAGAATTCTACTTCAGTCAAAAGATGGGTTTTGTAACAGTTTTAAAATTTACAGTAAAAGTTAGATAGTAACTTTGTCTTTGATATCTGCATTACAGTACTGACCTAACACTGCATATTTGCTACGTAGGCTACTTTGCTAAAATGTATAGTTAAAAACATATGTTTACAACAACTTTTTATCCGAATATTTTTTTTAAATATGTGCTCAAGAATGGTTATATAAAAGGTTAAAATAAAACGTGTCGTTACTGTAAAGCTTTTTCTACGCTTTGACAATAAATGAATAAACATTGTAAATAGTGATTAAATTATTTAAACATATGGCTGTACTGTCATAAAACAATATTTAAACAAAACAGTTGATTACATTAAAAAGATTCTTTTAATTAGTAATATTTGTTTGCTGGGATGCAACTTTAGAGACCAAGAGGGGATTCAACGTAACTGTAGAGTCTAGTGAAGCATAGGCTGGAGGGATTTTCGAAATAAGAGTAGGCCTATGTGTTACTCATGAACCCTAAGAATGTCAATGCAAAATTTAAATAGAATCGGTCCCGTATTTTCTACATGATTGAGTAAAACACACATGATCAAACAGACTATTAGAATACCATTAGATTTTTATATAATATTATAGAATGTTACTCAGTATGAAAGACTAAAAGGTCCTGAACGATTCTTTATCTCCATTATGATGCAAAACAACTACAAAATGAAACATTGAACACACATTGAACATTGAAACATTGCCAGTTTTAAGTTACGTTATCAATATATTAGAACTCAACATCAACTCTCAAGTCTTTGACTAAAAGGTCTGTTGAGCTAGGCAGAGAAGAAACATAAAAGTAATTTATTTATTTATTTCCAACGGCAGCAGCCAATTTACAAAGACAAGCATAGATAGTAGAATACAGCGGAAAATAAATTTAATACAATCAGATGAAAAATCTACATAAAGTAACAAAATAGGTATACAAAAATTTGATAATAAATAATAAGTATCCAAAGATATAACAAGTTATAAATATCCAAAACTTAACAAAAAATAAAAATACAGGTTAACAAACAACAATAATTAATCAAGTAATATTGTTGGACTTTAGTCACTTTGAATACATAAACTTTTGAACTTCACTTTTAATAATATAAGGGGCAGGTTCGCAGTGCTAGCTATGTTTGCAATTAAAATAAACTCTAATATTACATAAACAATATTACTTTCGTCTTAAGCCTTGAAGTTTTTAATTTTGGATCATCTTTTCGCAAAACAAGCTTTAAAGTTTATTTAAAAAAGCACGAGGGTTAAAATTGTAAATGATACTTCCATGAATTGTGAACGAAACTTAGTTAATCTCCAAATTACTTAGCGTTTGCACTAGTTAATTAAATTGACACAAAATGGCGCACAGAGAGAAATCCCAAGTTTAGTCACGCGGAACTTCGAACTTGCACACCTAGAGATAACACCTCAGCAAAACTTTAGGGCCAACTGTGGGGCAATGGCGTGTCAGCGATAGCTTACATACATCCTTCCGTTTATACAATATTACCTTCTCTATCAAAATACAAGGTTAGTTTTAATTTCTTATTCTCTTGCTATTTCAACATTGCTAATCATTGATGCAATCAAAAATAATCACAGTTATTACTGTTGTATTCTGTAGTTTTGTTTGTTTCATAAGCTTAGGTATAATACTAGCTACAATAATTATATTCTATAAACGTACAGCCAATTCTAGAGTATAAATACATCCTAGGTTTTCGTAAGATTGTTAGAAAATAGTTTCTTCGGAAAGAAAGGATATTGTAAGTATTCGGCTTTACTATAGAGATGACCATCTATCTTCAGACATCAAAATTTAAACTAAAACTGTCAATAATAAGAATCCTGCTTTATAGAAGAGTTGAAAGGGCTTGTTCTTTATCGTGATTGGGTGAAACTCAACAAACCAACGACGAGTATGATTAAAGCGATTCAGGTTATCAGCCAGCGATCATATAAGACCAATAGATGGAGCACTCCTATTCCTACAACATTACTGGTGTTGAAGCCAGTGGCGGCCATCTTGAGAGCATCTAGAAACGCCAAACGCCGTCCAGAGAAGCTTAAAAATTGCAGTGCGCGCGCATAAATAAATCGCCACCTAGCCCACTTAGGATTAAGCCAAAATGTTCAAATTTGGTGTACGTATATCTCATAAAACACCGATTCCAATAGCGCAACTCAAATTACCAGTTTTGATCTCTATATAATTTTAATGAGCAAAAAACTTTAAAAGTTTTATACACATTTGAAATCGTAACATGAAAAAGTCGGTCTGTGAGGAATTTTTTTGTTTTAGACAGGCAAGTTTTGTAAGCGGGAAAGTTTGAGATAAAGAGTTGAATTAGTTTTTTCATTCGAAAGTTTTTTTTCTAAGACCAGTCGTTTTCCTGATATTATCGTCAGAATATAGGCGAAAACCCTGACCGCATCGCCCGACCTAAAACAGATCGCCTACACTCCAGGCCACTCTCGGCTCTTAAATTTTGAACTCATCAATATATCGTTAATTTAAAATTCATTTAAATGTAATTAATTATTTTTAATATGTTAAACATTTTTAAACCCCATTTATAAGGCATTCGCTTATCATTTCATTTAAATAGAAACTGTCATTTAGTGCAATTAAATATTAACTAAACTTGAGGCAATATAAGGTACAATAAAGTAAACCACTAGACATAGACTTATTATGTTTATAAATAATGTATTTAATATAATGGAAATTACAATAATTAGAAACATAAATATCCAAAGCTTACAATAAAACGTACCTCTCTACTATCCTAAAAATGTTACAGTTTTTAATAAATGACTGCGTATTCTGCTTTTGTGTAATGAGGCACTGACATTTTTGCAGTGGTGATGTAGTATTATTTACAAATAGCTTTTTTAACTAATATAAGGTGATTTAACCCAGGATCTTGTTCAAAACAATGCCCTCCTGGGAACAGAATTACACCGACACACTTTCGTAACACTGAATTTACCATTTTGTAACTAACTCTAGTTTTTTCACAGTTGTCACGTCGCCTTTATTTAATACGCAACTTTACTTCTGTTTAACATAACAAACAAAGTTTCACAACACCTTCAGAAGGTTGTAAAAGTCCTCCTCGGTTTTTACAACTCGGTTTTAGGCACCCGCTACAGGCTATTTTATTTCTTAACGTTCTTACTATAAAACCAGAAAGGTACTCCACAATATGCGTCGTTAGATTTGAAGTGTTTCCTACAATATCATAGAAATAGTCGAGATCTTCATCTTCCTTCTCATGTTCTAAAACCTGCCAGACAGCAGCGAACACAGTCTGAGCGCTCGCCACTAGGGTGAATCATCCCAAGGTCGCCGCCATTGTTGTAGCATCGCGCGCCAGAGTCGACTTCCACGGGCAACCCCACTGCTCCATCTATTGGTCTTATGTGATCGCTGCTACCAGCGTTTCGGCAGTTTGATGCCATCTTCTCTATAGTCAGCGTCAAACTGTCGCACATATGGCAGTTCTGTTGCTCTTGCTATTCTAAAAACAGAGGTTCATATGGATGCCTCGGAAAACCTTACGAAACTAACAGTTTAGCCGAATCCGTGCCTAAGAAATCTGTGCTTCGAGGCAAATGAATCTCACAATGACTAATCGTGCACGATGAGAGTTGGCGTTATTGTTATTTGGTGAGCAATAGCAAAGTGAAAAACTGTGTAATATTTAAAAAGCAAAGGTGTCAAACTTTGGAACGGCTTCTATTATTTGAATTCAGATCTTACTTCAGGTCGTACATTAACGATGAAAACAGTGCATGTTACTTGATTTGTTTAAAAGATTATAACTCAGTAACTGAATACTAAAATTCTAATTTAAACCTTAGAGTGTATATTTAATTTTTTTATCACTAAACACTGTAATGCCTAATTTAAACATTTTGTACTGCTTTTGAAACGAATACAATATTTGAGTTGAGGTTGGAAAGCTGTATCACAGAGAACGAAGCGCAGTTAACCAAACAAACAGCGTTGCGAAATCAGTGCAATGCAAATAGTTGACGGCAATTTCAGCAACTAAGCGATATACACAATGCGTAGGGCGGAGGTCATATGAATTAACTGACATACTGTAACCAATTACGTTGCCAACCTCGTAGTATTAATTTAGTCGTGGTCCACGTAAACCCAATCAATAATTGAGTTCTTAGTAGGAGTGTAACTGTAATGTGAGATAAGCATGGAGGCATATATATATTGCTGAAGTTTATTACATAACGTGTGAATGTGACCATATGCAATATATTTATTGTTATAATATAATTTATAACTTGCACTGAAAAAGCATTTATATGTCTATTGTTTATTGTATGTATTCAATATGAATCCAAAACGTGGAAGTATGAAATTTCTACACGAATTTAACGAGCACCGCACGTTCCATATTAACACTTCCAAATAAATGAACAAAAACACCTAACCAGTCATTTTATTGAGATATAGTCACGAAGATATATTTAGGCAAGTATGAAAACTTATTAATTATGAATTTAAAATATAAATACATAAGCAAAACGTAGGTGGTTTTTGTTAAGGAAAACTATCTGATTTGTTACTATATAGAAACATTTACTTATTTTATACAGAAATATAAAAATACAATCAATACAGCTTTTTTATTTGTAATTTGAACACTTACTCGTGCATTTGCTAAGGATCAAAATGAATAATAATTTAAATGATCGAAACCTATTAGAATGTTTTTTCTATCTTTGGTTTTCCCGAGTATACATTTTCTAGTGTATATTAGAATAGAATTTACTAGTTGAACAATTAATTGTCAATTTTATTTGTTCATTTTCAAAAGTCGTGTGTTAGTTATAGCTATTTTTGTAATTTCTATGTGACAGATTTTCACAGCTCTTAACCAAATACCGCTGACAGAATATTCAAAATATCGTTCATTTGGAAGGCTTTTGGTTTATTCTTTTCTTTTCTCTATTTTCCCTACAAGCATAACACTATGACGTATGCAGGACGAAGTTTAAATGTTTATTTAGCTTAAACAACCTTATTTATTTGATGTTCATGTTATTTTTAGTTTTAGCTACTACTCCCACTGTTTTCAATAGATTAGTGGGAAAATTAATGACGAAATAATAGTAAAATTCAGTCTGACTGTATTTTTCATCGATTTAAATCAATGGAATAATTAGCCAGGCGTAGAAAGTGATAATAGGATATCGTGTATGGGGGAAAATCTCGTTATAGAACACAATTTCATATGAGGGCCGTTAAGTAGAGAGTGCACAAGAACATGACCAAGGATGATCAATGAATGAGGTAAACTAATATCGATAATGGCCTAACCTCAGCTGTGGCAGGACGGGCGCAGTATCGATGTTCGATGTACACATGAAATCTTATAAGGTCAAGGATGTCTGGGTGCGGCATTGCTCTCAGGGATCCAAGTCTGGTCCGGTTTAATAAGTAACTAGTTTATAAAAACATATCAGGAGTTTACATTTAGTTGAGAACTAGTTTCGAATGGAAATAGTTTATTATATTCATTGCAATAGGGAAGAATATATAGTGTAGACAATGTAACCGGGCCGCCATTGTCGATTAAAAAATTCGAGTTTCGAATAGTCCGTTGACACGAATCAAGGAATACAACTCGAATAACTAAAATCCATTCGAGTGGTGATATTATTGGCGACACAATTGTGGTTCTACTGAATCGATCAAAATATTTTCGATATCACCATTGTGAAGATGCAATGGTTTATTCATTATAAGTGTTGACGCTCAGAGTATAGTCGGTTGATACGAATCAAGAAATAAAACTCGAATAACTAAAATCCATTCGAGTGGTGATATTATTGGCGATACAATTGTGGTTCTACACTATCGATCCGAATCTTTTCGTTATTACCATTGTGAAGATGCAATGATTTATTCATTATAAGTGTTGACGCTCAGAGTATAGTCGGTTGATACGAATCAAGAAATAAAACTCGAATAACTAAAATCCATTCGAGTGGTGATATTATTGGCGATACAATTATTGTGGTTCTACACTATCGATCAGAATCTTTTCGTTATTACCATTATGAAGATGCAATGATTCATTATAAGGGTTGACGCTCACAGTATGAATAAAAAGTATTGTTTTTTCAATATCGATAATACAGTTGTAAAGTGACATTAACATCAACGTAGTTGACGCTATAGGTAATCGATTATAAAATCGAGGTTCAACATTGCAGTTGATACAATCAAATAGGTGTTGATTTGGATTCCACACTACCTTATATATGATCCGGAAAGTAAAGAACGTTTTTGTACTGTAAAAAAAATGAAAAATATCAAAACAAAATTGTATTTACAAAAATAAAACTTAATCAAACTCTATTTTTCTACATAATCCTCTTAGTTTTGGAGTATTTGTTTTAAAGACATGAGTTTTTCAATAATTGCAATATTCATACGGTGCCAATCGTGGAATCAATGAAATTACTTTGTTACCAGAACTTCATTATTTTGGAGTAGGACACTTTACAACTCCATTTCGATTTTGGAATATGTCAATTTACTCTAATTTGGGGCTGTGTGGTTTAATAACGTCCAAAACTATACGAGCGCTTTTTGTGTTAAGGCGCTTTTTACGATAGAGCACTGTTATCAAGGAATACAAAACCAGCAGAGAGAAACCTCTGATTTTGGATCCGTAAATCTTTTGATTTTAAATTTAAATTTGATTAGAGAATTTAAAATGGTTGAACATTTTATCCACTCAATAGTACGCAATTATGGAGTTTACCTCAATACGGATTTCCGTTCTGGTGGTATCCACAGGAGATAATTGTGGTATACACAAGGATGCCCGCCACAATTTCTTTCCTACTGGAATATTCGCGTATAAACTCGTGCTATACATGTATAGAGGCCGAGTGTATGCATTCGTTTGGGTAAAACATACGTTTCACAATGGATGAAATTATAGATTCAGAATGTGCGATGCAAACGTAGGTCGGGTTTATGCATTCCGTGCTGATGCATACGTTTTTGCCTTCATCTCTTGTCGACTCTTTTTTTAAACAGACGTGCCTCCGAATTGAAATATATGAGCGATAGACAAAAATGGTAAACGGTTCGGATATTAGATTGCGGTGGATTACGATAACTGGAGAAATATCTCTTCGATATATGACTTTGTACGAAAACAACCGAATAGGAAGTTAAATCGCTGACTGGTGCGGTTGTTTATATTGGAGGCAGACCGGAAATGGTTATGACAGAAATGTGGGATTGGCGAGGTCAGAAAACCAGTTAAATATCAACGGGCGGTACCCACATCAACATTTGTGATTTCAAAAATACTACCCTCTAAAAAAGGTTTTTAATGCCCTTTTTTAATACTATTTCCTTACCCACCCGAGCTGGTAAAATGACAGCATTGCCACGTTAAAACATTTCACTATCTTAATGTCTCCCAAAACGCAAATCAGGTTGCCAAAAGATGCTGTGCCTGTTGTAAAGAGCCATCCTCCTATCGAAGTTCTGAGTCCAATGTATATTTTCACCCAACCTAGTTGCAACAAATCATACAGAGTATGTAGAGTCATCCAAGAAGAAAAGGGAAAAGCAGTATAACTTACATTCATGGATTTATAGGTTGATTTTATGCAAAAATTCAAATAAAATTTTTTTTTAATGAATCGTTTTAAATCTTTGGATAATAATGGTCCAGTTTTATAATTTAAACTTGTATGGACCAAACTTTACTGTATACACGTGGCAGTTCTTTTGCTTTTCTTTAAAATGTGTTTCCAAAAACGTTTCAGTAATTAATCCACCAATTTGAACGAATTCCTCTCTCACGAACCGCGTCATGTAAACTTTCAAATGGTAAATTTGATCAAAACTGAATATTTCACTAAAGATTGTACACGATAATGTGTGACAACAGATTAACCCACACTGTCCTACTGGTGCATATAAAAGACACCTGGGTATTGTGCGTTAACTGTCTTTAGTCATCATGGATTCAATATTTTCCATGCAGATGTGAGTTATTATAGTGTGAGTTTATCAACCAATCAGTGTTTTATTGCGAAGACATGATATAGCACATACATAGCAAAAGTCAATTCGAGTTCAGAACTAAAATGTTGAACATTCTTACCACATCAGGATCACACTTAAACATACAATTCAACATTCATGCATCCTATGTTCATTTGCCAATTTTCCACCTACAGCTCCGAAGTCAATCTCCTTAATGGGTGGTCTCCCAGTCAAATTTCAAAAACTCGGTAACATTATAAAATGCTTGTGACGCTAAAAATCGTTTCAAAGGAGTTTTTAGCACATTTGGTGTCACGGCATTCTTTATAAAACTAAGTAGCACGTTGATGAAATGAACACCTGCCTGTGAGGGCAGACGTTCATAAACCACCGTTCTGTGTTTACCAGTCCGGTAGTTCCCCTGCCTCTGGTCTCATACGAATGAATGTCTTGGCCAGTTGTCTTGGCACATTTAGTGATACAGAAGAGAGTTGTTTCGAAAATATAGAGACTTGGCAGAGTCAACAGCAAACATTTTTTCAAGATTTATCTACTTTACTCTCTGAAATTCGAATCGCTTGCTTCTGCAATCTGAACATTTTCGCCAACTGGTTGTTTGCACAGACATCCCACAATACCACTCTGAAGGTAAGTTGAGGGTAAATCAATGATTTACGATTGATTGATTTATGATTGAATATTTCCTCAACGAAAAGTATATTGAATTTTATAGAGATGTGACAAAGTAGACTTATTCACATTAGTATTGATTTTGTTTAGTGAATAATAAAGTATTGTCAAAATATACGTACACTTTTTTACACTTAAATGAAGAAATACAAAAAGAGTGGGGCCTTACGAAGAGATGCTGCGAGAGAGCTTATATTAGCGCAACGTAATGAAGTGATAATAACAAATGGACAACCCGTGTCTGGGTGGATTACGCTTCACTTTCGCCCGGTTGTCGGCCCCAGTGCGGCGATCCGTCTCCGGGCTGACACCAGCGGCCCGAGGGTGAGACGGGGGAGACACCCCGCCACTTAGCAGCCAGAAGGGCACAGGAGATCGACGAGGGAAGGGCTGTGATTGATTGCGGAACAAGGAGGCCTGAAGTGATCTTATTTATTGGCCTTTGGCGGACCGAATCAGCTCCTCCAGATTTCAATTAGGGGAAGCGAATCATCAAGTGAACTTTCAACAACAAAGAGTTTCCCCTGTCATGTTTTACTCATAGTAATTAATGTAGGCTGATTTATTTTCTCAATCCCTTTCCAATGTATGTAGTTTATGTAGTTTTACACTCTTAAAAAAAGATAGTAATATATTTAATCAATGAATACTTTTTTCTAATATTGCCCCTATGTTACTGAAACCGACAAAACTAAATTAAGAGTTGTATGTGCTTTCCGGTGGTTAGCTTAAAGACGATTATAGTTAGTTTCTAGAAATTCCAGGAAATTTTCAGGGTAGAACACAAAATACATAGACCTAGCAAACTATGAAAACATACGTGTTATAGTCTATATTGAATGCTTTTTCACAGAAAAACTAATTATTTAACTACATATAAAAAAGTAATTTGATTTTAAAAAGAGATACTAAAAGTTACATATGCTATCAATGAAGTCCTGTGGATTGCTAATAATTTAAACATTTATTAGTATCCAAATACCCTAACTGGTTAATATACTTGTGGAATGCTGTGTGTTAAGTCACTGTGGATGAGATACTGTTCGGAGCTAAAAACAATCCGTCTGTGTACTCATGGACTTATTTTATGTAGAGTAGTAAATTAATTAAATCACTCCTCATGAATAAAATACGTCCGAAACAAAAGAAACAAATATGTTCATAATTCATTTTTCTTTATTAAAGGAAACATCTAATTCGACATGATATGCGAAGAAATAGCAGAACTTGTAAAGGTTGGGCGGTTACGTACGTTTTCTCTCAATATAGAAAATAAAATCTGTTGTAATGGCACACTTGTGATGAATGTGTTTGATAGGAATCACTGAATACCTTTCCCCTGTACTTCACATTCCACTGCTTTCTTGGAGACATCAAATGGTTCTGAATCATTCATACCTGTGAACATACATAGAGAATGTAAGCAATTTTAGATCGCTATAATATTTCTAAACTACAGTGAACAATTGATGAAAGTCTGTAGCTTAACTTATAAAAGAATTGGTATCAATCAGGAGGATTTGGTCCGTAAGAGCAGATTCTACCGGAGATTCTGACATCTGAGACGACCAGGGACTAAATACAAATTTCCATATATGCAAACGAACGGTCTACAAATAAAAAGTATTTATAGGCACCATGATCATCGAACTCGATGTTTCCTATTTAGAGATGAAACTTCATTCAAAAATGCCTATAGTTCGTTTTCGAGTAATCGTGTGGACAAACAGACAGAGACAGAAATAAAAGTTTTCCAGCCACTCGAATAATAGGCTTCGCTGACGCTCAGCCAAAAATCCTAGAAGAATCAACAGGGTTTGGTCCAAAAGAACAGATCTTACCAGAGATAGGGACATTGCAAAAATCACAGACTAAAAAAATACCATTTCAGTAAGAGCTCAGTTACGGTTTACATCTCAAAATACCTTGTTAAATCGAAAAATGAATTATATTATCAGGATAGTTCAAACTTTTGATCCAACCAATATTACCATAAAGTCTGAGTAAGCAGCGAATAGCGTTGCAACATTAAACACTGACTTATGCTACATTAAACGCTGTGAGCAAACCACAAAGAATGACGTTATAGTGTTTGATAATCATAAGTAATCAGACTTCCTAGCTTATAAATGTCTGTATCAGTTGGGATAGTAAACAAAGTTATGTTTGTTCTGAACATATGAACTGTATTCACGAACGAGCTGAATACACAGAGTTGATTATTTAAACTCGCTATCTAGTGTGAATCACTATTTAGTTAGTTAATTTTGATTAGTTTCGATGTAAGTCACGAATTACACGTTAATAACACGTTAAATTCGATGTCCAAGAAGAAACGGTGCCGATTAAAGAAACTATAACCTCTCACACCAAAGCAGTAGGTACTTTTCAGCCCAAACGTTGAAAAGAAAGTATCTTGTTAATCTCATGCATGGCTAATTCTTTGCATCACGTGATTGCATGATCATCTCTTACATTCTTACGTCTTGTTCTAATATTCCCACAGAAAGAGAGACATGAGGTGTTGGGATTTTCGAGAAACTACCGGTTACCCATGGATACTTACGCATATCCTCACACTATGAAAGAGATATCATGGTCAACTAATTTTAGAAACGGTTGCTCATGTATTCCTGAGTACCTATCTCCCGAATCATTCGGCATTCTTTGCATTCCTGAATCATCTCTTGAATCACTCGGCATTCCAGGTATATATGCCCAATTACTCGGCATCCCATGTATTCCTGAAAACCATCTCTTGAATCACTCGGCATTCCAGGTATATATGCCCAATTACTCGGCATCCCGTGTATTCTGAATAACCATCTCTTGAATCACTCGGCATTCCAGGTATATATGCCCAATTATTCGGCATCCCATGTATTCCTGAATAACCATCTCTTGAATCACTCGGCATTCCAGGTATATGCCCAATTATTCGGCATCCCATGTATTCCTGAATAACCATCTCTTGAATCACTCGGCATACTAAGTATATCTGCGAATCATTGAGTATCCCATGTATTCCGGAGTACACATACCTGTATTTTGATTAACTCGGCATCCCAAGTATTCCTGAGTACGCATCACTCCGAATCCCATGTATTCTTGAGTAACCATCTCCGGAATTACTCAGCATCTAAAGTATTCCTGATTACCCATATTTCGAATTACCTGGTATCCCATGTATTCCTGAGTGCCCATCACCGGAATCACTTTCGAATCATTAATTCCTTAATTTTAAATGTAAGAAGGAAGTTTGAAATAGGAAATCAAAACTTGACGGCTAGAGTCTCAAACAGTATAACAATTTTACAACTGGTATTAGGGAAGACTAAATTAATAGGTTTAATCCAATCCATTGAGCAGGCAAATGTGCGTTAATAGGAAATAAAGGGTAAGAGGAATTATTTTGAAAATATAAAATCCTACCATTTAATGAGTATCGAGTATCCTGAATTATGTTATTGTATAAAATAAAAATCATTTGAAAATGTTAACAATGCTTGCAACAATAACGTTTTTGTTAAGTAGCATTAACTGTTGCCATTGATACTATGTAAAACGAATAGACTAAACAATATCAAAGCCAAAGCCAAACCATTAATTGTTCATAGACCGAATATTGCGCCCTATATAGTCAGTCAGTTTGTGTAATAAACCAAGCGGTCTAAATTAAAGTCAACACAGATATCCGCACAGCAAACAGGTTCAGAACAGTTATACTGGTCCGTGTTGGAATAGTTTATAAACAATCAATCGTTTGAAGGTTATTCCTTTAGAGGAAATGAGCGCTAGGAGTATTTGACATAGGAGACTGGTGAGTAAATTAGCAACCAAGTTTAGGAGGCGCTTCGTCCAATCATTATCAAGCCACGCGATATGCTTTCGGAGAAAAGATTAGGATTATTTTGGTTCTGAGTAAATCCACCAGCATATTCAGGGTCCGGAATGTTCTGATGCTCCAACAATTTGAAAGCAAACTTGAAATCTTCCAACAACGATATAATTTCAATAATAACTCCAATATTAATACATAATTAAATACATACAGTAGTGCAGTTTTAGGTGTAAATAACAACAAAAAACTATACACAAGTATGTGTGTTCAATTGGCATTAGTTATTGCCACCAAACTTCAAGGACCCTGATGAAAGGGTCAATGTCGTATAAAAATAGTACCTTAATAGATTTAGAGAATATAAATGTGGTAGTCAGTTTTGTGTAATTTAGTGCAACATAGTACTTTGGGAAACACTACCAAACATTTTGAAACAATTCTGACACGATGAGAATGTTGAGTTTAGCTCCAGTTCACCTTCGTCTTACTCTGATGCTGTCACAAACTAGATTCCTAAAAAGAGGAGCCATGTTCTTCTGAAGTGATAAAAATAACATCAGCAACTAAGAAGAATTACGTTATGTGTAGAAAACTCGGTTGCTCCACCGTACATAGTGATCGTGTCTAAAACATCGCAGTGCACTCAACTGTGCATCTGATGTTACAATGAGAAAAACACTTCACTTAGATTACACTATATTTTGTAGTCTAGGTGTATCTGATGTGAAAACGATGTTAAAAGTTAATTGTGAACTTCTTCCTCGCCAACATTTATTCGCTCACTTCAGACGAACATGACTCCAGATTCCAGAAACCCAGTTTGTGACAGCGTCAGATTAAGAGGAAGGTTAACTGGAGCTAAACTCAACATTCACATCATGTAGAATTGTTTCAAAATTCTGTTACGCCTGTATCAGGGGTTAGAGTTTGGTAAGAATTTAAGGTAACCTTTTATCTCTATTTGATAAAGCACGCAACTTTTCCTTTTGAATATTTTGCATTTAATAAATAAAATATTTATTTCCTGCAATAAATAACAAAACAATGGTATTTTTTGCAACCATTTAATCTTGCAAATAAGCTACAGTTTTTGTACTGAGTGTATGCAGATTTCGAGACATTAAACTAAATAAATATTAATTAAACAAAAATGGTTCCTTGCCATTAAAATGTGTACTTTGTAAAATGAAGCAACCTCGTTGTACGTTGTAAAATGATAACAATTATAAATTACGTATTAAAGTAATGGTCATTATGTCAGAACCTGGAAAAATAGATAAACCACAAATATAGGTGTTTCCTTTACCACAATTGACGTTAAAGGAAAGGACATGCTATGTAATAACCACGAAGAGTAAATATAGTCGAGATTATCAACAGACCACATCCTTAACGTTAGTTGACTGACCCCTTGTCGAGAACATCCTGCGTAAGAAATTGATTTGAAAAACACAAACACTCTTTTCAATTGCTTCGGTAATAGTTGGGTATTATTTAATGGAGGAAATAAATGGTTTGGAATTGAATTAATTTTTACAACCCTTAGAGGGCGCACTCAGGCAAGGGATTGGGGGCCGACTTAACGCACAGTGGCTACACAAATTGTAGCGTCTTCAGTACTTCAGGTAATTGTCCTCACCATATCGACCGTAGCTGTGCCGGTCTGATGGGCCTCAAGGACAAGTGACAATGACTTTCTTTCAGGGACCGCGTCCAGTACAATCCTGCACGGAGCCTCCAGTCAATTCCAGCATCGATCTCCAGCTGCAAGTGTGGCGTCCTGGTAAATAACTGAAGGCTTTCAGTACAGTTTTGAATTGTTTGAATCTTTTATGAAATACAATTTTATTAAAACTACCAAAGTTAAGTCTCCTCAACAAAGTCTGATTCCAAATAAGGCGAGAGAAACGAAGAAGAGAAACTCTTCTGTCGAAATTACATCATAAAATATCGAAATAAATCATGCTATTTTACAATATGGATTTTGTGTTAATTTCTGTTAAAAGTTTTAAAATTAGTTTATTCACACGAGACATGGATATTATATAATGCATAAATATATGCATTTTAATATATGCATAAATATTTTATATATAAATTATAAATGTTTTAGACAAAATATGGTCAAAAATTGAACACTTCATCATGCATTTACAACAGATATAAACATATTATAAGCTTGAACCTGTCTAGGAATCGACAGTTGCAAATCGAGTAACAGAATTTATTCTGAGATAATTTATGTTAAAATTTTTAAAATTCATTTGTCCAAACCAGGCATGGATTATTAGAAAAATAAATGCATATATTTAATGAATTAGATACGTTATAAATAAAATATAAGCATAATATTGAACATATCGTTATACATATACAAAGCTATAAACATATTATAAGCTAGTAAGTACTCTACAGTTGAAAATCGAGTAACAGAATTTAATACATTAATAAAACGAAAATAATACAGAATAATTATACAAAATATAATCTAGACGAGAGATAATTAAATTATTACATGGTTTACCATCATTATAGTTATATGTTTTAGCTGATAAATTTAATAATAAATAAATATAAATACGCTGCAATTTATAGGTGCAACTAAATATTCACTAAATATAGGTGCAACTTTCTTATCGGTACAGAACAAGTCGCTGGAACAAGGAGGTCGAATAATAATTTAATTATTTCCTTGTGACAGAAAATTAATTGAGTCTGAAACCCTTTCCTGATAAGTCGCCTGGTTTATCTCTCGACTTCACTTAAAGCTGTCATCCCGCGCGGCGCCGCCGTTTTAATAAAGGGTGCGAATTCTGACAAACACCGTTTAAAATGCAGGGATCAACCGCTTATTTCTTGTTGACACGGTAATCTTGTGGGCGACAGTTGATCATCTTTATCGCGCTCATCATGACACTAATCTATATTAGTGACTGAAAACATGGATCTCATTAGCATCTTTCTTGACGTTTCCTCTTCTATCACGACTAGATAACGTGGGAATATAGAGGATGGTAAGGTTATTTACCAATAGTAGAATGTTGAAGGTTGTGCAGAAAAGGTTCTGTGGATAGGGCATTGTGTGAGGGAGGGGTGGATTGGACCTTTCCAAGTTAGGATGAAAGGTAGTGGAAAGTGTAAGAAAGATAAGGATAAAACCAATGGTGAATGGTGAAGTATTGGATCTAGAAGATGATAAAGCTTCAGTACTGAGCATTGCAGATAGAATGCTTGAAGCAGATAGTGTGGTTGACTGGGCATTAGCTCGACCACAAATACGTGATGGGATGGAGAGATTGGCGGAGTGCTTCCAAAAGAAAAAGTAACATTGGTGGTTGAAAATGACTGCGGATTCTATGCCCTAAAAAGCAAGGTGATGAGATCTGCGTATGTGGTATATGTCTCATGGGTAGAGATAATGGGTGCTCCAGAAAGAGAGGAATAAGCTGAGAAACAGCGACGGCAAAATAAGCATTGCAATAAATAGAAAGGCAGAGAGCTCAACTATTTACGGTGCGATCCGACGGCCAGGCCTAATATTACCATTTATGGAGCCTAGGTGAGCACTAGTGAACTCTGCCGATTTGTCTTTGTAACTAAACTTAATGAGACATCTAGGTTTGGATTGTCTCTGTTGCAAAGAAAGTGTATTAAACAATCAGTAGAATGCCGGAAGACTGAATTAATGGGACATCTAGGTTTGGATTGTCTCTGTTGCAAAGAATGTGTATTAAGCAGTCAGTTGAATACCGGAAGACTGAAATAATGAAACATCTAGGTTTGGATTGTCTCTGTTGCAAAGTATGTGTATTAAGTAGTCAGTTGAATGCCGGAAGACCGAAATAATGAAACATCTAGGTTTGGATTGTCTCTGTTGCAAAGAATGTGTATTAAGCAGTCAGTTGAATGCCGGAAGACTGAAATAATGAAACATCTAGGTTTGGATTGTCTCTGTTGCAAAGAATGTGTACTAAGCAGCCAGTTGAATGCCGAAAGACAGAAATAGTGAGACATCTAGGTTTGGATTGTCTCTGTTGCAAAGAAAGTGTATTAAACAATCAGTAGAATGCCGGAAGACTGAATTAATGGGACATCTAGGTTTGGATTGTCTCTGTTGCAAAGAATGTGTATTAAGCAGTCAGTTGAATACCGGAAGACTGAAATAATGAAACATCTAGGTTTGGATTGTCTCTGTTGCAAAGAATGTGTATTAAGTAGTCAGTTGAATGCCGGAAGACCGAAATAATGAAACATCTAGGTTTGGATTGTCTCTGTTGCAAAGAATGTGTACTAAGCAGTCAGTTGAATGCCGGAAGACTGAAATAATGAAACATCTAGGTTTGGATTGTCTCTGTTGCAAAGAATGCGTACTAAGCAGTCAGTTGAATGCTGGAGGACTGACATAATGATACATCAGGTTTGGATTGTCTCCGTTGCAAAGAATGTATACTATTCAGTCAGTTGAATGCCGAAGGATGGAAATAATGATACATCAGGTTTGGATTGTCTCCATTGCAAAGAACATATACTAAGCAGACTGAAATTGATTGCTAGAAGACTGAAATAATGAGACATCTAGGTTTGGATTGTCTCTATTGCAAAGAATGCGTACTAAGCAGTCAGTTGAATGCTGGAGGACTGACATAGTGATACATCAGGTTTGGACTGTATCTATTGCAAAGAATGTGTACTAAGCAGTCAGTTGAATGCTGGAGGACTGACATAATGAAACATCTACGTTTGGATAGTATTTGTTGCAAAGAATAGTAAACAGTCAGTTGAATGCTGGATGACTGACATAATGATGATCCTGATGGTATAAAACTTAGTTTGATAAGGATTTTAATATTTCGTTCGAAACGTAGATCAATGGAGGACTTAAACGATGATAAAAAGGCATAAAAGGTCTCTTTCAATGATATTTAAACCTCATACAAATGCAATCAATTAGGGACTGCATTAATTAAATTACATAAATTAAAACTCTTACAGGAAACAGAAATGAATGCTAAAATAGAAAAGCAATTTCGTGACAGGAACGCAAACAGAGACTCTCTTTGTGCTAAATTTAATCAACATTTTGTTTGTGTGTGTATAATTGATTAACCTCTGAGCCACCAGCATTATAATGAACACTTATTAACTGCTGCTCCCCCTCCCCCTTCCACACCCCGCATCTGCATGGTAATTGTGTTTACCGTTGTATTAATACACCATAACTCCTTCGTACGCCCAATGAATCATAATAAGCGACCACAAAGTCCCGCCGTATCGCAGCGAAGCACAAACACAAACCTACTATCGCTAAAGTTTGTTTTGTTTGGATCAACTTTTAAACGAGCTATTTGAAAACCAAACAGGAGAAAAACGAAGATAAACTCGTTTGAAAACCGAGAAGTTTATTACTTTTTCAAAAACTCTCATGTTAAACAGTATTATTCCGTGAATGAACTAATGGTACTCATTACACCACTGCAAGGACGTAACCAGCTAAGGGGTCCAAGGGGTCCGGACCCCCCAAATTTACAATTACTTTTTTAACAAACGACTATTATTATTTAAATAATTGAGTATTACTGACGTGTACTGCTGAAAGATCGTTCCTAAAATTCAAACGGTTCAAGTATTTTTTAAGGAACAATATGAGGAATGAGCGGTTGACTGCACTTGTTTTACTTTCTGTCCCTTACAAGAAAATGAGTCGACCCCCAAAAACTTTTTCTGGCTAAGTTCTTGCATTACTGAGTAATATAAAGAGTCCATAAGTTACATAATAGTTCGAGCTGATAATCTTTCAGTTCTTAAGAGATGCTATGATCTGACAATCTACGATACCAAACTGAAATATTCTCTATTCAACTCAATATGTTAAGTGGTTACTACCTTACTTTTGTAGCACAACCCGAAACTTTTTACTTCAATAGTCAATAAAGTGGTTTGTATTTTTCAGGTTCCATATGTCACTTCTATTGAAAGGTTGTGTAGGGTATTAAGTGAGTATTGAGTGATTACCATATGGTGTATGGTGATATTACTGGGAAAACAAACAAGTACCTAACCTTTTTCACGGGCTGGAACAATATTTTGAACACAGAGAAAATAAGTTACGAATCACTTATGTACATAAAACACCGTAATATTACATATTCTGTATGTACATCATAACGCATCAGCACTCGGGATACATCGTAAATTTGTTCAGTGATGTAATACGGTCATTACGTAAGTAGTTACATATTTGATCCACAATACATTAATCACATGTCACTTAATGACATTATACGGTCTCATTCCAAGTATGCTCAATGTAGCCACTCAATGGTCAACTAAAGGTAAACACAGAAGCTTGCTAAAGGTAATTGCAACTTTTACGTAATTACGTAACTTAACCATTACAGGACGTTTGGTGTAAAGCATATACTTACTACATAGTACAAACAGTAATACGGCGCCAATTTACCTATTAGTCAAAAAGAATTTTAAGCAATAACCTATTGACAGAATAAAATGAAAAATCTTAGGTTTTTTAATTATTAAATTAAAACACCATTTATAGCAAGTAAGTTATCACTAGCAATCCCCCAAATAGCACACAAATTAAAGTCAGTTAAAATGCAATTGTGTCAGCAATTAATGTACAATGAAACGAAGTACATTCAAAAGTAAAACAAATTGTTACTGTACTTCGCCATTATTGAACGTAGCGGAACTTTTGAACAAACAAGAGCGGCGAACACTCGAGTGGGACGAAGGCTTGTTTGCGAACAATCATAACAACAAACCCGTAACAAAGTCTTGCTTACTCTTGCTCTAACGTATGTAAGTTGTTTGTGAGGGAACACAGCGAGTGATTTCCTATTCTTAATAAATTCGCAACTAATCAGTTATATTAAAAAATATACTTTTAACATCTGCTAAATATATCTCTCGTTTGTAAAATGAAAAGTGTTCCGAAACAAATATTGGAATGAAAAAATTATTAACATATAATAATAAGATAACGATCCATATTTCGGTGACATAAATCAGTTACAGTTCCTTTTATTTTCTATCCATTTTCACACCTTTTTCAAGAAGTTTGTGGCATTTAAACGCCTATCTTATTAAACCATGTTTTGCAAATTAACCCTTTCTCTTTTCAGTTTTTAGGTGTTATTGAGTTATGCCAGCTTTTTAGGAGGTTTTCTACAGAAATGACATTTAAATTTATTACACTAAACAAACATTTTGAAGGGAAAACGGTCCAAATAAATTTGCAAATATTTATGACCTCCCTGAGAATCGAACCCGTGACCTTCTGATTGGAGAGCCGCAGCGTTTCCACTATGCTACGGCGGAGGACTCTATAAACTGCTCAGAGTAAGAATATAATAGAATCCCTAACAACATTCCATACTCTAATGACAGTCTTGAGAGTTATTGGGAGTGTTCCTTAATGAATTTGTATGGAGTGCTGCCCTTGATAATCATTATTACGTAATGTTCTATACGACTCATACTACTGTATATGATCTTTAGTAAATTGTTAACTATAATTAACTTACTTGTTTTCCCGTGGATTGAGTCATTATTATGAAATTTACTACAACTATTGGAGAAAGTCTTATAAAAATCAACAGAGCTTTGATTGTAAACCTTTTTAATGACAGTCAAGGTACAGATCTGAATACAAATTAAAGACGTGAAAGGCGTACGGAGATAGTTACATGCTAGTCATGTTATTAAATGACATTAAAATCACACAACGAATGACGCTTGCCTTGTTTGAGTTCCATGTTTGTTATAAATTAAAATTCAATGATTACATATTTTGCAGACGTATTTTTCCGGAGGTGTAGTTTATGCAATATTGATGATACATAATGTAATGTTATTATATTACAAGTCTATAATCTCCTCGTTCTTTTACATCTTTATTTGGACCCATAAAACGATGAAATTCCTTTACTTTTCTCATTTATGTTCGATCGAAATATTGGATTTGTCTCATTACGAAAGTATAATTTTGTAAATACATTTTTATCCATAGATTCTTTTTATATTGTTAAAATTTTTGTGTTATTCTTAAACAAATTTTAATTTTTTATAACTGATAGTCTACATATAATAAAAAAGTTAACATGACAAAGATGCGTATTAATATGGCTTTAAATAAAATATTGGAGATTACAAAATAATTCTATAGTTAAAAACAAAGCTCGTAAAAATGTTTGATGTTTAAAACTGATGCTAATAAGTATATCTATGATTAGTTTCACTACTTTTTATAACGGTGAAAATGCTACATTTTTAATATTAATACGTTTGATGGTTTTCACCATTATTGTCAAAAAGAATTTGGACAAAAACAGCAAAGCAACGTTAATGCACATTACCCATTGTCGCTAAGAAATACATAAAGCAGGTTAATCATCCAATAATAAATTAAGAAATTGGGACAGCTGAAAACTTCAAAATTAATGATTTGTGTTTATCTAATATGAAAAGGCCTTGAAATGAAGAACAAATATGTACCCTTACTTCTGTAATCTTAATATTAGGTTCCAAAGTACGAGTTTTACTAGGACAGTGTGATTGAATATTCTTGGAAATTTTGCTCATGTCTTTGAAAGTTTCATTATATTGGAAGCGCTGGATTATAAATCAATTTACTTCAATATACTGAGTTGTAGTCAGTTCTTTATTTTAAAATAATAACTTACTCTTGGGAAATAAAACAGGTGTCAATCAAGACATGGTGATCAGAAAAAACTTCAATGAAGTTCTAAATTTCTTAATTACAACAAGCACATATACTGTATGTTACAGTTACCCACTAATTTCCGGATTTTGGAAACTTATTTGCATAACTTACATGCATTTAACAGGCCATAAAATATCTAAATCTGAGTTTATCCTCAATTTTCGTGAGCTATTTTAAGAAGATTCAGACGTGGGAATGTTTATAAGGGGGCTTAGGAATGGAATCACATGAGAAGTCTTTATAAGAAAACTGGAGAGAGAGTCTGATGGGAAATCTAAACATATCGTAGAGAAAGTCTTTCTAATTAAGCCTCAAAGTTCTCTATGAAATGAATCCAACGATGTAGTAAAGACTATTTATTCTATCTTAAATCATAACTGTTTCATTCTTATGAAAATAGGACATGGATAACAGTTTTGTAATTTGAAATGGAATTACTTATAGAAGTGTCTTAATAAAGTTTTTGGTACTTAAAGTACATACAACAATAATATAAAAATAAAGTAACGCAATTAATAATTCATAAGAAATATAAATCATTTAATTAAATTCTATAGTTTTAAATATAACTTTAAAATTAGGGATCCTTAATATTTTTGCTGCGTTTCATTAGTACATTTCTTTTTTTACAAAATTTTATACAAAATATAACTAGAAAAATAAAAAAATTGAGTTTTGTTTATTCCCTGATTACCTTTTTAAAAATACAAAAGCTCACAGTAAAGAAATTGGCTTTGGAAATTGATTCCTTTTGGGTTTTCCCATCAAAATGTCTAATTTGTGGTCTGAAATCGGTACCGTAATGAGCCATAAATGGCATGGGATCCTTGACATTGTTAATCCCTGTTCTCCTACCCTACATCACATTTTGAGGAGGGTTGGTCGGTTTAAAAATTTACTCAAATGGGTATTGTCATTTAATCCAAATATATTCAGGATGTATTTTAAGTCATACAACATTTATACACCATTACGAGTTGGATTCATGTAGTGAAAAAGTGCTGTGGCTAACGAATATTGATCGTTTACTGGCTTAACTAACATTGTTTCCACTTATCAAAAGAAACTGGTCCAAGCACTGTTGTCACAAACTCGTCACAAAGCATAGTTTAGCCAAAGCGACATCTACAAGCTGCAAAATCCCCGGAGACAGTTTTAGTGTTAAAACCGTTCCAGCAGCACCAGCCATAACTGGATTATTGTTGACATAAAAACTTGGACGTTATTTGTTTACACAGATGGCAGCGACTAAATGGAATCATTGTACACCACAGGGAATACAGCAGGGAACTAGTTACTTTGTACTCTGCCCGTTATAAACAGAGATCTATTCATTTTAATAGCGGCTTTATTACAGGGAGTGTGTTTGAAACTGATCTGAAACTCTAGACCGAAACCGTTTACCAAATTACTTCAGGCCAATTTCAATTTTATTTTTGTTAGCGTACAAAAAGATCACGCCCTAACCGTGATTCGAACCCGGGCCCTTTGAATGAGAGGCTAATATGCTAACCACGCGGATAACAGGAACTAGTCTTCGAACATTTGAAATACTGCTGCCATAATGTCACGTTAAATCAGGATCCTTCACAAATTTCTTATTCGTAGAAGCATATTTATGAACGTTATAATCACTTGTAATACATTACGAATGTTGAATTTCAACACTTTGATTCGTTATAAATAACCAAACACAGTTCAATCACATCAGAAAGCCAGTAATCACTCATAAATAGTGTTTAATAGAGAAGGTTTCAGTCATAATGCGATGTCATGTGCTGAACAAACACCTGAAACTAATGCACTCAGCAAATGCCAACACGCTTGCAGCTGTTACTGTAAAATTAACCAAATAAGGTATTTATTTTCGAAATGGAACGTCATTACCGTATGACTGCAACATAATTAATTAGGGCTAGCATTAGGAAAATTACAGTGGGAGAAGTTGTAAAGCACCCGGTAGATTCGGAGTGGGCTTTTAGTTAATTAAAGATTCCCGTTAGATTCCCGGAGCCTGTTTAATATTTTTCAACGTCGAAAATTTTACTAAGGATTAACCTAACACAATGGCCGTGGCCTCTTTTAGTATTATAATTCACCTTTAAGAACTTGTGAACTCCTTGTAAATTTGTAATTTATCAAATAAGTAGTGAGTTATGGTAACATGTTTGTAATTTAATTTAGTTTGTAACGAATACAAAATTAAATTTCGATATCCCTCCAACAGAGCGGTAACGAAACTGTAAGTTGCCATGCCTAAAAATTATCTAAATCGTCTTCGTCTCATTCCAGTCTGTGAGGAGCGATGATTATTCTTCCCTCTTAAGATTTTAAATAAATACATCATCAGTCTGTTAGCTGAACCGATGTCGAGTATCGATAGCGGGACATCTGGCGCCATCGCTCCGTCACTGTTGCGCGTGCGGGCGCAGCGTTATCTTCTGTTTGTTTTGACAAGCCTTATCCACACTAAGCCCGGCTCAACTCAGCTGTCCGCCCGACAACCTCTTCTGTCTCTGTCTCGGTGTGGGGACAATGACTGGCTGTGAGGGATTGCGATTGCGTAACGCTGCTCAGGTCGTCCGGCCGACAGTGTTGCCACGTCTCAGTGCGCGGTCCGGCAACGTCGCCTGGTCAAGGATAGCTACCGCGTACTCCAGCTGCAGACACTACAGAACAGAACGCGCCAAGGTTGACGCAGTAGTCACTAGTGTGCGTGACCGCTAGCGTCTAATTTGTTCACTGCTGTTCTAATTCCGTTTCCATTCCAACTTCGATTCAATTCGACTCAGTAATCGAGAAACTACTGAATTCGTTCGTTACCTTTCAAAGTGCCTATTGATTTTATACCTGTCTTCCTTATGTACATAAATACAGTTTTGTCAACGAATTGTTGACATCGCTTCAGAGCAAAACCTATTTTCACAGAACACTAATCTAATCCTTCAGAATGCGTTTGCAACTCATCTTTAATTGTTTTAATGAAAGTGAATCATAAAGACTATAATCACTAATATTGTTCGATCAGTGTTGGAACAAAGGGACCGAAGCGTAATCACGGTGGTAGGACGGTGCTAAAGGGGGAGGGTTGCAGCAGTGGTAATGGCTGTGCTAAGAGCCCCAACTAACATTATGTAGATTGGGGACATTACCGGTACCTGCGGCCGAGAGTTGGCATTACTGGTGCATCGTGTTGGTCAGTTTTTGACCTAAGTGTGTGTTCAGTCGGTAAAGATACAGTTGTTACCGTGGAAAATTCAATAGTTAATTAATTATTCCGATTTCATAAACTCAAACGATGGTTACTGTTTCGGTTCATTTTCAACCCAACGGCTTTTACTATGTTATGTTACGTTGCAATCATGAATTTAAAATTTCTCAAATGTCCTCTTATTTATTTGTTTTTCCGTTGTTGTTTAAAAACTATAGTTAGTTTACATTTTACATCTTAAATTAATGAGTTTATTCACAATGCTACTCAGTATAGTTTAAAAACCGGAATTCTAATATATCAGTTATCTCGTTAAAAATACGAAACTATTACAACTTATCCAAAAAATTAATGTGTGATATTTTTCGTAAAAAGTTTTAATTTTATTTAAATTGTACCAAGTTTAAAAAGTAACAGTTTTCTTGAGCGTTTCTTCGTTAAAACACCGAACGATTGAGTTTCAAACAGTTCATCATTGCAGTAATATACCCCAATACCACCAATATTAACCAGAACGAAGGAACGAGTTTACATGCAAATAAATACAGAGATATTTCACGTTTCCATAAGTAAGCTACAGATCGTGTACTTCACAACGGTATTCAATTCACCATCGGACAGTAAGAAACATATACTGTACTTCACAACGGTATTCAATTTACCATCGGACAGTAAGAAACAGATCCTGTACTTCACAACGGTATTCAATTTACCATCGGACAGTAAGAAACAGATCCTGTACTTCACAACGGTATTCAATTCACCATCGGACAGTAAGAAACAGGTCCAGTACTTACCAGTTGTGTCCTGAAACCAATTGTGCTTAGTATTGTATAAATATACCCCAATACCACCAATATTAATCAGAAATCCTTAGAACCAAGGAACGAGTTTACAATCATATAAATACAACATTTGTGACGTTTCCATAAGTAAACTATAGATCGTGTACTTCACAACGGTATTCAATTTCACCGTCGGACAGTAAGAAACATATACTGTACTCCACAACGGTGTTCAATCCGCACTCGGATAGTGAACAACAAATCCTGTACTTCACAACGGTATTCGATTCGCAACCCGGATAGTGAGCAACATATCCTGTACCTCAAGAACAGTAGTCAGCTCGAATTTGGACAGTAAAATATTGTCCAAAGTAGATTTAAGCATTTGAAGAATACACATTCTTGAATGTATCCAAAACAACGTAAAATGCATTACATGTAATTATTGTTCTCTTACGATTCAATATACAATTGTGACTTGTATGTTATTTAAGGAAAGTTAAAATATAATATCTAATCATGAGACCAGAAAATATATATCACAAAGAATGACTGTTTTTTATCCAAAATACGAGTATAAGAGAATTAAACGAGTTTCATATGGTCCGCAATCATCAATTGACAAAGGGAACTAGTTCTCTATGAGAGCATTCATCCTGAAAAAACGATAGTTCTCCTATTCTAATCAGACGGATATATAAGTTAATCAACTTGCTGGAGGGGAGATTCCTCTTTGAACAGTAAATCTGATAGAAACTGGTCCAGACACTTCATTATAGCTTTGACCCGGGACTCGGATCAAACGATAAAGTTTATTGTTGGTTTACGCCTGCCAGTTTCAGGAGATAATAATATCACTTAATTCTTCTGTTCGCAAAACTTGTGAAAATGAGGTCAAAATAAATTTTAGTTGTAGAAAGTTTATTTTTTATTTTATTGTTGTATAATACAGGATAAAAATTACATATGAGTCATGATGAAAAAGAATTACCATTAAATAGGAAACTATTCGACACAATATATTCTTTAGAACATACAGATTTGATTAACTCCTACATTTAATAACATGTTTAATTTAATTCATTATTCTCAGTTTTTTATATTTACTAAAGATTTTCCTTCCGTTGAAAATATAATAACTCCTTTCATGAGATTATGGATGAGAAATTACTTCAAGCAAAACTTGTTTTATACTATCAAATAAAAAAATTGTGTTTTCATTATTTTTATTTCCGCAGCTAGTATCAATGTGTTTTATACAACGAGACCTGTGTAGTATTAGCTTAATACAATAAGCCAATTTGCTACAATCAAGGCTGTGAATATGTTGGTAGTCAGATACACCGTAGTTGAAACTGTTCATATCTGGTTTAAGTTTCGTTTTTTAAAGAATTACTTTATAAATGACGTGGTAAATTATAATGTGGGGTTATTTCAGCGTTCATCACGATCAATCTAACACAATCTAAATACTCAAATCATGCTTAGCATACTTGAATAGCATGTTATGTTTATACTACTATGTTAACATTCTGCATTGATTATGCACTACTTTAAATAATACATACACACGTAATATCGGATTGCGAACAGATATCTGGATGCGATCGCGATGGAAATAGTTATGTACATATACAAAATATATCACAAAGAATGACTGCTTTTTATCCAAAATACGAGTATAAGAGAATTAAACGAGTTTCATATGGTCCGCAATCAAAGATCAATTGACTAAGGGAACTAGATGTCTATGAGAGCACTCATCCTGAAAAACCGATAGTTCTCCTATTCTAATGATACGTGCGATATCATGTTGGAATCGGTTGAATAGATGTACACGATCGATTTAAGATGCGCGATATCATGTTGGGATTGCAGTGCGATAGGTTGAATAGATGTACACGATCGATTTGAGACGCGCGATGTCATGTTGGGATTGCAGTGCGATAGGTTGAATAGATGTACACGATCGATTTGAGACGCGCGATATCATGTTGGGATTGCAGTGCGATAGGTTGAATAGATGTACACGATCGATTTGAGACGCGCGATATCATGTTGGGATTGCAGTGCGATAGGTTGAATAGATGTACACGATCGATTTGAAACGCGCGATATCATGTTGGGATTGCAGTGCGATAGGTTGAATGGATGTACACGATCGATTTGAGACGCGCGATATCATGTTGGGATTGCAGTGCGATAGGTTGAATAGATGTACACGATCGATTTGAGACGCGCGATATCATGTTGGGATTGCAGTGCGATAGGTTGAATAGATGTACACTATCGTTTTGAGACATATCTCGACGGTATCGCTATGGGAGCAGTTGTATTGAGCAAACCTAAGGCGTAATATAAAACTTAAGATTTGTATATAGTTATGATTCACATGCAGCGACGCGCCGGTAAGCAAAGCGCTCTACTTACGTTTACGGTTACTTTCTATTTATAATAATACATACCCACATTAATATTTTTAATGTGAAGTCATTAACAATTCTTTGGGTTTTATTTATCATAATATACGCATAATGTAGCTATGGTAGAAAGGGTTGATTCAATTTGAATTTTAAATTTAGTTCTAGTTCACCTTCCTTTTATTGCAGCGTCTGGCATCTGACGCTGTCTCAGACTTTACATCTGGAATCTGAAGTCATGTTCGCCTGAACAAATCCAAAGAAAGTCGGTGATGAGGGAGCTTAAAACGAACCTTTACATAGTTTCAACATCAGAGACACCTATAAATAGAAGTGGCAGTCTCATTGTCTCACTCTATGCACTTTCTGTGTACTTTGTACTCAATTGTGCACCTGATGAGAGGTGCACTCAATTGTGCAGCTGATGAGACAATGAGACTGCCACTTCAACTATTTACAAAATGTCTCTCATATCGAAACGATGTAGAGGTTCGTTTTGAGTTTCTTCGTCGCCGACTATTTTTGGATCTCTTCAGATGAACTTGACTCCAGATTCCAGGAGTCAAGTCTCACAGCGTCAGATACCAGTCGCTGCAATAAAAGAAAGGTGAACTGGAACTAAACTCTACATTCAAATACGCATAATGGTATATTCCGTCACATAAACAATAGATTTTTGAAACGCTTATCTAAATACATTTTTAATTGAAATAGTGCCAGGCAGATTTTAGGAAACGTCTTACATAATTATATGAAGAATATAATTTAACAGCACATTGAAAACCACGTAATAAACAACCAAAGTAGATCTATCGTAATTATAAATAAGTTATTTACTATTCATTTTTATTTACACAAAACAAATAGATCACTGTTTTATATGTGCTACTTCTTTTTTGGTTAAACTGTAGCAATTTAAAGACAATTAAATATTTTTGAATGCCATTAAAAAGTTTTTGTGTATTTCACTTAAGCATTCGATTTTGTTGTAGGGATATCATTCAAACCACGTGATCTCAAATATCGCAACGTCAGTTCCAGAAACAACTAGATTTTTAAAACGGTGAAACACTTCAGTCTTTAACTTCATATAACACGCCTGGCTAAAAAACCTGAATAACACATCACGTTCTGGAGGGAAACCCACGAAGGTTGGAACAATGATGGCAACATCATGATGCAGATAAAAGCAGTTGAACGGGGACAATAAATAACGAAGAATATCACCACAAGCTGGAGTTGAGCCAAGAGACGCCTCTTCTAATGCTCATACTTTAATATACTCGTACAAGCCACATTAGCTTTCGCTACAAACACACAGTTGATCCAAAACACTATTATGATTCACCGAACAATTGTAATGTTTTTTTAAATTAGGCCAACTCAAAACTAATTTGAACCAAATACAACTCTAACCGATTTATCTGAAGCCACCATATCTTCATGTCATTTTACAGAGGACCTGACATGAACTCCTTATCCGTCTATGGGACAACACTACATAAAAATGTCCTGGAGATTTGAACTTTACATAGATTCCTCTTGATCCAAGGGAGAACACTAATGATTTTAGGATCGAAAGGTCAAAGGTTAATCTGTCTGTCCATTTATGGGACAAAACCACATGAAAAGGTTTGAACCTTGGTACATAGATTCCTCTTGATTCAAGGAAGAACGCTGATGATATTGGCATCACAGGGTCAAAGGGCAGTCTGTCTGTCCGTCTATGGGACAGCTCTACATAAAAAGGTTCTGGAAACTTGAACTTTACATAGATTCCTCTTGATCCAAGGAAGAACACTAATGATTTTGGCATCGAAAGGTCAAAGGGCAGTCTGTTCGTCCGTCTATGGAACAACACTACATAAAAAGGTTCATGAGATTTGAACCTGGGTACATACATTCGTCTTGATCCAAGGAAGAACACTCATGATTTTGGCATCAAAGAGTCAAAGGGTAGTCTGTTTGTCCGTTTATGGAACAACACTACATGAAAAGGTCCTGTAGATATGAACCTTGGTACATAGATTCCTCTTGATCCAAGGAATAAATTTCATCATTTTGGCATAAAAGGGTCAAGGGCTGTCTGGCCGTCTATGGAACAACATTACATGAAATGACCTGTAGATATGAACCTTGGTTCATAGATTCCTCTTGAACCAAAGTATAACATTAATGATTTTTACATCAAAGGGTTTAAAGGGCAGCAAAGTTGCGTTCTGTCAAATCTACCGTCGTATATGTTTATTGTAATATTGCTGATCCTGAAATGGGCAATCTATTCAATAAGGTTTAGCGAAAACGCTGGTAGTACTTATCACATTAGTATACCTAAACAAAACTTTTAAGAAGGATAATCATATTGAAATATGCCAAACTAAAATATGAAAAATTGGCTAATGAAGTTACGACCGAGTATCACCGAGGTGAAATCTTCACGACGAAAACACGATATTGATTTATTAATGAATATTTATTAGAGTATAACTTTGGGGTAAAGTCAGCAACGAACTAATGATTGAAAACGATTGCGATGTTTGCCTCATAGTAAGGAGGACGCGTTAACGATGATCAGACTTGCAAACGAGGTTCCCTGTAACGAGAACGGATCTCCCAAGGTTGCGGATCCGACAACAAATCTCTCTTGGAAAATATATAATGTATATCTACCATCGGAGAGGCGCTTTGCATTTAATGGAAGGATTTGGATTAGAAGTAACTTTGCACTAACAACGTTTCAAATATTCCCAGAATGATGTTTTTGTTTAAACATCACACTGCGTGATCTATTCCACGAAAGATATTAAAATAATTATATAATAAACCTTTAAACTAGATACTGAACATGAGAAGAATTAAATTAATCAGGATTATAGATTTACCAATTTTATTAACTTCCTTTAAATCCTCGTAAAATATCCGCACCGAGTATTATTGTAAGTAAATGAGTACTTTTTATTACCATAATTTAGTACATTTATTAATGTTTTAAAGTATAAACAGGGCTAGTTGAAAATTAAATGGATGATTTGTTTAATATTTTATATTTATTACATACAGTTTGGACAGTTTCGTTTCATATTGTAAACTAATAAAAATAATGTTTAAATTAATTAGCAATAAGAGTGATAAGTGTATTGATCCACAAAATAGTTGATTTCAATTGACTTATGATTTAAATTTAATGTGAAACTGGTGATTTATGCACTAATTATGATGTACATCATTCCTGAGAAGAAATTAATTGTAACTCAGAAACCTGACCGTAATAAATGTAGCCATGGAGGAGATATTTTGCGCTTTTTCAGAACACAATCTAGATTTTAGTAAAATTGATAGATAAGCTACCCTCAGAATAGGAGTTTTTGTATATTTTTATTTTATTATTTGTCATATATCGTCCACTAAATCATTTTCACTATCCGTGTCCGTGACTTCATGAGGCGAACGAGCAATCATCTACTTGTGCGACAGATATTTCTATGAGACAATAAACAGTAGATATATAGACATATATACTCCAGGACGGGTGGCATGTAACAGCGTGCGGCAGCTGTCTGCCCTGTGCGACTGCAGCGAACTCACTAAGGTACACACCGTGATGAGGACCAAGGGAGTGCTGACCATTATCCGGTTTTCCGTAATCATTCAATTTCAAAGTCTTTATAAATAAAATAAAGTAATCGAGACAAACATCTTGGCGATGTCAGTATACATAATAGTATACTGACTATAGTGTAGGAAAAGAGTAACTGTTCGACTACAGGGTTCTAAAGGAATTGCAGAGTCTTGCAGAAACTAGAATATCTTCTACGTATTTAGGACAGGAGATTGATGACTTCAGAGTCAATAAACAGAGGTTACGGTATGTATGTGGATTATAATAGGCTAGAAACAACGTTTGGACTTTTGCCATTTGGAAGAGTACCAATACGAAGTATATAGTGTCAGTTAATTAATACAATCAGCCAAGTAAATAAATTATTCAAATATCACAATTATTGTAAAAAATAAGTGGCCCTATAGTAGGGGCCACGAAAGAGTGCAACTGGCGTCGACCAATAGAATGGACAGATCCGCGCAACGTTGCCGCACTATACATCAACTGCCGTCCGGCACGACACGCTAAGGTTACAGCGGGGAATAAGTTTGGCAACGTCGCTCAGTCCTCGTTAGCTTCCTCAAGGTCACGTCTCAAACAGGCTCCTCCCTCAACTCCACTTTCTCGTGGTCGCTATTGTAGTAACTGGAAAATTAATGGGTCTTTTTCGTTTAAGGGCCAGCACAAAAGACCCTAGCTTACCTATTCAAAACTCAGATCACGCGATGCTTGCCCGCTGCGCAGCGCTTTGTGCTGCATGCTCTTTTATTAAAAAAATTAACTCGAGCTTGCAAAGTCAAAGCCCAGATCAACTCACCACGCTTTATTGAACAAAAAACTCAGACAACTAACGCAGGTTTCATTACAGGCAAAAGATAAGCTGCGCACGTTTACCACTGATAAGATAAGACGAGTTTATACTAGAAGTAGTACCTGGACTACTGCCCTACGAGCTAATAACACAAAAAAAAAACGATTAAATGCACTGTCAGTCAGGTATAGTATGTTTGTAAGGTGATGGCCCTTAAACGAAAAAGACCCCAATTAATTAATTAGCTTTTCTAGTGGTCAATAAAACTATAAATTAACAAGACTGCTTGTGCACAAGGAATATATATGATTCACATGCCACTCATCTAATTAAAAGGGCATGTTTCCATTATTCCTTCACGACATAAAACAGTTGCCGTGTAACATAACCAAAATTCTAAGATATAAAACACCACGATCACAGTATACCATTGCTTGAATGACAAGGAGAACTACAGAGGAAACTGATTCATAAATCAAACTTCTCGATCGACTGCAGTTAGAGTAAATCACGCGGAAATATAACACCACGATTACTCATGGCATCAATCGAATATCGCCGAGATTGTTCGAGGCAATTAGTTATTGAAGTGGAAACAACTGAATAGAACCGCGTTGCTGGCGGGACAAAGATAGCATATTGCAGTATCTGGTTTTGGTTATAATAATTGTCAGGGCCTATGTCCAATATTCATATTGCGCCTTGTATTTACCATATATTCGTGTTTAATGAATGCAACCATTGTGGAATAAAATCTGTTTATATCAAATTCTTTTTCGACACCTTAGCACCCCAAAAACAACTTAAAAATTTAAAAACAATAATAAGGTTTCAATAATTTTACTCTTTAAATTGTTGAGTTAAGTACAAGCTCTTAACGTGGTGCAGTTAAAAAAATCCGAGTAACATAACGTTAAGGAAACATCGCCGACAAGGAAAGACAAGGAAAACAAGCTAAATATTTTGATCGCTACAAGATCACTCTATTATTAATGTATCTTCTTTATCAAAATCTGCTAGTTTATATAATTCCTCCTACCTTCCTTGTAGAAGTTATTTAATTCCTTGATTAATTTGTATTATAAATAATTAATGTCATATTTATAATGTTGGCCTATTAATCATGGGTCCGTTTATCTTTAGCCAAGCACCGCACAACTCCATACTCTTTACCTCACGTGTATAAGGCGAACATGTATTATCGGCTCTTCCGGTTGTACATTTATTGAATTTCCACGGCAATGCAATGTCCTTCAAGAAAGGAGTAGTGATAAAAATGTAGGCGTAAGACCATGAAGTATGTAATTAAGTTGTGTCCAATGTTAGTTTCCTCCCACGTGTATAAGCGGACATGTATTATCGGCTGGTCCATTTTGACATTTATTGAATTTCCACGGCAATGCAAATGTCCTTCAAGAAAGTAGTAGAGATAACAATGTAGGCGTAAACCAAGAAGTAAGTAATTAAGTTGTTTCCAATGTTAGTTCTTCTCACGTGTATAAGCGGACATGTATTATCGGCTGGTCCGTTTTGACATTTATTGAATTTCCACGGCGATGCAAATGTCCTTCAAGAAAGGAATAGTGATAACAATGTTTACGTAAGATCATGAACTAAGTAATAAACTTGTGTTAAATGTTAGTTGTAGAAATAATAAAACAACAATCCCGGCTCATTGTCCCTGATTCAATGAAGTTTATTGAAGTAGTACAGTTAAGAAAAAATAAGTGGATAATGAGTTAGTATAGAGAAACATGTGATTTTTCACAAATAATATATTATATGAAGATTGATACGAGTCAGCTGAAGCCAGGAGCGTGCATGTTTGATATTTCTGTCATAATAAGATGTATTCAGGGAACATACGAGTAAATAGTAAAATCAGAAAACGTTGTACGATGTCAATTGATCGGTTAACCAATAAGATTACGATAAAGTTACGAAACTGTTGACGGGAGGGGGGGAATGAAGTATCATCGATAGACTGCAGTTTTAGAATTTACTCAACTTTACTGTAACAGTGTATTTTTGAAATGTGCCTTGCTGTATTCATTTAGTCTCAGATCATATTAAAATATGTTATTTAGTAAAACACATCCAAGCTAGTGGCATGGAAAGAACCGATCCTGAATGCTAAGGTCTTGAAAACTGTACGAATCCAGTAAATATACAATTTCAACTAGATAATGTGGTTTTAATTTCCATTTACGATATTAACATCTTACTTCATCTCAGCTTGCAATATCAGAAACTTCAATAAATCAGTCAAAAATTCCCCTACGTAATATTTTAGAACTATCTAATCGCGATGATGCTTTAAAACGACAAAAGTCTTCTAGTAAGGAAATCAAGTGTTGATTCCTTTCGAGTTCTAGTTTATATAGAAGAAATAAAAAACATTGTCTAAATATAAAAAAGTGTTATCATTAACAAAGCACTTTGCATTAAGATTACAATTGACAGGAAATTAAATCCCTCTTTTAACAGCATCGAACGTTTTAACATTTTTACGTTTTTACACTTTTTTAATGCGAAGCTGCTTCTTGATTATATTACCTTTTATATTTTTATTTTATTAAATTTGTTTATGATATTGTTTTCCGATAGTATAATAAATAGTTACGGTAAGTACAACACAAAATTATAAATATTGCAAATTCATGATTAGACCTTTTGCAAGATCAATTGGCGATCACACCTCACTTACAGCAAGAGAATGACAGTGTATGATGAATGCACATGAAAAATTTAAATAACACAAGTATTTTTAGGAATAAAAAAAAGATTTTAATCAAATGTAACGGACAAAAAAAGTTTATAGTAGCAAAGAACACTTTTGAAGGAAGCATAGAAATTGGGCTCAAAATGAGTTTAAATAAATAATCACCACAAGGATCCCGTGTCTACTCATGGTGGCGGGCCTTCTACATTTTGTGGATTTTGGGTGAAGAGTTCGGTATAACATTGTCTGACTGTGTGAAAAAACTTGCTCTCAAGAACTGATTGATACAAATTCATCATTAGAAAATAAAAATATAAATCCAGTTTTTATGGTGATTCCACTGTAGCCCTCACCACAACCTGAGCTCGAGTGGCCAAACATAAGTATGTGCTTTCTTATAGAGAAAATCGACCAGCTGTAAGGAATATATTTTTTAATGATTTTCTAAATTATGCAAAAGAAAGTGAAGCAAACTCTAGATGTTACCCATAAATTAGTGAATTATCAAAACATCTCCAAAGCACCTTTTTAGAACTTACTTTACTACACTGTATATAAGTTGCTGTAATGTTAAGTATATTTGAATTTAATGTTAGTTGTTGTTTCTTGTCATTTAAAACTAAACCGGCATTGTTTTGTAATACTTAGAAATTAATGTTGATATTGTTTGTAAAAAAATTAACATACACAATGTCATTGTATCAAATAAACGTATAATATTTAAATATTTTTAGAGGCACTGTGTAACACAGGATGAGATTACTCTTACGTCAGGCCGCGTGTCGTGTAACAAACTTTCCTGTAGGTTGATGCAAAATTCAAAGTTCATGCACAACAAATTCCCTGTTCTGATACGCTTTTATAAAGTTCATCCATATCCCACGGACGGACATGGAATACAATCGAACTTATTTTGCCTTTTTAGAAATGAAGTAGTGTATAATTAAATAACCACAAGTTATTTCGTTCTCAATATATCACGGAAAAACCGAAGCGCAGAGACGGATTATCAGACAGAAGAAAAAATGTTGATAGCTCACTGAGTGACAGCAAAACATGCCAAATTTCCAACTTATAACTTAACTGTTCTTGAGATATCCTGCGGAAAGTAAAGCTTCGCTGACGCTCAGAAAACTCCTTCGGAAGCATCATTGTAGAATTTGATGTTGAAAACATGACAATAAAGGTTCATGCGAAATGTAAAGGTTAAACTTTAATTCGTTCTTTTTATATCGTTCGGACAGACAAAGAGACTGAAGATAAATATATTTCCAGCCACTAGTGTAACAGGCTTCGCTAATGCTCAGCCAATTTAGAATTTATGTAAAAATTGGCTAATATGGCTGAAAAAGAGAGTGCACAAAACAAGATCTTTTGGGGCAATATGAGGCGGTATGATTAACCCACTTACTGCATTGCCAAACTATGTATGTCCCAAGATAAAAGTATGGATGTACGTACTATAGATATATTGTACCTTAAAAGTTATATAAGTAGATCCGATATGAAGTTTATTTATTGCGTTGAAGAGTTTATTATCACAACAAAAATATGGAATACGCGTCGAATTATGTAAAGTTTTGTGGGCAATATCCGAAAACATTATTTCAACAATTTAAAGTGTGTATAAATTCAAGAAGTGTTACATACTGATGATATGTTACAACAACGTAATTATGACAGTTATTAATATATTTATATAATGGAAGCGGAAAAGTAAGTTCTTGTCTAAGAGTGTTTTTAGAACTTCTTCGCTTGTTACGGTCAATAGTGTTGAATTATCTTCTTTAATTCTTATAAAATACTCCATTTATTAATTGAAAGTTATATAAACCCTGCCTTTGAACAAATTACATTTACAACAAATTAAATTTTCTTTTCTTATAAGATCACTAATACCAAGGAAATAAAAAAATCCAATCATTAACGTTCCAAAACTTACTAAACATGTTCATGTAACAATATTGATTTATACAAAGAGAGTGCCTGTAGTTAGCGGTGTCCCATTAACAACTTACATAGACCGGCAACTAGATGCCGACTGTACTCGTTGCTAGTATACGTGGTATCTAATACCAACGTGCGGGTCAGTCAGGTACACTTCCAGCCCATTACACATCACATATTATTTATTTATGTTCCACTCACATATAGGTTGGCAAACCTGTCTTAACGGATAAATATAAGATGGGTGCCATGCCATCTATACAAGTCCAGTGTGAGATTCAGTTAGAGTGAGCTTCCAGCCAATTACATTTCATATTTTTATTTATGTTCCGCTCATGTATAGGTCGGTAAACCTATCTTAACGGCGACAACATGAGATGGTTGACGACTGTACACGTCCAGCGTAAAGGTCGGTTAGAGTAGGCTTCCAGCCAATTCACACGTTACATATTATTTATTTATGTTCAACTCACATATAGGTTGGCAAACCTGTCTTAACGGCGACAACATGAGATGGTTGACGACTGTACACGTCCAGCGTAAAGGTCGGTTAGAGTAGGCTTCCAGCCAATTCACACGTTACATATTATTTATTTATGTTCAACTCACATATAGGTTGGCAAACCTGTCTTAAAGGCGAAACAAGATGGTTGGTGACTGTACACGTCCAGCTTGAGGGTAAATTAAAGTAGGGCTTTCATCCATTCACACATTGCATATTATTTAATAATGTTCCACTCACATATAGGTTGACAAACCTGTCTTAAAGGAATCACCTGAATTAACGGCGACAACATGAGATGATTGACGATGTCCAGCGTGAAGTTCGGTTAGAGTACGCTTCCAGCCAATTCACACGTAACATATTATTTATTTATATTCCAGTCTCATATGGGTTGGCTAACCTGTATTAATGGCGACGACATGAGAGTAGGTCACGCCACTGCCTTAATGCACAAATTCCGTGCCAACAATTGCCGATCTTCCGTGTAAAATAACCACGCGCACGCTTCATTCGCCAAAAAAACTGATATCCTATACTGGTATAAGAACTAATACAGTGCGTTATACTTCACTTCTAAATGTGTGCACACATTCTGTGTCAGAAGTATATAACGACGTAATGTTATCGACCGTTCATGCAACGCTGCTATGCTATAATTTCTGGCCAGTCACCATTTCATGAGCGCAAGCAAGAACGCTATAAAAATAATGTGTATGGATAGCCTTTCAAGAAATAACAATTTATTTGTCTGTTTCACAATTAGCACACTTACTTAGTTTATAAGATCGATTAGGAAAATAAGCACTTGCTCTTTATCAAACTCCTATAAAAACGGATAAATCTAGAAGTAGACAATGGATCTCTTGATATTATATCGCACACCTAATCTCCTATGTAATTAGACTCTTCATATAAAATGAACAACGAACAACTTTTAAAACTCAGTAAAAGAAAATTAATCTAGTAACAGAGGATTGTAGATTTCTAGTACTTATTTAGTAAATAAATAATCGCTCTTGCTCAATATTTAATTCAGCTGCGAAACTCCAATTTAATATTTCCAATCAACTTGCACCTTGCACAAGGAAGAATTTGATTACACTGTTAATAACTTTGTGTTATTAATTTATTCCATTATTTGAGTCAATTACGTATTCAAATATTTAATTTCACAAGTTGTTATAAGTTTACCAATGGAAATAACAGGGTTTATACTCCACCATCGAATAAGAACAGTATTAGTTACTTTTTCATTTGAATAAGGTTCTAGTAAGGCACGTCCCTATCCCGTTCAACTGTCAATGTGTGCTTGTAATTCCTGGCCTTCAATCCCTTTACAAGCTATTTCTTTATACCTTGTGAAGCCACTGCGATGAGTCCAAGCAGAATAGTCTTCGGTCACATTCGTTTTTCATTAACATTAGTCGTGTTGGAAGTGTTCCTGTTATGGACAAAAACAAAGAATGCCTTAAGCGAGTCTAATCCAAATGTCATATAATCTAATGTTCTCTGCATCTACTTAAAAATAACAACCTTTGACATTCGTAAGTAAAGAGGAATAAAATGTCTGATATTCAAATGCTCAGATGTGATAGAGCTCAATTCTCAAAAATTAAGGTGATTTTGGCAATGTTTGACTCAGGATAGGAAGAAACTGGTTGAGACATATTGAAATCATTATTTTTTACTTCATGTCTATAACATCCTGAAGGTTACTGGTACTACTACATTCAATGATTTTATAAAACAATACTAGATTCAATGATGCGAGAAAATAATACTATAGTACTATAGTACTGATCGGTCGAATAGACCAGGGTTAATGATTTCATAGAGGTCTTGTAACATTAGGTTTAGAGCTTCATAGTGGTCGGCGATTCTAGACTCTGATTTCCTAGAAATCCGCAACTATATTCTCAGATCTTTGATGCGGTAAGCGATTCTAGATTCATTTCCTTCAGGTCAGCGGTACCAGCCAGACCCAGTGATTTCGAAGAAGTTTATTAGGGTCAGTGTTTCGTTAGAGGTGGGTTATACTTGACTCAGTGATTTAGTGATTGGCGTTAGACTCAAACTTAGTAATAAGTAACAAGGCATTAGTAGTGAGTAGTGGTCAACGGTTTCGACTTAGCGTGTTGGAAATCATCGCTGATTACAAATTTAGTAATAATTTAGTGATTATATGTAAACTTCATTGGTTTGAATAAAACACAATTGCTGTGTGAATAAACGTTTGAAAGATTAAGAACCTTACATGGAGGTCAGGTCAGTATAAGAACTGAGGAGTTAATTAAAAAAGTCCCTTTACATTTTTTTAGTTGGGTGATGTTTTTAGAAATTACTTCATTTGGGCCTGTAATCGAGTATATTAATTGTACTTTTTCATTAAATATGATTGGGAGTTATTATTAGTATAGTTGAATTAGATGAAGGATGAACGACAATATTCGCACGCTGATAATAACGTTATATGTGAAACAGGTAGCGATATCGTACTGTTATTGTGTTCAAATGCCAATCAAACTTTGGTGATTAGACTGATCGCGACCCCTGCAAACTTGGCGCCAACTTCAACTTGTTTGAAACATTTCAAACTAAGAAATCAGTATTGCTACAGACTTGATTGAAAAATTTCATTAGTGACTCACCTGGAGTTTGTCACACTTTTAAGAGTGATGATAAATTTCATTGTGACATGTTTTTATGGAAATAAGTTACGCTCGTTTAATTGGAAACCTTACTTGCAATGAGCTAATTCAGGTTACCCCGGGATGAACTAAGGTACTCCAAGTCGTAACTCAAGAATGTAATATTATCCACTTGTCTCGTATGGAAAGAAGTAAAAAACTTCTTTTTGATACTTAAGCTATATTATGAAACTGATATTCAGTTGATTAAACAACTTACGATATATAATGATCAATAGGTGGAACATTTTAAAATCCGTAAATTTGACTAAAAACTTAAAATTATCTCGCCACTTTTACATTCTCATTTGACGATTTTTAAGGGAAACATTATTTTTAATTTAGGTTTTGAAAATAGCTGAATTCACTACAAAAAGTCTAATACAAAACCAAGATACCATCAGTTTTATTTTTTGTATATGAATTTGAAAATAATTTTCATTTACATATTAAACTTCATTTTTTTACATACATGATAGAACATGCTGTATAACATTCGTCTATGCCACTCGTGCTGTGTTCAAAAAGCTTTATATTTCAACATAATTGTATTTCTTTATTATAATGATTTGTTTATATAACCTAGAAATAACCAAATGAGCTTAAAACAGTCTAAACAGTGTGTTTCTTCTGATTTCCTCCGGTGTTAAGTTAGTCATCCACACGTGGAAGAGCTATAGGTGCAGATTTCTAAACGAAGTGTTTGTATTGATTGCATTGTATAACATAACTATAGCACATGTCCGGAAAATCCAATTCCAAGTCCTTAACAACCTCATCGTCAAAAACAAGCTTCAAAAATAATTTGGTGATTTATAAAAATTAGTTTGATTTGTTCAATGCAAGCTGAGGAAAGGCTTTATAGTACAAATGACAAGAAATCGTTAATATTTTTCACAATGAATACTAAAAATATTCACCTGGGATACTATATCGTCGTTTTAGATACTAACTAAAAAGTGTCTTTCCAAAATGAAATTTATAAGAAAAACTTGGTGACTTGTCCTATTATTGCTGTGTAAAGACTATACCGTACAGACTGTAATCAAGATTGTTACTAGGTTCCACAACGAAAAACAAAAAGTTTCTCAGTGTCTTTATTTAATGCAAAACCTATTTCTATGGAAATCGAAAATGGATACACTATGGTGAATTTTAAAATGCAAAGGTGAGCTCATACGCGAAGTAATTCCCAAGCTATATTTACTGAAATGTTTCATTGAATAAACAATGACTAATGAAAATCATGGAAATCCGGTTTCCTTTTTTTAAAAGCATTACTCAGCCAACATCCTTTGCCCTTTGATGACCCAACTTTCCTCGAGCTCGGGCTGTGTAGGCGGACCGGATATGTGTGGTAACTTTTCAGTCCGGAAATAGTCATCATCTGAGAAAAGCAGTGGTATCACTTCATCCTCAGTAATATTGTCAGTTACCAACCAACAAAGCCGAAGTAACATTGCGTTTGATGACTACAGAGCGTGTTCCATATTAATGGGATTCTGATCATTCCATCGTATCAGCAGGAAGCAATCTAGGTCCCAACGTCTGATTAAGGTCCTTTGCAGCAGGTTGTTGCGGACTCAAGATAATACAGGAGGATCAATTTCAAGGCGCTTTTAAATCTAACCTCAAAGTCCCAGTATGACCTTAATCACTATAGGCCTTTAATCAGAGTTTGAATGAACTTATGTTTCCTACGTATGTTTAGAGATAAATACAAACAATGAGTAAAATTTATCAATGGTAATATTTGGCAACATTTTGTTACTACAAAATTTACTGCTTTTAAATTGACTGCAAAACTCTTATTTTGCTGTAACAAGGTTAAGACGATCTTTCGTAAAGCCCAAATCAAATTACGTATTTAAAAAGAAGTGATTTTCTAGTGAAATTTTGCAAAACTACAACAATTTGGCTTTTTACGTATTTAAATAATTTACAAACGAACTACAAGTAACTTAATTAATAAAATAAAGATTTTGATCATTTACCATGGACGACAGAGATGGCAAATAAAAAATTTTAATTACAAAAATGGACGAAAATACAATTACTTTTAGCTACTATAACTATGGGAATAACAAATATGTACAATATCGGTGTTATAAGATTATAAATGTACTACATAATTTAATACGCTAAGTAAATAAGTACAAACAAATAAAAAATAACACAATACTACACTTATTGATATTTATATATAACCTGACACAACAGTTTACGCTCCTCAAACCCGTAAATAAAAAAAAAACGCCTGCTCTTGCAATATATACAGATGTAAGAAAAGTTCTCAAAATTATCACTTTTGCACATAAAGGTAAAGTTACATTTAATGGTAAAATTTCAAATTTGTATTAGCCATCCTTCCAGTGTAATCCGTTATTTAATTATATAACAAAATCAAATAACTTCAGATTTAAAATCTAAGTAATATATTAATTTATTTTTAGTTTTTATATGTAATTAAATGTAAAGCCACTTCAAACTAAATGTGCCTTGGGTGCCGAGGCCGATGATGAGGAAATTATGTTGAAATGTAAAGCTCGAAGCTAATATGAGAGATTCCTATTTTAGTAACAATCCTCAGAACTATGGTATATGTCGAGGTAGCACCTTGCCATGCCTGAATGTTTCCTTACTTCATAATGTGCTATTAATTAAAAATATATCAACATCAGTTTTAAGATGAAATAACAATGGAAAGTTAATATATTTCCAATTCAAATAATTGTTGTCACGGACGAGATTTTTAGCATCGATATAAATAAATAAATATATATATACAAGGTGTTTGAAAAGTCTGGGTACGGCTTAATATTTTACAAACCATAGCAGATAACATCTATAAACTTTGCACAGTGTCATATGGCTATGTAAACTATTTTTCCTTGCTATTACCATGACATGCCAACCATGGGGGGACGGCCCACAGAGGAAAACATGGAAATCTTAAATGAAAGCATGGGTCGAGTGATACCTCATTTGAAAGAGCTCACTTAGTAGAGTTCCGCAAACCGCATCTCAAAAGGTTTATCCAATCAGAAATGCTGGTTGTTTTAGGTACACATTGTGAAGTACATTATGCGCTGCCATTTCTGACTGGATCGTCGTATTCTGATGCGGTAGGCGGCGTTTCACTCTACTAACCGATGTGTTTTCACTTACTTTTTTTTAATTAGCAAATTGTGTCATAAATTTATAACACGACGAATTCATTTTAGTTTTATTTATTGTGTTATAAATCACTCGACCCATGCTTTCATTTAAGATATCCATGTTTTCCTCTGTGGGCCGTTCCCCCATGGTTGGCATGTCATGAAAAATAGTTTACATAGCCATATGACACTGTGCTAAGTTTATAGATGTTATCTGCTATGGTTTGTAAAATATTAAGCCATACCCAGACTTTTCAAAGACCTTGTATATATATATATATATATAATATATATATATTGTATATTATATATTTATATATATATATATATATATATATAATATATATATCGATAGTATCCGCAAACTTGCCATCCGATTGTGGTAACGGTCTGGCGATGACGTCACAAAACGGCAAACAATTCTTTGTCACGTACGAAAATTTTAGTATCGATAGATATCCGTAACTTTGTCATCCGGTTGTGGTAATGGTCTGGCGATGACGTCATAACACATTACTGCAGTACGGTACGTAATTAATCACGGCGGATTTGTCACTGATATCTCTCCTGCCACCCATAGTTCGCAGAGCTGTCACCACCGTAGCGTTGACCACTGAAAGGGCTGTGTTATGATCTTTAAGAGATTATAACAACATTTTTTGACCATTTTATTTCTATTATTTGTTTACTATGTGTGAGTGTGCAATTCGATGATTTTGAATTATAATTAAAGATGAGTCTTTGAACAAATCAGAAGAAATTATTTAATATTATTTTAGTGAAAACTCAGATTTAACATGGCAAACTGCAAAATTATTTTAATTTTCCTCTGCATCAAGTGACATAAGGGAATAATAAAAAAATACTGCAAAAATAAAATACGTAACATAGTTCTCAAATTTAAATTTGTAGACATATCTTTACGCTCCCAGGCTAATTGTTCTACATAATAATATTTAAATATAAATAATTTTCAATGTATAATTTTGAAATCTTAGAGAGTGAATGCTAATCAGCTGTTTGCTTCTCAGGACAGATCGTGAGATAGAGACAGCAGAATGCAGGAGACGTCCAGCTGACTTGGCGGATTCTGATCACGCCAGAGACCCCTCCTCCCGTCACCATTCACATGACATGACATGTCGCGGCGACGCTATGGACGCCCAGGAATGTACTTCCAGTCGCTGGCTTCTTCTCGCATCTTGATATTTTACATCAATACGGCCTATTTCAGTCATCGAAATCAAAATCTCCCTAGTACAATAGGTAGTCTGCTTGGTTAACTTTAATTACTTGTATGTTCCTAACGCCCTTGAACGAATTACCCATGTGCAATTATATTTTCGTAACTGTCGAAAAGTTTGCACTAAACAAAGTATTAAACAATCGTACAAATTTAGAAGAAATAATGCAGCTAGAAATTTGGGCAGGGGCACTGATTTTGTTATTTATTTCTTCCAACTCCATTCTCTATGGTTTTATTACTTTTGCGGAGAATCATTTAAACTCCACTTTAACTGATCGAATTTCAGCAACTTGTTCAGTCAAACCTAAGCTATCTGCAATTGAACACGAGACCTGGCGCTTGAAAAACATTTTTAGTAGTTCTTAAATGTGCTGGAAAATTTAAAACAAATAAAATTGTTCGGTATATTATTAAAGAATGATAATTAAGGCTTGACTATCAATATGCAGCAAAACAAAAGCCAAAGGTTTAGAAATTAAATTTTATTGAATATATATATAAACAAATTTTTAATAATGTTTCTTTTGGCAAACCATGATCCACGTCAAAGGGAGCATTGCCCGAAAATGATAATAATTTTCATAAGCTAATACGTATTTTAAACTACAAATACGCCTGTGGTCTTACAACAAACAGTATACTAGAATTCGTTGTCAACACCTGTAGAGAAAGCTATCATGTAAAAATACCCCCAATCAAGAAAACATCTTGAAAATTGCCTGAAAATGTTTGAACTTAACATCTAGCTCAATCGTGCTAATTTTCTTCTCTGACCGTCCCCACAACGTAATGTAAAAAAGACTATGTAGTCCTAACTTAGCCTGAAAAAATGGAAGAGAATTTTTTTACATATTGTTGTTTTTTTCAGGGAGTTATTTAAATTTTATTTCGTTTCATTTACACATCGGCATACAGATGGCATGGTTTGAATATATATTTATCCTTTTAAAGGTTTTCTTCAGGTACAATATGAAAAATATGTACAATAATACAATAATATGCCTATGTACAACACTAAGTTATTATGAAATACCCTGTGATTTTCAAGGTTGGTTACGATTCTTTTGATCTTTGAGAATCAAAATAAGAGGCTATGTTCGATTAAACAATGTAGTGACAGTTTATGACGTGAAAGACTGTGCGACATCGACAGCCCATTGTTATCGCTGCGGCTCGGACAATGTGACGGGAGATCTGAGACGTTGACTGACAATAGGCGCTCGCTGCCTCGTAATACTCAGAGACTGAGAGCGTCACAATACGTCATGTACAGACAATGGCTCCGTCCTTCCTATAGACCACATCCTCATTAATACTTATCATTAACTCTACACTGTGTTTATAACTGAGTTTAAAAAACGAATACTGTGTTCATAGCAGAAGGAGAACAAATAAAAATAAATCTCTTGTCATTTATTCATACCATATAGCACTAAATATGAACAGAGAAAGTGATTCGAACTTCCTATTGGTGTAGTTATCTGAATTCCATACTAACTTCATTTCAAGTTGTTTTGAATCCTGTAAAGAAAGCATATTGAACTAGATATTAAAACAATTGAAATCGAAAAGGATTATTGGTACCTATATTATTATTAGACATTATTATTAACTTGTCATGGCTTTTCAATGTTATATTATTCATTATTTCTAGACTATTGTTATTATTTTCGGAACTCAAAATTAATTTACTATACATGTTGAATGATTACCAGCCATTTTTACGCCAGAAACAGACCAAATTAATACTTTCATACTCGTATCCTTTTCTTCTTAAATGCTCGTCTGTTTATCACATAACTTTAAAGTTGCTTCAGTTCTTGCCTTTGGTTTGAGAAAGCATGCTCACTGCACCTCGGTCGTTCTTTTGATCCTTTATCACGGCTGTTTCTATCCCCATCTGGTTATAGAACTAATGGTTATGGATTCCTTGTATAGTACCCATAAAAGTTATATCTTTCCAACCATAAGTTTATATCCATAAAAAAGCTTTTAGAACGGTTTTTGGACAGTATAGAAGACTGTCATCTAAATTAGTGTTTGAAGAAACTAATTTATTTACATTTCCAAGCAATTGGTATTTTGAGTCAATGATATTAAAGAATGATTCGGGATAATTTTTATTGTGATAAAGTATATTCCGTTTCCTTATTTCAGTAAACTTCAGTGTCTTTTAAAATTGTCTAGGCATTTTAAACTCTCTTACTGCTTGCCTGAAGGTTAAGTTGCCGTTAAAACACTTTATAGAAGAAGTAGAGATTTCCTCATCGATCAGTTATTTTACAGTGTCTATAACCTTTAGAGTCATTGGAAGAATTTGATATACTTCTTAAATTGTAAGTTACAACAATATAAATTGTGTATGTTTATTATCATAGTGTGATAAATGTTATGTGAAATGCTGACGTTAAATAATAAATAAATGCAATTTTATTATAGTTTGTTTATATGGTCTAATAGAAATGTTGTTAGTGTAGATTCGTTACAGTAATACGCACATTTCTCAACTGTTTGCTGCTCTGACTATTGATCTGTTATTGTGATCCTGCCAACCGAACTTCAGTAATTAGAGACTGTAGATTTGAGACTGTCACTTCCATGGTTTATCCCAGGAATAATGCAAACATTTCTTGAACATTTACGTGTGAGAATTTTATATTTGTTCCAAATTTTATACGTTGGCATTCAAATTGAGAATGTAAGGGCAAATTCCAAATTTTGCTTTGGTTATTACTGTATACATCTAGTGCTTAAATTTTATTTTTGTTTTAATTACTACGATTAGTTAAGCATAATAAAATTCCTTGATGTTGGTTGGGCGAACATGACTATTGCACGTAGTTACGACTAAAAGGACTAGTATACAGGCTTGAAATTTTCTGTGATTGTCTCCACACAAGGTAGAAACTAAAATTGATAATGTCTAAAATCTTTGGTCAGAGAACTTACATTAAGTTAATTCACCAATGGGAGAGTGTGATTAGCGGGAGGGAAGGCCACACTCGAATCGAATAAGCAATCCAGGGTTAAGAACATGAGCAAGGCGAGTGAGTAAGTCACTGTTGAGTAACTGGTATCTGCGGTGATGAGACAAGACTTACAGGTATTAGACAGAAAGGAGCTTGTAGAGGACCGTATAACTCCTATAAGGATGAATAATGTTAAAAATGTGATTGTTTCACCTTGATTTCTTTGAAAAAAGTTTGTTTTTGACGTTGGAAAGTAATGTGAAGTAAACAGTATTTTCCCATCTATATAATCGATACTCCAATATAATTAATAAAGGTCAAAGCAAATTTAATTATTTGCGAAAAATGGCAAGGCAAGATTAATGACAACTATACAATTCGTCTCTTATATTTTTAAAATTCCACAGATAATATATTAACTATTAGTTTAAGTTGGAAACATGTAGATCTGATAGAGACGCGCTATCAGAATAAGAATCAAATAAACACAAAAATTATGTTCTGTTAGAAAATAAAATTCTTAAAGTTGGACCAGTTTTAAATAAATAACTTTACATAGAAAAACAACAATGTAATAACCTCGTATGAAGAGATTTACCCAACCTATTTATAAACTAAGGTAACAATGTCTGGCAGATTATGGATCCAAACAAGCAAACGTGTTCTCCAAAGACCTACATACCATACAGAAACGATATTTTATCGAGATATTATCGATTATCTATGATTACTAGTAGAAGCTCGGTTAAATCTATTGTAAAAGGAAATAGTGCCGGCAGATTCGCCATGGTGGGACATTGTCAGTTGCTTCATACAACTGTTCCTTAACTGAGTCTTGGTGCTGTTGCACGACGAGTATCTGACCAGCATTAAGAAGAGAAGCGTCCCCAAACGTAGATATATGTTTTAATTAAAGAAATTCTTCAGAACTGATACTAAAAGATTGCAAATAGTTTTTATGATCAAACATATTAGTGTTGGAGATAGGGCTAGCATTAGCGCGAGAACAGAAAACCTCTTGATGTTAAAAAGCTAAACCTTCCACCTCCCTCAAGTTAGAAGTGAATTTACCTCGTTTAATCTCAATGTTTACCAAATAAATTCAAACCGTTAATTTATAAAACAATGCATAGGGCTAGCTTTATTTCATATTCATACGGGTTTTCATTTAGAGATCACATTCACGGTGGAGGTAGCTCACATATTTAAGTGAGCAAATAGAGTTTATGGTTGTGCGTTAGGTTAGTAACTACCTAAGAAAGATATAAGATCGCAGATCACGAACACAGTGATATTTGATTCACATTCACACAAAAAACTCCTACTTTCAAAAATCATTAATTTTACAAACTTAAGATGGGCTTTATGAGACCTGCTACAATTAAAATATTGAATTTAAGCTTATATTCTCTGAACGAGTTGTTCTATTATTTACTTCCTTATGGGGTATAACTTTTTTTGAGATTTGATGCATGAAGATTAGATCACTGTGTTCGCACATGATCAAAAGTAGACAACCTAAAGTAGTCCTTAGTCAAAATAGGGTGCGGGTTAAAGCTCATTCTTCAACACGCTATACCATTATCAAGATGGTACAAAAATAACGAACCTTACTGTCTTTGATCCTAAATAATCTAAAACCTCTTGTAGAGCGCGTACTCAGTCTTTTCAGCAGTACTTTAGCGACAATCTGTAAGTGCCAATTAAAAGTCATACACTAAAACAGTCACGTGGGCTATGCGTGGTGAAGCACTTCACAACGCAAACCAAGAGGCCAATCAATTGTCGGAATTGTTAAGTGGCATTAACGAGTGTCTGTACATTAGGGGAGCTGGCTCTTGAGCAGGAAAGTAGTCACTTCACAAAGCTTGGTTTCGATGGGATTTGCACAATCACCAGAATTAGGGAATGTATCTGCATTGCAGTTCTCATGGAGTCCTCAAGTTCTTTGTAATATCTATTAAGAGAATAAAGAAAAATGTTTTTGTTTGCACAAGGACATCGTAAATACCCAGAACATATATCCAACAACCTATGTAGAGAAACAAATTTAAAAATGTATGTATACAAAATCACTGTTGACATGAAGGAGCAATACCAGTGGTTACAAAGGTTAGGATTTGTAAATAGATTACAGCGTAATCTTCAATTTCGAAACAGAGGTCAGATTTCAAATGATAGGCAAACATTTCTGTGGAACATGATGTGATAGATGGCGGCGTCACTCGCGTCGTAACCTGGCGACCAATGCGATGCCTAGTAAACAAACAGCTGACAGGTTACAATCGGTGGGCCATATTACTATAATCTAGATATAGCAACACAATATTGAGGTGAAAAGCGTCTCTATTATTATTATTATTATTATTACGTGATTACCCCAGTAGCATAAAAGCTTTTTAGGAAATTGTTGATCCTGTCATTTCAAAACGACATATTTTATATTTTCTGAGCGTTCCATTTATTTTGTATGGGAATTTTTGTAATACTGTCCGTAGTATTCCCACTATGTTGTTTCTCCCGCCATTATAGTTTAGTGCTCATCAATTCTTGCCTGTTTATCTAAAATTACTAGTGTTCCTTCAATAAACTGAAACGTATTATTACGAGTAATAATCTGTGCTTCATCCACTACAACAATCACAGTTAGTTACGGGTGTTGTTATTTTAGTTGAACAAATATCCTATTTGAATTTTTTTCATGTTGCATGTATTATAAGTGGAAATAACTGACACATGTTTTAAATAGACAGAATAAGGATTCACAACTAAGTGGCAATTCATGCCAGGAAGACTCTGTATGGTATCGGCAACCCATTGTCGCTGTGGCCCACACAATGTGACGGGCGATCTGAGACGTTGACTGACAATAGGCGCTCGCTGCTTCGTAATACTCCGACAGAGAACGTCACAATACGTCATGTACAGACAATGGCTCCGTCCTTCCTATAGACCATCGCTAGATTAAGATGGCCACAAGCGTAACATTGTACTGGAAACTGTTTTTTAAGTAATATAAAATTGGAAAGATACAATTTGACTGTAACTTCGATTCACACAACAGTCGCAATGTTCTTGTGGGATTCAGCTCATATTCATCTCTACATTAAGCTTACAGACAACTTACACAGTAAAGGGCTAAACTTATTATCTTGTTTACCACAATTGGACACTGAAAAGGCAGCCCACGTACTATATGCGGATTACTGTACGTCTATGACCTAGTCCAGCCATTGTAGTGTTTCACAGCGGAATATTACTCTATCTCTTCCGTCTAGCGTAGTTCAAAGTTCCTCTTTGCTATCTAAATTTGTACTTTTGAAATTGTTTAAATACAATCTGTAAATAATTATTGATTTAAAAAACTAAGCTGTCCAAGAAATCATATTCAGTAAAATATATTATCTCTTCAGCCACAATCAAAAGAAAGACACAGTTACGAGAAGTTATCATCTTGAAACATAAGTTGAGAAATGTATATACCTCTTCTATGATTAAAGGATATAAATTATTTATATGGTTACTCTCTAGTGGCTCGCACTTTAATATTTTATTTCCACAAATGATATAACCTACCCTCATATATCTTTAGAAAATACATTTAAAGTGTAAAACTTCTTGAAAACAACCAATTTACATTTTATATTAGTTATAAATTTATACGAGCATCAAAATAATTTATTCATGTAAGACTACTAACAAAAATCACAAATGAATAGTTTAAAATCATAATGGAATAAATTCAAAATGAATGTAATACTATTCCGGTTTTTAGTATAAAATATCATTAGTATTGCCTTTCTAATTCAAATAGAGTTTCTATATTTCTGGAATATTTTACTGAAACACCATATTCCTAAAAGGCATTACACTGTAGCCAACATGACATAATTCGAGAAATAATAAACGGTATTTACTTACTTTTTTTCTCTCACTTTTCTTAATCTGCTAACTCACCTAATAACAAAAAATAAAACAATTATTATTTCAAGGTTAAAATAGTTTTATTCTTACCACATATAAAAAGCATAAACATTACATATTGTAAAGTTCATTCATAAAGAAATAACACACAGTATTTAGTTTATACTGTTATAGGAAGGAACAAACAATCCAATAGATAATCAGATATATATTATAAGAAACTTTGGAGTGTGATAGGGGTCAAGTTATTGGCGTACAAGGAACAAACAATCCGAGGTAGATAAGTAGATATATGATAGAAGGGACTGTTGAATGTGGTATGGGTCAAGTTACTAGCGTACAAGGATCAAATAATTCCAGAGGGATAACATATATATGTTAGAAGAAACTATGGAGCGTGGTATGGGTCAAGTTACTCCCGTACAAGGAATAAACAGTTCGAGAGAGATAAGGAGATATATGATAGAAGGGACTGTTGAATGTGGTATGGGTCAAGTTACTAGCGTACAAGGATCAAATAATTCCAGAGGGATAACATATATATGTTAGAAGAAACTTTGGAGCGTGGTATGGGTCAAGTTACTCCCGTACAAGGAACAAACAGTTCGAGAGAGATAAGCAGATATATGTTAGAAGGAACTGTGGAATGTGGCATGGACAAAGTTATTGTGCAAGGAACAAACAATCCGGACTCCACAACTGTAAACTGACAACGCTGGAACCTCTCTCCCCTAACTGTCACCTCCAACCACCACTCATTCATGTGTTTCCTGTATCGTATATCTGGTAAATCAACAGATATTGGTATTACCATCCATCAATATATTTTAGTTTATTCAAGATTCATGGGTTAGTGCAATATTCATGCTGGTAAATCAACAGATATTGGTATTACCATCCATCAATATATTTTAGTTTATTCAAGATTCATGGGTTAGTGCAATATTCATGCTGGTAAATCAACAGATATTGGTATTACCATCCATCAATATATTTTAGTTTATTTGAGATTCATGGGTTAGTGCAATATTCATGCTGGTAAATCAACAGATATTGGTATTACCATCCATCAATATATTTTAGTTTATTTTAGATTCATGGGTTTAGTGCAATATTCATGCTTCTCAATCTCATAGGGAAATATTTTCTAAATTGTCAGTTTCATAATAAATTAATCAAAATGTGTTAATATTTAATGTATGCTTTAAAAATATTGGGAGCTTACTAAATTTGGAAACGGTTATTTCGTAACTGTTATGATTTTGTTCAAAATCACTCTAATTAATAGGAGCCATAACTCACTTGACACCTTTTCAAATTAAATTATAAAATGAAAATAATTTATTATCAATTAATTAGCAAAATCTATACACTAAACAAACCTTTATTTTTACTTTAATTAATCTCCATCAAAGTGAAGTAAATAAAATGCACCCATGCACCGAATGGTTTGAACTGATAAAAATGAAACTTAACACTGCAAACTTGGTTGATACGTATTAATGATACATAGATATCTTGATACAAGTCGGCTACATTTGTTACTGTGTCTCGTGTTAAAATGCCATACGATTGAACTCAGTTTGTTTACTACAATTCGGCTACATTTGTTATTGAGCATCATGTTAAATTGCATACGATTTATCTCCATTTGTTTACTATAATTCGGCCATATTTGTTACTGTACCTCGTGTTAAAATGGCAAACGATTAAACTCAATTTGCTTACAGATTGATTTATCCTGCTATATTCTCATTACCATCATAGTTACCCACAAGATCAATAGAAAAATGTGTGCTAACTCTAAAATATCATGGAGTTTACATGCAACTTAACTCGATTTTGACTGAGTAGATTCTATAGGTCTGGTTGTTCTTGAGATATCATGTGAACAGATAGACAAAAATGAAAATTTTCAACGAGCGAAATGTTTGCTAATGTTTGCTAACGCTCAACCAATAAACATTTGGTGTCAATATGAGCAAAAATGCTTCTTTTACCACATGTCAATACTCGATTCGCTAACTATTTGTTCGCAAGAAAAATTATTAATTCACTGTTAGTTGAATTTATCATTGTATTTTTGGATGTACGATTATCTTAATAAGTATACAAATCTAGTGGTCTCATCTATTTACATACTTTGATATGAAATTTCGTTAAAACTTACATAAAAAAATTATGACAACTTTTAAATTGATTTAAAACAATAAGTTGTGTTTATTTTTGGTACGTAATCATTTACACGTAGTTTCATGTACTATATTTTTAAGAATTTTACTACATTCCTAAAACGTTAAAAAGTTTAACGCTTATCAACTCAATTAATGGTCATTGCTACGGTTATATCATAGTATTTAAATTAAACCAATAACTGACATTCAAACCGGATAAAAAAATGTAATCTGTATATATAAAGAGAAGTTATGCTAGGAAATAAATTGCTGTCGTACTGTGACATCAAGTAGTTATTCCAGTGGAACTATTTATTTGAAATCCGAGTTCCTGAGATGACAACTGTGAGAAGATCTCCCAGCCTGTCTCAGATCTCAGTCCTGTCGTCTCAGCTCGTTACATTCCATCTCTTGTTTTACTTGACCAAACAAAAAGTTTCTTCACAATATCTTCTAGGTTCTGTAGTACTGTTAACTATTGTAATTTGGTTCAGTGTATTTCTGTGATCACTTCAGCATCGAAAATTAAGTTAAATTTTGTCGACGTGTCGACGATTGAAGAAGTTAAATGCTACTCATAAGAGCTAGATTATAAACGACATATAGAGTATAAGATAAGAAAAATTACACCCCTAAAAAATGATATATGACTTTTTTAAATAATCTAGCTCGATTTGAAATTGAATTTGAAAGGGCCTCATTTAAAGCTAATGTAATTTTTATTTGAAAGCACTAAATGTTTTGACAGAAAACAGTCCAAATCCATGTGATTTGTATTGACTTCCTGGGAATTGAACTCGCGATCTCTCGACTGGAGCCTTATCCATAAGCTACTGTGGTGAAGGTCATTTAGGCAGAACCTTTTCGAAATTGTAAGTCATGAGTTTATGAGACACGAACACATGCTATGTGACACGGTGTTATGGCTATCAGAGTTTTCTGATTGAATGTTTAACAAACCTTATGTCATAAAAAAGGTAATAAATTAATATCATAATTTTTTTTTAATGGAGCAAATCTTTTTAGTGCATTTCAAAATTCGCGATTTCATTAATGTGTTTGTTTGTTTGTTTAAATACTACCGTCTAACACTAATAGGCCAGTTTTAGAACCTTCTGTTATAATAAATGGTTTGCATATAAGTCACGCAAGGAACATTATCAAGTTTTTGAAAATAAAATGTTCTGTTGAGAGTTAATAGAAAACCACTTAATTTCATCTTAAAACCTTTAAATTATTTAAAAACAATAATACTGAACAGATTTTTACAAGATCACCACTTTATTTGCCTAGCCATTGACCACTTATTTTTATACTTTGTCAATAATTAAAACGGGAACTAATTACATAGTTTAATTTTTTTATATTATCTTAGGATAAAAAGAACTTTACATAAAAAATATTACAACTTAAATGTTTCAATAGAGTATATATAACAAGAATATGATATAAACAAATAGGAAAGAATTTAATAACACGGCAAAGGTCCGGTGATCATAGAGAACGTAATGGGCAATTACTGAAGTGGAACACTGAATAGAGCTGCTGGGACAAAGATGGGTGGCGTTCTGCAGTAAGTATCTAGGGCATGTTATATTGCACAGCTTTTGTTACATAACCGATATTCATATACCTACTTGTATTCCAGTGAAAGTTTCTGTAATAACACTAAGTAGTACATTCTTTGTAAACATCAACCAAGTTAAGTAATTTAATCATCATTCATCAATAATTTATGGACTTTGATATTATATTAACTACAATTATTACCATAAATGAACAACATGTTCGTAAGAGAATGACCTTTTGTACAACTCTCAGTTTGGAAGCAGAAATAAAAACTAATTTTAGCTTTGGCCGATTAAATTAATATCAATAACAAAATTTCATATACTAATATACATATATATAATTATAATTATATCATTTTTCCAATAATAAAAGCATTTGTTATAAACTACATGTTATAATAACATATTAAGAAAAGTACTGTTCGAACATATCGTTTCTGTATATACTTACTGCAAACATTAATACTATTATCTCCAGTGATTTGCGTGGGGAGTTTTCAAATAGCTCAATACTACTTTGAATGCCTACAAGTCCTTGCGGGACGACAAAATAATTGTTAAGGGATTGTACTGTCTTTAGGAAATGTTTTAGACTGTGGCTACAAGAAAATTCACCAAACCGAAAACATACTGCACAACATTTATGATGAGACGTTCTTAGTGAAACCTGAGTACTATAGTTGGAGATTACGTATACACGAGGCTGACGTTGTAAAACCTTTATGATGAGACGTTCTTAGTGAAGCCTGAGTATTACAGTTGGAGATTACATATACATGAGACTGACGCTGTAAAACCTTTATGATGAGATGTTCTTAGTGAAGCCTGAGTACTATAGTTGGAGGTTACGTATACATGAGACTGACGATGTAAAACCTTTATGATGAGATGTTCTTAGTGAAGCCTGAGTAAAATAGTTGGAGATTACGTATTCACGAGGCTGACGTTGTAAAACCTTTATGATGAGACGTTCTTAGTGAAGTCTGAGTACTATAATTAGAGATTAAGTATACATGCGACTGACGTTGTATGAATAGTAAGTACTCCATTATTTCAAAACTATGGGCCTCCTATATTTAAACTATATACGCTATATAATATCATATCACGAGCAACCGTAAAATAATCGCAATACTGATAAAACACAAATTAGTTAATTTTTTATATGTACTAATAATGTGTATTAATCAATTATTCAAGTTCCGAAATTATTATTGGAAGAACCACAGTTCCCACGCGCTACGTGATACGGCTACGTGGTCTTGTCACAGCGAGAAGGTCGAGGGTGGTCGAGGGGCAGGAGCTTTAAAAACGATTAATGGGAAGGACATTCGTTGCTCAAAACTGGCCTGTTTTAATTCATCCACAAAATTAAATGAACAGTGAAAGTAATGGGGGCTGGAGAGTAAATGATTGGTGGGAATGGCACAGTTTCCTAGAGAGTGACTCATTTTAATTTAGACTCTGGCACGAAATAGAGTTTCTGAGGCAGTTGTGGATAGCAAACCACTCACTGTCGTAACTTCTCTCTACCCGATTGTCTGTCAATGACAGATAGTTCGTCACCTCTTTATCCACTACATCAAGCCTACAGCTCACCGCAACAGTGGCACACAAGTGATCCTTTGCTAGAAACCGATATCCACCCAACATCCACCATGCTGCATGGCGGACCATAACGTTTGATGCGACAGCCTTGGCATCCTTTTACCACACGAAAGTAATCTAGGACACGAGCACTATACATGTACATGCGCCTTCCATTTTAGTATACATTCGTGTTACAACAAATGTTATTCATACATTTGATTTTTTTCTTGTATAGACTTAAAACACGACCTAGACTTTTAACTATGAATCTTGTATTGTTTTATGTATAGTGATTAATAAAGTTTCTGGTGTTATCCTTCTCAATATGTAATAAGTCCAATTTAAAAGTAAAAATATGAAATAATGGCTATTAATGAAATTTTCCCCCCTGGACGTTTATTCCACTTTTTAGAGTCCAAAAATGATGCAATTTACTCACAACACATTTTAAGTGCCATTGCTGGGATAACCAAGAGAAAAGTTTTCAAAACTTGGAGAAGTCCGATAAGAAAATATGCAATACGTGGTAAAAAAAGGTATAAAAAGTTCAAAGACCAGGTGAACGAATGTAATATCGAGAGCTCAAGTAGGAAAATGAACATAGGAGGGTGATTAGCAAAGATATGATGAACTATTTCAAATATACTGATAAGAAACTAGGTAGAAGAAATGCATTAGGCGCGTGAATAGCAAAGATATGAGAAAGTGATTAGGATGTAACGATGAGAGGTCAAGCAGAAAAATAGGCAACAGGAGCGTTATTAACAAAGACATGAGGAATTGTTTCAGATGTACTAGAAAATAGACAATAGGCGCGTGATTAGCAAAGATATGAGAAAGTGATTAGGATGTAACGATGAGAGGTCAAGCAGAAAAATAGGCAACAGGAGCGTTATTAACAAAGACATGAGGAATTGTTTCAGATGTACTAGAAAAATAGACAATAGGCGCGTGATTAGCAAAGATATGAGAAAGTGATTAGAATGTAACGATGAGAGGTCAAGCAGAAAAATAGGCAACCGGAGCGTTATTAACAAAGACATGAGGAATTGTTTCAGATGTACTAGAAAATAGACAATAGGCGCGTGATTAGCAAAAGATATGAGAAAGTGATTAGAATGTAACGATGAGAGGTCAAGCAGAAAAATAGGCAACCGGAGCGTTATTAACAAAGACATGAGGAATTGTTTCAGATGTACTAGAAAATAGACAATAGGCGCGTGATTAGCAAAGATATGAGAAAGTGATTAGGATGTAACGATGAGAGGTCAAGCAGAAAAATAGGCAACAGGAGCGTTATTACCAATGAATGAGGGATTGTTTCAGATGTACTAGAAATCAGGTAGAAAATAGACAATAGGCGCGTGATTAGCAAAGATATGAGAAAGTGATTAGGATGTGACGATCAGAGGTCAAGCAGAAAAATAGGCAACAGGAGCGTTATTACCAAAGAATGAGGAATTGTTTCAGATGTACTAGAAATCAGGTAGAAAATAGACAATAGGCGCGTGATTAGCAAAGATATGAGAAAATGATTCGGATGTGACGATGAGAGGTCAAGCAGAAAAATAGGCAACAGGAGCGTTATTAACAAAGACATGAGGAATTGTTTCAGATGTACTAGAAAATAGACAATAGGCGCGTGATTAGCAAAGATATGAGAAAGTGATTAGAATGTAACGATGAGAGGTCAAGCAGAAAAATAGGCAACAGGAGCGTTATTAACAAAGACATGAGGAATTGTTTCAGATGTACTAGAAAATAGACAATAGGCGCGTGATTAGCAAAGATATGAGAAAGTGATTAGAATGTAACGATGAGAGGTCAAGCAGAAAAATAGGCAACAGGAGCGTTATTAACAAAGACATGAGGAATTGTTTCAGATGTACTAGAAAAATAGACAATAGGCGCGTGATTAGCAAAGATATGAGAAAGTGATTAGGATGTAACGATGAGAGGTCAAGCAGAAAAATAGGCAACAGGAGCGTTATTACCAAAGAACGAGGAATTGTTTCAGATGTACTAGAAATCAGGTAGAAAATAGACAATAGGCGCGTGATTAGCAAAGATATGAGAAAGTGATTCGGATGTAACGATGAGAGGTCAAGCAGAAAAATAGGCAACCGGAGCGTTATTAACAGAGACATGAGGAATTGTTTCAGATGTACTAGAAATCAGGTAGAAAATAGACAATAGGCGCGTGATTAACAAAGATATGAGAAACTGATTCGGATGTAGTAAAGAATTTAAGTAGTAAATAGGCAATAGGAGCGTGATTAGCAAAGCTATGAGGAATTTTTTCAAATGTACTGATAATAAATCAGGTGGAAAATAGACAATAGGCGCTTTATTAGCAAAGATATCAGGTTTATTGATAAGAGGTTAGACAGAAAATAGGCAAAATGAGCTTGATTAGTAATTATAGACGGAACTTCTCTAAATACATAAAAAAGGTTAGAAAAGAAAATGAGTAATACATACATGAGGAACATTTGATTAATTATCTGGAGTGTACTAATTACAACATTCATAACAGAACATACACATAGACAGTAGTGAAATAGGCAGGCTTTTACGTAATTTACAAAACAACATTGGCACAAGGATAAAGAAAGTTATATAGCACATCAATGCGAGTCGCACATTGTTCACAGTTTTACAGATATGCATGTAAAGTTGTGATCACAGCAGATATCGGAGAACAAAGACGAATGAGGATAAATGTGAAGGAGATGCGAATGGAATCCATCACAGGCGTATCCAGTATGCACAAAGACATGCCGTTTTAACGTGTCTTCGGCAATCGATCACACAGGGCTGCTGAAATTACTTTCGCTGAGGTTTGCAGTGAATAAACACCGTTGTATGTGGAAACAAAGATTTCCACCTCTATTCAAATGTTGTTACACTGCACGAAAACAGTTTTTACTATAATTAGTTTAGAGGTAAAACATGCACAATGGCGTAGTTATAGTGGGGCTGACAGCTACGTTATGTGTAGAGAACTCGGTTGCTCCACCGTGCTTTGCGATCGTGTCTAAATCTTCATAGTGTACTCAGTTGTGTATCTGACGAGATAATGAGAACACCTAAGAGTCTATGATTTGAAAACGGTGCAGAATTCGTTTTCAGCTACTTCTCCGCCGACGTTCCTTATATCTTCAGACGGATGTGACCAGATTCCACGAATCAAGTCTGTGACAGCTTCAGACGCTGCACTAAGCGAAAGGTGAAATGGAGCTGAACTTAACATTCGCATGCAAAATGAGCCTTCAAACCTCAAATGAGCCCTCGGTTAGTAAAAGTTATTATAATTATTATTAAATTATTATTATAAACTTCGATTTTTAAGAACCTAAAAAATATAGTGCAGATGTGCCAAAAGTTAGTATTTAAGCCTAATAAAAGACTTCAAAAACCCTCTAGTTATCTGATGATGGAACAAACTTTGGACCTAAATAAAACGAATAGTTTGTAACAAGAACTATTTTAAGTAATATTAAATTGTGTGTCTTTAGATTCTTTTTATTTGGCAGTCCTCTGAAATATATCTTTATAATTTAGTTAAAGAATTCTTTTTGATTCCGGATTGAATTTCCGCACTGAGCTTCACTGTTGCGACCCCTAAAGTCCAATTTAATCCTGGTAGCGAAGCATGTTTTTGAAAAAGATACAGTGGCATTGAAGAGTCCAAGATAAAAATTCTAATTCAAGGTCTCGTCTTAGTACTTATTAAAGTTACTCGACACAGATTTAAGCAATTCACGTAATTACTATAACTTAACGTTAAGTCCAAGAATATTTCAGTAGAAATGCAGTGTTGTCGTTTAAAGTTTCAGATTGGACGAAAGGCGTTAATGTGCAGAAGACCTCTTTGACTTGAAAGGACTGAGAGAGGAGAGGAATCAAAATGGAGTGGTGATGAAAGCGAAGCCAAGCAAAGGAAAACCAAGCACTTAACACTGTAATGCATGGGAGTGTGGGCAGTGGAGTGCGAGCGGAGATAAGGAGCTGTTTGTTATTTATGAATACACGTGTTAGATGGCGGCCAGCCGAGTGTGTTTGAGGGTTCACAAGTGGGTCACCCAGAGGTCAGTTGACAGGGCAACCGTAACAAGAGTTGTAATCATTGCTAATACCGTTAATGTTTGATTAATAAAGCGTTTTAAAATTTTAACTCTTGTTTTAATTAAAATTTATTTACAAAGATTTTCAATTTGCTGCAACAATAAAACTCACTTTTAACGTATTTAAACTCCCGAAATCGTATTTAAAGGACTTACCCATATAATTGTTAAATTTTGTGGAGCTGAAGGTAGTCTATATATTTTAAGTTATAATAATAAATTGTTTAATTAAGACTGGTCGACTAACAATTTTAATAGTTGGAATATCAGGTGTTAATTTACTAGGAAACCTCTTTCAGCATCCAGTATACACAAAAGTGCCCTAGGATGGAGTCAAAGGTCGCGGTTAAGGAGAGAGAAACAAGAGTGCAGGAGGCACATTCCTCGGTTGCCTATTCCATTACAACATACGTTAGCAGTAATAATACAATGTAGCCTAGCTAATTGCAAAGTCTACATCTTTCACAAACTGTTCTCACATGAACCTTCATTCCAAACTGTTGTTACGGCTTAGGAAACTATTTTAGCCCACAACTATTAGACAATATGAACTTTCCTTGTGGCTGTGCTGTTATCAACTGCCAATCAAACTTTGGTGATTATACTAAGATCGACCTTACCTCGACTTCCCCCCGACACGAACCGTCGACTCAAACTACGGCGACCTATTACCAAGATGTACCGTGCCTTAGGTCATTATTTCTGAGCCTATCATTATCATTAATCATTATCTTGGTTAGAATATTATTTCCGGATTAGCCTGTATTATTAAATAAACATTTTGGTGATGGTCATACATGACCAGAGTTTTATAATTTATGATCTAACAAATGAAAGTTAATCTACATTGTAATTCGATTTCGACATTATTCGCCCTTCATATAGTTTGATCATGTTGCTCCAATTGTTAAAATATCATGGATAATTTTCTTCTGTAAAATGGTTTCCGGTCAGATGCAATGTTTAATACTCCGAACCTTCACAGCTTTGGAACTGCACGCATTCGCCGATCCTCAATCGAAAGCTACCGAGTGATCTGCCAGCTATTAAACGCAGGCAGATCATGTTACAGTTTCATGAGCTGTAACATTGATCTTTTGGGGGTAAAGTCAAGATGATTGCCAGTACATCGAGTCATAGTAGTAGTTTTTACTTATGTTAATGTTAAATAATTCCAAATTTAAATTTTATAGTATTATAGAAAAATATTTAATTTTTGTGAGTATGTAATGGTCATTGATTAAGTTGATCTATAATTAGCGAGGGAAAGAAAGAGGTATCGTATCTGTATGATATTGTCATCCACCTGACGGGAGGATCCCTCAGAGAACCTTATCCATCGACATCCCTATATTCAATCGGGGGCCCTATTCTTCCTCCAGAGAACTTCGTTCTCCATCGACAGCCTTTTCTCCAGCGACAGCCCTATTCTCCCACAGAGAACCTCATTAACCACGATCGACAGCCCTGTTCTCCATCGACAGCCTTGTTCTCCATCGACAGCCTTGTTCTCCATCGAAAACCCTATTCTCCCCCAGAGAACCCCGTTCTCTATCGACAGTCTCTTTTTCCTTAGAGAACCCCTTTTCCCATCGAAAACCCTATTCTTCCCCAGAAAATCCAGTTCTCTATTGACAGCCCTGTTCTCCATCCAGAGCCCTATTCTCCATTCAGAGCCTTGTTCTCCACCAAGAGCCACGTTCTCCATGAAGAGCGGCGTTCTCCATTCAGAGCCCCTAGTGCACATCTTTAACAATTATTAAATTCCTCTTTAACCTCTTTCTCTTAAAGGGTCGTGATTTGTAAATGTAAAAATATTACAATGTAATTTAAGATCGCCAATTGATATCTGAAAAATCAAATAAATAAGTATCAAGAAAGGATGATGATTGCGATTTCAAATTTAAAGGTTTTCATTGAAAAGTATAAAAATGAATATTCTTTCTACCCTTTCTACCGCAAAGCATCTTATTTTGGTTTTGGTACAACACTCAGTGTCGATCTATTACAGTATTGTGACTAACTGCCAATCAAACTTAGGTGATCAGACCGGAGCGAAGTTACCGCGTCGCCTCGCTTTGTGGGACAACATACCAGGCTTAGAGTAGCCTGACTGTACCGACTTACTTGCCGAAGTTTAATACGTAATTCAGGATAACCTAGCTACTTGTATCGTTAAGCCATTAAATACAAGCACTGCTCGACCATCACAACAAAAAGCAACAAACAAAGTTTTGCCACATAACTTTTTTTGAGATAATTGATTGACCTACTTTTTGATCATAAATCTCGCGTTACGATGGTAAAGTGTTTTAGTACTGGACATATGTTGAAAAAAAAAAAAACTCATTTTACTACAAATAATGAAAATACTGCATATCCACTGTATACCTGTGATTTCCAAAAATGGATCAATTTGGCAGATATACTGAAGTATAGAAATAACTGAAAAATAACTGGTATTTTATCAATTACATAACGGTTGCATATAATTTCTAGGCAATAAGAACTTTACCTGATTAGTCTGAATTGATTGTGGACTGAGTAACTGTATTTTCGTTCGTAATGGTCTCATTAAATGAGGGCTCCCTTAAACTACTGGGTCAGAAAATGGGAAACGAACTTGGGTGTTATCTCATAGGAACAATACAAAGCAGTTTTTATAACTTGTTTTTGGTTTTAGAATTATGGGAAAATGTGTAATTGTAAATATTGAATAATAAGTATCCAGACGCTGTTTAGTGTGTGTTTTAAAAAGTACACACATTTTTTATGTTTATACGATGAACTGCAAAAGGTTTTTAACATTTCTGGGGAATCAATAAAAATATAAAATGTTTAAACCTTAAAAATGTTTTCAAATGCCAAAATTCAAATGGTGGACAGTATAGTCGGTTCGTATATAAACAAATAACTTAAAGAACTAAGCTTATTTATGTAAAAAATACGCTACTAATATTTAATTTCACATTGCGAGCGTTTATAACGATATTGGAGGAGGGAACATACATCATTGGTTGAATGAAGCGAAGCCACTAAATCGGACTGGTTTCAAATGTGTGTTCATACATATGGATAAGTCCGCGTAGGTTTATCCTTACATTGTCTCGAGAACGGTTTTTCGTTCAGCGGAGAGATTTAGTACCAAAGTTCGAACGTTAAACAATAAAGCACAGCTTAAAGTTGGCATTTTTTATTCCACCCCTTGGGCCGGACAAGGCCCTGCTTGATTAAAGTAAGCTTCTCAGATCTAGTTATATTTTCTTGATCGTAGCAACAAAGCAAACTCCACTATGCCACTACGAAAATGTAATTAATTTGAACCAAAAATGCTGGTATTCGCGAAAAACCAGAAATAATTATTAGAAATCGGCAGGTACGATTGCTTAACTTCGTGAAGCTTGTTACTGAAAAAATAGCGTATTCTTATAACTAAGAGAGGTCAGGAATTCCACTTGTGCCTTAGAGAGGACAGAGAATATTCAGGCCTCAATGATGTATCTTTAATTATGCCGTAACATGAACTAACGCGATTTCATCACTAAGGTTAGTGGGAGACTAGTTAATTTCGCACAACTCTTCCTTGTAGCCATCTTGTGTTAACTGGTAAAATGTGTAGGAGATCCCTATTGCTTTGTTTACAGTTTGTTATTGACGATGAAAGGTTTGAAAGGATAATAAGATTTCGGACATTTGCCATCGTTATAGGTTATAAAAGGTTTAACGAATAACGATGGCAAATCTCCGAAATCCTGTTATGCTTTCAGATCCCTAATCGTAGCTTCTTTAGATAACCAAGATTTACACCCACAGTTACCAGCCAGTTAGCCCTTCGTTTGCTAATACCAACTATACCAACCATGACACGAGTAGATCGCTCTCAAAATGGCCGTGATTCACTAGACAATTTTAATACTGCCAAACCCTTATATTTACCAATAAAAAGTAGCATCGAATATTTCAAATTATTTTTTGGGGCGTTGAATGAGCAACCCTCTTGTCTTCCCCTCCAACCTCTCCACAGACAATAACAAACGTTGTCAGCATCATTGCAGCACAATCCACTCAAGACCAATTTATAAGTGATATTCCCCAATCACCACGTGGGGTCTGCTGAGTCAAGTGCTCTGCAACACAAGCAAGCGGCCAATCAATTGACAGGGCCGACAAGTGGAATCTACAAGAGTCTGTGTATTGGAGTAGCTGATGGGTCTTCTGTTTGGGGAACAGGCAGGTCACTGAGTGAATAATTCTGCTCTCGCCCCTTACAACAGCTGATCAAATATCACCGTCTACTCTGAAACTACAGACCATGGAGATATTTACAATAACTACCGTACGGACAAAGCGGGTGTATGTGAATAAGTACGAAGGAACAAGGCTTATCATATTGTAATTTTGCGGTGATGAAAATTTGATTACACATAAATTAATGAATACGCGTATACTCAATATATAGTTAGTTCTAGCCTGTGCCAAAATATTATAGTTATTTTTATTTATCCTTTTGAGACCGCTAAAGCTATTTGCCTTATAAACTGTTTAGCAAACAACAACTTTTTTAGTGTGTAAATTAGTTTGTTCTTGAGATATCTTGTGGATAGCTAGAGAGAAATTACATAATTTAGCCACCAGCCACAGCTTCCCTGACGCTCAGCCGATAAAAAAAATAACGATTGCATTTTTCTTTTGATTGGATTGAGATATTCCTACCAATGCCTAAATAATTAAACTCAGAATAAAAGTTAGGAGTCGGCCACACCATGTTCTAAGGTTCTATGCAAAATTTTCAAATCTTATTTAAAAATATCACATGATTGCACTATCAATGTACTCGGTGTCGCTTATATAAGTTGTTTATAAAAATTAAGCTTCATGTAAAAGTCCATTGCTTCGTTCGCTCTCGAGATATCGTGCGGGCAACAAACATGTAGACATACAGACGAACAGAAATAAAATCTTACGAGCGCCTCAAGTGATAGTAATAACAATACAAATAATATTTGTCATCACCTTTAGTATTTTAAATAATAGTCCGAAAGCCAAGGATACGATTTTGATATGGGCACATTTTTTTTATATCAGACATAAAATATTAACTGGTAATGTTGTCATTTTAATTGTAACACAAAAAAAACACACACACACACACACACACACACACACACATGTATAAAGTTAGCTTCGAGCAATCACTTTATTTATCACAACGTGTACTAAAAACAACAATTGTTAATATAAACCATATTTTATAACTTGATTTGTAAAGGGATAAAAATTAAGCGCCAATTATCAGTGATTTATAGCTTCGTATGTACTGAAAAGAAAACGGATACGCGTGTTGAAATGGTATATCTACATTTAAAATTATGTAGATGTATAACGGATCTGTGGTGTAGTGGTAGCACGCTCTGAGAAATTCTGGTTCGAGTCCGGACAGAGCAAGTATATTTTGTGAGCCAATCTTTAGTGGAATTACATCAGGCTATTGTTGTTTATACAGGCCTCATATATAAGCCTCATATATAATGAAACAACCATCCAGATAGCGAAACTCTGTTAGAAACGTGGGACTATTGCAAAGTAACTAAACTGTTAACAGCAATAAGCGGTGAACTGCATCGCTATAATCAAAATGAAACATCACAATGTTGATGTGATGGGTCCCTGCATCGTTACTATGTCATTACATTTCTAGGAAAGCTTTTTAGTAAATGAGTGCCTCTGTCACGAACCCCGTTTGAACATTTGTTCCATAGTAACTTAATCAACTAACCACTTTACTCTCTATTATTAATATTCTACGCTGATTGTTGATGTGATTACACAAAGACCGGTTACAAAGTAAATGTTTTGTTTACAGGCATCTTTAAATATAATATCTTTATTAATGTAGTCTGTTAAGTTGACAATATTTAAAACCAGGCACCGTGCTCGAGTTGTTGATGCATTTGTCACTTTACAGAGAACAGCTGGTTGTTTTTTTTAGTTTAAGCATTCAATAAAAACTACAAACGGTTGAATTTTGTTAGTTTTATACAACGGACACAGCTTCTATTTAAGTACAAAACTCAATTTTTGTTACTTGAGTGCAATCTTAAGTTTAAACCATAATATTAACTTAATTTAGGTCTTACATCTTATAATATGCAATTTTTCAAACTATCATTTTGCGCATTCACTGCCTAAGCGTTATAAATACAATTTGAAGTAGTTTTGTTGAAAGGTGAATAATACAATAGGAAAACAGAAAGGACACTTGATGCGTAATTACGATAGTTTTGCAGTGAGACATTTAGAAAAACTCTTGAACCAAAATCAGGGAAATAAAATGGTTTAGAATTAGTTCCTTTCTTACAGAACAAAGGCAAATATGAGTGAGAAAACGTTTTTAAGCCAGTTATTTAGGACGACCAGTTTATAATACTTTTATATTGTTTGACTCTCAAACTCATTTTACAAGAATAGGCAATAGACTATATGTTTAATTCCGTAAGTTAAGTGTAATATAAGAAAAAGAAACCAAGAATCAACCTTTGAAATTCTTGCCTTCTAAGTTTACACACCTGATTAATTGTCAACCATGACGTTCAAAGACTTCTTAGAACAACGCGTCTCTTTGTTTGTTTTAAATTAATTTTTGTGATAAACCGGACAAAGAGTCGGGAAAACAAACAAATAAAACAAGAAAATGATTGATCTCCTTTATACAAGCAGTTTTGTATGGAAAATTACAGCTCCAGTTAATTAAACCCTAAAAGCGGATCGGGCACAGTTTTTTGGCCGGGTCACTGTTTCAAATAAATAAACAAAAGACCGTCCATGACACCAATACTAGCAACGGAGGGGCCTCATAATGACAAATAAATAAAAGGGAATTGGTTCTCTTTTCATCGGGTGACGCATATAACACACCGCTTTTTCACAATTTACATTCAAAAATAAACTTTCAATCTATTAATGTGTACTTTGCAAAATTCTGACAAACGTGGACGCGATTGTTTCTAATAGAAATCCTTTATTTTGATATGAAATACAACTATTAGGGCGTATAGAATCGATTACCTTCTATATTTATGTATAATGAATTATTGACTTCTAAAATGTTCAATTTTGATGATTGGCGATTTTAACACAATATAGTTTGTCAGTTCATTCAATTTGCTCATATGGTTAAAATTTTAATTTATAGATTAAAAAGTCATATATATTGTTCAAACATTTTGTGAGAGGTAAAGGTCATGAGAAAATGTTCAACGTTGACAAACATAAGTTTAAATTTCGTATAAACCCTGCAACATAATTTTTTTTACAGGTTAATTAATTTTAATAAGAAGTTTTATTTGAAACTAAATGCATCAAAATGCTTGAAATTTAGTGTTTTTGTTTTGTAATGCTTTATCTGTAAAAATTGGAGTTGCGATTTGAAAACTTGGAACCTTCTAAGAAAATTCCTTCATAATTTTAATTAAACGGAAAAGCAAATGTCGCTGATTTTATAACAATTTTTGAACCCCTAGCTGCTCACGTGATGACTCAAACAATTCTCAAGACCCTTGTATTGTATATCGATACTCTCAAATTTTCTCGTTCATTAAAACCTGTTGTAGGGGCTATTTAGATTCATTGAACTGTAAGTATTACACTGTGATTTGTAGCATGTGAAAAACAGCGTTTTAAGTGAAAAGGTTTTTCTAGCGGAACGATGTAAAACCTTATCGTCTAGCGTAAAGCACAACGTCTGTATAAGGCATAACCTTAATTATATTGTTTTATATATAATGAAGATGGTACTTTCACCAATATCTGCAGATGTCTATGACGAAGGAATCATGAACTTGACATGTAATCCTCGAGAACCCATGATGTCCTTCCAATTTGATAAAATAAATGCTGGTCAGTTGAATGTGATAACCCTCCTGCCGAAGTTCTTGATTTGCCTGTCCTGTTGCAGAGAGGCGAGATGGGTCTTAGAGAAAAGGATTCTTTCTAATAACTTATCTAATAGAGGTTGTTAGTTTATGAAACAAATGAAATGAGGTAAGATGGAGTACAAACAAGACATTCTATCGAATACCTACACAACAACTTTGGAATAGTCAGATACACATCACCATCCAATTAGTGTAATCCATCTAGACCCATTGTAATTTTTGATTTTCCCAACGTAATAATGCAGCAAAATATTGAATTCATAGATGATGATTTAATACTGCAATGTTTGGTGTCTAGAATCTTTCGGGCTTGGAGAAAGCAGATGGGATGGTATTGGAGAGATGGGGGGTCTCCGATATTGTACCACTATTATCCTCAGAATTATCTTTATCCATCTCTCCATCCTTAGCCAATGAGATCACTATTTGGGTCTGCACAATTAGGACTCTGTGCAGCATGGTACTGAACGTTTCACAGATGCTATTCCTAAGTGCCATAACTAACCTTGGGAATCATTGATATATTGTCGTACGCCCTTCGGCTGGATGTCATGGGCTGCAGGTAATTAAATAATTTATCATCCGTGTAGAATGTTTAAGGACTCCTCAAAACTCCAATGATGCCAAATGACTGATGGCATCAAGATTTAAAGTCTTTTAAATTTAATTTCAAGAAGGGCTTCTTAAAGTCACAATTATTAAAGTAAAATTCTGCTGTAAAAAAGAAAAGAAAATCTTGAAGTATTCAGGAGCATTATATAATCCAATGCTTTGTTGTGCTTAAATTCAGCTGAAATGTTATCTTCATGCATAACTGGGAAATTTTTATTACCTTGAGTTTGAGTCTCTTAAAATTCATGTAGGTTTACTTCAATACTCTATTTCGTATCTGAAGAAAAGAGAAGATTCAAATTCTTGAAGCACTGTTTTTATTATTAAACCCAAAAAATGAGACGCAATATGCACGTTACTATCAATAATAAGTTCAGTAAAGTTATTTAATTGTATTAAACTGTATTTTTAACTAATAATATACCTTAAATGTGAAGTACATAATAACGACACTGGAAAGCTTTTTAAAGAGAACATGTAGTATTTTATTATTCATAGTGTGAGCTATAAATCTCGTGCAAACAGAGCGCTGCTCTTTTCTCCAAGAATGAAATTATTTAACCAACAAATAATGTGTGTTGATACGAATATATGCAAATAAATATAATTATCGCATAAATTCGTCTATGTTATTTACGTTTTTCATTACTTCAGTCAATATCTCCATTATAATTTGTTGTTGGAATATTATCCCTCTTAGAAATATTTCATCTAGGAGAAAGGATGTCTGTCTATTAATATACCATTTTCTATTCATGTTTGGAGAAAATAAAAACATTTATGATCTACACTTGTAACGCTGCTTGGGTAACAGATTTGACAGTGCGGTGTCAATCCACGGAGTAAAGACTGTACGACATCGACAGCCCATTGTTATCGCTGCGGCTCGGACAATGTGACGGGAGATCTGAGACGTTGACTGACAATAGGCGCTCACTGTCTCGTAATACTCAGAGACTGAGAGCGTCACAATACGTCATGTACAGACAATGGCTCCGTCCTTCCTATAGACCACCGCTAGATTAAGCTTAGCCATTTGTATGTCATTGTCCTGAAAGCTGTCTATTCATGTCGTCGTATTGATATTACTTATTAGAAAATGACTTATTTATTATAAAATATTAAACGATTCAAAGTAAATTAGGCATAAATTTGACAAAAAAGGTAAACGAAATGAATAGAAAGACAGATCTTGAATAAATGAGACAAACCTGATAAAAATGGGTTAACGTTTTTAAATACTACTCCAATTTCTAAGCATTTGAATGAGGTGAATTTGTGTGTTTTCAAAATATTAACAGGTATTCCAAATCACAGCATCAAAATTTGGAAATAGTGAACTAAACATGCATAGTATAATGGGATTCTATAGTTTTTTTTTGTTAAAAAAGTGTCTATACTTAATTTATGAACAAACACTCCAACAATTAAGAAATTTTGTTTTTGTAAGGCCTTTCGTGTTCAATGTAACACACCATCAGACCTGAAATAAAAGTTATGTGGGTCTGATGATGTGTTCATTGAACACAAAATGCCTCACAAAAACAAAATGTCTTAACTATTGGAGTGTTTGTTCATAAATTAAGCATTTGATTCCAATAAGAAGAAGCAGGTAGAATTTAAAGGTTCGTAATATTTTATTTTTATTACGAACATCATGCGCATTCCTGAACCCCAGAATTATTTTCATGAGCGGGAATGGCGGCAACTCCAGAAGCTTAGCTGTCAACCTTTCTGATTCAATTATCCCATCCGAAACGTAACTTTTGGATGTCTAACCATTAAGATAAGGAATGAAGGGCTCACAAAATAAAAAGTAAAATTTTTGGTTTGTTTGTTACTCCCAAAGTTAAGTAATATTAGAAATTAACCAATACAACCTCCACCTTCAAGATTAATAATTTTCTAGTTACAAAATCGAAACCAATCTCAGATGACATTGTAAGCAGGATTACAGTCTGTTTGTATGTTTGGCTTGGTTTGTTGTTTGGTTCAAACTTTAACAAGACGGCTAGGAGTGTTAAAGTGGTCAACACGTATGTTATCCTCTTAGAGCACAATTGCCGAGTAAGCAAACAGTCCACGTTCCGACCACATGTCTGCTGACCCAGTCTCGCTCTAAACAGATCCTGACTTTTACTAATAAAAGCCATGTCACATATTACCTTCACCCGTAATTATTTTATATCCAGTGATAATAATCGGTCAGCATAGTTCCTTTAAGCTTATATTGAAAATATTTTGTCATCTCTACGAATTGAAACGGCTTTTTAGTGTCATTTTAACTAGGTGTCAAAGTCAACTTTCAAACACTTTTATAAACTGCTAGAAAATAACATAAAATTATTTTTTAATTATCTTTAAACAAACCAAAAAACAGCTAGCTCCTTCCCACTCTTCACACACCTGGAGCTTCTACCAAAACAGCACCTTTGTGTATATAAAGTTCTCAAATTATATATCATCAAAGTGATAACCAAGGTATATAAAACCTTTTTTACAACACCAGAAATACTCAGAACAATATTTTTCGCACTCCCAAAGAGAGCATAGTTTTAAACGATCATTTCAATACGCAGGTTTGACATTTTTTTATCAATTACCCTCTGAAATATAAACCTGCAATAGATTTAAATTATTTTCAAAATTAACCATCAATTAAACAGAAAATGACAGATTGTAAAATATTGTTTTTGATGTCTTAGTATAAAATATTTGAAGGAAGTAAAATTCTTTCTTTTCTTTAATTCCTTTTTTATAGTGATTTTCTTTTCTTGTCTGTTTTATATAAACATTGTCAAGATGTATATTTAGTTAAGAATGTATTACATTATGATGGTATTTTGTTGTCAATTATATTAATAATGGCTAATTGTAATTCTACTATGAGTAAATATAGCAGACGGCACTTGTGTATTTTAGTTGGACTAGATTTAATCTGGTCACACTACTTGTAAAAGTGACCTGGATTTAATTTAAGTTTTGTAACTAGCTTTATCATGAAGGAAACAGGATTTTTTCGGGAATTTCGCCATAGTTCAGTGAAACAAAAAGTCAGTAACACTACGTTTCGAGATCTGCAATCTGATCTCTTCTCTAGGTAAATCACAATCCTTCCATCTTCAAAAATAAACTTCAAACAGAGAATAGCTTTGTCATGTACGTTTTGTTGAAGAAATACATCATTTATCATTTATACTATTTTATTTTTACGGTTGTGCGTGTATTACTTACTACAGTATTATCGTTTTTGGAACAAACCACTGCACCTGTGAACAAAAAAAAAGACGTTAATATGCCTGAAATCGTAAAGAACATACAAAGTCCACTGGAGGTTTTAGTGCACTGCTGGTTCGAAGGTTTGTACTCTCCACTAGTTGGACATATGTTCGCAAATACATTGTCTACAATATCACAAACAATAACAGTAGGTAACAGGTCGTCAACACAGAGGTAAATATTTGTTATTGCCGCCAGAGATACTAGCCTGTTATTGCAACATGTACTAAAACCAGTCACCAGTCGACTTGGCAACTAGTTATTGTAAATAGTGCAGTACTAGAGAAACAAGACGTTTCGGGTACTAATATATTCCATCTTCCGGAGTTTTTTCAGTTTAGTTTCTATTCTTAAAAGGACTTTTTTATGACAATGGTTATTTTATCTTTTTAACTTAAATGTTTTAGAGGCAATTGTCCAAACACAATTGTACATTTCTATTGATCTCCCCAGGAATTGAACCCGTGACCTCTAGAATAGTGAGCTGGAGCTTTACCCTGACGCTACACTGACTATTTAATTTTCCTTTTGTGTTGTTGCATTATGTCTTATATCCAAAAATAAGAATACAACATACAGGTATTATACTTATGCTAAATTTTACGCACACTTTTTATTTATAACGATGGTTTATAAAACTTCCCCTGCGTCTTATCAGAATTCTCAGTTATGACGGGTAGTAGTGAAATTAAGGTGTCAAGATTATCTTTTTTTTAAATTTTATTAGATTTGTCGTACAAAATGAAAGTGCACGGAAAGTCGCATTACAAAACATGACATTATCATAATCGGTAGAACGAACATTATTTATTTATGTATTCACTTTCAAAGAAGGATCCATTGAGAAATGTAAAAAATCTGTTGCAAAATAACAAGGTGATGAAACCTAAAATGTATTTTGAAAGATGTATGGAGATATTTGCATTGTGAAGTTCCATATTAGTAGACTGAGATTAAAGTTTCCTAGCTGCCTCATTATCGGACGTTATTATAGACTCTAAAGGCCAAATAAGATATGCGATATTAATATCTATATCTCTTACATTTTCAGTTCAAACTTGTACTATTCTCTTTGCATCGAGGGGCAAAATGAATGATAAACCGTAAACATAACTTCTGCCACATATTCTAGTTACGGGCCACTGGCTATAATACTGAAGAGTAGATGTTTAAAGGACTACTAAAAGGTTTTGGCAACATTAAACATTCAAAGAAGTTTGGAGGTTGCTTTTTTAATGCCCATTGAATTTACGAGAGCTTACATTTATATAAAAATTTAAAGAATATTTTTGCCTCAGAGAGTCCAGAAGACTAATCAGATTACAACTACTGGCTACTATGAGCGGAAATGGTTATAATAAATATATTGGGGAACAATTTTTTAACGACGTGCAGCAGATCTGGTTGACCCCACATCTCTGTGTAATCTCTAGAGAACTAGTGCAAACAAAATACTGGAAGTAGCTTATCGACAAATGTCAGCACTGAAAGGAATAAAGTAAATCCCTTCGGTATTTTCCTCAATGAAGCGGCGTAGGTATATAAATAAGCCTTAAAAGTGTTGGAAATCTGGGTGGGGGAGGGGGTTACAGATGGAGAGACGTGTTAGAGGCATCTGCGGAATGTAGCGGAGGGGGGGAGGGAGTTATTGTAGGAGAGAAACAAGCAATCTGCCGCCGCTTTACCTCCTTTGTACAGCTAACTCTCTGCTACACCATACACTTAGACATCCATACACTATGCTACACCGATGTGGCTACTTTAGCTATAGATGTTACCTACACAGTGTACACAATCCCAACATTTCAGGTAGATTTCATAGAGCCCAGCCTACGCTCATAAATTAACATCCCCCAACATCATTTCTGAACTCATTGTAATAGTAATAATTCACTGGATAATTAAATGTGTAGTTAATTACCCTGATGGTTAAATTGTGAAATATTCAATAATTCTGCCTCAATAAACAAATATTTCCAGTATGTTTAATATTTCAAAGAATGTATTCCAGGATCTATATTCAAACGATGGATGATTAGAAAGGATAGCAGGATTAAGGACTTTTGCTATCGATGTATGTTACAACACGATATTTCCAGAATTGATGTCTATCCTATCAGGTGTCCATCTTGAATCTTAAGATTAACCATACAAAACCAGTGGTGAAAATTCAAAGTTAACATCCTTTTAAATAGTACATGACCTTAACACATAAGATGCAATACCATATGCTTCCTGTGAAAGGGGTATGGACCTACCCTTCACAGTTTCACCCTATATGCTTCCTGTGAAAGGGGTATGGACCTACCCTTCACAGTTTCACCCTATATGCTTCCTGTGAAAGGGGTATGGACCTACCCTTCACAGTTTCACCCTATACGCTTCCTGTGAAAGGGGTATGGACCTACCCTTCACATTTTCACCCTATATGCTTCCTGTGAAAGGGGTATGGACTCTACCCTTCACACTTTCACCCTGCATGCCTTGAGAACTTCAATAAGATTAAGCATCAGCCCTCTAATCGAGTTATCATTTATTCGAAATCGATGGAGGTCATAAATATTTGCAAATGTGTTGTACAATTTAACAAGAAAATCATTTAATGTAACAAATTAAAACGTCACTGTGTCGAAAAGTTTCCTTAAAACACTTATTCAAATCTTATGAGTTATCCATACTCAACCAAATGCCATGGGATCTTAGCATAGATATTCCAAATATATCATTGCGCTCATAGAGATTGTTTTACTTTGCAAAGTTAGAGCTACGATATAAGTGTTATAAAGTGAATCCGGAACTGGGAACTTTTTCCAATATATAATTATTATTTATTCTAGAAGTGATAAAGTTAAACAAAATATGCTTATGTTACACTTGATGTACTGCTGAGTACTTTCGAACCAACAGGTATCATTTTAAATAATTTGCGATATTATTGTAGTACAAAATATAGTATGTTAAAACTTGCTGTTTACATTTGTTCAGATCGGGAACAATATAGAACGGCAGCATTCATCGTTATAGCCTTATGTCGTGTATAATTGTTTTGAACAGTTTGTACAGCATTTAAGCTGTCGAAATGGAGGAAAGAACAATAGGTAGAGCTCTTGCGCCATCACACGACAATGCAGCCGGTGTTAGTAAACAGAAAGTGGACAAAGGAACAAAACTGTGAGAGGATTATCGCTGATGGATGAATTACTCTGCCCTCGATTGTCACCAAACATAACGAATTTTAGTTATGTACGGACACGGACGGTGTACCCACATGAAGCCGCGGCAGTTTAGTTATGTATCCATTGTTTGCTCAGTGCATCATTGTTTGATTGAACAATAATTAGTCTTGATTATGATCACGCATTTGTTTCCGACCTTATAACAGAGTCTGTTTATGTGAAAAGCTCTATTGTGGAACTATTACAATTTAAATGAGTTTAATTACAGCGAACACCCTATCATCATTTCATGTAAATTTTGTACGTTCTTTTACACAACATGTTAAAAATGTTTTCCCAATAAAAAAGGCAAAATATAGTGAAACTTTATATGTTGTAACTAACAAGAATGGGATAACAGGATTTCGGACATTTACCATCGTTATAGTTACAAAAGGTATAGCACAACGTTTCGAGGATTGAAATCTACCCTCTTCGTCAGGTCCAAAAGCTGCTTGGAGTCTAGTCCAGGCGTTATCACTGCAGAGAGTCTCGAGCACAAGTCGGATAGTGTATTCCACTTACACCCCTGCCGATGTGATGTATGTGTTTTGCGTACTCGGGACTGGCGTGGCAACGCCTGGACTGGACTCCAAGCGGCTGGCTTCTGGATATGTTTGACACCTTTTTCCCTTCTTTTCTTCTTTCTGTTCTTAATTTTTGTATGTACTAATATCTCTCACACCTGACGTAGAGGATAGATTCCAATCCTCGAAACGTTGTGTACACCTTTTGTAACCATAACAATGGAAAATGCCCGTAATCCTGTTATTCTGTCAAACCTTTCATTGCCAATAACAAGCTTTAACTTCAATACATGTATTTCAATTTTGTTTACTGCAATTAAAACTTTTCTCTATTTAATTTCCTTTCTGTTTACAGCCAAGCCGTATACGGGATTATGGTATCGTATTTTCAGATCGTTATATTTGTATGCACTTACCTTTCTTATGAATAAATCTATTACTTTATTAAAATCGCAAATCTACGTGTTGACAAAATATTTAAATTACAATCACTTAAGATTGTTGGATTACATCTAATAAATTAAAAGATAGAATATGTCGAAATACTATAAAAATTCATCAGTACCGATCAAAATTCCAAGTTTATTAATACATTCTTTCCACGTTTAATGAAGTATAAAAGGGTAGGTGTTGCTATTCACCGAAGAATCCTGCAAAGCAGTGAAAGCTTAAAGAGGAAGCCAATGAGGAAAATACCGCGCTTTCATCTACGCCGGAATGTAATGTTAAATTTTAATTTTCATATTTTAAATATGTAACATTTCAACTCTTGTTACAGTTGTAATTTATAAAACGGCATTTTATTAGTAATTCACAGTACAATTGCAAAGTCACTCTTTTATATTTCGAGACATTACCTTACTTCAAATCACTGAGTGCTTGTTTAAATTATACATGTTCATCCAACATACCCCCTATAGTTCTCTAAATGAATGGATAAATGAATGAGAGTAAGAAACACCATTTTCCATCAACGTAACCTTCATTAATAAACGAGTTTTTGATAGTTTGAAAACTGGTGAAAAATTTTTTCAGGAAAAATAGGTTTTTTTAAATGTTAATAAACGCACTAATAAACAAAGTAGGAGTATGTCACACCACGTGTCGTAAAAGACTTCGCTGAGGTTGTATTCAAAATTTCAAATCTATAGCTTATTTCATTCTGGACATAAAAATGGCACATTATTAGAACTCATTTTCGGAGACAAATTTAAAGTCAACATCCTTCTCGACATACCTCGCAACGTGATACATTTCCATTTTTGTTCTTTAAATACGTTTTCAAATAAGTGTTTAGATTTTAAAATTTGACTCACCAAGTCATTATAAAATTATGCTGCAAGTGTTGGGATATTTAGGCTACATGTTTTAAAATATCACAACTTTGAATGTCAAGGGTCTATTTGGTTTGTTTACAAATTTATTTATCTGCCATATTCTAGTTGCCGTCATTTCATACCCATAAGACCAATTTAACAATTTTCGCTAACGCTCAGCAAAATCCCATGGAGTGACATGCACCATCATCGAACTCAATGTGCCTCATGCACAATTTTAAATCTCTAGGTCAGTTCGTTTTTGAGAACGGAAGACAGAGAGAGCCTTATACAGGCAGGTAACACACATGTCAAAAGTAAAACATGTTAGATATATAATAAAATAACAGAATATGTAAAGTTTGAAAAACGGAAAAAAGAAAAGTGAAGATGAAGAAGACCTATTTTACGCACCACTATTGTTGTTAAGGCTTGATGAAATACAACTACTTGTAATAGAAGTAAAATTCAGTAAATATTTGTTTTATTCTATTTTTCATAATTTTTAGCACTAAACTACTAATTATCTGAGAAAATATTAGAACTTTAAATATGTTTTGTTTGAACCTATTAAATTTAAATGTATTTATATTTGGAACCTACAAAATCATTCAAAAAAAGTTTCTTAATGTTACAAAAAAATTTTAAATTGGAAATATAAAAACTTCATCCGTAGTTTTTTTACAACATTCTGAAAAAGAAACATTTGTTTTTGAAGATTCCACTCTTAAAAGATTGTTCTTATAATAAAAATATTTTAAGGTAATATCTCTTATAGGATCTGAGTAAACCAGGGGCATTAGTTTATTAAGGGTAGGAAGAAGTAGCCTACATTCATTGTTTCTTTATGCCGAAATTCTTCCGTGGTTTTAGTAAAGTCGTCTTTTAACTTACAAAAACCGCCAGTGTGGTGGCGGGTGAGTGGTTACGTCACTAATGCCTAAATGTAATTCGCCCTTCCCACGCTTCACTCCGCTACAACGTTTCCGGCCACGTGACATAGCATTCAGCATGTCTGGGTAAACCGCGATTCGCCGATTGATCGTCGAACCGAAATATCGTCAAATAATTCTTGGGTGTTTTTCTGGATGTCTCGAGAGAGAAGTGGAAAGTAACGCAGTAGCAGAGGGGTCCCAACTTTTATCTCCAACATTATATTCCTTACACTGTACCTTCTTTATTGTACCTAAAAGTGATCTTTAACCTAACGTGAATTTTGGTCAAGTTGGATATTTGTCGAAATTAAATATTTACTTTTGAAAACAGCTTTTACTGATCCTAAATACCCTACTCACAGAATATATTTCTTAATTTTGATTTTTTTTCTCTACCATAACTGGTGAGAGTAGACGTAATATTTCAATGCAGTATTGTTGTTAAAGCTCATCACGTCACAGATTTGTTAAATTATTCTTTCCATTCAACTGTCTAGTACGGTAATAGACCCTAACACCAGTTTTAGTTACAGTGGCCACGTTTACTACTAGAAATTCCATTTTCTTTAATGTTACGTATACAATTACGTATAATGTTACAATTATGCAGTTCATTTGTTTGCATCTTTTTATTTACTGTGAAATAAACAGAATGACAGTTTTCTCCACCGGTGATTTAAATGTCCTGGCTCACTCTCATCCTCTGAACAAGCTCAACTTGGTTATAGAGATTCAAGAAATTCTAAAACTTAGCTAGATGTAGGTGAGGTTACATACTTATTTTAATGACTTTTTCATAGGAAAACTCCAGAACTATAAGAAATTAAAGGTATACAGTATACCATCATTCTAGTTGTAACATTGGATTATCTCAGTAATTTTTCTTTATACTAAGATTCAGTACAAAAAAGATCCAATGTTTGTCAGTTCTATAACCAAGTACAATATTAAGTGGAGATAAATCATTAAGAATCATTAAGTGAGAACAGCGCGGCGTGTTAGCTGTTGAACGCGAAGCGTTGGATAAATTGGCCTGGCCGGATTTCATGGAATCTCGATCTAGCAAATCTCCCCACCCCAACCCTACCAAACTCCACCCACATCAGTATCACATTCCGGATACAATGAAAATTGGCCCTGACATAAAGTTATACTGGGATCATCTAGATGACCTTGAATTCCATTCCATAATAATGGATACCATCTACTATAATTTTTCTCAATTTTCGTCACATTTCGCTCTTAGTTTTGCAAAATATTTCTTTTCAAAAGTATGTTCATGCATCCAACTGTTGTAAAACGTTCGTAGAATGTGAGTAATTTTTCACGAAACAGTGTTGTGATTAGTAAATCTTTGAAATTTTGGTTTTGATATTTAAATAACCGGAGGACATTGATATGCGTCCAAACTAAGCATTTTCTGGGAGTGCCTATGCCCGGACGGTCTAACGTCGGACTTTGGATCCGAGTTAGAAATGGCTCATATTCAAAACCTGCCTATGGGCGATCCCACTACTTATCAGTACCTTGAACCTTGTACTGTACCGACTCTCCCCCTTATTCAGCTAAGATCCTCGCACAGGTGGGAACCCAGGAGAACGAGCAGAATAAGGTTTGAAAGGGGATCTGGCTATTATAAAAAAAAACTGCAAATTCTGTGACCGAAATAAGATAGCAAAATTCTTTTACTTTAGCATTGTTCTTATAGGATACAAATCTAAAGGGTCGCCAGTCCAGTTGGCTCTTAACCAAAAGCTTTCGTTATAGGTGTGAAAACAAGCATTGTAATATAATTTCCTAATTCTAATGCCGATGCAATCATAATTCTAGGGGCGTTGGGAATTACTGCCAGCAACACTTTATTTATCCCTCTGTTTTTCGGACCTTCTGGGAGCCATAATACGCCGTTAGTTGTTACATATTAACTAAGTTGAATACTTAGAAATATAATTTCCCAATTCTAATGCCGATGCAATCGCAATTCTAGGGGCGTTGGGAATTACTGCCAGCAACTCTTTATTTATCCCTCTGTTTTTCGGACCTTCTGGGAGCCATAATACGCCGTTAGTTGTTACATATTAACTAAGTTGAATACTTAGAAATATAATTTCCCAATTCTAATGCCGATGCAATCACAATTCTAGGGGCGTTGGGAATTACTGCCAGCAACTATTTATTTATCCCTCTGTTTTTCGGACCTTCTGGGAGCCATAATACCCCGTTAGTTGTTACATATTTACTAAGTTGAGTACTTAGATAAATAACCTGACTACTTTATTTCAACAAGATACTCGTGCATTATTATTTTGTGATATTTATTATAAGAATTTAAACTATATATAGCATTCTGAAAACACTAAGAAATTGTGAATTGCCCATGTTATAAAATGTTCTATATATAGGAGCGTAATATGTTTACAATTATTAGAATATGTGAATCAATGTTTATTCTCACAAAGTCTTCTTAGTTTTTTTAAATATATTTGACCAATTTTTTCAAAATGTGTGATATCTAGAAGTGGACGAGGTAATTCTTTATGACCTAAACTCAAAAATTATCTAAAAATCGTATAGATTAATTAAAATAGTGACAGAACATTATTTCTGCCCTTCTTTATATGGGATCACAAGATTTTATTAGATTACATTAAATTAAATATCCAATAATATGTCTCAGAAATAAAATGAATTATTCAAAAGAATAGTACACAAGGTACTTTGAGGGCATGGGGTAAGACGTGTTGACATAAATCGAATTGTGGTTTGACTGCGCATACAAATGTGTGACAGACAAATAATAAGGACCCAGCGAGCATGAATATAACAGCAAAATCTGAAAATATATGGATATAACTCTAGTGAGGCTGCGTGTGTATGTATAAGTAATAGAAGTTTAAACTCAGGTTCAAATACGTAAGCAACTCGGCCTGTTCATTGCCTAAATACGCAATTTATAACAATGGGGTATTTACGGAGATTCTTTTTTAATACGATTTGAAATTAAAAAATATAAAACATTCCTGTATATTTACGGTTAACGATTGGTGCAACACCAAAACTACTGCTTTGTAACTCACGCAGTGTTTAACAATTAATGTAGTTTGTTCTCATGTCATCGAATGTGTGCAATTTCCGTAAAAACAATAAAGATTATTATTTATTTTAGATACAAAAAATTATGCTCTTTACGAAATAACCAAGGCGTACTCATTAGAACAATACATTTTTTGCAAACTTCCACTTTTTACATTTCGCTGATTTAAAGACTTCCAATTTATATTAAAAGACATTAGTGAATAAATTACGAGTTTTGGTTGTATTCCAAATGAAGTTGGAATGCAGAATAACAATTCTGAAGGATTCACTTTGGCATTGTAATGTTAACAGTTGATGCATTTATCAATATTTATATTGATTGATAACATCTCTTGAACATACTAAATCACCTGAAATATTTCCAGATTTAAATGATTACCTGAATGTACGAGTAAATTGTGAGTGAAAGTAAAAATATCTTTATTGACACTTTGAATGCCTAGTCTGATAATTATACAAAATTTTGTAATGGGTAACAGGACGGAGGAAGGTAGAAGGGCTATAAAAATATGTAAATCTCCATCTTACCGACCGAGTAAATACATCATAAAGAATATCCATAAAATTTAACTCGAAATAAAACGTAGAACAAACCTTGACAGTTAGGAATATATTACTAACAAATAAATCATTTCATCCTTAAGTGGTTCGAAATCCTACTAATGTGTTCAAACAGAGACGTATATGCAATGAATATTACCTATAAGGTTTAGAGTGTGCTGTATCTGCGGTCAGTTCAACATAAGTAATCATATAAGATTAAATTGTACTATCACTTTCAGCGATGAAACATTACAATTTAAAGGTATAGACAATTCCAATTGGTCCAGGGCCATTGAATTGTATTGGGAATTTGGTATTTGATTGAGGGGGAAAGGGAGATGAAATTTGCAAGCGCACGAAACAGCTTTCATGAATTCAGAACAGGTTAATTATTAACCGGCGCTCGTCACTTTGGTTGCGTTGTCCAAAATCGCGTTCACATTCAAACACATCCCTTCACACAAGCCCTTATCATTAACACGCATACTATACACTACTTACTGTAATATAACATAAAAAGTAGAATATACTTTTTATTTGTTTTGAAAACCAATGTTGAATACAAATGATCACAGATAAACCTTGATTCACTTGCCACATTCACTCACTTTCATATAAAGACGAATTTAGAATTCGACTTGAAATGTCCATTAGAGAGTTTCACCACTTAGTGAAACGTTAGATCCCAGAGTCATGCTGAAGGATAAGGGTTTTGACACAAACGAACATTAAAACTCGTCTATGATCGCTTGAACATTTTTTGTCTTCTAAAGAATCCAGAGATAACATTAAAACTATCTGAGAAGTAAGACATCCAGAAGTAACATTTCGTTGCTTTCCGTCCTATTGTTACTTATACTTATACTTCGTGTAAGTGAGCATCACGTCTTGGAAATAAGTTGCCTTTTGCCAAATTAATAATAATAATAATGATTTATTTTCTCAAAATACATTACAGAATTGTACAGAAACCATGTTTACATCCAATATTACCATAATATCTACTAATGTACAATAGAAATACAAATATAAAATATACGTTCTAATAGAGAAAATAACTAACCTCCAAGGCAAGGCCTATGTGGAGGAAATTACACACAATTTTTCCTTAGAGTGATGGCTAAATCTTCTATTTAACATAAAAATGTATAGATCCAAACTTAAACTACTATATGTACAATACATTAACTAATATATAAATTTCACAAAGTTGTTACTAGTGGAAAATTAGGAGCCTATAAGTTTCATATAATACTCGTACAACACGTAATGTTTCCAAAAAGCCTCAAACGTATGTCCGATTCTTTGGTTTATGGTCGAAGGCAGAAAGTCTTATGTCTGGTTATTTGTTATATGATCGATGGCAGGAAGTGTTATGTTTTGTTCTTTGTTATGGTTTTTGATCGCTGCACGTATTGTGATTGGTTCTTTGTTATGTGATCGATGGCAGGAAGTCTCATCTTGTTATGTTTTGTTCTTTGTTATGGTTTTTGATCGCTGTACTATTGTGTTTGGTTCTTTGTTATGTGATCGATGGCAGGAAGTCTTATCTATCTATAGTTCTTTGTTATAGGTTTGATCGCTGTAAGTGTTGTCTGGTTCTTTGTTATGTGGTCGATGGCAGGAAGTCTTATGTCTAGTTCTTTGTTATGTGTTTGATCGCTGCAAGTGTTTTGTCTGGTTCTTTGTTATGTGATCGATGGCAGGAAGGCTTGTCCGGTTTTTTTGTTATGTGTTTGATGACTGTGTGTTTTGTGTCTGGTTCTGTGGTATGTGATCGATGGCAGGAAGTCTTTTATCTCGTTCTTTGTTATTCGTTTTATAGCTGTAAATGTGTGCCTGGTTCTTTATCATGTGGCAGATGGCAATAAGTCTTACGGTTGGTCCTTTGTTATGTTGTCTATGGAAGGATGTCTTCAAGTATTTCTCAGAAATACATACCACCCATCTTACCAAAAGTAGGAGAATTTAACAGTGCTGCAAATCGGCTTCCTAACGTGGGCAAATCATTAGAAGCCCCGTTATTTGTAGGATGCCATCTTGAACACCAGAGGCATATGCACGTACGGACAAGTATTCACAAGCACAAACAGAAAAATCTTTTCTTTAGCAGTTTGGGTATTGACTAAAGTGCTCATCTCAGTGATACACCCCACATCGCTGCCCCAGGCATGAGAAACCTGTGGATTATAACAGGGGAGTCATAAGGAACTCTAATTCAGATGTCATGTCCTTCTGCATGCCTGAGGCAAACAATCAAATCCCAATCTTCTCGCCCTATCGCTAGGTTCGGAGGGTCGGGTATCACCGGGAAGGGAGGTTACCCGGCCTTCTGGTAATAAGGATTAGTCTAACAAGGTGAAAATAATAGGACTTGTTCCTTGAGGCGATCAGAATAGAATAAGTTCATATAATATAAAACTCCTGATCACGTGAACTCCTAAGTTATTTTGAATAATATGCATTTGCATTTACAATAGTTCTAATATAAATAAGCTTTCCGGCTTAATCGGAAAAAGGTGGATTTAACATAAAGCTGTCATCTCCGAATATAAAACTGAAGATTATTAGTTTAGACATTTAATTCTCACAACACTGATGGGCAACGAATCTCAATGTTAGCATGTTAGCATAATCGTAACGCTTTCAAACGTTTTTTGGAACTCCACAATCTTAAAACCTGAAAGAATTAAAAAGCAAAATAATAAGCATATAGATTTCTTTGTAACAACGTGGACTTGATTCTTAACAATTAATAAGAAATTATGTTTTAAACATATCCACTTATGAGGGTTCAATCATATTCTTCCTTTAACTAAGTATAAATCTAAAGAATTAATGTTGCAAGAAAAGTGTAATTTTGAACTATGTAAAATTACCAGTGTTATCTGTCAGTTTTAACTGGCTAACGAAGTCAATCAAGCTATGTGTAAATAATGTCTTTGCACTACGAGAACGCCCACCACCTTGAAACTTTAAGAGATATCGAATAAAGAAATAACCAAAATTGTTTATAATTACCTAATAATATATGTTAAAACGTATCACTTAGGTGTATGTTGGGAATTATTATAACTAAAATGTTTGCTTAAATTAAAAACGTCTTTTAAAAAATATTTTATTTGTTAAAGCTGGATAACGAACTTATACAAGCTATGTGTAAGTACTATTTCCGTACTTAATTGAATCACGCGCGCGCGCGACTATCATAGTTATGGATTCTAAGGGTCAACAATAGATCGGAGAAAATGCAAAACATCTTTTGGAATTTCCATCATGAGGGCAATTGCAATAAAAATATTTCTACGAGATCCACCTTTAAGTGGATTTCGAAGAATGTGAGATCCACATATAAATCCAATATAAATACTACATTATGTAGTATTTATACTACATAATGTAATTGTAAATATGGTAAGATATGCGTTTTTATGATTTGCTATTAGTCAATATGTAAAGCCAATAAATCAACCAATAGTTTTTCCTCAACAATAGTCCTCGGACGTTACAGAATTACAATGGACCAGGACGAGGCGCAGTGACCCCGGTAACGCGTTTACCTGCCCTCAATTGGCGATCCGATTGTGACCTGATCCCGACATTCGACCTGGCCCCGAAGCTTCAATCACCGCTTACTGAATTTGGACAACCGGACAATCGTTGATTGGAATTTCTCGGAACAGTTGCTATTGACATTCAAATAATATATTTACAGGCATAATGAACATATCGACTGTTTAAGAAATTCCTGGAAAATATCTAAATAAATTACAGTTAATAACGTATTATATATTTGAAAACTATTTTTTACTATATACTCCTTTTGAATTTATTTTCAAAAGTGCAAGGGATGGCAAACCGATTTACTGCAGTTGTATCTCGAAAGCATATATTATGTATTATTTTCATTTGAAAACCAAATCCGTTTGAATGTGTACTAGTTAAAGAATCATATTAAGAATATCAGATGCACATTAAACGTGGTATTAAGAAGTTTGCTTTCTTTCTTCTCGTATAAACTCCTACACAACATTATCTGAAATTGTTAATACTTTTGATAGTAAATCAATGTTACTTCGAAGCTTACTTCAATATTTGAGTTAAATATGATTCAGAGTGTTTATAAATACAGGGTGCAGGAAAGAATTTCCACAATCGAGTAAATAAAGATTAGAAATCAAAATGAAGTACCAATCCAAGAAATGACAGAATTCGTCACTTATAATGCTGAAAGATTAGATACTGATTATGGAGTGATATGAAGATTATATAAGTTGGTCAAAGATCTGATAAGGGTAACATTTCCCTATGACAATTTTTGGTTTTATACATTTCTTTGTCTCTATGTTGTTCTATGTAGCCTTCAATACAATAAAAACTGAAAGCAATTTACAATTAAGTAAATCGCTGATCACAAATCTCTCGCATTCTAAGAAAATTAATTATTGGTGTCATTAAAAATGTAAATAAGTATTATTTGTAATGTGCTAATCCATAATTGGTATTCGTATTTTCTTACCACATTAAAAACCCCTCTCTGGTACAGTGAAAAAGTATTGCGACTGGTAAATACATCAACTTATAAAATACGCTTTATTTTTATGTAAAAAAGTTTGAAATTATCTGCGATACATTATAAATTTATTTACTCATGCTATCTTTCAGAATTACTAGATTTCTCTGAAGTGCTGAAGTGTAAGAAAAGTCTCCCTACGTAATGAAAGAAAACACTGTAAAACTGCAGTAAACTTTGAAAAGCCTTAGTTATACTTTGAGGGAACTAAAACTAAATGCACGTTGGCTTTCAGGGGATGTGCGTGTGGCTTTTGTTTTCGCGTCAAATAACTCCCATTCCAGCTGAACACTTTGTCGTGATTGTGGCAAACAACACTTAAGTGTTCTTAAGCACGAGAGGAATGACAGTAGTCACACCTTTCATCCTCGCTCTGGAATATCCTTGAGGGAATATCCTTCTTAAAAACTATTTTTATTCCTGACTGTTGTAGCTTCCAATTATTTTAAACATTGGTCTTTTTAACAATCGTTTCTAAGAAACATTCTAATATGTATAATACACGACGTGCTATTCAGTTTTTAAAGTTTATATTTAGTTGTTCATATTATTTTATTTTTATTGTAATATATATTACAATTGTATACACTTTGTTGGCTGAGCGTTAGTGAAGCGTATTACTTGAGAGCTTGAATGTCTAATTTCTGTATGTCAGTTGTCTCCTTGTCCTCACAATATATCAAAATATGTTATAGAGATGAAATTTTGCATTAAGTTTCATTAATATTTAGATAAAATTGAGTTTTTTGGTAGTGCATGTCACTCCATGGGATTTGGGTAAATGTTAGCGCCAATTTTACATTGATTTTATAGGTACCCAAGAACGAGAAATCGCAGTATAAATAAATGTGTAAATAACCGGCGTAAAGTTTTATGATATAGTAACAAATGTAGATGTAGACTTCAACTATACGATGGATACAAGCGAAGCCTGATCGCGACACGTGGTGTATTGTTTTCCTATCTTGTGTTATAAAAAAATTTAATATGTCACATTCTTTAAGGGACTTACGGTACCTGTGTTTTGTTGGGTTGTGTGATATGGGTTTCTAAGAAGTGCAGTAATTTGTACGCAAGGAATTTCTTTATCGATATGTTCTCGTTTGGTTCTTGGAAAAACATTGCTTTATAAACAAAAAATATAACCCAACTTGAGAAAACCGCTTTCCAGTCACGTCGGAGTGAATACCTTTGTCTTCTTCGTTGAACTTTACATTCGTTTACTGGCAACCTCTTTGTAGTTCATGCTCGGCTTCCTGGAAAAAGTTCAGAATTGCAGAAACTGGAATCCGGACGGTTACATAACATCTGCTCTCACTAACCAACCACTGGCAACTGACCAGTGGCCGATAGTAGAAACAAGTTGCGGCAAATTAGAAAACGGGGTCAATCTAGATGAACTTCTTAAAACTATCCTGTGACACCTATGATTCAGAAATATTCAATACATTTTCGTAAAATTTAAATTCTAACTGTTCTTTAATAATTCATACACTCGTAAAAAATTGTTTAATTTTAACTATACACATAAATTGATGTTTTGTCTAGTTTTCGTAGCCAATATTTATCCTTGCCAACTGGTCACCCATAAGCCCCAATATTAACATTTTCCAATTTACATTTTTACTGAAAAGTATTTTTCCTGGGCTAAAATTCCTTATTCTAAACGTTTATTCAAAGAATTTTTGCTGAATATTTAGATAAATTTAGAATAATTATAACTACTAATCCAAATGACACGTCTCCGTTTGACTGTATCAATTTTAGCGATATTTTAATTAAAATGGAGTAATAATTTCCGAGAAAGTTGAAACAATAAACCACCCAGGTACTCTCTGGACTGTCAAAGGATACATAAAAGCGCCAGAAGATTACAAAATGTACAAGCGTTTCGTTTGTTATTAAAAATCTGCGAGTTTGAATTGTTTGATATCCAATTCTATGAAATACCCTGTTTCATCTTCATTAAGTGATATTGTATTTCTAATAACGTACAATGTAAAATAACTTTTCAGTGGATTAAAATGAGATATTCATTACTTTGACAATATTGCGTCAAAGAATTATAATAACGTATAGATTATATTTTATAAAACTCAGGAGAGGAATTGATTAAAATATTTAATGAAATAAAAACAATTTCAAGATATTTGAATTACAGTGAATACACGTTTTATTCGTATAACATCTACACGAATTCATAAAATATACTGCTTCAGTCAATAACAAAATTCCGAGATTAAAATGGAAACCTTCAATGAGTTTCATGATGCACCTTAACTTAGATAATTTTAGTTCTTGGTAATAGGTAACTGGTGTTATAGGTACTAAATAACTTTCTCGGTGTACACCGCGTCTATTAAATAACACAAAAAAATTAAAATAAATCTGTCAGTTTTCGTCTAGCTTGAATGCAATTGATTTTTGGGTTCAAAAATGTGTTATGAGTTAAATAAATAGCCCTTTAAGACAGAATAGAAATGGAATATAAAACTTGGTTACTGCATGTGAAATTACAGTCATTTAAAGTAGATGATTTAGGCGATTTTTTTAATTAGGCCTGAGTAAAACAGACTGAAAATAAAAAAGTGAAATTTGTACAGTATGCATGTGAGTTTATAGCTTCAGAGAGTGATATTTTAATAAAATAAACAAAATTATTCCTTAAAAATAGTTAAAAAAAATGTAATTTGCTTTCATTATTTTCAGTTGAAAAAGATTTCCTTATGATATAAATGAGTAAAACACATTCTGTGAACAATTTCACTTTTTTATTAGCAGTTATTATTTGGGCCTGATACAATGAAGTCTGAATTCCCTGAGTTTTCTCTAATTGCACATAGAGCGATAAAAACACGTTTTCTACTTTCTTTATTCAGGGAAGTTATACAAAGGACAACTCATATAGGAATAGTAATATAATAATGTAAGTGAGACCCCTATGACAGGTGATCACTATATGATGCTACTACATCAAAGTTAAACAGTAGCACAATTAAAAGTGATACTCTCTTGCAATGTGTGTTTATATTTCTTTGTACTGGCAATTGAAAATCCGTTTGTGACATATCATTTTGGTAACCACTCGTAAATAAATCACCTTTACAGATTTTGTAACTAATAATGGACGTGAATCTCGTTTACTGTTATAATACATCTAACTACAATTTTGCGAGCTACAATCTTACGTACAATTGCGTAACTCCTGTAATAGTCTTCTTTTCTGAGATTACATGACTGAGAAATAACCAATCTGAGATGTGATAGCAAAATTTGTTGAGACTAAAACTCCTATATCAGGTCGATGGATTTCAAAGCATTTTATGTTATTGGTCTCTATTAACATATAACTGTTTAAATAACCAATCTGAGATGTGATAGCAAAATTTGTTGAGACTAAAACTCCTATATCCTATATTAACATATATAACTGTTTAAATAACCAATCTGAGATGTGATAGAAAAAATTGTTGAGACTAAAACTCCTATATTAGGTCGATGGATTTCAAAGCATATAAAATGCAAACATAAAGTTATTGGTCTCTATTAACATATAACTGTTTTATATGGCTATTTTATAAAAAACATAGATTTTAGACACGATGAGTGTTAACGTTCTTGCAGGCACCGTTTTTATCCTGATAATGTTGGCCAAAAATAGTATAGTTTCAAAATTTGTGATTTTATGATAACAGTGTACAAAAACATACATAAGTCCAAAACGTAAACTGCTTCTACAAATATATATCGTAGGGGACTACCACAAATAATTACGTTGAAATGTATGAAAAATTTCGGAGATGGGAAAAAAATTATAACAAGAAATACTTCTCCATATATTCAACAAAATCAAAATATTCAACTTCGCCTAAATAAAATCAAAAAGTAGCCTTTTAACATGTACTAAAAAGGTAATGTGCAAAGATCAATTTTTTAAATTGTATGTATATAACAAGCATATGTAACTTTAAATGTGATTTTAAACAGTCAGGTCATTTTAATCGACCAGTTTTATGAAGGTTGGGATTGTAGTACTACACGAATGGCTTTAATGAGATTAAAATATAATTACGAGGGATCAAGCAAACACTTTGCTCACTCCACTAGCCACCATCTCCATATTTATACGTCCCTTTATTAAATAAATATTATTATCATAACTTATATATTTATAAATAAATAAACGAAAAATTCTTAATGTTTCGATATTTAGCGTCATAAACCTGATCCGATATATCAAAAGTAAGGGGATATATTAAATTTAATAATTAGCATTAATAAGTAAATCCTTTTTTTGCAATGAAGTTTCATAAAAGGTTTATGTAAAAGTGAGTTATAATAATCTTTGAATTCTTTGAATCCTGCAAGACTTCTAATGTCAAAAATTAAATCTCACAGGTTTAGGTTGCACTATACTGGTGTCTAATAAAAATTTATAAATAGTACGGACTGTTCAAGTTCTTCCAGAATGATGGAAAAGGATCATGTTTTTGATTGAGTTGATTAGTGTACCAGCAAACACCCAAGATTCGTTTCCAAAGCAATAATAAAACTCTTACAATGAGTCAAATATCTCTTTTCCTCGTTTGGATGTACCATATTCCTTTGAAAAACCGATGATAGTTAAACAACAAAATGAAAACAACGTAGCCAAATAGTCGCAGAATACGTAATGTCAATGTTATATAAATCTCGTTCATCGAACGCATACTTGTATTCAGTAAAAGCGACGCAGGCAATGATCACAAGCCTCTATAGGGTGTCTTGGAATACTCATGGTGATGAAGATTACATACGTCACCAGTGGCGTCACTCTCAGCGTGAGTCCCTAGGGTCGATCCCTTGTATGTTCCATGTTCATCCATCATTGGTCATCTCAGCCACACATGTTCATCTGCAGGAACATGCAATCCATTTGCTTCCATTATGTTGGGGATATTACAGAGCTCCTTACTTACAGGATGTCAATATCTTTTGTTCATCCGCCTTAGTAGCTTGGCTTGGATATTATAGACTACACAGTATATCGAGCGTTAGGTTCACAGCTTTAGACAACACGTCTACAATTTTTATTATTACTATATATTTTGGATGGAAATTGTTTACTTATGTTCGAAGGTAGAAACCTAATGTTCCTTCTCATCTAACCGGGCAAAGCCTTAGGGAAGACAGCATGTGAAATTGAGCTCATCGTGAAAAGGAAATACGCAGTGGGTTGTTTAAACTGTTTGTTGCCTGGATCACTCGAGGGGCTGGAAAATTGACTTTTAACTGTCCAAATGATACCGCAAGAATTGACTGCCATATTGACTTACATCTTGCATCAAGCCTCATTTATTTAAAGGCAACTTGGAGTTGATGGTGTTGCATGTCACTCTTGGGATTTGGTTGATCATATTTAGGGACATATTTACGTTGATTTTATAGTTAACCATGACGCGGTTAGAAAATTGCAGGGTTAACAAATTTGTTATTAAACAATTATATATAATTATAATATGTGACATAGTAACACTTGCTGTCCAAATATTCGCAAGTTTACTTCAGAAAAATATCATCTAAGGAATTTTGCATGGAACTTATTTTCTACCTACATGGACATAAATGCGTTGTATGTTTACCCACGAGATTTAGCTGAGCATAATTGAAACCTATAACTTAGCATCCTGGCACAATTTTCCCATGGGGAGACGTAATATTTTTACATCATTGCTACCTGTATAATATCTCAAGAAAGAAACGAACTAATGACTAGAAATTTTGCATTCAATCTTCGCGAAGCCTTTCACAAAATACGTGTTGAGGCGTATTTCTACCTTTTACCTGCATAACTTTATCAGATTGGCATTCAATGTAACGCTTTTAAACGCAAACATAATTAATATTTAGTGACAACAGAAGTTCAATAGAATGCGACGCCATTTTCCTGGGTTATATAGAAAACAATCAAGCGTAAACAAACACAGTGATTTGGTTGAATGGGCGGTCATTTGGGATGTAACGAAATACACCGTTTATAAAACGTTATTGGCGCACAACATTAGCGTAGTGTTGTTTAATCTATTCCTCTTTGTGTCAAAACGCATTTAAAGATTATTCTGAATTAAATGAGATGAACAAAACGAGATTTAAATAACGTTAAATTAATTACCTACATGCTGTGTACGTTAATGATATTCTGCAAGAGGATTAAGTCCCGATCCCCATCATTGCGTTGCCCTTACTCACTGGTGGAATTATTCTTGACGTTTTGTTTTAAACACGCCAGACATTTTTTCCCTGTTTCTATATAATTTATAACAGGAACGTGGTGTAGGCAAGATTCTTTTATATTCTTTCCCAGTTTTCTTCAGAGTGCACAGAGAGAGCCGTATAAACGATATTTCGGACAGTTTGTATTGTTGATAAACGCCATTTCTGACAAACAATATAAAAAGTGCTATTTCAGACAAATGATACTTCAAACTAACAATAATTGTACGAGCATACAGCATTTCTGATAAACGATATTTCTGACACGCAACATAAAATAATTTGAACAGCTGATTTTTTGAGAAGCACTATTTTGAGTAAACCGTATTTAGGACAAAATATATCTGACTGACAATACTAAAAAACATTTTTGAATAAAAAACGATATTTCGAATAAACAATATTTCAAATTTAAAAGTCCAACAAAAATGTGCAAAATAACATTTCTCACAAACAATATTTAATACAAACAACATTTCTGACAAAATATAAGTCTGAATTAGACCAATACTATATTTATGAAACACTCTTCGAGTAATAATCAGGCAGTGATAAAGGAAAACCTCGTAGTATTTTTACTACACGTTACCTAATATGTGGTTTGCATCGTAAATATTTATCTAATTTTTCTTATCTAACTCTTCATAGCTTTTAAAATAATAACCACTACGATAAATTGCTACTTGCCGTAGAAAATAGGTTAATATATATTTTTACTCGTCCTCCTCAACCTTAACAATGTTAATTTATAAAATATTGTAATTAATATAAAAATTGTATTTTTTACAGCTTCCAAACTCATAATGAAAACAGAATAATAATGTCTAAAACAATATAGTACAATCTTTTCACATTGCAGCATTAAACGTCAGCGTTTAAGGTGGTCATTGCATCAGTAAAGACTAAAACTAGTGGTATTAGGAAAATAAAACTTTTATTCGGATCAGAAAAGCAGAATTTCATTACGGGTTAAATCAAATCCAGCCCGACTGAGTGCGGTTGAAATGCGTTTAGCACCCTGATACATTTAGCACTGCTGACACCCTGATACATTTAGCGCTGCTGATAAATGCACCCGTATATCACGGACATTGCTTTTCACGCCGTATTGCCGTCCCGCGTCACATATACAGAGCCATTCAGAGGCATCATGAGGGCTTCATAATTATTGAATAGTTTAGCTACTATTCACTGTGAATACGCAAGGCATAAAACTAGCTTGCCATCGATGATTATGGACAAAAAAAAGAAAGGGTAACAGGATTTCAGAGATTTATCATCGTTATATACAAGAATAGAATATCATTTCCGCACACTACGTTTCCAGGATTGTAATCTGTCCTCTTCTTCAAGTGTAAAAATGTTAATACTTAAGGAAGCAAACACAATTCAATATACGGAAATGGACTGTCAAAAGTTAATTTCATAGACTATCCCATGTGTTACGTTTTTTGATACCGTAGAAGAGAAAAGATTCCATTCCTAGAAAGGTGGTGGTCTATAACACATAACGATAAAAAGTGCCCTAATTCAGGGGCTCATAACCAAGACTTGTGACAATTTAATAAACATACATTTCTGTAGCGAAGTTATGGTGGATTTTAATAATGTAAGTTTAGTGGCGATTTTCCTCTGCTAGGTTGTTGACCTTACTATTGCTTACAGGTTCTCTTTTATATATACCATTTCTCATATACGTTAATAAAATATGAACGTAAATCTAAATATATATTGGACACAATATATATCGGTCTCATTAAGGTCTTTTAAAACGCACATAATCTAACCTACCAATTAATATTGTGGTTTTATGGATTTTATAAATGTTAAGCTTTATGTGTATATGTACAGTTATGATGTTGGCATGGTAATAATAAAAAACTGACTGATACTTGTGAAAATAGTGACGTATTTTGGAACTTCTGATAAACATCCAGCAAAAGCTATTCTTTCTCAATTATCCAGGTTACCTATAAGGTGCAGGTGGAATGATTAATATTTTCAAATCAAAACTGTTTCAATCTTATTTTATGCGGATAGTTTTATTACTGGTACATTCATATTAAGTTTGCGATAACACAGCTATGGTGGAAAGGATTGATTCAATGTGATGATGTGTTTAGCTCCAAGTCCGTGAAAGTGTCAGATTTCAGGCGCTGCACTAAGCAGAATGTGAAATTAAGCTATAATCAAAACAAGGTTGAGATGTTTAAGTAACTCTCTATCCACGAGGGATTAAAATACGACCTTTACCCTTAGACCGTGGCTGTGACTCTCTCACCAAGATGTCACGACTTCCAGTTCCTTGGGAGTTCCAAATTTGCAAATAGGTCTGGACCATTTTCCGTCAAACACGTTCAGTTGAAGTAAAAATGCCGTTGACTGGAAGGAAATCCATAACAAAATGTAAAATAAGTAAAGAATTGAATTGTAATATATTCCAGCTACAGTATAAAACTGTACATCGAGTAAACATTATCCTACCAAGAGTGATTTTTGCAAAAACCTGGCATCTCGCTGATGGCTTTCCGATATTTCCGTCGCTAGCAGAAAATTGCTGCGGTTTGTTCAGTCATGGTGCTCGTGACTGCCATATATTCTTGGAAGACAGCCGGAATTACACGGGTTTTGCTGTTTTATAGCGAAGCGACATTAAGAACCGGTAGGTTCTGCATTATAGTAATTAACCAGCCCCCCTTCCCCCCCACGGTACTGCTGCACTGTCGGGCTGTACTGCAATTGTTCTATTTATGTACTGGACGTAAATACACGACTTTCATGGGAAGGCTATAATCATACCTATTGCTAACATTACGTATGAAACATAAATAACGAACATTAATTAAACATTAATAATTTATTTATGGCAGACATTCCGGCCATATAACACGCACTCTAACGTTAAAAACATAATTAATATCTCGGTGTACATTCTGTTTTAGTGCAATATACAAGGGTTGTAAAACTGTTAAATGCATATATATATATATATATATATATATATATATATATATATAACAAAATGTATATACATATATGTATATATATATATGTATACAAGTATATATATATTCCCGTCATTCTCTGAATTATTAATTTACCTATAAAGTTTAAAAACAATTAGAATGTATCGTTAGTTTTAAACGTTATAATTGAAATCTAGCGTGTCTCAATTTAAAACAACGTAAATCTTGTATTATTACACGCTATAACTTTGTGCTTGATTAGCATTTCTAACTACATAATCTGAAGTACACAGGCTCATGAAACTTGTTTAAGTGAAAAATATAGACACATATTTGTTATCTACCTTAAACTCCTTTTCCTATACAGGATCATGTATAATAACTAATTTTCATCCAGAATAACTAAAAGAAAAAAACAGTGACGTTTATTACAACTTGAAATAAAATTTTAAGACGTATTTCATAAAAAGTGTGAGTGTCCTGACGAATCTTGAATTTAAAAACGATTGCGTAACCTTTTAAAAAATTTTATATTTAAGTTTTCCTGAAATTACGAGTACTTACACTACTAAAATGGCTTCAGTAATAGAACATTTCATATTTATAACAATTGGTTTCGTATATTATATCCGTTTATTTGTAAATAGTTTGACCGATTTTTATACTTACGTCAACCTACTTAACTTTCAATGTTTGCTATTTAATTTTTCGTCCAAATTTATTCTTTCTAGAATTTGTTTTTTGCAGACTATTTGTGATTTTAATTCTTAACAGGTGGATTAATATTTCCATCCTTCATAATGTACGTCATTAAGTGGTGTGCGAATACAAAATAAATTTCGACACACATACAACTAAACACGTTTAACTTTCATGTCGCAGATAGCCGCCAAACACAAAATTTAACATGATATCTTAGCTAGTGGTAAACTTAGTGAGTACAGTATGTCCTCAAACATGATTTTGTTATCACTAGAGATGCTGGACATCGTATACGTTGTGTGCGGAACGTATGTTTGTGCGTCCACCAGAGTCTGCAGCGTCAGTGTTAGCGTTGGCTATTGATAGCGGTCTTATCAGCACACACTGGTAAACTGACGATAACAGAACCACAACACGCCGGCCCAGCTGTTGCGACAAACAATAAATACTCTTCTCCTCGGTAAACAAATGTCTCCCCAGCGCCGCTTTATTTACAAGCGTACCACAACTACACGTCAGCCGCGGGTACTTCTTTGTTTGCGCCCTGTCCAGAACACAGCCTGATTTGTGCTTTACATTGTTTTACAGTCGTACTTCGGGTAATATTTTTATGTGGAGCTTTCCAGAAATCAGCTTTGTTTTAGTTACTTAAGCCCTTTAATATTGAATCAGATTTTAGGCACTGTGGTAAATTAGGTTCAGAGAATTGTTTTCAGATACTGTTGCAGAGAACGTCCAGTGTATAGCACATTCATTCACATAACGCAGCTATGCCGAAAATGGTTGATTCAACGCAAATTTTAAGTTTGACCCGCTGAGCAAAGCGTCTGAAATATGACATATTGGAATATGGAGTCCACGTCCGTCTGAATAGATCTAAAAGCAGTTAAAGATCACCTGATAAGACAGGGAGGACACCTCTTCATCTAGAATTCGCTGGATGCTGCATGGCTACTAAACCAAGTAAACCAGGCAATTTATTTTATAGTTGAGGTACCTCTGATGTCGAAACGATGCAAAGAGTTCGTTCTGAACTTCTTCTTCACCGACATGTTTTATCTCTACTGACAAAGATGGACTCCAGATTCTGTACTAGTGTCGTAGTTTACTCACACGCCTTCAGTCCACTAAAAACATAGGATGCATAACCTTTTATCGCGCAATGACATCCGAATCAAGAATACCGAATCAAGCAACGTCGAGCGTGGCTGCTGCTTGGATGGGTGACCGCTGAGCGATCCTGTCCTTGCAAGTACCTCGCATACCGGCTGTTGGTGGTGGTTCGTAAGTCACCTTCAAGTCGTTGGTTCCCAGGTAATGTGTTAGAGGGCTTCTTAGCCCTAACTTCGCCTGGTAAAACAAGACATCCTCTAAATTTTTTTAGAAAAGTGTAAATAACGCTCGGAAGCTTAACAAAACGGCCGTATTGTTTTATGAGCTTCATGGTGCAGCAAAGTTTAGTAAATGCTGGTTTTCTATCGTTCAATAATTTTATCTGTTTTAAACTCAGTAATTTTTTATACAAGGACGTATCTCATACCTGAATGAAACGTGCAAAAATGAGATATCAGACAGGATGTGTACACAACGGCACTCCCTTGATTGGACGGAAATCCGTGTTATCAGCTGGGTGGGTCAATATGGCCGCCTGTTATCATGTTGTTGTGCAGTCACCCGTTCACTGATAACAACAGCCTCCCTCTAGGACTGCCACTCCTCTATACAAGACCTGTCACTTAAAAATACTATTTGGTCAGTCCTGTAGGAGTATCTCATGGTCGCGTACTTGGTCCCTTTTTTGTTTTGAACTATGATGGAAAAAACTAAAATAGATTAGATAAAGCAGATATAGATTTGAAGGAAACTAGAAATCTGTTCTGCGAAATACTGAACAGTCACTGTACTGCACAGAACCTTTGTTCGAGTATTTTATAACAGGTACAACAAGTCACACAGTTCTACACTAGTAAAAGAACAGTTTGTTACTGTTACTGTACTGCACAATCGATGTGGAGGAGCACACTCAATAATTTAGTTTTTATACTGAGTGATCGGAACGGTTCAATACAGAATATTTATTACTAATAATTAAGGAACAGTTTAGTACAATACATAACTCTTTGTAAAAAGTTTATGAATAACGACGTTGTTATGTATGAATATAGGGTTTCGAACATTTCCTATAGATGTATTACGAAAAATAGAACAACAGTTTCGAGGATTGGAATCTATACTCTTCTTCAGGTGTCAAAAACTTAATGTATAAGATTAAGCAAGCTGTAAAATTTGTATGGAACAAGTTATAATTCCAAAAAATTCAATCTTATGTCTGTATATCTAGAAAATTCTGCATAAGTACAAACCATATCGCATTGAAAGAGACAATTTGCACACACTAGAGAAGGTGAGAGACTAGGGAAATGAATATCCGCGCTTTCTGTGGGACACATTATCTGAAATAAAAGAAAGTAATAGTTATATTTTGGAAATAGGGATGAAGGGGAGAGGCTTTTAACCTGACGTTTTTTCATGATCTGAAAGTCTTAACAACGTTAGAAAAATCTGATCCTTACAGTACAGAATTGATTATAGTACTGTATAGTATGTATCGTACAGTACAGAACATTACTTGTAGTACTATATAATCAGTATGGTATGTCAGTTAATGAAAAGTATCTACATTAGTAAACTATCAGTACAGTACAGTTTTTGAGGAGCTGTATATAAGGTATAATAAAAAGAGATGTTGCATTAATGTATACGCGAGATAGTAAGCATAACTTTAACAGTAGTGACTTATCAGTACAGTTTAGTACAATATAATTGCTATAGTATTTTATACATCATGCAAGTATAGTAAGTAACTGAAATTCCGTCACCTGTACTTTAGGCTAATCTCAGCCTATTCTAATAAATATCTATAACATTCTTGCTGAAAAAAATCAATTATAACTCGAAACTAATGACAACAATTCAATTAGTTTACACTTAAAATTAAAAAAGCACACAGATTACACAATCTGTAAAGTGTATTTACATATATATTAGTGTTTGCAGTAAGGGTGGTAAGAGCAGATAAATATTCATCTGGGACTGTTGTGCATTATTATGTGGCAGATGAAAATTCAAGCCTCTTGGGAACACAGATTTTTGCTCAATACACGGTGTACTGGGTTAATACAACGTCTTTGGTATCCGATAAAAATAAAATTATATTTACCTTGTCAAGGAATAATTCATCTAGTCCAAGGGGAATATTTGCCAAGAATAACTTACATTTAATTATCTCTCTGGAAAAGTTCAGATTTGGCCAATCAGAATAACATATTCATAAAAGTACTGTTTGAAGCAGTAAAATTTTAAATCTAAATATTGAGTCGGTATATTTTACTTTCAATCAGTTACTTGCTAACGACTATAAGACATATTAATTCAAATATTAGGGATAAAGGTACATATAATTTACTACTACATAAGGACGGAGTATTTTCTAAATAATTATAAGATAAGACTGTAACAGATGTTTTTGTAACAACTTTACAGCAAGAAAGAATTAAATTTAGGAATGTAACTTTAAATAACCTTGAAATCTTGGCGTTTTACCGCTTTATTACTGCTCTTAACAGGTAGGATTTTTAAGATTCCTCCGTACACCTTGGAAGAAGTGGGGCTTTGCACAAACTACCCTTCGGTGATGAAGGATTGGACTTGGTACTGGATCCTAAATTTTAAAATATAGTTTCATGTATTGTCTTACTTTAAACAAAATTATTTGTAATGTTATTAATTTATTTATATGAACTTAGAAATATAATTATAGGAACAGACTGGAGCTGTAACGTGTTATATTTTGCGTGCTATTTATTTATTACGTTTAGCCTTTCGTGTCAACAAGTAACTTACTGCTAACTGCTAATATAATTGGATGTAATCTGTATCGTAGCATAAGGATTAATTAAACATTTACTGCTAATTTTTCTGGTAACAAAGCTAATTTAATTAACGCAATATGCATACACACTCACGTGTAATACACATTAGGTTGATACAATACTTGATATTTTATATGGATAATTAAGAAATTATATGGCTGAGCGTTAGTAAAGCCTGTCACTCTAGAGGCCGCCTGTCTGTCTATCTGTCCGCACGATGTCTAAAATAGTAACAGACTTTCAAATTGTAGCTACATTTCCAAATGAGGAATACTGAGTTCAATGATTGTGATGTTATTCCATAGGATTTGGCTAAGCGTTAGTGAATGGTTTTTAATTGGTCTTATGGGTAATAATGATAGCAACGAGAAAATAGATGAATAAATAAATTTATTAAAAAGTACTCTCAAATTAAAATCTGGGAGAAGCAGATAACACACCGAAAAAAGTACCAATAAGAATATTCTCTCCAGTCTTTCAACTTCCCTTATGCGTGCAACACGTCTTGTGTAGTGCACTTGGTTCTGTGGTCACATATATAAAAGATTTTTTGACGTACAACATGCTGTTGCAAATTTAAAATAAGTTGTGATAAGTTCACCGCCAAACATTTTGGTTTTAACCTTTTGCTTTAGGGTGTTTGAGACCTGACCAAGAGGATAGATTTTAACTCTCGAAACGCAGTGTATTATCTTTACAAAATATATTATTGGCAAATGTTCCAAATCCTGCTATCATTTGAAACTTAATTGGAAACTGTATTTTTCCGGAAATATGAACCGTTCAGTGATACAATACAATCAATAACACTACGCAACGTTTCGGTATATGTTGTTTACTTTAACCTATATTGTAGTCATGAATTACTTTAGTTATTTACCTGAAGAAGAGATCAGATTGCAGATCTCGAAACGTTGTGTTACTGATTATATTGTATCACTGAACGATAGGAAATGTCCAGAAAAAATCCTGTTTTGTTCAAAATCCTTCCATCGTCAATTATAAACCTCAAACGCAGAATTAATTTAGAAGTTATCAGTCTAGTTAAAAAAACGCTCTGCCAAAATATTTCATTTTTTACTTTTATAGCCGTTTTGAAAGTAAGATGGCATCCAGAGTTCCTCTTTGAAATACACCGCTGAACAAACCAGATTTCTCAACGAAGTTTAAATTATTTCTAACGATTGGTTAGAAATCTCATTCTGACGTTCGTAAAGAAACGAATCTGACAGAAGGAAATGAGTAAATTTTCTACAGTGATAAATGATTTTGAACCACCCGTTAAGAACGCTTTGTATCCGCATGAGTAATCACATAAACAATTCATTTCCCTCATAAATACAGGAAATACGGTGTGGATACAAGTTTAACGCGCGGAGCCGAGGCTGCTCTATTGTGGTCGCTGTATTAAACGTTTCGATATAACAACAGTTTTCAGCTAGGCTAATCCACAACTGCACCCGAGGGACGTGCAGCGTACCGTATTGGTTTATCACTTCACGCCAGCGGCTGCAGATGTAATTTCTCTGCTATTTCGAACAGAATTTTTATAATGTTCGTTTGTACATTATTACGATAACATTACGAGACAATTGTATCGAATTAATCACGCAATTATAATTGTTACTCGTTGATTATTTCAATATACAAATAACCTTTGTTTAAATATTTATTAACTATTGGAATACGCGTCATTCTTTCAGCAAATGGCTGAGCGTTAATTAATAACGGGAATATTGTAGATTGTACAGAAAGGTCATAATGAGCCTACCACTTACAAGTGATTACGAACTTTTATGTTTCCCAAACTTCAAGTCATTACCATGCCTTAGTGGCACCATAACAAACATGAAACCATGAATATATAAACTTATAATAAAAATAACTTCCGAGCTTTTAATGAGCTTATATGAGTTTCTTTAAATGAGACTTTTTCATTCTATCTCGATTTTTTAACGAACGTAACAACTTGAAATATACTAAAATTCAAGTTTTCTCACAGCCTCACCTAAAGTAGTAGCTTAAAGGTTTTCAACATACAACTGTAAATGTTATCCAACTCAAGCTTAAAATGGTTTAGTCGACAGAAAAGTTTTTATTTTTAGTTATCACCGTTATTTATTATTCACTGGTATTAATTCAGTTTTACTGTTATTTATATAAATCAATTAAACATTCATCATTCAATAGTACGTTATTGATATGAGGTAAAAATATTATCTTTCCTGTTGTTGTTACTATTCAACATTGAAAGGACATGAAAAACGTGTTTACTTATTTGTAAGTAAGATACACGAAAGATCATTGTTGGCTTACTAATTTGTTGTATATTGTTATTTAATAGGTTAGACTAGTTTAATTAATTGAAGCTAAAACACATTTTTTGCTTTACTTGTTTCTCTTACTGGGTCCTTTCACAATTTAAATCAATTTGTATCATATTAAAATTGAAATTTCTTATTGCAATTCGTTAGATGATAATTAATACATAAATTGCTATTCTGAAATATATAAACATGCAAGTATACGGGTAAGTATGAATTTAGTCCACTTGTGTTCGTAGCTTCACTGATAATCAAGTTAACTAATCTCTTGCCTCTTGGCATTTTACACTATTCGCCAATTGAAAAGCACAAACGAACGAACTTTCAATAGTCACGACTGACTTTTTTTCAAAAGATAGTCGTAATGCGAGACGAGAGATCTTAGCATGACACGTGATCCGTGACACTTGACACGTCAGCACTGTTACGTATTACATAGTCTTTGTTCCTTTCGGACTGCTTCAATGTGAGCGATCCACAACATGATCAATGGATAGACAATACAAATTGGCTGGAATTCAATAAAGACTCGAGGTCAGTAATTGTCTAAAAGCCACTCCTGTGAGTTCAATTTCATTCAAACTGTGTGTCGCCTTTTTTGATCATAGTTCCGCCATTAAAAATAGAAGGTCATCCAGTTTAGCAGCAAACGAAGATAAACTCTTTAAAAAAACATAAATTGTAAAAATTATGTACACATTTAAAGATGTACCTGGAAAAGACTCCTGCAATACTCTCGACGCCACAGGCAATACATCTAAGGCAGTCAGGTTTCTCGTGTCTCGTCGACAGTATTGTAAATAAATGAGTGGGCGTAGTCCACAATCCACGCGTGACCCCCGCCGCACCGTGTACGTGGGACATCAATCATGGACACCTGATAGACGAGGAGCCCGTCACAGAGGCCCGTCTACAGCATGTGAGTGAGAGCTCTTCAGACTGCCACTGGTCGGGATTTGATAACGAGTTGACGACTGGTCGTTGGTATTGAGATAAATAGCTTACACCACAACTGTGGTTAGGAGCAGTTACTATTTTTTATTACACAAAAGTAAAAATGGTTTGTTCTGTTCAAAAAAGCACCAAACGTGAATGTTCATAAACAACAAAGAACGGACATTTTCTCACTATTTTCAACTAATATGGTTATTAAATTCTAGAATGGTATAAATTAATAAATGTAATAAATGGTTAAGCCCAAGCAAGCACGTAAGAGTTATGTTATGTATAGATATATGTCAAGTCGCATTCTTGAACAGATTCCTTTCAAATTTGAAAAAAACCATAGTTTTTAATTATATTATATGAGTTCAATAATTGCAATCCTATTAGGGAAAGGCAATTCTGAGGAGATTAATGAAAAGTTTCAATTCCGTGAAGTATTAAATTTTTTGTTCAAAACCTGTTTTTGATTTCTTCAAAACGAGAAAACATAGTATACTGATTAAATACATACTTTATATAAACTAACGGTTTGTCAAGTCGAAATTGAATTTCAAATTCCTCCAATAGAAGAGTGACCGTAATGTCATGACATTTTTTTTTCAAAATTGACATGACAAATACCTGACGTCAGGGCAAAGAATCAACCAAACGCAATTAAAAACAGCAGCTACTACAATACACGTCGTAACAACTGAAGAGCCAATCAGGCTTAGTAGTTCAATAGTTTGGAAATTCGCTTTGTGTGTGTTGAGCTATGCAGTGTTATTTCGGGCTTATAACTAGTGGGTTGCCACTGTTTCTAGCCTAACAGAACAGAGTCGGGGGTGTTTTGAGTAGATGATATGTGATGTCATGACAAACTTCTCTCATAGAGTTGTAAGTTGCAGAAAAAATCTACGGTTAAGTCCGGGTCCCAATTATGGGATATAAAAATTTGGAATTTAGTTTTAATCCTTTTCCCTCAAAACTTTTAGTATAGCTGATTAAAATGAAGTTCGCGGAGAAGCCTCACTCTCAAAACAACCCATCGTAACTTTTGGCATGTGAGGGGGTGGAATTAGGAACTTCGAAGCAACAACTTGTGGGTTAAATTCTCTTGGTTCGAATCTAAGGACAAAATCACCCTTATATCTACCAGCATTTCGATAAAACGGTAATGACCATTAAATTCACTTACAATCTACTCGTAATTACGTTTTAAAATGGCACTTTTAAAGTTACTTTAAAATGTGTTTGTATCAGTCCATTATTGACACCGAATAGTTTGAGGGAACTGCAAAGCTAAGATCAATAAAAGAAACATGACTGACGTTTCGAGCATGGTATTACCATCTTCTTCAGATGTAAAATTTACACCTGATTTTACGATAGTAAAACGTTTAATTTCATACTCTGTTACTATTTAATAGTCCTAGAAGAGTAATTATTAGTCTTTTATTTCAACAATTTAAAACAGTAATATTTGTAATTTTGTTATTTCCTTTCTGGAAATAGGTTTTACCCGTATAATGACGTAGCCTGTATATAAGGATCTCCATAATGTACAATGTGTACCATACATTAACACATATGTGCCATTGTGATGCTTTTGTTATTGGCTGAGAGGTAGCAAAACCTCTCGAGGGGATGGAAAACTTCATATTTATTTTTTCTCTAAACACACAATATCTCGAGAACAATTGAACAACAGACTTGAAATTTTGCATGATGCCTAATTTTTATGAAGAAAATTCGTGTTCGATGATGGACCATGTCACTCAATGGCATTTGGTTGATAGTAATGAACATTTTACATTGGTGTTATGGGTAACTGTGTTTGCAACAAGACAATTGCAACACAAACCATCATAAGGGATTTATACGTGTGACATACTAACACATTTAGTCTATATAATGAAATGAGCTATACACTTGTCACCAAAAGTACACTATACACAAAAAAATGTCTTATTTCTGATTGTTAGTATATGAACATCATACGTAATTTAACCTACATCATTTACACTTTCTCGCAATAGGGTGCGTAAAGTTCGAAATCAGCATTACGAAAGCGTAATAACATGTTTTATTGATTAAACCTGTCCCTACATAAAAACAAGTAATACTGATAATATCAATAATAAATATTAACACATTAAAATTTCCTGGTGTATAATGAATACATTGTGCTCATTGTTTTTTTCCAGAAGTTACAGACGATATATCGGTGGAAGCAAGGGAAAGGGCAATGTGGTAAATAACAAGTGATTATCCTACCCTGGCAGGATTACAACCTCAACAATATCTGTCACGATATCTATAACAGTATACCATGTAAGTCACAAACCCTTCCCCGAACCTTCTTCCATCCCACAGTGCACTCACTGCTCCAAAAACCACATATCTCAATTAACCCATCGTCTTTCTGCGCTTCATTGATTTGGATATTTTTCATCCGTATGTCGACCTCAAGTTTCTACTACTATCTGTATTTTACAATCAACTTTAAACAACTTTTTCATAATTCAAAACAATTAAAATATTGAGTGTGTGAAACGAAATTTCTCTTTAGTTGTCAACAGGTTTACAAATATATGCATATAACAAGTATTCTGAAACTAATCAAGTCTGCACACTGAGATTACAGAGAACGTATGTGGGGTGGTACACATTAAATGGTGGTCGACAAACTTCTGTACTTTACATAGAAGAGATAATATAACCCATCATAACAATAACACTCATAGAATCACTTATAATAACTACAGTTATTTCGCTGTTATTTGAACATTAAAAACTTATATTCTGCACATATTATAATTTTAAATTTAACTAAATACTCGTAAAATACAAAGATTCTCAATGAAAAGGAGGATAAATAAAAAAGGGGTTTTCTTTATTTATTAATTTTATGTTATTTAGTAAATAGTTGTAAAATTTTCGTGCAAAATACGTAAATTAATTGGTGTATTTTAAACTACGAGCACTGCCACATGTGTGCAACACCTCCTAATTTGCAGACATTCTGTTGTTTTTAATTATTTAAAGCATAACAATTACAGTTTTTAATTTAAATATAAGTGATTAGGGAATAACAGATTTCGTACAATCCAAGATGAGTTTTAAATTTAGCTTGATGGAAAATCTAGGTTTTAATGATTATGCACCTAGCGAACTGTAAAGCACGACAAAATTTAAAGATTCTTTTTACACATTACTCGAAAAATTCAATTTCACAATACATTATCACGGCCTGTTTCTGTTTGATTGGCTTTAATTCAAACGTTGTGTGTCAAAGGAAAATGTAAAATTTAGACAAAAGTAGAAACAATGCTGATTCGTTTTGAATACGTAATAGATTTTACCGAATCAACGAAATGTTTTAATATTTTATGCACAGAAAGGGGGCGAGAACCCGTTTTAATTTGATTGTTCCGTGTTTCATCAGTTTGGGAATTTATTATTTACGCCGTTACAGCCAATTGTGTGGGCCGATTTCTTCTAACTTGGTACGAATATGCTTTTACTATATTTTAGACCACGTTGGCTATGTGGTAGTTTATTCTGTTTCAAGATGGTGATAATTTCAACGACACAGTTTTTTATAGTAGCCTATATGTCAGTGCCTATATGTTAAGAGTTTATCCCATCGAAATATCAGAAAGTCACGTGATTTTACACCTTATAGATGCTTTTATGATTTTGGTGCACACGTTTTACACTGCGTTTTCACGGTTCTGAACAAAAAACCGTTGTAAACAAAATGTATTTTAATGAAAACGCTTGTACCATCTACAAACTCAGACAAGCATTTTAAAAATTTTACTGTACGTAGTCCCAAGCTCTGAACCAGAACAAGGTTCAAGACTTCATTACGGCAGACGCAATAATGCGTTACGCTTCGTGATTATTTTATCACCCAGTAAGGCACCAATGGATAAATTACTTGATAACTTGACATGTTTTAATTTAATACATACCATGTATAGATTTGTGGTTTTTCAATAGAGTGATTAAATAACAAACCAATATAAGCTGCATCTTCAACATGTATAAGTTTTGGTATTAAAGCGCCTTCGCCGATTAGGATATCATCAGTTATGAAATATAAACATGTAACATATGTAAAAAAATAAAGATAAATTATTTTGAAACCTTAAAGCTATCATCAATAATACAACGCAGAAAACATTACTTGAGCTTAGACAGATAGTTATTTCTTAGCGTTTCAAAAATATCACGCGAATGCCAGGATTCGAACCCGGGGCGAGAAGTTGGCTCGTTAACCACTCGGCTAGCAGCGCCAGTATGATTTAATAATAAATGTCCTGGAAAACAAAACAAACAGAAATCGAGTGTTTTTTTTAATCTTGTAACCTTATACAAGAATACCCTGATCCCGCCAACTTCCACCCAAGCCAACCACCATCAATGTAAGGTGGGTCCCCTCATGCCAGCATTAGCACAGACCAGTGAATCTCATAAGTGCTCACCGGACCACAAAATTCCCCGGCATGCGCGGGAATCGAACCCGCGACTTCGAGGCCGACTTTCAAGAGTAGCGCCTGAGACCTATCACCCATCTTAACTTGAAGGCTTTGTGCCAATTAAGCTACAGCTGAGTTGTTTAAACATTATTTTCGAAGGAAAAGATACAGTTCTTTTGAGGTAGCTAACCTTATCCTTAAATGAATTTAAGTTACTGTTTAAAATCTTTAATAAAATAAAACAAAGAAATAGTAGAAATAATATTCGTAAAACATTGTGAAATTTGGCATCGTTTATTACTTTTAACAACACTTATTGAGTAGCCTCTATTATTTTAAACTATATTTATAATTACTATGTATTAGCATTTGTCTTGGAAATAATAAGTTAATGTAATTTTACATCTTAATTTTTAGATTTATTAGTATACTGTTTTAGAGGGATTGGAAACAAGCGAAATAAATTAACAGCTGCTGCTGTCATAGCAGCTCTCTGGGACCTTGAACCAACTATTGTGTTTTAACCGCACTGTAGTCTATTGTGAATTTTACAAACAATTAAATCAGCATGAGGCTAACTATTGCCCTGTTACCGCATTGTTGTGGACGTTATTGTGAATTTTCAAACTGTAAAATCAGCATTGGAATAACTATTGCACTGTTACCTCATTGTTGTGGATTTTTACTGTGAATTTTACACAACTTTATCAGCATTGGACTATTACAGTGTTACAACATTACTGTGGATGTTTATAGTAAATTTTACAAACTTTAAAATCAGTATTGGACTATTTATGGGCCTGTTGCTGCATTATTGCGGATATATAGTCTTTATTTTATTTAACAACCATATCTCTATATAATTGTAGATTTAATAACTCATCTTATGCTATATGTACTGTACTTATTTATCATTTCAGCGTTCATGGTATATTTTCATTAAGGTTCCATCAAACGTTTATGAGAGTATAGTATAAAATAAACTTATACTTATACTTATTTATGTCTGTCCTTAAGATTATATGGTTGAACATAGGTATGGAAAAACACAATATTCCCAAAGTAGTAATTTGGTGTCTATGTAATGATGAAGTGTAATTTATTAAACTAGTTACAACGAAAATTACTTACATATAATGAATGTCATCACATAGAGAAGTTTTCAACGTGATCCTTAACTTTACCTGCAAAAACAAATACACATAAATAAATAACAATAAATAGTTTTCATACTTAAAATTGCGTATAATATTTATGATTTATAGAATTACAAACTATTGATTAAATGGTTTATTATAAATATGATAATTTATATTCTCAAACACTATTTTAGTAGTAAATACGGGTTTCAAAATATTAATAACGAAAAACTTTAGTAGCTTACACACAAATCAGTAAACATTTCTATGATTAAATTAAACTTGAATATTACATCGCACGAATGTGGTAAATAAAATCTGGATTGAGAATTTAAACCAATAACATTTAAACGCTGGTTGACGTAAAACAAATATTAATGCGAGGAATCAAAGTGTAGTAAATATTGATAGATTGAGCAAATCATTCCAGTTTGAAACTTCATTTTTGGTACATCGTTTGTTTATTTGACCCATTATTTGGTCTATAGTATAGTACTTATAACATTCAAAGTTGAATTCTGTTTAAACGCGTTTTTGACATTCAACTTTTCTGTTATCGAGTTTGACTTTGGCATGTTTATGCTTGTTACATTTTTATATGCTTTTTACATGCTTCAAATAAATTTTTAGGATTAGATATCTGACGAAGAGAAAACACGATATCTCTAAACATCGTGATTATTTTTGTAAAATGTTTTTTAAGGGGAATGTCCGTTATTTTATTATCATTTAACCCGTTGCTCGCTACGGGCTATCAATATTTTTCGACGTTTTTTGAACTAAATTCTTGGTGGAATGATAACTTAATTGGCGCTTAAGTAACCTCTTCCTAATTAAACTCATAGCTGACAATCCAACTACCGGAATAGACATCGCACTTTGTCCGTAAGTGAAATTAATGTTTTTCTTACCATAAATTAGCCCTTTTAATGTATAATAAAGTAAATTTGTATGACCACAGACATCTCAAACCCCCGTGTTTTCTCCATTAGGTACAATATAATGGTTTAACATTTAGTAGTCAAGTTAGAATGTCGTCTGTTGTAATTACTCTAAATACTATTAAATTCTCAAATTTTTGTTCATGGCTTCATTAAATGTTGTCAAAACTAAACCATCTTCCCAAATAGCGTGATATTCAAGAATGTTTTTTTAAATACAGGAGGAATTTGATCTCCTCTTCAAATTTATCGGTCAACTTAGAATTTCGTCTGTTGTAACTACTCTAAATACTTTTAAATTCTCAAATTTTTGTTCATGGCTTCATTAAATGTTGTCAAAACTAAACCATCTCCCCAAATAGTGCGATATTCAAGAATTTTTTTTAAATACAGGAGGCATTTGATCTCCTCTTCAAGTGTATTGGTCAACTTAGAATTTTGTCTGTTGTAATTACTGTAAATACTTTTAAATTCACAAATTTTTGTTCATGGCTTCATTAAATTTTGGTAAAACTAAACCATCTTCCCAAATAGAGTGGTATTAAAATATATTGTTTTCAAATTGAGGAGGTATTTGATCTTCTCTTTAAAGAACTATTAATAGTGATATTTATGCAACACTGTGTTAAGTGTGGCATATCTTATCTAGTATAATGAGCCCTTAAGGTATTTTCAATCTGTAAACTGATATCTGTAAAAAGCTTTGAATTCCACGTAAGCGGCAAATCGTGACGCAGCGCAACAACCTGCACTGTGTATCAGTCCTGGGGGAAATTATAATACTTCCTGCTTAACTGACTACTGCATTTCCCCGGGGCACTTGACATTTTAATAGTTGGATATTTACGCAAATGAAGCGGATTGTAGTCCGTGTTTTTGCAGTACAGTGCTGGTTTTAATGAACACCCGCAAGCCTACACACGCTTTCGTCCTGTAACTTCGTTAAAGTCCTTGTTACTTTTGATTAGCTCGTGTGTTTTTTCCATTACATATAAATGTGACATGTAGATCTTGTTGGAATACCGAACTAGAATACCTATGATTCTGATCGAATGGCTACCGATATGATATTTGATTCCAGGCATTCAACAATATTATTTCGGTATTTTTTACCGCCTAAACAGAGACACTTTTTCCCTCCATTTTCAAATTTTATGCTAAAATTGGCCCTGTCAATTAGTATTGAAATTGAATGGGTTGTGAAAACTACACCAACCAAACAAAATATATAACTACACACTTTACAGGGTTATATTAATGGTATTATAAAAACAGCATATAATGTTGTAACCATCGAGTTTAATAGAAAAACATTACTTAGTAATCTATGTCTAGTAACTTCCGCTCTAACGAGCTAATAAAAAATGTCAATCTTTTGGTTATGAACCCTGTTGTTAGCCTACTTAAAAAAACTAATAATCAAATCAGCTCATTCTGTGGTATAAAAATAAATTATCCTATAATTGCTAAAATCACTTTTAAATACAGCAAAAATATTTATTTTAGTTTAATTTAGTATTACGTTTAATTACTAAATATATATTTTTGTGCAAGTTCACAGAATTTGTTATTATTTTAGTTTTTATAAATATGTGTACTCATTTTTGTCTCTAAAATGACGTTTTAGATGGAAAATATATCTTTTATTAAACATGATGTGTTATTCACTTTCCTATCACATGACAGTTTGTTTACTTAAAGACGTGTGACATAAACAACTAAACATAATATAGTTTGTAGAAAAAAGTAAGGGCTCTGATGTGAAATGAACTATCTTACTCCGGTAAGTAAGAGATCCGCGTACGAGTTCCAGCGGAGTAAGTACCTTTTCATAAATGTTAATTAGTATTAAATTAGAGCATCTTGTACATAGGATGTAACCGCATACAGTTTTAATAAAAAAATTTACTCTATAAAAGAACAGGATAACTTTATTCGATGCAATTACATATTTAGCTTTGCGTGTTCGCAAAAGGACAATATTTACTCAAGCAATGTGTTGTAATGAATCCGTTATTGTCATTATACGTTAACGGCCGCCATAAGCGAAAGTGGGCGTGACTCGCTCCATGTGTGTTTAGTGAGCAGAGTGAGGAGAAGCTCACGATCGTATCGCGATCGACATCTCGCGTGTGCTCGAGTTCAGGCCTGTCGACAAGGTCTCAGGACGAAATTACGTGACAACTAACTGCGTGTCACGTGACTGCCCCCTATGTGAATCAGTGAACAGAACGGTCAACGCTCCTGAACATATTACGATCGTCATCTCGCGTCGGTTTTAATTAAGGCATGTCAAAACACTTACAGGATAAAAAATGAGACAATTAGCTGCGTGTCACGTGACCGCCCCCGTATGTGAATCAGTGAACAGCACGGAAAAAAGCTCAAAATAATAAATGTCCAAACAGTTACAGGACGATACTACGTGACAATTAGCTGCGTGTCACGTGACCGCCCCCGTATGTTAATCATTGAACAGCACGGAAAAAGCTCAAGATAATAAATAAATGTGCAAACAGTCACAGGACGATACTACGTGACAATTAGCTGCGTGTCACGTGACCGCCCCCGTATGTGAATCAGTGAACAGCACGAAAGAAGCTCAAGATAATAAATGTCCAAACAGTCACAGGATGATACTACGTGATAATTGGCTGCGTGTCACGTGACCGCCCCCGTAAGTGAATCAGTGAACAGCACGGAAAAAGCTCAAAATAATAAATGTCCAAACAGTCACAGGACGATACTACGTGACAATTAGCTGCGTGTCACGTGACCGTCCCCGTATGTGAATCAGTGATAATAATCACGTGACGGTGATCGTGTCGTATCGGCAATGGATTTGAAATTTAAAACTTAATTATCTATCGTATTTACAAAATAGTTATATGTAGAATGTTATTTTCCTCTTCACAAATAAACAATGTTTTATGTTTCAAAGAAAATATTACTTAATTTGGTCTTTAGAATATTTATATTACTGCTTTGTGAAAGGCCATTCTCTTTCAGCTCATACTATGCCGTCTATCACAATTGATCATAATTAAGTAATAAAGGAATAATACATGTTTTGAACAAAGTTAAATCAGTAAATAGTAACATTACATAAAAAAACAGAAAAATCCCAGTGTGATGACATTGGGGACGTAAATACGCGGCTTGTAATATTGAAATCTACTCTCAGAGGCCCCAGATACATTAGAGTAGGCACTCAGTAAAATCACATTGTAATGTTTTCAAATAATTACAACCCAACGTCCGAGCAACCACGGGTTGTAAAAATCAAGCGGGATGCTAATAAGCATTGCTTATGTATTCACAGAGGGAGTAATTGCTATTGTAATACGCTATCACTGCTACAATAATAATTACAGTTATGGACCTACACCGCAACTGTTCAATACTGTGTCTGTCGTTGTCCTCATGGTTTATGGTTTTAATTACGGGTTTTTAATGTTTTGTTGCGTTTTATGATGGGTGGTAATAGCAGAAAATGAGTTTCTGATAGAAAGATATTGCTACATAATGTTAATAACTGCAATCGTTCAAATAAAACTAGGTTTCATAAAACCGTTATATAAAACTCACGTTAGGTTCTAGAAATAATTTTCTATAATATCTGTTCCCCCTTTTAAGAGACGGTCCTTAAATAGAAATTCAAAATTTAATCGTATATAAACTTAAATATAATTTTGAAGGGCTTAATGACACCTGTAAAAACGATGAAATGGAATTAAGTAATGCTGTACAAATGAGGTTAATTTATATGTTGTATTGCTGTACTATTACAAATATCTTTGGCATGAGTGTTTTTAGCGATATCAAAATTTACCCGAAAATGATGACAAAGTGCAAGACAAACACTGAATATTGGACACGAACTTATAACTCTACTCTATATACACATATATGTGTTTAAATAACCAAACTAACATATGATCCGAAGTCCAAATACCTGTCAAACGACTTCTTAACAGTCAATAAATTTGTAAAAACGGCAATAGTCAAATTAAATTTCAATAAAAATTAAATTTAAAAATGTACTTGTTTGTCCAGGACTAAAAGCCAGATCTCTTACTTGCTGGGTGAGTGTGCTACCACTACACCACATAGCCCTTACTTTCTACAACTGAATTATTTTGTATTTTGCCGTATCTGCTACACACGTGATTAAATAAGTAAATTAAAACAAGACCAATATCTGTCAAACGAATTTGTAACATTCATTAAATCTGTATTATTGGCAATATCCTAATTTAATTTCGATAAAGGAGATGGCCTGCCTGACTAACTGCTTCATTAACGCTCAGCAAAAACCAAGAAATATAGATACATGAAATTTGGAACATAGGTTTATCTTGTGACCTAGAGGTGAACTTAGGAATGATTTTGGCCTCTGTTATTATGTTATACATGTTATTAATTCCTTCCTTCAATGCCTATTAAATATAACCAGCTGTTTTATGTAAAAATTGTAACATTATAGCACAACAATATATTAAAATAATATTGAATACTATTGAAAATTTGTTTACATTTACACTTTTGTAAGCATAGAGTAAGCTATATACCTGTAGGAAAAATACATTACTTCAACCATTTCTCCGGTCACTGATGACACAGAGTATATACATACAAGAAAAAAGTAAATATAAGAAAATATTAAGTATGCAGTATTTGATCTGTAGTCTAATGCAGTTTTCGAAAACAAAACTGCTGTCTACTCTTTAATAAACATCTAAAAACAGTCATAAAACACAATATTGTTTATATATATACATACAAACACACACACACACACACACACACACACACACACACACACACACACACACACACACACACACACATATACAGGGTGTTTGAAAAGTATGGGTACGGCTTAATATTTTAAAAACCATAGGAGATAACATCTATAAACTTTGCACAGTGTCGTAGGCTATGTAAACTATTTTCCCTTCCTATTACCATGACATGCCAACCATGGGGGGGACGGCCCACAGAGGAAAACATGGAAATCTTAAATTGAAGCATGGGTCGAGTGATACCTCATTTGAAAGAGCTCACTTAGTAGAGTTGAATTCCGCAAACCGCATCTCAAAAGGTTTATCCAATCAGAAATGGCGGGTTGTTTTAGGTACACATTGTGAAGTACATTATGCGCTGCCATTTCTGACTGGATCGTCGTATTCTGATGCGGTAGGCGGCGTTTCACTCTACTAACCAATGTGTTTTCACTGACTTTTTTTAATTAGCAAATTATGTCATAAATTTATAACACAATAAATAAAACTAAAAAACATCGGTATATATATATATATATATATATATATATATATATATATATATATATATATTCTAATAAGGTCTGCATCCTCATGAAAATGAAAGATGGAATGAGCAATGAGCCAAATTATTTGCAAAAGAAATCCTACAATTTTTTAATTATTTCTGATTGTATCATGAAAGCTGTCTGAAGTATTACTAACTCTAAAAGCAACACTGATTATCCTTATGCGATGGATTTAATTCAGCACCAAATGTGTCTGAAGTTACAAGAAGAACGACTGTGAGGCAGTGAAGAAGGCGATGAATAATTAATGCATCATCGATTTCCTCGACTCACATTCATCTTGTTATCCACTTCAATAAACCCATATTTACCCATGAGACAATAATAATTACGTAAGAATGCGCATAAATATACACTTCAAAATCTAATGTAAAAAAATTATTTTAACTGAGTTACTGTCATCCTTTAAAATTACCAATCATTTCCTTGTCTCGTGAAATACCCTCTATACTTAAAATTTATTGTCGCCATGCGTTTATTCCGTAAGAACTTTAAACTCTGTTATGCTTCTATTTTAGATTGCTTACTAAACCAGGATGCCTCTTTTTACTATTCAATAAAAGTGTTATTTGCCGTAATATTAAAAATGCGAAATCATGCAATAAGCATAGAAGTTGTCGTTAAAACAATCAATTACAATTAAATGCGTATGACTTACACTTTTGAAATGAGTAATTTAATGAAATGCAGCAAAAAATGGAAATAAAATCGTCCTACACTCATGACTTTTTTTATGGATTGAAACTCAATATTGGTTTAGAGCACACATCTTGAATCTAGTAAAACGACCAAGGCTATATCAACCTATATAATCGTTTATTTTTCACAACAGCCAGCACGAATTTTCAAATAAGAAATTATAGAAATTCCCAATTAAGCACTAAAACTTTATTGCGATGCAATGAAAAAATAATATTGTCACTAAATATTCCAAGATTATTAGCACTATAATGTGAGGGTGTGTAACTTGACGACGTAATAAAACCACCGTACACGCAAGGTACATAAAAACACGTAGAACTGTGTAACATTCTGTACAGTTGAAGAATTTTCTCCGTGAAATAAATAAAAGTAGAAGCAAAATCGTATTAATTCATGTACAGAAAGCAACATTAAAGAAAACTTAATTTTATGTGCACATGTAATTACTTAGAAAACCTTTTCTTTTTAGTTGAAGCATTAACGATTTAGCCCTCGAACCTATGTTCCTCGAATTATGTCAGCGAATTTTTCCTCGAATGTGACAGCGAACCGATATTCCTCGTTCTCTGTCACTTAATATAGTACACGTAAGTCGAATAACCTTATCCTTTACATGACATTGGAAAACGTAATAAACTGCTAAATAAAGTGATTTATTATTTATTTATTTATATACGGCATACACCATTTTTAAAACAGATGTGTGATGTTTAATTTCTTCCTTTAAAGTTGTCGCACTGGCAAAAGTCGCGAAGGTCAGTTCCTTTGTCCGTGCGTTATTATAACGAACGCTATGGCGCGGAATTGTCTTAGCTACGTAGTTGTTTGAGGTAAATATGTAGTAGGCCTAGGTAGCGATATTTATTTAAATGGTTTTAGTATGTTGTCAAACAATTTTATGATAACAAGTAATGTATTATGTGCTATAATGTTGCATGCTAAAATTTATGTTTCCACGAGAAAAGCTTTATAGGAATACATGCCATGTATTTGGCAAAAATCCGCATAGAACTATACGTTTTCTATAACTAGAATATGTTTAATACGGTTTGGTTGCTTTAGAATAAAAATTGTTTCCTAAAATTGACATATTATAATAGGAATAGTAAAAATAAATGATTTTCTAGCTAATGGTGAGTACAATTTTTACACATTTTAGAATCACTTTGCCATAAACAGCCTCGCAGTTGTTGTTTTTAGAAAAAAATAATCTGCCAGGTTAGGAAACATTACGATTTTTGAATGCAAATAAATGTGTGTTTATTATGTGGGCAATTAATTACAGGTAAAATCGCAACGACGATGGAGAGCTAACCGTCCATTCTGGTCAGAAACATTTTGAAATGAAGCGTGATTAAATTGAAAACGATTATTCTCTAAACCGATAGTAGAAACATTCGGAGTAAACAAATGGTGCGTTTTTGTTTAAAAGCGCAATCAGTTAGCATAGCCGGCGATTTGTGATGAAATAAAATATAGCGCGTGTAAACAAAGCCTCGGACAAATGAGCTTGTGTGTGTACAGCGATAATGGAATAAACTACCAGGCGGTCACACAAAAAGAGATAACGGATTAAAAATAGCCAGTTATTCCCAAACTTAAGCGTCCACTGTTCTCATTAAAACTGATGTTGACAAATATTTTAAATTTACAATGATTTATTATTAAATTATCATGTATAAAAATAATGCTTTAACATAAAATATTCCTTTTGCAAGAGGAGATACGTTTTTACTACAACTAAACATCTAGTGTCCAAGATATTCGAGTGGCATTTATATATTTTAAATGCAGAGGTAACCTTATACATTTGTGGTTACACTAACCAAAGAGTAAATCTGACCACAGATTTCTCGCCTCATTATTCTCTGGCACGGGCGTCTATCTGAATGTTTGTTATTTTTTACCTCGGTATCCATAAAAAATAACCAGTTTAAGTAGCAGGTTGTGGAAAATTTATTAAGACACTCTTATTAAATAATCTGTATATTCAAAATGTTGAAAATGTCAAAAACCTCCGGGTTGAAAATGTTTATGAAAGGTTTATTGAAAGAATTAAAAATTAAGTAAAATATAAAAGTAAATTTATAAGAAATACCCACTAACAATGCAATAATATTTAATGTACACCAATTGGGAAGAAAGGGAAAATTGTTATTTAAATTCCATACCATTTTTAGTAACTACATCTTTGTACATCTTTCACAGGTTTCGTTCAGAGTCCCAAAAAAGTAGTTATTTTCTATTTAACAACATGGTACAAAACTCTAAATTCCTCAGCCACTGTAAAAACCAATTTTTTGATATCTAAAATATTTTAAGTTAGCGCTGTACAATGCTTAGCGAGGTGTACAATAGTATAGCAGTGATGGAGTGAAAACGTTCTCTACGGTAATTTCTTACTTATACTTACACTAGCAAAGCTGGTTACGCTCATAGTACTTACAAACACGCTTTAGGCGATATCGTTAACCAATCTAATTTATCAAACACTGTAAGTATCTTCTCATTGCTATTTTTCCAAAGTTTGTATCTCGGTTGTAGAGCAAAGGTAAAAGGTTTTGATACATATACAATACAAAACTATTTAAAACTTGGAACTATTTATAACTATTTATCATATCCCGTCTTTTCAGATTTTAAAATGTTGTTTAAGTCATTGAGCTTTATAAATAAAAATTTAAAATATTTTACAACGTTACAGTTTTTTTATATCCTTTAAAAAAGCTGCCGTACACAATTTTTAAAATTAGTATACAATAAAAAAGGAACAATACGGGTGGACACTATTTTTAATATAAATATTAATAGGCATTTTAACCTGACACTGCGTTATTTTTCTAGTATAAACGAACGTGAAAGCCTTATAAAATTCAATTCAAAGACTTAATTTGCCGGCTTTTTATATTTATAGAACTTCGATGATTTTGCAATATAGACGATTAAATTATATAATTTGGGCCCGTGAACAATTATAGGGGTTTAAGATCTGTGATTATAAAAAAAATAAGTTAAGAAAGATTGTAATTACTAACACATATAGGGACCGAACTCAAAGGCCTAACTCAAAGGACCAAAAGAAAAAAAATTATAATCATTCAACATTTCGGATAAAAATATTCAAATTATCAAAGTTTGGTTGTACTAAAATATAATAATGATTTAAGTTCGTCTGTACTAGAAACATTGTAATAATCAAAACATTATCATTGTTGGATATGTTATTTAAATCAGAAAAATATAAAGCAAATATGTTTTTAGTTTTTTTTTAGCTGCTAAAAGATGTAAACTGAATATATGTTGAAATAAATCCCAGATTTACGTGAGTAAGGTCAGAGGTGTATTATAAACGATAAATCGTTGTTGCCTTCTGGCAGGAATCGTTTTCCTATCAATGATTCAAGACACTTCAAGATTGATTTGGTAAATAATATAACAACCCGCTGATGAACTAGTAGAAACGTTTAACCGTTGTGACGTGAGAAAAGGGGATAGAGGAAAACAAAATATGAAACACCGAATTCTCTCTGTAAACGTGTAGAATCCGTGTAAGTTGTTGTGTTGTGCCAGGAGAAGACGTAGTATGGGGTTACAGGCGAGCCTAAGTGGTTGGGAAAACAACATAACATGGTGTAACAAATAGCATGTGAAATGCAGCATATTTTCTTTATTTTACAATGTTTTCTTATGTAGAATTTTGGCGACCTATTTTAGAAAATGGTTACCTTAATTAAAATTGGTAATTAATAGTGTTATTTATGTATATAGGACAAGAACATTTCCGTGACTAATTTTTATTTTTCTACGAAACCAATCTATCAAATATAAATTTTTCAGTTTTTGTGGAATTTCATTTATGTCTGTCTATCTGTCTGTCTCCAAAACGAACTTACCTATATTCTTGAAATTGTACGTGATCTTTCATTTCTTCGTGAGTAACACTGAGTTTAATTATAGTGCATGTCATTCCACAGGGTTTGGCTGAGCGTTAGTATATATTTTAAAATTTGTCTTCGGTTAATTGCAAGCTTCCATATTGTACTTTGACGTGAACAAATTTATTTTTCCTACATACTTTATCCGTCTAATATATGTCAAAAATGTCTACTTATTGGTTTCCTACAAAAATACTATAACGTAAAAACCAGGCATAGAGACAAAGGAATGAACATTTATAACATGCATGTATACAACATGGAACCTTGTTCTACATTTTTTAACGTGTTTAACCATTTCATGATGTTTGGTACCCTCTTTAGGGCCCCCTTTATTTACAGTATTATCCATTATACGTAAGGAATAAAAAATATTCAATAATTAACATGTTTTACCTCGTAGCTTATTGCTATTGGCTGAGCGTTAGCCAATCCATATCCATATCCATCACTCGTGGAGGTGGAAACATTTAATTTATGTTTGTCTATCTGTCTCTGTGTCTCTATATATATCTAAAACAAACTGACCTTGAAATGTTATACCTGATACTTGAAATTTTATATGAGCCTTAATTTAAGTGTTAATTATTGAACAATGAGTTCAATTACAATGCATGTCCCTCCACAGGATTTGGCTGATTCGTTAAATTTATAAACAAACTCAGTATACTTATAAGACATATTAATACATCCAGCCCAACATATTCAAACGTCATTTTATGATGAATTTATTTGTAGACTTATTATTTAAACACTGATATGCAACAATGTAATGAACAAAAAATCTGAATATATGATGTGTTAAGATCACGAGGTCTGGCGTACTACTACCTTGTCTATAAGAAAACAACACGAAAAACAAAACCAATGTCCGTGTTTTTCGCGTAATAAAGAAGTTATTTAATAATTGTTTTGATTGTATTCCAATAAAAAGTTTGAATATTATGAAAGTTCAAAAACTATTGTTATATTAAAGATATTTACTATGATATTATAATTATAGGTATAGTAGGAGGGATTTTGCTGTGGAAATAAACGATAGTTATTGAGAACGAGCTCGAGGGATAGACTAATAACTTCAGAATCTGCTAAAGCCTCTGCGACTGCAGAGCAACTGAGCAATGAAAACTTGATGAAGCTGCCAAGGACTCGTCCACGAAATAATTAGGTTCTTCTGTACTTACGTAAGTTAACTTTTTGTAAATATATCTTAACTCCGGCTTACTGATATCGTCAAAACCACCCAATAAGGAAATCTTTCATGAAAATTGTAGATCTGTGAAATTATCAATTTTATAATAATAAGTCAAACTGATCATTTTCCTTGACACAACAATTTATGGTTTGCCTGTTTAAAACTCTTGTAATTAAAAGAAAAATTTAAAACTGAATTTAAAAATTACTACGCTAGTCTTTGTGCACCTCTAATAGTTGGCTGTATACTGGCTGCCATCTTGGTTTTAGCTTCATAAGAGCAATCTTAACACTCACACATTTACGAACTTATTTTAGTCGTTGGACTATGAAAAATATAATTCAATCGTATCCACAAGATTTTTAGTTTTTTCAAATTTTTGTATTTTACAAAAAATTCTCAAACCTTTATGCACTTCATCATTCAAATATTCAAAAGGTTACAGTATTAAAAACTAAAAAGCGTTTGAATGCGTATTAAAATGAGACTCCTCCTTTGACATTACAAACACATATAAGGACTTAAAATTACACTGTTGTTATGGGAAAAAACCCAAGTTAGTTTTACCACAGCGACTCTTAAGCAAAGATTTATTACTTAACTTTAGGTCACTTAAAATACAGTTTTTTTAAACAGGTATTTTTACAGCACAACATCGTAATCAACGGTGAAACACGTGGTATAGCCAAATAACTTTTAATTATTTTATTTAAATGGTTTATGTGTTACTATTCAAGAATTAATTTTACAGTAGGAAACTGTACAGTTTTTACAATTTAAAACTGTGAATGTTTAATGAATGAATAGATATTATCGATTGTTGTTACAGATCTCAGCGGTCTTCGAGGTGTCCAAGATACCGCAAATGTCGAGATATTGAGATAAGAGGGTTTATCGATAGGTGTTGTCTACTACGGAGTATGACTGTTGGAGTGGATAGGATTCTCTTAGTGTCAATATTTTTTGCAAGCCAAAATGTGAGAAAGCATCATCCTCTATCCGATTGGACTGGAAGAGACTCGAACAGAGCTAGCCTCCGCTTCATCAACTGGCATGACTAAGATATAGTCCTCGCTATCCGTTCTCATGGTTGATTTCGACAGGATGCGGATCCTAACACCAATCTTACCCATTCAATATCCAAGTTCAGATATTCAAGACTCTGTAATTCCGGAAGCAAGCGCAGGTTATTTTAGAATTACTTCTCACGATTAAAGTTTACTGTTTAAAGTGAAACACCACACTGATACATCTAGATTTGGATTACCTTGGGTTGTAACGTTTGCTGATAAAAACGGATTATCAAACGGTTAGCTCTTATTTTTATTAAGTATGAAATAGCATTTTATTACATTACTAGAACGAAATGTACACTGCTCACCGTCTATTTGGCCTATAATAATTTTGTAGAACACTATGGTTAGACATCAACCGGTTAGATCACACGGTAATCTGTATCCTCTTTAGTTTAACTGCTTATTACGTCGGCGGGAGTTTTAGAACAGTGGAGTAATTACCAGCTGCCATTGGTAGCTCTCCGAGAGTATTATAGTGTTGTTTTCGCAGTTGAATGACTAGCCTGGACTCTCCTTTCCGTGGAATGTCGCTACTGTTTCGCGCAGGAGTAAAACATATTTATGAGGTACAAGATAAATTATGTTAACCAAGACTTTCTAATACTAACATTGGTTCTTAAAATGTGAAAAAATCAAGATATAAAATCTTGAATTGAGTAGTACACATATGAGGTTTTAAAAATTTAAAATTAAATTTAAATAAAATTTAAATTTATTTTTACGAATATTATTATAATCTGTATCGTAGTGGTATCCAAAAAAGTTATACACTTAGTCCAAAACTTGCAGACATTAACTCTCATAATAAGCAACGCACAGACAACCCCCAAGTAAATTCTAACCTAATTTCCAATCAATTCAATTAAACTTAATTAACAGTACATTTTCATTTATACCCTTGGGCACGTTGCTTGCTTTCATTGCTTGTACGGCTATACAAAATATTAGTATTTAAGGAGAATGGCAAGGAAGTCGATAGGACTAAATCTACAAGGTAATAGATCGTTCATTATATTTTAATTAACATTAACATTATTATCATTAACATGGTTGAATAAAATATTATGCGATACAATTATCCAGTTCAGTATGTGGGATAGTGTGGGAAAGCGTAAATGAGCATAAAGTTAATGTAAATATAATTGCATAGCGTCTGTTTGATTACTTGTTTTTTCTTCTTTTAATTAAAAAAATAAAATAAAAAAAACGGTGATTCTATCCGATATGAACATATTATGTAAAACTATTCGTACGATTAAATAATTTGCATGTTATAGATATCATATTCGGTTTTTATAATTATTTCAAACCGTTATTTAACCTTTATCAAAATTTGGACTCGTAAATCTTATTATTATAAAAAGCCTTGCCAAATCTATAAAGTTGTACCTGTCAATAGAAGCTACACAAATATCTTCCATTTGTACATTTTGCACACTAGTTTGGATTAACTATCAACAGCATAAAAATGTCACTTTAAAAAAAATTACTGTTTCATCTCGACTTTTTAAACGGCCTGGTAGCAATCAAATAAACCACAGGAATGATTGGTAAAACTCGGCGAAACAAATCAGGATCAGTTAATGGCTCTAATAAAAATGGTTTCAATTAGAGGTCGAATAAAAACCAAGCCAGAATGGTGAGAAAGTATAGAGCTGTCACAAATTTAGCTATATCTCTTGGATTATTGCTTGTAGCTGCGTCCACAGAATATTCTTTTGTCACCAATATTTTGTAAATATCAAATCCATGTACAACAACCGCCAAGAATCTTGTTGTACAGGAAATACTCTACTGAATCTATCCATAACTAACTACAAACTCTAAATATTAATGATACAATAATATGGTATTACAAATAAACATAAAGGAAGGTTTTTTATAACCTCAGTGATGTGCAGGGAAAAGATAGTGGCATGATTTTAAGAAAGCGCTCATTTATAGTGATTTTAGAACGCACACGGTCAAGGGTTCTAGTTTTAAGTAAGGTCGCTTACCGTCAGGTTATAGTTACCCCTGGACATCCAGTTAGCTGTATATATTTTGTTTTTTTTTTAATAAATTTCAAAAAAATAGGGATGCCGAATATAGATATAGCACCCATGTTCGAGTGTGGCTAGGTCGAATTCGTTACTAATTAATCCGCGGTTCGTACGAAAATCACTCAAAATGTTAAGTGGCACTCAAATCCCTCCAAAACTGTCATAATGGCAGCTGCATAGCAAATTGTAAACTTCGTTTATGAGGGATTCACTAAAAGTCATCGACTAATTATAATTTTAATCTAAATAATCGTTCCATTCGAAAATAATTTTCTGCTATTACAACGCATCATACAAAGCAGCGAAATACAAAAAACCAGTAATTAAAACCATAAACCATGAGGACAACGACAAACACAACATTGAACAGTTGCGGTGTAGGTCCATAACTGTAATTATTATTGTAGCAGTGATAGCGTATTACAATAGCAATTACTCCCTCTGTGAATACATAAGCAATGCTTATTAGCATCCCGTTTGATTTTTACAACCCGTGGTTGCTCGGCCGTTGGGTTGTAATTATTTGAAAACATTACAATGTGATTTTGCTGAGTGCCTACTCTAATGTGTCTGGGGCCTCTGAGAGTAGATTTCAATATTACAAGCCTCGTATTTACGTCCCCAATGTGATCACATCGGGTTCGTTTTGTTTTTTAATATATTTGTTATTATATTCTCAGTGGAATTTTGCCATTAATAAATTAAATTTCAATTTTCTATTGAAAATATTGGTCAAACAGGCTTTGTCCGTTTTTTAATATTGTTTCAATTGTTATATTAAACTTTATTTAATTTAAAATAAAACAATTAGACAAATGAGCACGAATGAGCGTAAAATGAACAAGAATTTTTAATTTCATGTATTAGGACTACGTTACAAGGTCTACCCACAATAAAAATAAAACACAATAAAATAAAGATAAAGTCTCTCCGATAAAAAAAAAAACTATTCACAGCGCGGTCCGACGGTCTGGCCTAGTACTATCACTGACGATCACATTATATTCTGTTGAAAGGTCCTATTAATTAGAATAACAGAGGCCCTCAGTGAGAGCCCTAGATTTGGTTTATCCTAGGCGTACCAACTTAAAAAAGCGAAACATCCCCATAGGGCAAAATTTCTTAAGTTGTGTTGGTTTTAATACATACGCTTCAACAAGCAAAAAAGAATACAGCATAAACTCAAGAATACGAGGTCTACTAACGATTACCACCACTGCTCTGTCTTACTGCTCTGTTAACGTACGCGAACGTACGTCTGCACCGGGGCGGCGCGGCGCGTCAGCGTAATGAGCCATCGTACTTTTACAAAGCCATTGTACAACTAACTTGTGAAATGTGGAATCCCGTGGGAAATTATAACACTTCCTACTAAGCCGCGCTGGCTGCATCTCCCTCGGGCGCTTAACATTTTACAAGTTGTGTTTTCCGTACTCAAACCGATTACAATTCTCTTCTCCATTGCAGTGGCATTGTTAATCTTGAATTGATGATGCAAATTCTTTTGTTCATGCAAAATCTTTTGCAATTTTTATTTACTTTTGCAACTCGACACAGGATATCCTATAACATTCAGGATCAAACCATTTTAATTCCATAAAATAACTATTTCAGAACAACTAATTAATTTGAGTCAATTTATTATAATTGTTTGAAAATTTTAAACGCAATAGTGTTAAAGAATATAAGACTGTTAATGTTTTAACAGATATTAGGACATCGCCATGAATAAAAAATCACAATTAAATATTGGAATAATCCATTGAAATGGAACCAAACTTTAGAACACTGACTGTATTTTGCAATTATTGTGGTTGGAACTTTAATTGAGAATGCAATACAGCCATTTAAATGTAACATCAACAAAAATAACTATTTAAGAACAATTAATTAATTCGAGTCAATTTATTACAACTGTTTGAAAATTTTAAAATTAATAGCTTTAAAGAATATAGGACATGTTAATGCTTTAACAGATATTAGGACATTGCTATGAATCAAAAATCACAATAATTGAATGTTGAAATAATTGGTTGAAATGGAACAAACTTCAGAACACTGACTATAAATCAATTATTGTGGTTGGAACTTTAATTGAGAATGTAATACAGCTATTTAAATGTAACATCAACAAAAATCCATTTTTTCCATTTTTCTTTAAACGTGGACAATATTGGTTTTTATTATATGAGGGATTATTCTCAGTTGCTTCAGTGAAACCATATTGTAGCTAATTATATAAATTTGAATAATAAAAATTATAAAAATACATCTGTGATTGATTACTTCTTACATTTAATATGTACTTGAAATTTCAATATTTTACTTAAATACACATATATAGTTTAACTTACAAAACTTAAATATGTACACAGTCATAATTTTAGCCGTAGGTATAAACTTATGAATATTAGTATGGAATATTAGGAATAATGTTAATTATTTTGACGTGATCAAATTTTTTAATATATTAAAATAAAAATTAGTTATTTAAATATGATAAGAGATAAAGTCCAATTCTTAATATTATCTTAGTTCGATCTTGCAGTATATCAACCTTTTCACTTTAATACTTAAAAGGTAAATAGTTACAAGTAGCTGATTAGAAGGTTCAGATCATTTAAAGGTTGTTGAACGTAATTTTCCAACACCAGGTAAAATATAAGAATTTCATGCATACGATGGTAAAATCTTCCAATTTTTTATAATAAACAATGGTAATTCAAATAAACTTACATGAATGAGGTTCAAAGTACGGAAATTCTCTTATTCAAAAAATATGTTTTAGTACAGTGTAAAATTATAAACTTTGACGAAAAGAATTCCTACAAATATTCTTAAAATTCACACTAATTAGGAGTACCAGATGGTGCTTTACTTACTGCTCTGTGCACATCTAAGCATGTACGTAAATATGAAAACAAAAACGGGTATATTACTATATTACTATATTTAAACAATGTAAAATGAATTCTGTAATGCACTATTATGTATATTAATTCACAACCGATTCCATTAAAAAGTAATTAAAATTTAAAAATAAATATCCTATATATAAATTTGCCCAGTGTGTATTCCGTTTAAAGCTTTTAAATGATAATGGATTACTTTATAATACACCATAATGTTCAATACATTGCCATCGTAATATGTTACAAAAGTAGTACACAGAATCTATCCTCTTCATGTTCGAAAAAATATTTAGCCATAAGATTGAACACAAAAAAGTAAAAATATAATCAGTATGTGGCAATGAACTTGCCAGAGCCACTCATAACAACAGAACGTGTAAGTAAGAAGTCCTAGTGGGAGATATATATATATATATATATATATATATATATATATATATATATATATATATATATATATATATATATGTATGTGTGTGTGTGTGTGTGTGTGTGTGTTTTATCACTCGTAAAAATAAATTTTCAAACGATGCCAGTGCAAAGAATCTGGCGCCCTCCACAACAAACTCCGCCACAGAATTTCTCACGTAGCAGAGAGGGTGGGGTTACCTGAAGAAGAGGATGGATTCAGATCCTTGAAATGTTGTGTTCTATTTTTGTACCACATAACGATGGTCTGCTATCCTTCCAATGCGCGTTACTGTTTAAAATAATTCTACGCCGTGAATTTAAGGTGGGATATTTTTACTACGAATAATTAATGCCAAAATTACAAAATAGTACTTTAAGGTCTTATCACTCAAGTGAATTTTATGCTGCGGTGTTTCATAAAAAAAAAAAAAAAAACATTCCAGAATCTAATCCAATGAGGAAGAGCTTGTTAAACAATGATGAAAAGCTTTAGGAGAGATACAAAATGCTATTTACCTCTCAATACCGCCAGCATTATAAAGTGCTCCTATATCAAGGCCACCCCACTCCACCCCCCTCTTCCATCATTGGCACGAGGCGGTGAGGGGCGACGCGACGTCTGTCTCTCAACATTGAGATACTTTCTGTGTTCACTTCACAATTTATCTTCATTACACCGGGCGCAAATTCTACTAGCACGTTTCCTGTTTCAGAATCGGAGAGACTTATAGCTTTATTCGGTGCATTTGAACACAGTTTGAAACATTTTTAGTTGAACAAAACACGTATGCAAGAAATAGTGGGTATATAATTATTTTCGATAAAAATTATCGTTGAAATGAATTAAATAGGCTTTAAAACAAAATTTAAAATTCTTCTAAAATATGTAATTCGATTTAAGAAACAATATTTATAACAACGATCCAGAGTATACACTCGCAACAAAGAGGCTGAATGCATATGACATGCACTACCTATTAAGTAAATATTTTATAAATTATGTAATGGGACTATGTTACAAGGCCTTTCCACAGTAAAGATTAAAAACAGAAGTCCATCCGATAAGAAAAAAAAACTATTCACAACGTGATCAGACGGTCTGGCCTAGTACTACCACTGAGGCGATCACATTTGATTCTCTTGAGAGGTCTTATCAATTAGCATAATCTCAGTGAATGCCCTAGATTTAGATTGTCCTTGGCGTACCAACTTAATAAAGAGAAACATCCCCATAGGGCAAAATTTTTAAGCTGTCTTGGTTTTACTACATACGCTTCAACAAGCAAGACAAGAATAAAGCGGAAACTCAAGATGAATTTAATATGCTTAAAACATAATTTAAAATACGTCTAAAATATGGAAATCGATGTAAGACAAAATATTATAACTACGTTGTAGAGTACAATCGCAACAGAGAGACTAATGCATATGAAATGCACTAACTATTAAGTTTATACTTTTTAACTAAAGAATCTTATAAAAATAAAACTGTTGCACCCTAATTACGAGGTTTAACATTATTACATCCTTGGGAAGTTTGTAATTTCCTTCATTAGGTAAGTAATTCATGCACAAACTGAAGACTCTGTTGAGAGAATATTTTGTTGAACTTTAACAGTCTTAGAGGTAATTTCATAAATCACGGTTAATCAGTATTCGCTGTTAAAGTTAGAAAAACGAGATGTTTATAAGGACATTATGAAACAGTAATAGTTCCTAGAAAAACAGCTTGAAAACTTATACTTTTTTTCATTTAATGGCTTTAATATTCTAACTTGCTCGTGACAACTTGATTAAGTCCAATAAAGTTTGCCGATGAAATGTTCCCAGGAGGAGAAGATTTGAAACCGGGCGGGTAAAGGCAGGTTGAATGGTCGGATTCGCAACTTCCTGGACAGATCCAATCGGATTGTTGTGGATGATGGGTGAGGTGGTGGTGATGGTGGTGGGAGGGAGGGGGTGATATTGGTTCGTAAGAAACGGTAAGAGGAATGGTTGCTCTCTTCATTGGAATTTGCTATCAGTTTCTCAGAAACGAATTATAATCCGGCGAGACATTCAACACGATTGCCTTGTTTTGTGTATGTTTATTAAAACTTAACTTAAGTTTTTAGAGTACAATTTTAAACGATCGTTTATTCAAAGTTTTGTAAGGTTTATATTATACCAGTTATATAATATTTACCATGTATATTTTTACAGTTTTTAAGTGTTCAAACTTTTTATTCATGAGAGTAAATGCATCAAACTGTGAGTATCACATTATACCTCTTAATTGTATACAGATACACATAAGAGGAATATAAAGACACTTTCACTAAATCACGTTAGAGTCTTTATATCTTAGTTCAATCAGCATTTTCCCTCTATTTAAAATGCGATTGTCTGATCCGATACACAACCTAAAACCTCTCATGGCTAACCGATTTGGTTTTTCAATAGTTTTCCTGTTACATTTCCCACGTTTACCTATGTCAATACCGGGAGTGAGATTTTTAAACTTAAATCAACGGTCTGTCGGATGTATGTTATGTATGGTATAAGGTAACTAATATTATAATAATTCACTGAAATAAACTATAAAACATGTTCAATACAGCTTTATCGCAATATGGGTTTGAGAAAGTTATGGTGGCATAACAATGACCATTACTGTAAGCGTGTTTGGAAATTAAATTTCTTTTATTTTTGTGAAAATCTTTATTTTGTCTCCTAGTTACTGAAAATTAATATTACATTAAACTTACACTCAAAACAAAATCATGCAACCGAGACGTGCCAAAAATTCTTTATATATTGTATTTAGCTCAAAGATAATTATTGTTTATGTTTTAACTGTCTAAGTACAGTTTTCAAGAATAGCTCAAAAGAGTACTCACAAGCATATACAATTCAGCCATAGTGGAACTAATTTTCTCATCTAAAAATTAAATCCCTCAATTTTTCTAAATCCCTCAAGTTCTTCTATCGTCAGTTGTGTGGTAATCTCTAAATCTGGTTCTCGGAATATCTTTAGCTTTGTAGATTATCGTTAGTTTTAATCAATCCTATAGTTAACATTGATTCTGGTTGTCAGAATGACTTCAGTTTTGTTGATTATCTGCAGGTTTAATCAATGCTATACTTACTTCTGATTCTGGTTCTCTAAATGTATTTAGTTTTGTTGATTATCTTCAGTTATAATCAACTCTGTAATTATCTCTGATTTTGGCAATCTGCATATCTTTATGTTTGTTGATTATCTTCAGTTGTAATCAACTCTATAGTTACTTCCGATTCTGTTTCTCTGAATATATTCAGCTTTGCAGATTATCTTTAGTTTGATTCAATTTTATAGTTACATCTGAGCCTGGTTCCCTGAATAGTTTTACCTTTTTATATAATCGTTGATATTAAGCCCGATTGTTATCTTTCTTCTCATCCAGAGATCAATACATTTCTGTAAAATGTATTCACGACAGTTATTCTTGCACCTCTTTCCCCGATGGTCTGTCATGCATAAAAATTCCATTTTATAATTAATCACTTATTCTACGTTTTCCAAGCACCACACTTGGTAAGCGATTAGATAAAAACTGATATTTAAAGTAAGCAGATCATCCGTCACCAGATCCTTTCAAGTCACCGAATTAAATTTGGTTAAAGTAGATTAATTTTATTAATAATCTACACAGCGTAATATTTTGTCACCGTGGTAACAAATATCTACAGATTAAATCTCTCTAATTGTTATACCGGTATACCTGTAATGATGCAACACTGAACTTTGTATCAAATCACGAATATAACGTAAACCTGAGGAAGTTGAAATGATAGCATTTCGGCATGCTAGAAGGAAACAACTGCGGTCTAAAATTGTATGTTCAACAGATTAAGAGCGATAAATATTGCTGAAGACTTACATAAACATTACAATCAGAATATTATTTGTGTGTGTGGTTGCACATGATCGTCTATATACGGTTTGTGTCAGCTATTTGTGATAGGCATTTTTATAGTAAAGGTCAAAGGATCCTGTATGGGTGTATAATTTTTCCAGTAATGGAAAGCACGACACTGACGTGACCATGGCCGCACTCATCAGGATTGCCATCTCGCGTGTCCACACGGCGGCGAGAGACGGTGTTCAGGCAGCATTGCTCTGTCAACACCGTTATGTCATTATCTACATCGAGGTGTCACGTGACTGGTACATTATCTGCGATATATAGAAATAGTGCTGAACGCTAAAAAGTGTTTAAAATCCGAAACGACGGAGTATGGCAGGACTGTATAGAGCGTTAAGAAAGACTTATCGCACAATAGATGCAGACGGACGGTCCTTTGACTTTTAGACCTCAAATTCAATTGATTTTTTTTCCAAGATGATGCGATGTATGAGTGCGAAAAACTTGTAGGACCATTCTATCAAGAGTTATAGGACAGATAGGCAGATGTACTGACTGCCCTTTGTCTTTACCCAAAATCAATATACTTCTTCCTTGGACCAAATTAAAAATATATACCAAGTTTAAAGTTTCTAAAACATTTATACCTAGAAACGGACGGCCAGACGAATGGTCTGCTCTTTGAACCTTGTGACCTCAAAATAAGTAGGATTACTCCTTTAAACCGAGAAGGATAAAAGGATAAACGACACGATTTCAAGAAGACCATGTTGAGTTCCTTAATGATCAATAGGTTATGTCCTTATAAATTTACAAAATATCCCAATGCCCCGTGAAGGAGAAAAAAACGCAAGAAGATTACGCTGAATCGATTTTGGCTTTATCGCTCATAACATTCGTACACGTAGAGAAACCTTGTTATTTCCTATATTTTGAATTCGACAGAAGTGAATTTTTATCTCGTATAGGATGAAAAATAGTTAGGAAACACAGTGTAGGCGTTGACGGTGTTTTACCTTCTAAGTTGAAATACAACATTGTTCTTATACTGACTTACGAAATTCTAAAGCATATCATGGCTAAAGACGGCGGATGGAAAAATATACGAGTACATAACTACCAGTTGTGTAAATTCCTTTCCGATTGTGTTTCCAGGATCTTTGTTGGTCTGAGCAATATTAATTTCACAATGTTGCCATTGCCATAACTATTCTAGTATTAGAACTGTATAAAACTGACGTTTCCGAAACCGCAGTTGAGTAAATGACATGAGTAAATGTTTACAGCAGGAGAGACATTACTTACAAAAAGCTGCCGTGTGGATTAATGTAACGAATCAGCTCACACGTCTTAGGGGTCTCTTCTGGAAAGTATTTGCCACAAGATTTCTTATGCCCATCTGAATATGGCTACTATTCATTATCTAAATGGAGATCATTACCCTTTCCCCCTCTTTAAGATAAATATAATTATAATAAAACAACAATAATTCAAACATATAACTTGTCATCGCAAAACTCCTAGAGAGTAATTTTTCTTTAATTACAATTTATTTATATTTCGGTGACAATTTAAAATGGGTGTTTATTTATCCCATATATTTATGAAATACTAAGCGCTTTCTAGATAAAATCACCCAAAACATTCAGTTGCATCAGTGACGATATGAAGCCTTACAAACCCATTGGAATTCCTTTGAACTTAGTTACTTAAAATATCAAACAGAAGAGAAAGTTCTTGGCACTGATAAAAAATAACGCGGTATCAGCCAGCCACCAGGGCCCCTAGGGTCTTTCTAACTGGACAACTAAGTTATCTTATAGAGGCAAGTGTCGCTAAACCTCGTAGTATATAACTCCCTTCATCCCAAATAAACGCTTAACTGCCCCATGTCTTGTGGCTAAACTTTCGTTATAGGAGGAACATTATAGTTACACAAATAAATATACAACTTTAAATTTTTACAAAAATACAGTTTTCACACCATCTTTTAAATTGTTTATTTTTTAATTTAGAATGCTAAATCGCAGTTAGATTTAATGAAAATGAAAATTTTACTTCCATGCATTCCGAAGATGTAAGATGTCTTACATAAAAATTGCTTAGACATATTCCTATCACAATCGCTCTTACGTGAAGACTTTAAAACATCTTCCTGGTACATTTATGATGTTGATTGTGCAAAGATATTCTAAAACATATCTTGAGCTGCTTATCAGTTCATAAACGACTCAAGTTTGCCTAAAATACTTCTTGACGTATACGGCTTCCTAGTCTTTCATAATTTTATGGAAGTTAAATAAATTTATTTTGCAATTTTCGTTTTCAAGGCTAAAAACATATTAATTGCCAACACATTTTTAAATTTAAAATAATTTAGAACAAACAAAAATATTTATTTATGATGATTGTGCTCCACAGAAAATAACTACATCAAACTCAAAAACGTGTTCTTCTACACTCACTTTGCCACGAATTCAATTTTTCAATTCAATAAGTACAGCAATTATTTTCTAATGATAACTAATATATATTGATAATTGTTATAAAATTGCGTTATATTCTGGATTTTAACACAAAATATATTTTATACATTATTGAATTCAGAACGAAAAAATAGTAGACATAGATAGAAAAACTACACAAAACTATTCGTTTTACCATTTTTAAGATAGTGATCGTAACGGATGACGTTGTTTAAATTGTTCCTATACTCAAAAATGTTGTTATTTTCTATGTTTCCAATAAATTATATTAACATTACTTTGTTATAATTTTTAGCGATGTCTCGCATACGCACACAACCGAATAAAAAAGTAAGTTAATTAATTTCACTACTATTCCTCATTAAGAGTTGATAATCTAAAAGAATGACGACACATGTTACGACAATACCCCCACAAATCACTCGACAAACGTCTATGAAATAATCCCAATTAAAATGATCGGGAGGGGAACCCTGGACAAAACTACAATGTCACGTCAGGCCATTACCATCATTATAGCAAAGCTTTAGTAATTTGTAAAAAGCATTTCCACTGTTGGTAATAAACCAGGACATTAAATATAAGCTAGTAATTGGTGCATGTCGCTGGGCCGCGCAGAACATTCGCGTAACCCCATTACATCCCCATCGACTGTGTAATGGTCATCTATTCTAAAGTCATTACATCCGCCCTGTCTTGTCATTTATTTACTCTGTCATTCATCTCTACTCGATTTGTATTATTAAAATACATTGCATTTTTTGGAAGAGTACCTAATCCATCAATTAAGTACTTAGCCAATTCAATTGTAGCCTATAGTGGAGAAAATGCTTGAAATTATTAATTGCTTAACTCTAGCCGATACCATATAAATATGGTATTGCAAAGGCCAATTAAATAGATATTTTTGTTTATACATAATTAATATTTTTTAGCCTTCAAAACGAAAATTGCAAAATAAATTTATTTAATTTCATAAAATTATGAAAGGTTAGAAAGCATTATACGCCAAGAAGTTTTTTTAGGCAAACTTGAGTCGTTTATGAACTGATAAGCAGCTCAAGAAGTGTTTTAGGCAATTTTTCGTCGTTTATGTACAGACAAGCAGCTCAAAATGTGTTTTGGATAATTTTTGTGTCGTTTATTTCTCACAAGCAACTCAAGAAGGGTTCTAGATAATCTTTACAACTTTTACGTACTGACAAGCAGCTCAAGTGTTTCAAGCAAGTTTTCAACTGTTTATGTACTGACAAGAAGCTTAAGAAGCCTGTTTATACACAGACACCAACTTTCAATTTCCCTAAACAAATATCTTTATAAACGTTTATTTTAAATCCTTCACGATTTTGAAAAACAATTAATGGTATAAATTTCTATTTTGTAAAAAACAAAAAATATATAGTAGACACTATCAAAATTACAATATTTGATTTATAGATAAACAAGGTTTACCATTATCAATCAAATTAAAAAAGCTAGATGACTAGTATTGGAAACTCTGACCCAATGTCAGTTCAGGACGTCAAATTTGAAAAACTAAGCACGTAGTGAAAATAAAATTATTTTCATTCAACACATTTAAAAAAATATACTTAAAAAAAACCTAAACAAATACTAACAAAAAGAAATTTAATTTGTGTATATGGCCGTTACCAGCATGGCAGCAAAGTTTAAAACATTTATATAATGAACATGTTGTTAAGGCCGCTACACACGTTCAATTCGGCTTGTCAGTTCGGCTTGTCAGTTTGGCTTGTCAATTCTAACTGACGCAGCAATCACATACACACGTTCAGTTTGGCTTGTCAGTTCGATCTGGTTAATTAACTCCAAAATTTTGTTGTGCTTGTGTTTCGGAAATTGCAAGTTAAATAATGTTTTCGGACGATGAGTTATTACTAATATATGGTGCAGTGGCTTGTGTAATTGTGAAAAGAAGAAAGCGTCAAGTCAAGCGGAATCAGTGGACTAAAGACTGGCTTTTAAATCGAGCCCAGTACTCCCATGTTAACCTTTTAAAAGAACTTCGGTTTCACCCCAAAGATTGGCATAATTATTTGCTGATGAACGAAGAAACATTCTTTTCCCCTAAACAACTCTATGAACTGAAGAACTCCTTACTCCAAGAACTCATTGCACTGACAACACAGTGTAATGTAAATAAAAAAAATACCTTTTCAAAGTCTGCTGTCACTTGGAAAAGGGCTATAAATTTCACTGACTACGGACACAGCAGCAAACACGCGGGATAGTTGCTAAACTGACGCCTGTCACTGGTGCGCATGCGCAGACAGTTGATTTGAGGAACTGAATTGACGCTCCCATACACACGATCAGTTCGGCTTGCCGTCAAGCCGATGTGTCAAGCCGAAATGATGAATTTCCATCATGCCATCAGTTCAAATTTCTGGCTTGAGCTCACATCGTTTGAACAAACTTTTGCATACACACAGTCAATTCGGCTTGTCAGTTCGGCTTGTTCACATCGAATTGACAAGCCGATTTGAACGTGTGTAGGCCGCTTTAGGTAGACTTTATTCATCTTAATTTGTAATGATAAATTTTGATATTCTGTTCTTGATTTAAGAGTTGGACGGATGGAGGAAAAGATGGATAACTAACTTTTGTGTGATTTGGCAACAGTTGTGTACTGATCCATTAAAAAGCACTAATTTTTTTCTTTCCTCGCGTTCAACAAACACCTCTTCGGCCAGTCTCAGCATTCCAGACTCTGGAGTCATCCTACACTCGACCGTAGATCCTGGGGAAGCGACGATTGAAGACACAATGTGTCAGTCGAGGACTGAGGAGTGGTTGAGGTCGGGTACTATTGTGGTGAGGACGGGGGGAGGGGCAAGAGTTGATGAAGGTATTGTAGTCCGCCTCGTTACTCGCATTGTCACACCTCCAGGACATCCGAGAACCTCTTGGCACCGATTGTCTTCCTCATCAATATACGTTAATTGTGCTATTGGACAGAGTCTCCAAACGTTTAGAGTCTTCGTTTTGTGAATCAAGATAAGGTATACCCTGAATGCATATACAGTACAGCAGTCAAAAAATTAATCTTTACAATACAACTTGACATTTATTAATGACAAGATTACACACGTCAAAAGCAAAAAGCAATCATTCCAAGCATTAGTCACATCATGAAAGGTGTGAACAGATTCAGGAGATTAATATTAAATAACTTCTTAAATAAACTGCTAAGTCTATTATACCCACTCGTCAGAATATGGTAGGTAGAACATGTTTATAAAAATATTCCAGTGTACAAGTCAGACAGTGACTGAAATTTTCCCAAGTCTTTAAGAAAAATTTAAAAAAGTGATTCCTTAGTAGTACAATTGAAATTTTTGTCCAGAATCGGGATTCTTTGAGATTTCCTGAAGACATCTTCCAAAAATGTGTTTAGTAATTTGGGGCATTTGGAAACCCAAAGAAATTGGTTGAAATACATACATTTTTAAAGTTTGCATATTAATTATAATTTCAAGGATGTGTTTTTTTATAGATTTACTATGACTTAAGGAAATTACATGTATACACTGTAACATAATTTAAGACAACATGACAGGTTAGTTTATACATATGTTAAAATTTGCGTAAAATTTGTTTTATATAAAGAATATTTTATTTCGTTCAGTCATATTTCAAATAGAATTGTATTACTTACATATAGTCCATGTTATCTTCAGCCCTTGACTTGATTTGAAGATGTCCTTATCGACATGCATACAGTCATTTAATATTTGTACATACATTTTTCATGCCTTTAGTTCAGATATCGTAAAGAAGGTTCAGTATATTTTTAATTGGACAATAATATTAATAAGGAGTTGTCAGTATAAACATATGATGACTATCAAAATATGACGACTGAACATTCTTTGACAGCGTCTCAACAGAGACACGAGTCTTATAATGAAATTCAGCGTGCAATCTGGCGCAACCTTTGCATAGTAATCTACATCCTCAGTGCTTCACACAGAGTCCTGATTACAGAAAGGAAATATTACTTCAGCGCGCGTCTTAAACTTTACGGAAACTCGCACTCCAGTTAATTAAGACGTCATTCAACACATCGAAAATCGATAGAATGGTCTCGCGATCGAGCCTAGACTTCGTCCTTGAAGTAAATTGGTTCCCTGTAAATGATCCTGGGTGTTTCCTGCAGTGGCTCGGGGAGGAGACGGAAGGAAATAATTCCTTCGGTTACGTCTGCCCCCTCACCATCTCTCCCTATTTCCTTTTAATTTCCGACTTGATATCAAACCGTTTCTTGGCATACAATAATTCTTAGATTACTACTAAAGTAATCAACTATAGCGTTCACAGTGGCTTTATTTAACTTAAGTTAAAAAATTCCAGGAATCCGTCAAGTAATTAAGCTATGAAAAGAATTTTGGGTCATTGCAACAATGAAATATTCCTCGAATGTGAGTGTATTTGACATTAGTCGAGGCTATTATAACATAGGATGTTCATAAATTATCTGATAATGTTCAACATGTTTTGTTAGCTTGAAATATACTAGGAATATCATGAAATACTAATGTATCTTACTTGCTTTCCGTCCGTGTGTACGAGATATCCATCAAAAGTTCTTAAATCAATAATGGTTTAATAATTACTATTAACACCTATATTTACAATAGTATAAAACGGCGTTCCCTTAAACATTGTCACAAAAACTGATTTAGTAATAAAGAACGTTAAAAGACAACGCAGCCCATAGCAAAAAACAACAAGTTTTGTTATGTAAGCTTATAACACATTGTTATGATTAAATCATGAATACCTGAAAAACACATTTCAATTATGTTATAACATCAATTTAGGAAAATTTACAGATACAAAAATGGTGAAATTTCAGATCCTCATAGAGTAATAGTGCATTTTAACTAACAAAAATTCAGATGAGGTTTAATCGAACTAATTTGATTTACCACAGGCTATGCCCGACATTTACGCAATAGTAATTTTAGCGTCGAACTAGATTAAGTTTACAAGTGTAATCTCGCCTTCTAGCCTGAAACTATATTGTGATAAGCAAAGGGTTAGTTCTGCGAGACAGCTAGACAGATTATACTAAATCCAGGCAATCAATGTAGAGTGAGTATTTGGTGTGCTATTACACGTACACCACGCTGGTCAGTGACTCATCACGCTAGATACTACACGAAATGGCGATGTATACTTCAAGTCACAGCTATTTTGTGACGTGACATGCAGAGATGTCGTGTCAGTTCTGTTTGACAGCTATACAGATTATATCGGATCCACGCAATGAAAATAGAGTCAGATGTACGTATTACACGTACAAAGAGGTAAATACAACAGGGGGGAGTGTATACTTCAAGTCACAAAGCTACATTGTGACGTGACAGCAGAGATGTGTCAGTTCTGTGTGACAGCTAGACAGATTATATCGGATCCACGCAATGAAAATATAGTCAGTAAGTAGTACGTATTACACGTACAGCGGTAAATACAAAACAGGGGGGAGTGTATACTTCAAGTCACAAGCTACATTGTGACGTGACATGCAGAGATGTCGTGTCAGTTTCTGTGTGACAGTCTAGACAGATTATACAGCATCTACGCAATCAAAATAGAAGTCCGTAGTCCGTATTACACGTACAAAGAGGTAAATACACAACAAGGGGGAGGGTATACTTTAAGTCACAAGCTACATTTTGACGTGACATGCAGAGATGTGTCAGTTCTGTGTGACAGCTAGAAGATTTATACAGCAATTCCACGCAATACAAAATAGAGTCCGTATTACGGTACAAAGAGGTAAATACAACAGGGGGGGAGTGTATACTTCAAGTCACAAGCTACATTGTGACGTGACATGCAGAGATGTCGTGTCAGTTCTGGAGTGACAGCTAGACAGATTATATTTTTTTTCGAATCCACGCAATTCAAAATAGAGTCAGTAATCCGTATTACACTGTACAAAGAGGTAAATACAAACACGGGGTAGGGTATACTTCAAGTCACTAAGCTACATTGTGACTGTGACATGCCAGAGATGTCGTGTCAGTTCTGTGTGACAGTAGACAGATTATACAGCATCCACGCAATCAATCAAAATAGAGTCCGTAGTCCGTTATTACGCGTACAAAGAGGTTAAATACAACACTGGGGAGGGTATACTTATCAAGTCACAAGCTACATTATGTTGACGTGACATGCCAGAGATGTCGTGTCAGTTCTGTGTGACAGCTAAACAGATTTATATCGGATCCACGCAATGAAAATAGTCAGTAAGTAGTATTACGTATTACACGTACAGAGGTAAAATACAACAGGAGGAGTGTATACTTCAAAGTTGTATACACAACCTACATTGTGACATGACATCCAGAAATGTCAGCGAACGTGTCAGTTTTGCGTGACATCTAGACAGATTTTAAACTGCATCCACGCGTCCAAATAGTCGTATTACACGTACAATAGAGGTAAATTACAAAGGGGGGAGGGTATACTTTAAGGGTAAAAACACGCATAGCACGGCCAAGGACTAAGACCACGACCAAGACCAAAGACAGTTTTGTAATGTACTAAACAGACAACAGTCAGTCTGAAAATGGATGTCGAGGAAATAGCAGTGGCCGTGTATGTGTACCGTAAATATGTAAAAGGTAAAAAAAAACACTGGATACACCCCTTGAGAGCAGAGAGGCAGGTTCAAAAAAAAAACACTTTCTACTTACATAATTCATTCTTCTGTGCGCTGTTGTACAGACATCGCCACCGAATAGCAATGTTATTTCTTCCCATTTTTGCTTCTTTATTATTCTATTGGCATAATCATTTGATGAAAAATCCGCACAAACAAGGCCCGTTTCCTTTACCTCCTGTATCAAACGTTCTGTATCAAAAACACTGATTCTGTTGCCATTTTACAATACTGTGCTACTAAACCTTGTTCACCAAATCATAAACCAAATCAATCGCACACACAAACCTCTCTCAACTACTCCTGGTCGCAGACGTGGCCGTAGGCAGTGCGACGTTGTTCTATAACAGTCATGGAAGCATGGCCGCAACGTCAAGCTGGTCTTGGTTGTGCGGACTGAGGTACAGCTTGTCGTGCGGCTGTCTTGCGTTTGCCTGTAGCGTTAACTCCAAAAATCTGAGATTTGACTTTAGATTACGCGTGCGTGTAGGTCTTTTGCGTTTTGTCACGTGTCTTGGTCTGACTAGTGCGCGTTGCTCCACATCATTTCAGGTTATCCTGGCTGCACGTTTCTTGGTCGTGGTCTTGGTCTTGGTCTTAGGCCCGTGCTAGTGCGCGTTTACCTTAGTCACAAGCTACATTTGACGTGACATGCAGAGATGTGTCGTGTCGTTCTGTGTGACAACTAGACAGATTATACAGCATCCACGCAATCAAATAGTCCGTCAGTAGTCGTATTACGCGTACAAGAGGTAGGGAAATACAAACGGGGGAGGGTTTATACTTCAAGTCACAAGCTACATTGTGACCGTGACATTATGCAGAGATGTTCGTGATCAGTTCTGGTGTGACAGCTAGACAAGATTATACCGCATCCACGCAATCAAAATAGAGTCAAGTAGTCCGTATTACACGTACAGAGGTAAATACAACAGGGGGAGTGTTATACTTCAAAGTCACAAGCTACATTGTGACGTGACATGCAGAGATGTCGGTGTCAGTTCTGTGTGACACGCTAGACAGGGATTATATCGGATCCACGGCAATGAAAATATAGTCAGTAGTACGTATTCACACGTACAGAGGTAAATAAACAGGGGGAGTGTATACTTCAGTCACAAGCTACATTGTGTGAGTGACATGCAGAGATGTCGTGTCAGTTTCTGTGTGACAGCTAGACAGATTATACCGCATCCATGCCACGCAATGAAAATAGAGTCCGTAGTCCGTATTACAACGTACAAAGAGGTAAATACAACACGGGAGGGTATACTTCAAGTCACACAGCTACATTGTGACGTGTATGCAGAGATGTCGTGGTCAGTTCTGTGTGACAAGCTAGACAGATTATATCGGATCCACGCTCAATGAAAATATAGTCAGTAGTACGTATTACACGTACAGAGGTAAATACAACACTACGGAATGATACAGCGGAGTGTATACTTTCAAGTCATCAAGCTACATTGTAACGTGACATGCAGAGATGTCGTGTCAGTTCTGTGTGACCAGCTAGACAGATTATATCGGATCCACGCAATGAAAATAGAGTCCGTAGTCCGTATTACACGTACAAAGAGGTAAATACAACACGGGGAGGGTATACTTCAAGTCACAAGCTACATTGTGACGTGACATGCAGAGATGTCGTGTCAGTTCTGTGTGACAGCTAGACAGATTATATCGGATCCACGCAATCAATATAGAGTCAATAGTTGTTATTACACAGACACCGCGCTGTGGGAGGTTCATCATGCGAGGAGTTATACACAACAGCGGCTTGTTATACACATCTTACTCCCTATAATAATAAATAAATAAATTATAACAGTATTATAAGGCCCTATGATAAATATTACCACACAATTTTCATTATATAGATAATGCTAGTCATGATTAGAATTAAAAGCTCTTATGGACAATTTCTGAAGCCTTCGGCATTGACCTAGTCATACGTAAAACACAGTATTACAAAATGATTGAAGAACCTAATTTTTTTCCGAACTGAACATAAAATTCCGATCAAAAACTTTCTAGTGAATCAGGTAAACATTTATTTCACTTTAGCTTTAAGTCCCTACTATATTTTTTCATGCAATATATATATATAATATATTATTAAAAGCAATAAACCAATTACCACAGGGCAAATTTACATTGTACGTACTGTGTATTTGTAAAACATCTTATGGATCATACGTAACATCGGCAAGCACTACCAATTTTTGTAGTGCAATAACTAAAAAACGACAATACGTGTCAATAGTCTAAAAATAAGCAAAATTTTATAGCAGTATCAATGCACCCAAAAACTATGTTTTGAGAATATTTTTAACTGATATATAAACAATTTAATACAAACAAATAGAAGCGTAATGTAACATAAATTGTTTGGAATACGAATTGTTGCAGGGTGAATTGAATGCACTTGTCTCCTCCAGGCACTTTAATGTAGTAATTTGTTTATATCCCTCTTGTTAATCACTGTAAATCAAAGTTTAGGTAGGTATTGTTTAAATAGATTAAATAAATCGGTTCATTAAGTTTTTCTTGCGTATTTGTTTGTGTTGATATTTAACTTTGGTTACTTTTATCGTTTTTAAGTGGTTTTATAAAAAAGAATTCAAGGACAACAATTAATAACTCAGGTTTTGTCATTAATTGGTTATTTTTTTGCAAAGAAATATTTGTAATGCTAAAAAGCAGAAAATGGGCAGTAGCAAATGGATAGTGTAACTAAAATACAATATTATACCATTTATCATCCAAATTGATAAATGGCGACTTATTTCAACATTGTAACTATATCTTAATGTTTGAGGACATATACTAACAATTTCAAAATAATTCTTTGTGAAATATTTTGAACACGTCCCTTGAAAAGATACAGTAAAATAATGTTTTCGTGTTACAGTGTTGATATTTACGGTAATTATTTATTTTACCGGATGAGAAAAGTCATTTAGAGGCACATTAGAGAATTCAATTACACTTGAACCAGTTGATTAAACTTCAAATAATTTTTCTTCTGTGCCTGAATTATCGATTAGATTTCATACGAGTGCCAATTAAAATTTGTTTAATAAATTAAAGTCTCTTTGATCCCCTAATTGACATTTTGTTCTACGTGATTGGAATGTGTAATAGGAGTAATATTCTAAAATTGACACTAAAGGGCTCGACTGCAACGGTCCCGTTTTCGTTTCAAGTTATTTATTGTCAAAATCGTCAAATTAATCAACAAACGTTCTCTTGAAAGTACGGAAGTACTTTGCGAAGCGCATGTATTATTACAATACGTTGTAGAGTATTACGAAAAGACTGTCTTAAAACTTCCTTAAACAAGTCATCAATGGGGAGTATTAAAGAGCTGAAGTTTAACGTTATCTTTTACAGGTTAATGAAAAGCTACAGGCTCTCACCACTCTTGAAAGCCCCACAAAAGAAGTCTCAAGACGGATAAAATATTTTCAATGGAGCACTTTGTAAGTTTGCTCAAGAGCAGGGGAGGCCGTCGAGGCCACTTGAGGGCGGAATGTTCTTTCCGCAGCGAGCCCCCGCTGTTAACCGGCCTTTGTGAGCCGCGGCACTATACAGGGCTGTGAAAGACAGAAGAAAGGTGGCCAGTGTGTGAAAGGAGGGAGTTCTGTACGTGTGTCTGTTGCCGCTCTCAAGATTTCCATTGATAAGCAACAAACGATACATCCACAAAATTAATTAAAAGCTTTCTGTGCACTTTGCAAGTTGAGTACAACCTTTCTATTGAGACTATTATGAAATACTAAGAAATCTCATCTAGACTTGTTTATTGCGTATTATTATTTTTTCTTTCAAGTTTGGTGCTCTTGAAACTTAATTCGTTATAGTGGTTACAACTGTACAAAATTTAAAGGAAATAAATTGATCCGTTATTTTTTACATAAGACTTTGAACACACTCATACCTCCAATACAAATGAACGTTTTTTCCTGAAAACTGTATCAATATTTATATACATCCGATATTTTATATCGCGTTTATTTACATAGTACATCAAACATTAAAACTATACCAGCTTGCTTTTTAGATCTATTTAAACAACACAACTGAAATTAAACAAATATACATTGTGAAACAGTAATACACAAAATTTGTTCTTTGTTTAAAGTTTGTTTATGACATTGGAAGTTTGACTAAACCTTGATGAACCGCCCAGTCCAGCGTCAGTTGAAATTAGTCTGCTTTGGTATCCAATTATGTAAAACGGATTAAAAAGAAAACTTCGAGGATAAAACAGAATGTCAATTTATAAACCAATGCGCTGTCACATTATGATTTTAGGAAGTGCACATGATATACATCGACTAAAGAGTTCCACATTTGTTATCTGGTCTGCCACCATCTTGTTTATACCGTGATGTTCGCCATCTACTATCATTGGCCATTGGTCCAAATATGAGTGGTTGGTTGAAGCATGCAGACCTGTAGTGACCTGTATTTCTTATTCTAATTTTAATAATAAATTAGTGTTTGTTTTAGTAAAGGCATGAGTTCGATACAGTGTACAAGAAGTTCATACAAATGATGTTTCCTGTGATTCCTGACTTGGAATGGTTTGGTATGATTTGTTTTTTTAACCTGTGCTTTGGTTGTTTATCTACCTGAGGAAGATATCAGATTCAGATCACGAAACGTAATGTTATTAGTTAAACTGTTTATCACTGAACAATATTGCAAATTACCTTAAAAAATCCTGTTATATTCGCAAAAGTTTTAATGAAATCCACATACTTTTGATTTAATAACTAATGAAATACTGTAAAACTTATAGCGAGGATCGATATAGAACTATTATCCGTGTAAAGTTGTCGTTTCTATGATAAAATTATATGTTTCCAATCTTTGCTGTAAGGCCTTTAAAGTCCTTGACATACTAAAAACTGCAATAAAATTATTTTAGAAGGACTAGTACAGTACAATAGTAATTTGGGGGAGCAGATCCCTGAACTGATCTAAACTAGGTTTCAGCCTTGATTATAGATCCTCAGAAGAATCCATAATCAAGACTCTTAGTTAGAAAAGATGACGCAGGTTGAAATTTTGAGACAGTAGCACATTTCATCAGTACCATGAACCTTGAACTGTAACCAACTCTTATTCTTAGTCTGCCACATAAGACCCTCCTCACACAAGCCCGTGACCCTTAGAACGGACCATGTGTTCATAAGAATGTGTAGGACGGAATAAGGCAAAAAAGGGTCTCCCCTCCTAATAAAATTTTTTGTAGAGCTGGAAACACTGTCCCTCTTCGTTTATAACACTATTGTGAAGTTACGGTCCATAATAGTGCGAAACTTCAAGTAGATTCCGTTCTCTTTATATCTACATATAGGAACCCGACAAAACAATAGACGGTTAGCACCTCTTCAATTTTGATTAACGTTATAAACATAAAAACAAAACAAAATAATGTTTCCACACTGCAGTATACAATCTAGTGGTGAAGAACTTAATTAGTAGTCGAATAAAGGTACTTTTTTGCTAACACACTTTTCACAGCCGTATAATTTATTAGGTTGGAATGGAGCACGTAAAATGCTTTGATGGGTTGTTAACACCGCTGACACACAGGTGAACCGTGCGTGTACGAACTTATCAAAAGTGACGTGTGAATGTAACAGTCCTGTTAATCTTTACTCAATTACTCGCTCGAATTCAATTCAGCCACTCGTCCTTTCTGTAGTGCCACTCAATTTTCAATTACTCATTTATTTGAAGCCCAGTTTGCTGCACTTCACAGTACTTTCTACGTACGTTGAACAATCTTTTAATTGGATCATTTAAATAAATTTACTCTGTTTTCGAATGCTTGTTTAGGATTATGGCGTTTGCTGATTTGCTGTGATCAGTTATTTATATTCGTCAGTACTAAACATGCTATAAGTAACTAATTGGGGAAGTAATTTTGGAGATTTTGGGAGATTAAATTTGATTATAGCACTCTCACACTGGTTTCCCACATGCATGTCCCCAAATAATATTAGCGCAACCAGAACAGTATGTTTTGTCGACTTAAAGGACATCAGTGAGATATGTCGGTAATTTGAGAATTGAGAGTCGGCTTTGTTTAACAATCAATATGCTAGTAATTACTATACCTTGTCCCCCATTGTGCCCATACCTTGATGGTTCGGAACCCTCCTTTTTTATTTCATTAAAGAAATATATTAAATGAAGATTTTTTAATGAAGAGAAAATGTTCTATCATGTTTAGGAAAAAGAAGGTATTTTCAGCACATAATTTAAAAGCCATATTCGTTTTTCAAAATTCATAAGAAAAAAAAATGTATTTAAGAAATTGGACTATTACAAAGTTTTGTCAAGAAGCACCATTCTCGAGATATTTTCGAAAACGCGGAATATCTCACCCCTTTCTGGAATAATAGTGTTCCAATAGTATCAAATAAAATATAATTCACATTTATTGAGAACGCTCTTTTTTCATTCTTAGAGTGGTGAAGCTGCAATAGAATGCATATTCAGGCACTCGCTAAAACGAAAAATTCTTATTTTTTCGCCTAATGTATGCTTTAAACTTCCCTGATGTCGGTTTAAAATAACCCATATGGTAAACGACTACACAGCGAAGTCACACTCATTCTAGACATTAGACTGCGAATAAATAAATATCACGATTTCGTAATTTATGTAGCACCTTAGAACTCTCACAAAGATGTAAACTCTTCAAATTGTTTTTATATTGAATTATCCGCCCTTGCTTTCTTAAATGGTGGGCTTAAGAGCTAAAGAATCGAAACTTAATTAAGAGACTTAAGAGCAACAGTCTAGGAGAATAGAACAATAGAACCGAGAATACGGACAAACAGAGTAAAAAGTAGATAATGATCGGGAACGGAAACGAAAAGCATATAATGAAGAGGAAGCCACGGGCAGACAGACCAGTTTAATGTAATGTGGTTTCTTTTGTAATTTAGCCCTAGTTTGTTTAGGGTTCAAAAACTTGTAGATTTCAATAGCCATTTCAACATAAGGGTGTTCAAGGAGGTCGGAGACTGGTGGATTGATGGTTCCCCTCCCCCCCCCTTGAGGTTAGGGGTTGTTCAATCCCTGCCTCTTCACGGTTAATAGCACTATTTCACCCTCCGGCTGAACCAATACGAAACTTCTCTTCCGACACGCAATTGACTTCAGTTGTAAACCGAGCACACTAGGATGGATAGCGTTAAACTTTTCAAAGTCCCAAATTTTCAATAATGAGTACTTGATTCTTTTACTTCTTAAAATACACATAACTTATACATTATTAAACAGCAATCCTTATTGGATAAAACAAATAATACATATTCAAAACAGTTCAGTTAAAAAAATATTTAATATAATTTTTACAAAAAAACTAATGTTTTTGAAACTCAATAGTAAGTTTTGTTTTAAGTAGAACACTAACAGAATCATGCGCTATCGTAATAATAATAATAACAAACGCACATAATAAACAGTGCATTTATTGCAATTTGATCATAAATTGGATATCCACTGTATTTTTAAATTTTAATCCTGTTTGATAGTTGTTCTTAATGATTTTGGAGGGGGGATACTTATGAAGCCAATTGAATTTTTATCTTGAAAAATGGAAACTATCCAAACCCATTTGGAAAATTTAACGACCTTACCAATAATTGGATCCGTAACCTCTCGGTTAAAGAGTCTGTCCCATAATGTTTAACTTTTATGTAAAACATTTAGGTATTTATTCTTCCTATTTTATCCCTTCCCTATTTTTTTCCTTTGAGGTCCCTCCCCCCCCCCAATCGAGGGTATAAGTCGGGAAAAGATGGTTCAGCCGTAATTGCAACAACAAAAATTGGTTCAGTCAGTATCTCAGAAGCAATGAACCACTAATTGTTATATTGATATTACCTTAAAGGGTAGTTTAAAGTAGGATCGTTTCATCCACTAAAATGTAATTTTTTATTATAAAGTATCAGCATTTGTCCTATTTCTTAAACATGTCCGATCCTCACATTGGAATGAGTGTCACGCCAACGCTAGCCACAAAGACTTACTTAGTAAGCGCAAAGATGCACACTGCAGTCACATCATTACTTGGAATGCAGCCCAGTGTTTATTCAATAGCTTATAATATACCCCATTACTCATGACTGGGAGGGCCCGTGGGCGATAGAGGAAGACGTAATGACTGCCTTGTAAGTGAGAGGCAAGGCTGAAACAGTTGGTGGAAGTGACAGCTGCTGACTGACAATGGAGACTTTAGGCGTCAAGTCAGAAAAGGCCGGAGGAAGTCTGTCCACCCTAATCACATTATGATGTATGACACGGAATGATTAATTCAATACATACTATGTAGGGTAAAATTAATACAATATTACAGCAGATGAAAATGGTAGAATGGATTAAACGTAACATTGATTATACTGTAGTACAAAAGGAAAGACATCAGGGTAGTAACTAGTTTTATCTTAATAAAATCTGTTCCGTGAGCTTCAAAGTTTTAACTTTCCATAAAGTTTTAGTTTGGGTTCTTGCTCTTTTATGTGTACCTTCCCTGCATCTCTTTTAACACTTTAATAAAGAGCAGTTATTAAATAAGTTTTTAAGTTCTGATTGACTTATATGACACACATCGCTGTATACTACTTTTTCTGTGAATAAACATAAAGAAACCCCAAATATATGAAATTACGTTAGATTGATTAGCATTTATTATTAAGATTAGTAAAATCATCCTATGATATTTTAAAACTAGAGTTTTGCTAACTATTCTCGTAAAAGGGTGGTACTTCTGTTCCATTTATTTCCACATCGTATACTTGATATATTACAAAATAAATAACTATAATTTACGTTTGAATGTTTGTTGGAATTTTTGAGCAGTAACTTAACTTGAATCTTTGAATCATTACGCAATCCTCATCATTATTTCGATACCCTACTCGGTATCCAATGAAAATATTTAATGTTTAAAAAAGTATGTAATATAATGTATTGCTGTTCCTAGTTCTCACAGAAATATGTTCTTCTCATTAAATTTGTATACGGTTTACATCCAAGAGGAAAATAACCTTAATTTAATATTCTAATCGCCAACACCGGGTAAATATTTAACATATCCATATTTAGAAAACGTTTATACTGTATGTAGTTTTCAAGGCACAACATTATAATAAAACTCAAAACCGAAGTATTTATTCTATTTTGATCATTTCTGGTCACAGTTAATTCGTACTTGAAAGTTGTGGTGAACTTCTATTTTCTAACATACAACCAAATCATATAGCGTAAAATTTTCATTTCGAGTCACTTTGACAACGGTAATTTGGGAGTTGCAAACTCAATTTTAACACTCATTCACAACACCTAAAATATTTTAATAGCGCCTCTTTTCAGCTTTGGTCAATTTTATCACGGTGTATACGTTTATTCGACTGTCACAAAACACATTAAATTCAACCGCCTCCTCTTAAATATGATATAAATATAACATTAGGGGGGGGACTGTATTTTTTGAGGAACGAACATGACTTAATGGATAGACTACAAAAGCTGCCTTGTGGTTTACGTCGGGTTTTAAAAGATTTAACAATCTCCCCAATGGATTTCTTGAGAAACCTTGGTACCTCTAAACTTTAAGGAAGTAAATCGGTGTGAGAAATTTTTAGATTATGGTAGTGCCCAATATTTTATGTAAATGACTAACTAACCTATAGTGTTTTTAAGTAGATTCCAATGTTATTGCTTATGATTCTCAAGACCTATATAGATCTGCGTGTGGGCATGGGCAGGCGCGTATGTAGGAAGTGAACAGGAATAAAAAAAAAAAAATAGGTGACCTTGATTCCTACGATTCACATCGGCGTGGGAGCTCTGCTGTGCTGCGGCTGACAGCAACTCGGTAGCATGCGGCACGGCAGCTAAGTAGATCCCACCCACATTTAGCCCCACCTTGACACGCACCTCCACCTTTAGATCACGTGACTACCGACACAACCGTCTGGGGCGCGAGATCAGGAACGTAATAAAGTAGCACTAATCCAATCAACTGTCCGGTGGCGTGCTGGCCATTTAAAATCACGTTATTTGCAACCTTGTTAATCGCTCACCTGTTGGGATAATTAATCCGGACGAGGGAAATTAAGGGGTTTCCAGGTAATTACAGCCAATTTGAAGTGTGAACGTGTTAGAGGAATTTCGTGACTGTGAACTTCTGCTGGAGGCTCTAAACATTTTTGGTTAGTAAACTATAAATATGAGTATTCTGTTGGGACTCTTTTTACAGGTTATTTTAATTTGATAACTAGAAAATATCACATCAGATAATTATTTCTTTTTAAAACATGTTCAGTAAAATAATGTGTATAATGTATATTTAAAAGTTTTATTGGATGTTGAGTTCAACTCCTTTTCACCTTCAGAAAAAATTCTGAAAATCTGACGCTGTCAGAGACTTTCCTCCTAGAATCTGGAGTCCGCGTCTGTATGAAGCGATCCAAAACAAGGTGTTGAAGAAACTCAAAACTTTTTACAGCGTTTCGTTATTAGAGACACCTACACTACAAAATCAAGGTTAAAACGAGCTGAACTGAACATTCCCAATGAATAAACTCTACCCACAATACCTATACGTGTAAGAAGTCTTTTATTCTTCTATCATATCAAAAAACAAGATACATATAACTCTATACATTTATAAGTTGTAAAAATCTTTCTTGGTGGTCATATTGTATATTTCTATTGATTGTTTTTTTACTCCAATGTTTGTAATAAAATCAGAAATCTGAGATCTTAATACAGTTTTAGAATGTAAGAATTTAATATTTTCCTAGCTTATTTGCGTCAAGCGATAAGACAATTGTTAGGATTACAAACTTTCTTTGTTATAGTTTTAAATAAACGTGCGTTTAAAAGTAACGTAAATAAACCAGTTGTATTGTTAATTCAAATGTTAGGCAACAATAGGTAAGTAAAATACATTACCCTTAAACTTATTACAACTAGACCTATTGTTATAATCAAAGACTATAAAGATAAAATGTATTTTAAAATGTGTTTTACTGCAGATTTTCTTGCCAATTAGGTACTCCAATAAAAGCAAACCATATAACCTTTCTATCAAAATTGCACCTGAACATAAAATATATTATTAAGTTAAATGTAAAATTACAACAGATTACTGAATCTAATTTCGCACAAAACATTAACACTGCTGTAGGTGGCAGCCACAGGGTGGTTCATGTAATGATCGTTTATAATTACAATTATAACAAACGTTTTCTATTAATTTTGTATTATTATATTATTTTGTTAAGGAATTAATTAAGTTGAAAGTAATATTTAATAATTTATTCTTGGAAAATTTTTATATTACCTTTAATAACGAAATGAGCGTTCAAAGAGTTGAGGTTCCTTATGCATTTTAACATACAGAAACTCCTTTTCAATAAACTTTCTTTTGAATATTCTAAACTGTGAATATAACATCTCATATTTAGAAATTGTTCTTTATTTTTAAGATGTAAATATGTATTGAAAAATGTAAATATTATAAAAACAAACGTGTATTAGTTGTATCCGTTGAAAATAAATAAAAATATTTAATTGAGCAAAACATAACTTTCTATGTATACACTTTGAAGGGACGGATACGCCCATAAAACGGACGATACTTCACTTGATTCTTCACAGATTTATAAATATCTTAAACACAAAGGAAAATTCATAAATTTATGGTTTAGAATATTCAAGTAGAAGCCTATTCAAAAGGGTATTTTCTCAAAATTAAACACCATAAGGAACCTCGACTCTTTTATATTTTCGTTATTATCAAGAGAAAAATTCCAAAATAAAAAAGTCTTATACTTTATCCATAGATAGTAATAATAAAATACAGAGTGATCCATAAGAGCAAATTTGAAAATAGCCGGAGTTTCTAAAACATGAAATACATATTTTTAAATGTCTAATAACAAGGACAGGTTCCCTATTTTAAGTTTCCTGTGTTAGATTTATAGTTTCCAAGATAACAATGATGACCTATTAAAAAATTTAGCCTGTATAAATAATATATTTGTGCATGTAATTATGTTCTTTTCAAAAATACCTAAACTTGATATTCAGTACAATATGAATAGTTATTAAAATGTGTAGAAAAGCTATTCTCTCATAAGAAGGAGCCTAGCGTATATATGCACTAATTAGTAAAATAATGGGGCGAAACTAATAAATCTCTTTGTAGAAGAGATTTTACGTATTTGTTAGTTTACAGAATACACTATTTTAGATCATATTACAAACACGTAACACTCCAAGATGGAAATAAACACGTATGTACAATTACTATAATGAGCAACGATCTAAGCGAGTTGTTAGAGGAGTAATCTCTGTACATCCAGCAGGAAACGTTAGTGCAAGATAACTGGAGATGTAAGTGCTGATTGTGGATTGAGCAGACATTCTCAGCACGTACACGAACAGATGGGAGCCCCAGTATATTGTGTATCGGCTCAGAGCGCCTCGACGCGGCAGGCGGAGCAACTAAATGTGAACAGAGATGAGAATCGATCTTAACTGTATTATCGGTTACCGCATTTCATACTGTACTAACTACATCACAGGGAGTTGAGACGCCGTGCTCATCTAATTGTTTCGAGTTGACACTAATGGTTCAGTATAGCTGTTATTGTTCTTGTTGGATTACGTATGTATTAACAGTTAAGATTTTTAACAAGCTCATAGACGAAATATTAGCTGGGTCAAGTTCCGTTATTTCACCCCATGTTTTTAAATCGCTACTATAGCCACGGAATTGATTGTTTGAGGTGAACTAATCATTTCAATTTATATTTCTGATCAGCCCCTCTAGAATTTTATATTTTACTGATAGATACTATCTCGAGGGATGTTTTTCTTTTATTGGCCGGAGGCACTCGTTTCATTTCGATAACAAGAACAGTCTGGGCATGCCTGATGCTGATAAGATAAGACGTCGTCAAGGAAAACAAACAGTGTCTATCTAGTTTAGTACCTCCGTACTCATCTATGATCATAAATAGTTAAAACAATCAATTCCGTGGCTATAGTAGCGATTTAAAAACATGGGGTGAAATAACGGAACCTGACCATTAGCTGTACGTGTAATCTTGAGTAAATAAATTATGAGGTGTTTCCTTAGACCGAACAAACTTGCAGATATGTACATCACTGTGGGTAGATTATGGAGTTCTAGACATCGCCCTTGGGTAATTTGTAAAGTTTTTAGTTTAATAAACATAACCTTGTGTAGCACAATTAAACACAATGCCGTCACTCTGGATATATTATGGAGTTTTAATTTTATCCACAGAACCATTGGATATCCATTGGATACTTTATGGAGTTTGTACTCTCTTCTCACAAAGTTAATTTGGATTTGTCATGCATTATGGTCTGTTTCCCTGGTTGCAAAGGGTGCAGCTAACGATGGGGTCCAGGGATCCGGACTCCCCCCCACATTTTCAATGTTTTTCAATTACTTTTTAGTAAACGATATTTGTTATTTAAATAATTCAGTATTTACTACATATACTGCTGAAAGGATGTTCTCAACATTGAAACACGTCAAGAAATTTTTAAAGAACAAAATGGGAAATGAGTGGTTGACTGCACTTGCCTTACTTTCTGTCCACTACAGGAAAATATCAGTTTCTTCCAAAGCAAGTACTAGATACGATGGTTCGGAAGTCAAGAAGAATTTTACTTAAAAAAAAAAAAAAAAAAACTCCTTTACATATATCATTTCTCAATGTGGATTTGTATACTACGTACTGTGTTTGACTATTACATAAGTCAATAGATTTTTATTATTAATCCTAAACAACCTACTAAAGCAGTGCCTCTACAATTATGAATATCAATAGTCAACAACCTATTCAAAAACGTAAAAAGTTTGTGCAATATCCACTATTTTGCTTCTACGATTTTCCAAAAATTGAATGTTTTCCGGGGAAGCTCCCTCAATTTCGTCTTGACCTTCCCATTTTTGTACTGGGTGCGTCCTTTTTTTATTTTTATTCATATAAAGCCTCGGATAGTTTATAGAAATTGTGCTCTCGTTCTCACTAAGTTAATTTGTGTCCGTTGCACTGTATTTGTCATATGGTCATATGTCATATTTGCAATATGGTACGTCGCCCTGCTTATATTATAGTTTTTATTTTTCTTCACATAAAGCTTTAAATAGTTTATGGATATTATACTCTCGTTCTCACTAAGTTAATTTGTGTCCGTTGCACTGTATTTGTCATATGGTCATATGTCATACTTGCAATATGGTCTGTCGCCTTGCTTATATTATAGTTTTTATTTTTCTTCATATAAAGCTTTAAATAGTTTATGGATATTATACTCTCGTTCTCACTAAGTTAATTTGTGTCCGTTGCACTGTATTTATCATATGGTCATATTTGCAATATGGTCTGTCGCCTTGCTTATATTATAGTTTTTATTTTTCTTCATATAAAGCTTTAAATAGTTTATGGATATTATACTCTCGTTCTCACAAAGTTAATCTGTGTCCGGCGATCTGGGTAAGCCATGTATTAAGATTGTGCTTGTATGTAATATTTATGACAATTACAAGTAGGCCTAGTTCTACATACCATATATACGTAATTTTGATATTTCTAAGCTATTATAGCTTACTGTTACGGTAATATACGTATTCGACTTACTGAAACTTTTGTCTGAGCAAATAGTGAATTTTATAAATCATATAATTAATTTCAATCTTAGGTATTGCCATTATTAGTTTTAATTTGAATTATTTTACACGGGTTGTGGGAAAATCGTAAACTGTAGAAGTGTTTACCAATATGGTGGGTCTAATTATTTTAGGGTGAAAGATAAGGAAAATATGTTTCCGCTTATGATATAAATAAATAACAAATCTTAAGTTTGAAGATTTTTCAAAAGGTACCGATTGTAAAGCATTGAAATAATATTTATTTAGAAAATATATTTAAAACTGAAGAGTCTCTTCTAAGAAACAGCGTGTTATTTTTAAATACAGAAAGCGGTACAATAAAAAGTAGCAACGATTACAAGAATACTTTGCAAGGTTTCTTTATATTATTTTTCCAAGGAACATCACGTTATGATTAATTTTTATGATGGTAACAATAGAAAATTTACGTTTAAAATATTTATCTCCCAATCGAGCAGACATACATAATAATAGCAGCTTTGATGTAACCTATTGATTATAAGTTAAAACTACTGAATTTTTCATGAATATTTATTGCTTATATTTTACTCTAAGCTTGGGTAATAACACGAATACTTACTTTACGTTCTTTCCCCTTTCTAAGATATCTATTGCTTATAAGTTAATAAAACTACTGAATTTTTCATGAATATTTATTGCTTATATTTTACTCTAAGCTTAGGTAATAACACGAATAGGCTACTTACTTTACATTCTTTCCCCTTTCTAAAATATATTTCCTTAAATCATATAATGTAAAAAATGCATATCCCCATTTTCAGTCATATAACCTTGGGCTTTATCATAGATCGCCCAAAATTTATTCTGTAAGGTCTATAATTCCCCGTGGAAAGATATCTTCAGGAATGCTGTCCTAAAGGGCTTAAAATATAAAACTTAAAACTATCAAATTAATGGCATTTAGCAATTATTATTGCTATATGCAATATAACTACCACGATTCAAAATTAGAAAATTCTACTAATCGCCAGTGTGAATACTTATTATTTATTATGTCGTTCAACAAAATGTTAAGTTTGTACCCGTAATGGTTGTTTACATGTATGGTACGGAAACACTTACTGATTTCAAATCAATTGCGCCTCTATATTACGATTATAACAAAAAAACTTAACGTTTTTATAAGAACGCATTCCTCCACAGGTACGTGGTACTTTTAACAAAGGCGCAGGCAAAACATAACCAGCGTTGACGTGCGAAATTGACATTTCAGCGTGAATTGGCGCGTGACGGGCATACATCACATCATAGGGTGGATTAAAGACTCGGATCTCAGCGGGAGCAAAATTGAGTCTGAAAATGTCAACGTTGCTTTCACGCTTCCTCGTGTGTGCGCCACATTACAAATGCCCTTTCCGCGCCGAGCAAATCCGTAGCGGCGTTTCCGGCGCCGAACCGCCACAGCATTAGCATCTCCGCTTTGACGAATTACCCTCTTTTCAGGGCGACCAAACACGGCCCAATCCGATCTCAGCAGTCGCCCACTTGAAATCCGAGTGGCGACTGAGGAAATTGGGCGAGGGCCAGCTGCGCCCTTTGTACACCTATGAATAGTGCTCAAATTGGGCGCGCGAGGGCGGGCAGTTCGCGCTGGCGGTCATCCCTCTACAGACAGATGTATCCGCATCGAGGGTCCTCTATTATACCACAGATGTTAGCTTTGGCTCTTCAACAAATGGTGGATTAGATGCCTGATTATATATCTCATTCATAGTGCAAAAGCCGAAGCCCTTACCGGGCTCAATCTCAATAACTCCCATCTGTGCGCTGATGATTTACGAGGTGGACGTACACTCAGCGAGAACTAACCTCACTTTATATGTAGCAGTATATACAACAAATGTCGCCCTCGCTGGCTAATTATTTCTTTCCGACACGAAACCGCGCAATTCTAACAAGGCATTACCACAATTTATCACGAGTTGCCGTGATCGCAGAAAGTAGAAAATAATTCGCCCCCACCGGGTATGTAAAAATCACATTTACATTTCTGGAAATGATGCGGAAATAACGGTCCGAGTCACGGGCTCGGCAAATAAAGATGTCAGTTAAAAAGCGTTCAGTCACTCCGAAACACGAAAAGCCGTAGCGCCGCAACAGCAGCGCGATACGTTCCGTCACTCTCGCAGTGGGTGTCATAGCCGCGATAACAGTTGTCATTAACGCGTCTGCTCGTGTTACACTACTACTGGCATATCGTTGGAATGTCATTTGCCATTCAGTCGTTGGATTTCACATTCAAAGTTCACTTAAAACATTGGAAGTGGCTGTAAAGTCCCGATAATTTCAGCGCAACACAAACAGGACTTAATTTGAAATTTTAGCTAAACAGCCAAATCACTGTTATTTATATTTTACAAGCAAAATCACCACCAATAAGTCATAATTCGGTTGTTTGTTCTCCGCCTTCTACCAATTAAAGGTATATATGTTTTAATACATCTTTTCCAACTTCACAATCAATTTTGATTGTGGTATTAATACAATGTGATAGATTATTACATTAAAATAATAAAATACTTCCCACATGTTTTATTACAACACATAGTACGTGCAGTTTCTTAGATCGAAAACTAATTCCTGTCTTTTGTTTCATACAACGTAGTACTTTTATTAAAATCGTGACTATTTGTTTCATAATCGTTCGATAAAGATGACTTTATATACTTTTACTTTCTCGCAAAAATAAGAAAAATATTATTTTTTATAATTAGGCAGTGAAATATAAAAAGTTTTGTAACAAAATTAATGCGCATAATAATGTTTTATAATCGTTCGGTAAAGATAACTTTAAATACCTTTACTTTCTGGTAATAATAAGGAAGGGAATATATTTTTTAGAAGTGAGCAGTGAAATATAAAATTGTCGTGACAAAAGGGACGATAAGCAATAAACTACAAAAGCACATAATAATGTTTTATAGAAATTGTATAGTGTTATCGTCTGATTAAAATCTGTATTATATAATACTACAAAACGTTTCATTTAATCTGTGATTAACTTAGCTGAACACAGTTGTTGAAACGGTAATTGAGATTTTTAAGTGCTATTGGAAAAAACAGAATGTCCAAGTGGTTCAAAAATTCAAATTCAAATTAATGTCGTAAGACAACTTTTGTTGTATGACAGAGTACAAGTACATGCTGTATATACATAGCTTATAAAGTTAAACAATAAGAATACAATGGTTATACAACAGTAAATATTATACTAAATATTTTTTTTTATTAGTTTACATAATTATAATTATTGGAAAAAAACCAAAAATGTAAAACGAGTCACAACTTAACAATTATTAGTTTATGCCCGATTAAAAAGAAGTTTACAATTCCAACTAATAATGCAAGAAAAAAAAAAAACATTATTATACTAGAAACTCTCCCACCGTGTAAAAACAACCCGCCACTAAATGCTCCTTTAGTTTTCTTTAAAATTCTTCCTTACTTTGGATGCACTTCAGCGGTTCAGGAAGTCTCCAATATATATATATATATATATATATATATATATATATATATATATATATATATATATATATACTTCTTGCAATTGGTACTCCTTTCGATAGTAAAGTTGTATATTCCCCTTTCCAACATTTTAAAATAAATATACATGTATATATATATATATATATATATGTATAAAATGTATAATATGTATAAAATATGTATATATATATATATATATATATATATATATATATTAAAATGTTGGAAAGGGGAATATACAACTTTACTATCGAAAGGAGTACCAATTGCAAGAAGTCGGGGCAATTTTGAAGAGTACGGAGCATTGAAACATGCGGACAAACAGTTGTCTGGGCAAATAACGTCCTGTACAAGTAATGAAATATCGCTTTAGTGGTCCAGACTTGTACAGGATTCTCATAAAAATATATTAAATGATTCTGTGAGACAGATATTTATAAATATTGTGTCGATAAGGTTTTAATAACGAATACATGACTTCTATACATACGAGTGAACTGAAAATATCTAACCATATTATGTTTTTAAAATAGTCAAGCAGCCTATGTAACAAACAACATTACTTTAAATTTTTTTATTTTTACATAAAACAATATTTAAAGTCAAAAAATGTTTAAAGAGCTGTATTTATTGGGCTAAAACTAATACACAAATACTAGAACGGAGTAATGTTAATAAATGCAAAATTATGATGATATATCTTATAGAAACAATTTAATACATTTGCACCATTAAAAAACACAAAAACATCACCATAAATTAATATTTTTCATACTACTTATCTACGGTTGTCCAAATAATTTATAATAAGTGTGCTATAAAGCAACCAGTAATACAAAATAAGATTGAAAATGCTATAGTTCAAAGTGTGTGTACTTTTACTATACGCCGTATTTAGTGATACAGTTTTTAATACAAAGTTTATAACGCCGTTCAGAAGGAGTTTTAAAATCGATTCTATTCACATAGCTTTGTACCTTTTTGCGTTGATATGATATGCATAATATTAAACATATTTTACACATATATCTATAAATGTATTCTTAAAGAAAAAGATGGGAATTTCTGGTAATATACATACATACATACGCACGCACGCGCGCACACACACACACACACACACACACACACACACACACACACACACACACACACACACACACACATATATTACTATATATAAAATTAATTTAATGCACAATTTAGCTGCCATTTTGTACTGGGTTGAGATAGAATGCTCTAGTTTCCACTTTTCTGTTTCTTTTATCAAGACCTTTCAAATAATTTGGGTTAATGGGCAAAGTTGTAACAGTGACAAAAGTTCACTTCTATTTCCTAGAAAGGTGTCCCGAGTTCCATCCCTCCATCTTTATCTATCAAAACCTAAACAGAGTGTATTCATACTTTTAATCCTGTAATAACCGATATGTTTGTATAAGGTGTAGAATGATGACTACACAACGGCATCATACTACCTGAAACGAATAATCTCCACACTAAATGCAATAGTTAAAGAAATATATATTAGAATAAACTTCTTAAAAAGACAAAAACACACTCGAAAGTGTGTTTGTTTGGAAGGAAATTGAAACTCCCTTTTTAGTAGCAACAATTTACTGAAAACACAAATGTTTAACGATAATGTACAGATAGCACACAGTTCTTTACATCAGTTATCCAGCAAAAATTGACATAGTAGCAGCATGTAATAGTAGAGGGACGAAAATTAGTTGTTTAGTTGATCGAGTGGAACGGGGTCTCCATCATTCTTGTCCGTTGGGGTTTCATTTCTTTGTTTGCGACACAGTTTCAGTCTCATTTCTCGTCCACCATAATGAAATGGTACGCTGTATCCCACTTAAATTCACATGTGTATGTGTGTGTCAGACTCCTTCACTAAATAAAAAATACAGAATAAAAATATCGAAAATAAATAGCTTATTACGAAATAAATGTGCCGATTAATGTAACACTTGACAAATGTCCGCTATATTGCAAATTAAAGCATCATAAAAGTAAATCTATGTATCCAAAGAAACGAGAGAAAAAAAAAAACAGAAAAGTTATTAAAGGTCACAGATTGGGAAGTAGGCGTCATATTTACACGTGTGAACAAGACGACAGCCTGTAACGTTGGCAATACTGTTTACAAGACGCTACTTGTAAAACATTTCTTGTTGGCAACCCTGATAATGTATCGCATTTATTGGGCAGCGGCCATACGGTATTGTGGCAGGTCTGTACTACCCGCTGGGGTGGTCTGGAGTGTTGCCCATTAGGTCACTACACAACTGGGGGCTAGGGTGACTGGGTGACATTACACAATACGTGCAGCACTGCCTGCAATAGTATCATAGTATACAGGCATGCTGATCCAGAATATGGTCTGTTCTGGACGAACAATGAAATATTTTTTTCTGGTAATTCACAACACGCACATATCGATAGGACACCAAATTTGAGAAAAAAAACACAGATTTATTTTTACAAAAACTGAATAAACCTTACTTGCATAAGTATAATAATTAATTAAAGTGAAATCTATATAATTGTCTACAAAGTCACTTCAACTTAGTTTTCTTTTAGTAGTCTAGTTTATTTTAATTTTAATCACAGTGGCAGTGAAAAACCTTCTTAGCTCGTCAGATCTGTTAAACCTCAAACACAATAAATGTCTTAGCTTTGGTAGTAAAACAAAGTGATATCCCTCAATGATACGATTAGTAAAAATCCAAACGCTTAATAATTTTAATCAAAGTGTATGTTGTGATAGGATTAAAATATGAAAGTACAAAAACGTTTTTGGGATTCGGAATAATTATTAAAAAACATTGAAAATCTAAATAAACAGATACGTAAGTATTATAAATAAAATAAGACATTTCTCATAAATCTGTGACCTAAAATAGGGACATAAGTATATTTATCAGATGGTTGTCACCAATATAATGTACTTTTATGCTGAGTTCATTGTGATGTTTAAAACTCAAGTATATGCGTGTGTATATATGCTATATATATATATATATATATGTGTATATATATATATATATATATATATATATATATAAGTTTGTGAATAATTTTTATATAAACAACCAAATAGACACACCAAAACAATATACACATTTATGAATTACATCTTATCATATTTGACAAAAATGTAATATTACATATAATTTTATAGATTATCTTTTAAAAATTAGTTTAAATGGTGAGTTTTTGTTCACTATATTTCTGTACAGTGAAACTCGGTATTATCATTATGTACAAATCCTAATTGCCTACTACTAGTTAGTTAATTTCACGCTCGATAAAACAATAAACTCTAATTTATAACTGATTCAATGGAGTGCAAATATGTGTTTTGTTTTAACCCTTAATTAGTTGTATGGGTTGGTTGATAATTTTATTGCCATTTTAATAGCAGTTCTCACTAAAATTTCAAGTAACGTGAAGTCTAAATTTTTAATTAGGGTTTTTTACTTTTTCATAAAGAGAAATCTGTAACCTTTTCAAATATTTTTATCGAAGCAATGTTATGGCGTGACCTGATCTCGTTATTGAAATTGAGTTTTTAATAGATAAAAGTATTTTGAGCTATACGCTATGGTACATGTAAGAATAATCACAAATTGAAAAAAATATCGTCTGTTGCGCAGATGGTATATTAGATTTATTAGGTACTAGCACGTACCCGCGGCTTCGTCCGCAATTTCTAAGCAACATTCCGTGTACTTGATTGCATAGTTCCCACAATTTCAGTAACACTTAAAATATTTCAGACCAATTTAGAAGAAGTTCATAGCTTTCTTAATGAAAGAACTTATGATATAATACGATATGCTCCTATAAAATGTTTAATATGGAGTTAGTCATATATTAGGTACACATTTTTCAATGTTCATGGTTAAAGACCTGAGTTTAATCAAAATTGTGAGTAATTATTCAGTTTGATTCTTATTAGAAGTTTTGCACTTTATTATATTATATACACAAAATAGGAGTTATAAGAGTGCTATAAAAAGACAATGTTTACGCAGAACAATTGATTGTATTTAACAGGCTCTTTCAATTTTAGAGACTAAGATGTGATTTTTTACTGCTTTAGAGACTAGTTGGGCGTAGCGTGGAAGGATTTTCGAAATTTGAAGAGCGACTTACTTATTTCGGAGACCCTAAAAATCCATGTAAAATTTCAGTAGAATCGGTAGAATAGTTTATGCGTGAAAGCAAAACAAACAAACAAAGACACTTTCGCATTTATAATAATGTTATAATAATTAATTAGATTCCGAACAACTGATTTTTTTCCTATATGCTTTCCGAACAACATTTTTCACTTATATGCTTATTAGCTTATTTAACTCACTCAAATCACGTTTGTACATTTGAGAGGAGGGATTACATTTTATTTCATGTTTTAAGGATAATATAGAGAGTGACTACGATAGTTTGTTCTAATTTAAACAATACGAAGGTTTACACGCTTAAACAATGTAAAGTCTTAAGGGGTGACAGAATAAGAGCAAACAAAAGATGAGCAGTCCTCTGGCAAAAGAGGAGACAATGAGGACGACGTCTGGACCAGCCAACGACACTGCGGGTTGTCTGCCTGACAACCGACAACTTGGCAAGCTGACATTCAGTTGTCAACAACACGACTTTCAACTCAATACGAACTTTGACTTTAGCCAAACCACATTACTCTGTTGTTCAACCTAAGCTCCAGTGACCTTTTAATCTGTTTATGATGAAACGTTAATATTCTGACAACACTGACAAGGTGCAAACTTGTTAAAATAAAAGTGTAAACAGTAAATAGATTATTTTGGGAAGGTTTAGTACAATCGGTGGAAGTGAAATCACACAGAATGTACCAGCAGTGAAATGAAAATATCACCATTAATTAAATTGAGAACAATTTTGTTGTGCATACTTACTACAATATAAAATTACACGTTAAAATACTCATTTTAAATTTGCGTTGTTATATTTTTCAAGCTAAAATATAAACATTTTAGCTAAAATTAAAAAAACCGCGCGAATCTTTAAATAGAATTAGATAAAGAATTTTTATTTAATAAAATTTATGTTCAAAATGAATTTAGAAAAGGATCTGGATTTAGACTACCATATCTTTTTTGTTACAGTGAATATTATATTTACCGAGTTTAAACAGAGATTTAAAGTAAAATTATTTTATTATTAATCCGTAACTTCGCATTTCATTCTCAATTGGCTTTTTGTCCTCAATAAGACAGATTGATACAACCAGCAAATCAATTTCACCGTGGCGGATCCAATTTGTGTATTATTTTTTTGAAACAAAGTGTTCTACATCCAATAATGATCAGTGTTGGTAGAGTAGTGTATCTCTTTTGTTACACTGAATATATTTATCGAGCTCAAACAGAGATCATGTTTTATAGTAACACTGTTTTATTGTTAATCCGTATCTCGCGTTTCATCCTTAATTGGCTTTTGTCATAACGCACAGATTGGTTCAGTCAGCAAATTAGCTCTTTAATGAACATACAATAAAATATGTGTTATGTAAAAGTGTAATACGGAATGTGCAGTAGAGAACATAAAGTAATGATAGAACGGCAATTTCATTTTATTCTTGAAGTCAGTTACAAATGTGTCGTAACAGGCTTAAAAACAAATACGTTATTTGATGGCATTAAGTGCTAAAATTAAATTTTAAAATAAAGTCTGAAACATTTGCCGATGCCTTTCATGAGGTGGTCTCTATAACAGAGTGATATGAGTTAGTTGGAGGTCGAATTGGAAAAAATTTACAACGTGATAAATAATTTTTGATATATAAACTTTTAGTTAAAAATAAAACTGTTTCAAGAACGTAAGACAACAATATTCTTGTGATTGTACTAAATGCTTTTGACATGGTTCTGACATATCTCTAATTTTTAAACGATTTTCAAGATACGTATGGAAATCATAACATGCATCTTATAATATTCAAACTACACTATTCAAAAGCAAACTATCCAATACAGCGTAACACGGTTGGCAATATTGAGAGCGCAGATCGTAGACCGCCTGAAGGGTTACTGTTATGTATCAAGTTGGCAGAGAGCGTTCTCGACTGGTAGGACACTGCGATGGGTCGTCACCAGAGATCTCTGCTGTGCACATTTAATATTGCAATTTATTTAGTATGCACATATCCCAATATAGCTTATGCAGTTACGACATAGCAATACAGAATCCTTATTGGAACAGTTTGCTTCCATTTTAAATCTTATACGTAAAGAAATATGTAATGAAAGGCCTTTTGCAAAACCCCATGATTAAAGTATAAATCGAAGATGCCACCGCCCTATTTTAAACACTAAAGTATTTAAAACTACTAGAATTTTTTTTCCCACGTATGAGAAAAGTAGATTACTCTTTACAACAATACAATTACACTATGCAAAACTAAATAAAAAAGGTATTTTTAACGACATTGACACACTAAAAGTGTTAAGTTATAGATTATGGTGTGTACTTGCCATTTAATTTTAAATTAAAATAAATTAATTCTTAACATTGTTTTTTTAGTCTATTTGGCAGAAAGGAATAGTCTATTGGACTATATGTATATGTATATATATTGTACTACAGAATCAATGAGAGTTGTTTATTTCATTTCCAATCTTTACTACCTTAGGATTTCTAACATTTATCATAGTTATATGTTACAACAAAGTATAATAATACGATTCGAGGATTGAAATCTACCCTTTTCTTCAGGACAAAAGAACCCTAGGAAGGGTGTCTGTGCAGGTCGTTTCCTATGCAGGGGCATCGCTTGGGTCAATTCTCTCCACTATGCACTTCAAACATTACGTCAAGTTTCACTTAATTATTTTAACTAGCAGTGGCAGTCCGTTATCACATTGTTTAATATATTAATAACTTATAGTTCTTATCACCTGAATAAGAAGGTTTATCACCCTCGAAAGTTGTGTAAATACTTGTGTGTTAGATATAACAACAATGGCAGATGTCTGAAATCATATTATCCTTTCAAACCATCCACTGTCAATTACAAACTTCAAAGGACTTTACGATAGTATTGAAATTACATACATAAATTTTAATGCAAGTACACATTCACAAAGTTGAAAAAATACATTTTCCAAAGAACTGTAAACATTAATTCCTACACAGATTGCATGGCACGGATTGAAAGGAAGGAACAGAAGTTAGGATGATTCACGGCAGGTAAGTACAGAAACTTGGTAGAATTTGAAGGCGTCTGTGTAACTGATGTGTCTCTAGGGCAGTGTCCCATAACTTTGTCTTGATCTGTGACTTTCTCCGTCTGATTAAGTCAGTTATATACACAGATGAAATGGTGGAACAGTAGTTAGGATGATTTACGGCAGATAAGTACAGAAACTTGGTTGACTCAGAAGGCGTCCGTGAAACTGATGTCTCTGGAGCAGTGTCCCATAACTTTGTCTTGCTCTGTGACTTTCCCCGCCTGATTAAGTCAGTTCTATACACAGATTACATGTAACGGATGAAATGGGGGAACATTAGTTAGGATGATTTACGGCAGATAAGTACAGAAACTTGGTTGACTCAGAAGGCGTCCGTGAAACTGATGTCTCTGGGGCAGTGCCCCATAACTTTGTCTTGCTCTGTGACCTACTCCGTCTGATTAAGTGAGTTCTATATATAGATTACATGTAATGGAGGAAGTGAGGAACAGTAGTTACATGATTCATGGCAGGTAAGTATAGAAACTTGGTAGAATTTGAAGGCGTCTGTGTAACTGATGTGTCTCTAAGGCAGTGTCCCATAACTTTCTTGCTCTGTGACTTTCCTTGTCTGATTAAGTCAATTCTATACACAGATTGAATGTAACGGATGAAATAAGGAAACAGTAGTTAGGGTAATTCACGGCAGGTAAGAACGGAAACTTGGTTGACTCAGAAGGCGTCCGTGAAACAGATGTCTCTGGGGCATTGTCCCAAAACTTTCTTGCTTGTGACTTTCCTTGTCTGATTAAGTCAGTTCTGTACACAGATTGAATGTAACGGATGAAATAAGGGAACAGAAGTTAGGATGATTCACGGCAGGTAAGAACGGAAACTTGGTTGACTCAGAAGGCGTCTGTGAAACTTGAGCCTATTCTTCTATTTTTGACTCACGAGAAAGAAAGTTTTAGTTTTAAAAAAAACCTTTTTACGTTTTCAGATATGATGAGCTAGTATAAATAATTTTCTATTCATTTAAAAACGCAGAATGGAACACATATTGGCTGTGAGATTTACAAATTTCCACTTATAATAATTAAGGACGTTTATTGATGTAGAAAAATTAATCTCTACGAAAAGGTAAGGAAATGGTTAATTATTATTTAGCTTATCCCTTACGGAATACAGGGATGATGAAATGAATAAGAAACTATCTGGGGTCTCCCGGAGGAAACAGATTAACTTCGGCTGAAGTTGCATTAGTTTGCTAAATGTCAGTAGTCTGGCTATCGTTGAATTGGAATGAGTTTACAGACTCTTGTTATACTGTTACAGGAGATTTTAGTCTGTGAAGTGTTGGTCGATCACTTACAATGCAACTCTCTCAGTTGATGCAAACTTACGCAAATAGGTGTGTTTTAATGTCACTTCAATCACCAATGCGGCCTAATAGTAACACAATACGTGACTGACAGAACTTCCTTGTATACAAACTTACGCAAATAGGTGTGTTTTAATGATACTTCAATCAACAATGCGGCCTAATAGTAACACAATACGTGACTGACAGAACTTCCTTGTATACAAACTTACGCAAATAGGTGTGTTTTAATGTCACTTCAATCACCAAGGCGGCCTAATAGTAACAAAATACGTGACTGACAGAACTTCCTTGTATACAAACTTACGCAAATAGGTGTGTTTTAATGTCACTTCAATCACCAAGGCGGCCTAATAGTAACAAAATACGTGACTGACAGAACTTCCTTGCATACAAACTTACGCAAATAGGTGTGTTTTAATGTCACTTCAATCACCAAGGCGGCCTAATAGTAACAAAATACGTGACTGACAGAACTTCCTTGTATACAAACTTACGCAAATAGGTGTGTTTTAATGTCACTTCAATCACCAAGGCGGCCTAATAGTAACACAATACGTGACTGACAGAACTTCCTTGCATACAAACTTACGCAAATAGGTGTGTTTTAATGTCACTTCAATCACCAAGGCGGCCTAATAGTAACACAATACGTGACTGACAGAACTTCCTTGCATACAAACTTACGCAAATAGGTGTGTTTTAATGTCACTTCAATCACCAAGGCGGCCTAATAGTAACACAATACGTGACTGACAGAACTTCCTTGTATACAAACTTACGCAAATAGGTGTGTTTTAATGTCACTTCAATCGCCAAGGCGGCCTAATAGTACCACAATTTATACATGACTGACAGAACTTCCTTAGCGAATGTAATACAAGATTTTACCACTTATATAAAAATAATAAATAGGGGAAAAATGAACAAATAACCTAATAATTAGTGCACAGCATTTATTTTATAGCAGTTACCTGTTGCGGGTTGTTCTGGTAAATTATGTTCTATTATGAACCCTTTGGCACATTCTCGTAATTTGACTCATAAGCCCACATAATGTGCATTGCTTTGTGTAATGAACAATAATTGGCCTATTTATAAATCAGGAATGTCAGACTGTGTGTTTAGAAAACTACTGATTTTACCTGTTTGAAATAATCATCTCACTTAACGGTATTCACACTCTACCTTGCAGGACAGCAAGCTCGAATAGTAGGCTCTCACCTGTAAAATACATGAGATTAATGACACATGGAAAATAAAATTGGGTATATTACTCTACAATTTGTTTAAATGTTCGGAAAAAGAAAGGGAAAATAAAGAATTGTAGACAAAGCCAGTGATAGGAAGTAACAAACCTTCTAAATAAAAAAATAGTAGAAGGGTAAGAGACAAGGTAATTAAAAATATAAAAATTCATTAGGTATGAAAACACACAGAAGAAACAAACTTAAATAAGTATTCTAACTTCCTCCTTCTTGGGTGCATTTTCATGAATATACAGCCAATGTCCATTCATAAGATATGATAGTATCCATAAATGTGTACATCCAGCCACTGATAAGAATAAAAACATGAAACGCACACAGGATTAAAAATTATTGATAATTATGACAGTGGGTTTGATTGCTTTCAAAGTTGTTAAACAAATCTTTTATTATTATAAACATACGAAAACATACATTTCTGATAAGAGTTGACAGTTAATGTGATCAACTTTGAATCTGATAGACCACGTGACCACAGTCCTAAATCTGTTAAAATTCTCCTCGTAACCGTCGTTTCTAATCAATGCACTTGTTTTAATATTTTCGCTATTGTTGTTCTTTATTTATGACAGTGATCACTGCATTTGGTTATAGTATTGTCCATTAGAACCACAGTGAATGCCACTAACCAAGAACAAAGCCAACATAGACATTCTTGAAAGTATTAGTAAGAGACGATTACTATATGATAAAAATATTCCCGATAATAGTCGATTAATCTTATTTGAAAGCTTGACTTATTCCAGTCGGTAAAAAAGATTTTCCACAAAGGGCACAACCAATATATTATTGCTTTTGAAAATAGTCCCATTTAACGAATGTTAATAATATAAATAAAAACCTATTTAATTTTTCGAAGCAATAGGGCCTTTAACCACTTAATCACATTTCAAGCAAAGATATCGCCGCCATCATAAAAAAGAATAATTGAACACAATACATTAAAATTTGTCTTTTTTATGAAAACTACAATGTTATTACTTCTACAAATGACGTTAAAGAATATATATTCTTAAGAGGCAGTAAGAGATTTTTTAAAAATATGAAACAAATCGTACTTTCTCGCTTATCATACTTTTAAGCACCAAGCCGCCTTATGATTCTATCAGACATTTACTTTTGCTCCTGGTGAAGAAACTACACTACTGTTACTTCAATAAAAGATAGCGTTCCTGATGTGCCAACTCCTATATTGTTATAAATTCCATAGCGAGTTCAGGCTGGTAATAAGTTATGTCTTGTTCAGTAGGTGTGAGATAAAACAATTTGAGACACAAATAATCTGGTAATGTAAAGGTAAGATAACGGTTCTTTGCAGAGACATCGGTGAACGTGTCAGAGTTCCTTTACAAGTTAAGTAAAAAACGATCAATGAAATTAACAAATTTTAAGGTATTCATTTACAAATTAATAGAAAAAGAATTGAAATTTACTATCCGTTGTTTCCATGGAGTTTGTAAATCTTTGTCTGGAAAATAAATTAAAACTTTCGTTAGACGGAGGATAGTTATCAGGATCAGTTCCTTCTACGGTAGTACTAGGGCTGATTTAATAACACTGCTGTGTTTTCTTTTTACTCTAATGATGGGGTCCTTACACACCTGAGAGGTTTTCTCTAGCGTGAATTCGCGGACGCTGTTAATGAAAGTGACAAGAATCAGGGTTGTGGATCAGGACGAAGATCTTCCACGGGATGGTGCTGGTGTGAGGCAAGTCGCCGATAGTCATGTTTCAGACGGTCCAGGAACTTGGGACTATTTGCCTAATTAATGGACCAACCTGACACCCCTCTCTCCTACACCACAATACCACAACCGAGCCCTTGGAGACTCCTTTAATCACAAGTAGTCCGTGTTAACAGCACAACACCGTACCTAGTGGCGGGTGTGAGGGGGGGGGTCCCACGTGACAGTGACATAGAGTCCGTTCAGATGTTTCCTCGTGAGGGAAATATCCCTTCAATCTTTACCATAAATTTGAAGAATCAGAATATAACAAAAATATAGTTCACCAGTCAATTATTAATGATTTATAGAAACCCAAACATGGTTTATGCAGTGGCTTTCAGATTTTTGCTACTTTCGTTTGTTTATTTTTTGACAACCACAGTGCATTCTACCTACTAACATAGAAATTGCTGTAAATTCGAGTACGAGGCAATTACTTTATTATAAAATACTGAAAATATTGTTGATTAATCGTCTGTCGAAATTTTTCACCAAAGGAACAACCACTATATTGTTAATTTGGAAAGGGATCTTATTGAAGGGATGTCAATAATAGAACGAAATATCTATTTAATTGTTCGAATAAAAAAGGTCTTTTTACCGCTTAATTGCATTCCAAAGATAAAATTCGCCCCCATCATAAAAAAATAAACTAAATGAATTAAAGTTTGCTCATAGTGATGTAAAATACAATGTCACAACTTCTATTGCCTGCGTTAAAAATTATATTATATTATGAACCAAGATGAGATAAATTTTTTCGTGTAAACCAAAAGCAAACTTTGACGCTTTATCACACTTTGAAGCACGAAGTCACAATTCTATCAGACATTTACTTTTGCTCCTAGTGAATAAAATACACTATTGTTACTTCTATAAGTTTTAGCAATCAAAACGTTACTTATAATTCGAACCAAAAGCGTTATTAGACAATTACACATAAAAATTTTCCACTCGTAAAACATATTTGCCCCCATAGATGAAAACTACTTATTATTACTATAAAAAAGAATAGTAATTTTGGAATTTAAATTAAAACGCAATTCAACTACTGAAATATTCTCAACTGTTTCCTGTAATTGAAACAAAATTACACAGTGTATGCAAAGTACTCGTGTATTTCCAATATGTGAACACCGAAGTATCCAATAATAATCCTCCTGGTCAAGATATTATTGCCTTTCGTACATCGGTGAGTGGCTGGCCTCGTTCGCCGATATTAGTACTTTAATAGGACAGTAATGTCCGAACCCGATGTGAATACACTTCAAACCGCGGGAAACTCCGCGTAACAATTTATGGATCTCATCCCGGATAGTCGGCAGGAAATATCACGTGGGATTAAAAACTAATCTGTTAAGGGATTTGACTAATTACCCGTATCAAACGTAACGATACATTGGCGAGTACTAAATCTTTCGCAATATACATTTCAGTTGAACATTTTGACAAAGTTACTATAGTAAATTTTAATACATGTTATCATACACGGATATATTTTAATTCGCACACTGTTCGGGAGAAAACCAATAAAATAACGAATACAAAGAACACTTGTTTAATGTTTCGGAAAGAAACTCAGCTAGTCTCTTTTATTTAACTTTGTTACTCTGCTTCCGGGAACTACCTTGATCCAGGCGTTCTAAGAATCGGCCGTGATAAAATGAACTTGAGTTTTCTGTTTCTTAAGAACATTTAACATCCTAAAATTCGCCCTCATTTTTCATTATCACCGTGACGATCGTTATTTACTATTGGCCTCCAGTCAGTTCTATTTAGTTCGCCGGTAAGTTCAGACCTATTATGACCTGTATTCAGTAGTTCGGTTTTAATAATTGGGGTTTAGTTTTTATTAAGTGGTTGCTTTTGAGTTAGTATGCATTTTATTTACTATTGGCCTCCAGTCAGTTCTATTTAGTTCGCCGGTAAGTTCAGACCTATTATGACCTGTATTCAGTAGTTCGGTTTTAATAATTGGGGTTTAGTTTTTATTAAGTGGTTGCTTTTGAGTTAGTATGCATTTTATTTACTATTGGCCTCCAGTCAGTTCTATTTAGTTCGCGGTAAATTCAGACCTATTATGACCTGTATTCAGTAGTTCGGTTTTAATAATTGGTGTTTAGTTTTTATTAAGTGGTTGCTTTTGAGTTAGTATGCATTGAATAGACACAACATCGATATTGTGGTTCCTGAATTACGAGTGTCACAGGCTCTGGTATGTTTTGTTTACTTTAACCTAGGTTGTAGTCATGCATTAATTATTTACCTGAAGAAGACATAAGATTGCAGGTCTCGAAACGTAGTGTTACTGATGGTATTGTATCACTGAACGATGGCATATGTCCGGAAAGTCCTGTTTCCTTAGAAATCCTTCCATCGTTCAAAACAAACTTCAAACAAAGAAATTGTTTGGTTATTTTAACCTACAATCTAGTGACATATTAGATTATTTATCCACCAAAGTTAGATATCAGATTGTAGATCTGGAACGTAGAGTTACTAGTCTTTTAGTATCACTGAACGATGGCAAATGCCCGTTATCCAAAGCTACTATAATGAATATAGAGTAGAGTATAGCACATATACTGGATCGAGCGACATAGCAATGATACATGACAGGCAAGAACGGTAACTTGGGTAACTTCGTAATGTGTCTCACGGGTAAAGTTACACTACTTGGCTAGTTTAACGTAACTTGTTCTGATTTGGCTGTATGTCATTTGTCTTGAAATGCGAACTCTTTTGATCACGTAGCCCATCAGATTCGATGGCAACTTTTCAGATATATAAAGTATTGTTAAATTCACGCCAAGAAATCTAATAGAATGTAAATATATAAGAAATCTTGAAGCGCAGATGGACATAGTATATTTGTGGTTTTAGAAACTGATACTTAATTTAAAATATACTAGTATTCCAAACGTTCAGAATCAATTAAAATTAAAAATTCACAGTACATTTTTGTATTAGCATACTCGGTTTCCTCTGTGTCGGGTTTTCTCCTGGATTATGCGGCGGCGTTTATCTACAAACGATTGTTTAAATTATCAGCATAAGAATGATTTAATTTCATTACCAGTTCTCGATTACCACCATTCCAAATTTTCACTACGGCTTTTTCATTTATGCAACGGGAGAGATAGAAATGGGGTGGCCACCATACTAAAACATTCTCGGGCACATACAGGGTGTACCATAGATTCATTTTTAGTCTCATTTATTTAAAATAAATGTAATTCTAGGCTTTTAAAAATATGTTTTACATGTATTTAATTTCAAGGATGATTTCCAGATTTACTATAATTCAAGGTAAAATGAAAATATACAATTTTAACATCCAAATATCAAACATTTATTAATTTAAATTATGAATTTTAGATAACAATACTTATTTTGTTCCTTCGTTGGTAAAAAAAATCGGGAGCACTGCGTCACTTTGACTGTTTCTTTCTGCCGTGACGATTACCGTTTGCTGTTGGCCTCCGGTCAGTCGTAGGTGGTTGGTAGAGAATGCAGACTTATTGTGACCTGTATTCTGTAGTTCAGTTTTAATGATTAGTATTGTGTATAGTTTTTATTAAGTTGCATGTTTTAGAGTTAGTGAAGTTGACACACAACATGGCGGTTGTGATTCCTGACAGGCGTGCCACCACGGTTTCGAATGATTTTTTTAAATAACCTAGTTTGTAATTATGTATTAGGTTAGTTATTTACCTGAAGAAGAGATCAGATTGAAGATCTCGAAACGTAGTGTTATTGATTTTTTTCACTGAACGATAGCAAATGTCCGGAAAAATCCTGTTTCCTTCACACAGCGTTACGATTGACATGCCCATTACTAAAATAATTTATAAATAAACATTATACAAGCAAAATGAACGTGGTTTTGAAAGTATGGTTGATAAATAAACATTTAGGATTCTTTATAAAGTACGGATATGACACGAAGTTATTTTACTACGATTTGAAGACAATCGACTTAGGAAGGAAGAGCTGGAAGAGTCGGCAGCTCACTGTACCACAAAAGGGTCTTGTTGCCCAAGGACTGGGACAAGTTGGCTAATTAATGGCTAAACTGACGACTCGGCCCTCTAACCTTGTTATAAGACTGTCCCAGCGCCACTTCCTTTGTTTTCTCAACCCTTCAATTATGCTCGCACCACTTATGACTGTACGCCTATCATGCAAGTGCGTGAAACCATCCTTCTTGGGACGTAAATCCTCCTGCTAACGATAAAAATAATATTTTTTGGGGGTTTATCTCATTGAATGAGCGTTAGCGAAGCTTATAAATCGTGAGGCTTGACAAGTTTATTTCTGTCTATCCACACAATACCTCGAGTGAGTTGACTTACAGACTTAAAATTTTGCATGAAGCTTCATTTCTATACAAGCAACACTGAACTAGTCATGGAACATGCCACTCTAAGTGATTTGGCTGAGCGTTAGCGAATATTACATGGTCTTATGCGTAACCCTGTTGGCAAATAGAAAATATCAGAATAAATAGACTAGCAGATATTCTCTAATGTCCATATGGCAGCTTTCCGCAGGACTTCTCGAGAATAAAATGAGCTATTGACTTAAAACTTTTCATGAAACTTCGGATCGTGTCAACATGTGTTCAGTTTTTCTAAAGAATGCGGAAATAAATTATACGCGTTGGTAAGAAGAGGTAAGACAATAGAAAATGTTTGAATAGACACAGCTACAATGCGTCTCTTTCTGAGTGCGTGAAAACAATTTTTTATGTATTGAAGGAAATCTGTACAGACAGATTTAACATACATGCAACTTTTATTAAGATTACTGTACACGCACTAGTATTGAAATAATCCAAAAGGAAACACATGCTTACTTCGGTATCAATACTCTTCAAAATTGTATGTTAACAAACAAACCACAAACATGTATTAATCCCAGTTAATCTAGCCCATAGCGTTGAGTGAAATTTAACGACGGAGTAAAAGTTGAATTTATGATCTATTTTGAATTAATCAGATGTGTCTCAAGGCAGACTGGGTGTGACTGTTTCAAACCTTCCTTGTAAGGACACGAGCGTCTTACCTGTTATGGAAGTCAGACCTGTACGTTTCCTGTTTGACTTTTCACCGCTGTTTGTCCACACAGATGTGTCACCTTCACCGTAGTGTAGGGATAAAACTGCGGCTCTCTTCTCAAGTCATATGTTCGATTCTCGGAAAGATCCATGAATCTTTACATTATAAGGTACGGCCGGTGGTTGGGCCGTTTCCTTTAAGAACGTTTAGTGCAATAAATAAAAACCGCAACTGGCGTAGAAAGACCACCTTTAGAATTGAAAAGAAAATTTAGTACTACTTCAATTTTGACATTTAAACATTTTCGAATACCTTTCAGTTAAATGAGGTTGGTAACAATAACTATAACAGTTTATATTTACTGTAATAGTTGTTTCTGGGCAGGAAATAATCCAGAATGTTTGATTTGAAATTTAAACTACTAAATATGCACAATTATTAAAGTATGTGCTCCTGTGCAAATAATATTGTTTCTCGCATGTTTAGCACAATGGCAAATTCATTCCGAAGTTAAATGGCAAAACGAAGTATAAGAAGAGTGTTGCCATCGACCTGGCTTCCTGGTGACTTGCAAGCATCTCCATAAACATTCAGGTCCGATACTAGGTAGACTGAACGGGTGCTTTACATAAGAGGCCGCAGGCGTGACGAGGTTTTGTCATAGACGTTCCGATAGGCTTCGTTTTGCCGAGACAGTAACTGAGATGTAAATATCAAGGTAAGCCAGCAATAAGGGTGGCTTCGTCTGACAAGGAACTTGGATAATTCAAAGCTCAATGGGAAAAATACGGACTATCCAAGATTTAGAATTATGCAGACTTATCGTTCTTATTGTATAAATACCAAAAATATCCAGTTCTACACAGAACTCATTTGTCCATATATTAATTTAAAATACTAACGCTAATAACATGATCTCGTCATGGACATTAAGTGACGTAAGATTTCCTCAGAGTTGTCGGGATCTACGTAAGTTTTGCCTTAACATCTGGTCTGTTTGAAGAATCGTAACTATAGTATTCTGAGGCATCCAACTGTATTTTCGCTGATAAAATGAGCAAACTACACGAGCTGCAGGAGATTTGAAAGATCTTTTAATTCATCCATCTTTATCAAATGTAGGTGTCTGGTCAATATAATGACTTTGTTTTTTTGGACGCCACAGTTCATTCAGTAATTCCTCTCTTACTTATATCCTTGCCCCAAATATTCCCAATAATTTGACAAGTAATGTAAGTATTTGTGCACTGTACAGTTATGATCTCAAGGAATCTTCTTAAACCAAGAGGCTGATGATCTTCCTTGAGACGTCATGATAGGCCTAAAGGTGTAGACTGCACTAAACCAGGCCAGAGATTTTCTTACGCCCTACAGGTGCTGATCTCTCTTTTTCCAATATTTCTCTGGATGACTAGAAGGATTTTAGCCTATAGTATTAACTTTAGGAATTTGCTTTTATCCACTGATCATTATCGAGACTTTCTCATAGACACTTTAATCAATTTAATCACTTGTGTGTGGACTGTGCCCGGTGAATTTTCTTAAGTGAGGAGGGCGTTGATCTTCCTTACGGCTTTCCATACCTGCCGTTGTGGGCTCAAGGATTATAAAACGGAGAACCGACCTTAGGGATTGGCTTTAAATAAAATACCTTTAATCAGTCTTTCCATTCCTATAGTCAGGCTCCGATCGCCTCAAAGCCAGGAATGTATCATAAACCTGCACTCTACGGCCAACAGTATATCATGAGACACAGATTTACTCTAAATATTATTACAGTTGTCGTTGGGTACTTGATACCATTCCTCAGTGTTTTCTATAAGATACGAGAACGATTAATAGTGTTGTCTTTGGCAGAAATTTGTGCCACGCTCCACAAACGTTGCACTGTATCGGACAACTAAGTGACAGTTTCTGATAACAAAAGTTTGTTGTCTCAGATGAGTCCGAGTAATAGTGTGTCTCTAGGGCAGAGTTCCATAACTTGACTCGCTTCAAGTGAGTTGCTACAACTTTTGTTAAAGGATTCTGCATTTCGTCTTTCTCTCACACGGTAAAATATGAGCCTCTGCATGGATCAGTTCTTTATAGTTATTAATTTTAAATACATAAACAAAAGTAACAATCTTTCTAAACAGTATATTACTGAATATTCGAATTCATCCAAATTATAAACGACGTAAAATGCTTCACTATTTTAAATCTCGAGGGAAAGGAAAATGGTGGGAATCTTTTACAGGGTGGATAGATAAAGAACATCCTATTTTTTATAACAAGAAAAATAATATAAAAACATAAAGCTTTTTATGTATTCTACAAGAAGTAGAGCACGTGTATTTGATTAGCTGACCTACATTTCTTTAACTCCAATTGTCTAGAAGAGACTCCAACGAGGTTTACTGTAACTAAACAATTTTACTAATTAAGAAAGTTAAAAACTAACACTTACTATAAGGTTATCGTAGTATAATATACTCAGTACTCATTCCTTCATCGATAGGTATAAAATCTACATAATTCACATATTTTTTTAGATACATAAACCATTGTTAATACCACACTAAGAAATCTAATAGAATGTAAATATATAAGACATTTTGAAGCACAGATAGTAAAATATCTTTATGTTAAACTATTATTTTCAAATTCAAGCATTTACGTGAACTAATATACCAACTAAAAAAAGTTGTCATTAAAAACGGTTTCATAATAATAAGGCATACTTACTTTCTTTCATAAAATACAAGAAAAAATTCTTCAATGTAAAATACAAATAATTTTTGAGACAAACTAAGTATTGTGTATTGTGTATAGTTCAATATGTTTCCATTATTAGCTGAGTTAGCAAAACATATCACTCGTGGACTTGGAAAACTTTCATTTATGTCTGTCTGTCTTTATGTCTGTCCGCACGATACTCGTATCTCGAAAACGAACTGACATATATACCTGAAATTGTGAATGAGGCTTCATTTATACAGGGTGACTCTGACTACCCGTGCAGTATTTACAGCTGTCTTAATAACTGACTTCCACACTTATTCTATCTCTTTCCTCCATAATTTGGCCTCTCAGAATCCGTTAAAATTATTTTAAATTTTGAAAAATGCCCCTAAAGGCATACGTAATTCGGTTTTTCGGCTGCCATTTCGAAACAGTAAGAGATAGGAAAAAAAGTTAAATACAAAAACTGTTTGTTTTAAAAAGAACTTTTATTTGATATAAAATTTATTATATGTTGCTATTTAAAAAATTTTGAGTGTTAGGATTTTTTGTATTCTTAAATTTTGCATATTTTTGAAATTTTGAAAATCCAGTGAAAAAATGCCCGTACTACATATTTTATTGAAAAATAGGTCAATAGCAAGTTAGGAAAAAATCTGGAGCTGTTCCGTATTGTGGGTAGGGTAACACAGTACTTTATTTTAAAGTCCTATTTCAAAACGTTTTGGTACACCCTGTACATACGGTGAAAGATAATTAACTTTTGTTTCCGCCAAAATGTTCGGTGTAATTAGACCTTTAAATTGATGTATCACACGACCCATGGTTACATTTGAAAATTACCCAAAAAGCACCCCTACTCCCCAAATTGGGCCCTTTAGGGGCATTTTTTAAAAATTGAAAATAATTTTAACGGATTCGTAGAGGCCAAATTATAAGGCAAAGAGATAGAAAAAGTGTGGAAGTCAGTTATTAAGACAGCTGTAAATACTGCACGGGTGGTCAGACTCACCCTGTACATGAGGAACGCCGAACTCGAGTATGGTACTTATCACTCCATGGGATTTTACTGAACATTTTTAAATTTATCTTATGGGTAACCACAATGACAACGAATAAATAGAGAATAATCATAAGAGAATTAAACATGTGACATATCGATAATGTAGCCTACAAATTTAAACACACACAACTTAATTTTAAGGTTAATTGTTGGGAAACTTTAATTATTTAAACTTTGATATGAAACGTAATTTAATTTTAAAAAGGTGAATTTCATATGAGCCAACCACTCAGTAGGCTGCCACAATTGCCTCAATTGTTATCCGGGAGATGCAAACAATTCTGTCGTTATATTTGTCAATCATAAAATGACCTTGTAAATAGTACTTTACATTGAACTTCAGCAAAGACTGTTACGCGACATGTGTTGTGGCGTTTTCCTACCTTGCTCTTAAAGTAGGGCAAGGAAGCCTATTAGAAAATGCATATAAAAATTCGAGAGAACACAAATTGGATTTTACTTTATTTTTGTATCTAACTAATCAAGCGAATTGTAACGCGAAACTGGAAGAGGTTCAAGTTTTTAAGTTATACACGTATGTAAAGAAGGTTTTGTTCGCTTACAGATCAAATTAATTAACTAGTTTGAGCAATGTTTAAAACGCTTAAATCACGTGTCACCTCAAAAGTATCAAATGGAAATGGCTTCAAGCATTTTTTACACTTTCATTATATTAGGAAGCCATTGGCCATCTTCACTGTTTTACATTTGTTATCTGTGCAAAAACATTGTATGTAATACTCCCTTCCCGTACAGTACTCAAACACAACAATTTGGAATGTTTCTTAAAGAATATTTTAAATTGTAAAGGGAATTTTTGCTTTTTTTATTTCATGGTTAAGTTTTGCCAAATAGGTAATAAGAAAAAGTTTTGAAAAAATGTAAAAAGAACTAAAAGTAATGCCATGCAGTAGCCATTACCTTAAGTTTCAAAATAATTAATTGTTGTTTTACATGGATCTGTGGAATTATGTTTAACCTTTAAGGTGAAATTTTGCCTTTACAATGCATTGGTATATTTAACACCACCAGACAACTCACAATGATACAGATTTTGATTGAGTACAGTTTTGAATTATTATTGCGCGATCAAATTTAGCCGAATTAAATGTGTGGGGTCGATTTTTAACTCGTATCACGTTTCCTAATATGTAATATTATTAAATCCTATATATTTAATTGCTTAAGCAAAGTTCCAAGGAAAGTCCTCGAACTGTGAAAAAAATAAAAGAGCTTTACAAGATTTGTTTTAAAGCTTTAGTGTCAATAACGGTGGGGAAAATACCGGACATGACAAAATTACACGAGCTCCGTTCCACTGGCCAGTAAAATCGATGGAATCTCCATAAGAACTGCGTTGGTGAATAAACAGCCTGAAATTTAGTCACTCGTTCAAAGTAAACTTTGCATCATTACCAGAGGTTTAATTACTATTCTAATTTAAATATACCAGCTGGTGTGAACACAAACAACCTAATGTAAACATTGCGTATATTAGTGTTTATTTATTTTAGTGTACTATTTAATTGAAAACGTTTAAACTACCAAGAAGTATTATTGTTATTTTAACATACGGCATATTCATATTTAATTAACAAATTTAATTTAATTTAAATTGTGTTGTGTTCAGTTTATAATAATAGCAATTGCTGTTAAAAACACCGAGAGTGAATTAAAATAAATAAATAATTTAAAAAATATTATTGTAAATAATTTCTCAGAAAAGGTGACCTTCATCTGTTGAAACCTGTATAGGCGTGAAGTTAGAACTTGGTTTAGAACCGATATTAAAAAATAAATAAGCAAATTCTTTCCAATAAGATAATAATCCAAAAGTGAAATAATTATGATTACAGGCGAAAAACAGTATTGGTACATCATTAGCTTTTCACGTTTGAATTCCGTTCAGTTCCTTGCATTTATTCTATAATGTAAACTGGCGCAATCAAATTATTAACTACTATGATTACACAAAGAGAAGTTCATTCAGGTCAGATGCCGTATACAATTACGGGATACAAGAGAACAGCTGCTAGTTTAGTAATTGCACAGTCTCCATTGACAAATTTGTAGTTATATTTTATAGTTGGTGAATTTCGTTTAATGCATTGTATATTTAAGGCACATACATAGACAATCTTTTATATTCTAGCCAGGTTTAGGCACTAAGTTGTTGCATAAATTATATTTTTAAATTTTTAGAGTATTACAAATGGTAAAGATTTGTATTGTTGGCAATAAGCTGCGTTGCAAAGATGCAAAGGAAGAAATTGTGTAGTCGAAGAAACAATTATTGTACATAGGGACAAGACAACGTACTACCAATATTATATTTGGGAACAGATCATTACTAAAACTCGAAATACAATATAACATAAACTAAGAACGTAAGAACTAAAACGTAAATGAGGGATAGATTAAAAAGGATTCAACGGAGTAGGACGGAAAAGGAAAAAGAAGAGGAAATAGGATAAGAAGAAAATTGGAGACTAAGTCAAGGGAACAAAAAGTGAAGTACATAAATAGTTGGTATTTTAGGACAAAATAGAGAGTAAATATTGGTACACAGCATTTGTTGAAAGTATGAGCAGTTTTATAAATACAAGGGAATTGTATACTAACAGCCCCGTGAAGATTGGATAATTTAAAGCAGAGGGTAGCTCACCATCTTGTCTGTGAATAAACAGAATGAAACATTATTGAGAAGTGAATCCAAGGTATACTACCCATAACAAGGAAACAAACAATTTTAAAATATGACGGAGTCCATCCTAAACAGTTTATAAAGGCGTTAAACGTGTTGGTTATAAAATCTTATATAAATATTATATTAGAATACATAGGTTGGTGTGATATCTATGTTCATTTTTATTGCAAACTATTTTCTCGGGCCGTGGGGTAGAGAAAGCTAATTCCACAACATAAAGAAAAATTTCTATTTCTAAAACTTTTATATTAGTTTGATGAAATAAAAAGCAATTTGGGGAAAATAAAACTGTAATATAAAGTTAAGATATGAAAAAATTCTAAGAATTTTAATACCACAAAAACAGAACAATTATAAATTGTAAAATTAACGAGTGTCTCAAAAATGCCAAGATTTCTAATCTTTTAAACGTTTCATACATTATGACCGTTATTTAAAACAACTTCACAGTTTGTATAGCAACATAGGTCTACACAGATAAAATAAATAAAATTATACGTTGGCCGTGTTCACTTAATTTTGTTCTGTAAACTCCTAACGCGAGTAGTTAGTATTTAAGATTAAAAGGACGCACTGAATGATTTTTATTACACAAGAGTTTGTTTATTATCAACGTGTTTAGTGTGACCCACCAACAATGCCTGTAAATAAATTAGTATGCTTTTTTAAAGTCTTATAAACCACAATACTAAATGATTTGAAATTTCGTTAAACATCCATGCTACCTCAGAGATCTGTTAAACATCCATGCTACCTCAGAGATATTTCTAAAAAACTGCTTCAATGTTCCAACCTAATGGACCTTCAAAGACATGTAACATTCATAAGTGGTTCTGAAGACAAAATTATAGTCCGAACACAATAGATTTCTCTGGAAAAATTTGGGACACATCATATTCGTGTATATGAAACTTGTACTTTTATGGAATGTATAAAATACACAAATCTTCATTCTTACCCTAATTTATCAACAAATGTTAATAAGCTAATTGGTTCAGACTATGGCGAACCCTAAGTAAATTAATCTATTCATTGTGAAGCTGACGTAATGCGACGTGATGGCCGTTAATAGTAATGTAATATGTATTTAACTAATTAGATATAATTAAATCAATCAGTTGAATCTAATTAGTAATAGCTTATTTGTACTCACTTCGACGTTCATACAGTCAAATCCATCAACTTTCAATCTAAAGTGTATAGCCAGTGGCTTAGTATACAAGGATAATGGTACCATTCATTAGCAGGATGGACTTTATCTATGAATAAATCTTAAATCTTATTTTTATAATTTTCAATGGGTTTATTTGATATTTTTGGTTTATACCTGTTGGACGTTAAATTATTTACAGTTATTGTACAATAATTAAATCTTTCTTGGTCATGTGGTAGTTATCGACGAGTTTCTAATGATAATTTTGTTGGAAACTATGCAACTCGGGTATGATTCAGTTAGACTTTAAATCATGCAGATATTACAACTTATTATAACGTCCTTCAACGATTTCATATCTCTTAGAAATTATTCATGATTATAGCAAAGACCCTGGAAAGAGAAATCTTAAAGTTATCATTATATCCCGTAATTTCCAGAAATCTTAGTAGGAGACCAAAAAAGTATAGATTTTTTACTGATGATTAGATTACATGGTACGTCTCACCGTCTTGTGTTTGGTTTTTTACGATATTCTTAACTTTAGATCTGTGTCACAAACGATATTTTTACATCTGGCGTCTTGGTAAAGCATATTTACTAGCAATAATGATAGTTGGTCTGAAAATCATTTTAGAGGTCATTACGCAATTAATATTTTTGCTGTAGAAATTATGACTTATTAGTAACTCCCTTGTGGTTCATGATATTCAGACAATCGGTCACGTAAAAGGATGGATGAGACAATAGGAATTTCTCAGAAATAAACCTGATCATAAAAGACTATTTAACCAAGGAAACAAACGCATTTTAAGGAACACTTCCTACTTTTTTAAGGATAGGCCGATTCCAATGTAAGAATTATTCTGCCAGTCCTTATGGACCACTGGCCTATGCGAGGGTCTTATCATCGAACAGGATAAGGGAGAGAGTCGATACAGCACAAGGTCGATGGTACTGAGGGTCTTATCATCGAACAGGACAAGGGAGAGAGTCGATACAGCACAAGGTTGATGGTACTGAGGGTCTTATCATCGAACAGGACAAGGGAGGAGAGTCGATACAGCACAAGTCGATACAGCACATGGTACTGGTACTGAGGGTCTTATCATCGAACAGGACAAGGGGAGAGAGTCGATACAGCACAAGGTTGATGGTACTGATAAGAAGTGCTACGGTTACAGACAGGATTTGAACTTGCAGTATCTCTAACTCAGATGTATAGATGGCGTTTTACACCATTCGGCCATCGAAATTAACAATTATTTTCCTTTTAGAGGCTATAGAATTCTATAGTAATGAATCAGGAGGTGGATTTGGCCCAATGATATTACTGATCTTGGGGTTGCTTTTCGACGATTCAAATTTGAGGCCTTGGGATTGAATCAGCTCTCATTTCCGAATCCGCTACCTGAATTTTACAATTAATTATTAATCTTTAAGCTCATCGACATACTTACTAATCTCCATCCAGTAAGACAGGTATCAAGAACGATTGCACTATTAAAAGTTTCCTAAGCCTAAAATAAAACAATGCAGCGCAGTTACTGCATGAAATTAAATATTGTTTTTAAAACCAGCAAACGACGTGTACTGCATGTAAAAACTCAGACAACAAAGTTGACTAGCATAAATCTTCGACTGTTTGTGAAGTTAAATGGAGAAATATTTCACCCCAGAGAACTGTTCTTTATGTTACATTTCTACTAAGAATAACTCAGAAAGCATATTGGACGAACATATCAAATCGCATTATTGTATGCGATTGAAATTCACTGTACTGCTACAAATGTATACCACGATGGCCATAAAATATGAAATAATGTGTGTTATGCAATAAATTGCAATTCTTCGTAAGTTCGACTGCATAATATTTAGGATAATTTATCTCTTTCGCCAGTGTAAATAACAGGTCATCGCTTTCTCAGCTAAGAATCTATGAATAGACTAAAGTGAATCTTAATACTGATTTAGTTACTAATGGCTTGAATAAAATTTAACATTACATTACATTATATCTGCAGCTAGCTGTTATGGAAAACTGTATTTTTTCTACAGCTTACAAAATTAATGCACGTTTAAAGAATTATTTTTATTTTCGATACAATGCGGTTTACCGTCGTAACACTCAGCGAATTTCTTTAACACTAATTAACTAATTAAACATGCAATAACATTAAAACATGCAATAAAGAATATAAATATTAATTTTTAGGATTATTTGATGTACATGAAGTATATTTATGATTCAACAATCGAAAAATTATAACCTTGCCAATATAATTATTTTGTGTAATTTTGTTACATTTACAAGTACCACACGAACTATGTTTACACAGTGATCCCAATTAGGCTAACAGACAGAAAAAATTTAAACTCGATAAAATAATGAAAACAGTTTCTTCAATTCACATCTTAAATTTTTTTCTGTTTATCCACCCGTTTACAAGTTTAGACTTAAATATTGTTCTAAATAACCTATAAACCTACAAAAACCTATAAAATAGACATTTTTAAAACACGCTGTACTTATGGATACCTTGTAATAAAACACAGTTTGTATGTCCACAAATTTCAAAATATCACTTTTAAAAGCCATTGTGTCCAAAACATCCCCCCCCCAACCTTGTAATATTGTAAACATTATTTTATTTATTTTATTCTAAAACCAAAAGTCTTCTAATTATAACAACGAAAATGTGATAAAATTTGTCTTAAACCAGTTAAATTTATTAACAAACTTATCAAAGTTAACTATTTTCTTAAATAAACAGGTGAATCCAGTATCCTTTTACGTCAGTGTAAAAGCCAAAATAGCTATACAGAAGTTTAATCAGAAGTTCAACTGTCTTTTCATTGAACAAAGGTCTACAAAAATGTTGGTTGGAAAATAGAATTTGAAACACAACCACGTTAGCAACTGTTTGGGTCACAAACTAACGTAACACTAGCAAATATAATATGACAAGTGAGAAATGCAAGGATAATGAAACACTCGAACAAGAGGAGGTGGGGTCGTAGAAACACTTCTACATACGCATATAATGGAAGTATAGGTGAAATGATGCGGAGTTATGTATACGATCTCTGAGAAATCTCTCATACAATGATTTTGTGAAGTTATTATAAAAAATGATACAGTTAATACAATTTAAAAAACAAATAAATAAAAACAATACACTCCTTGACTTCTAAATGCGTTAAATTGAGACGTACAGACGGGCGTTTGTGAACGCAACGAGATATAAGGAAGTAACCAATTAAATGTATAGCCGTTTATAAGTTTAGTGCAATGAAGCAACATTAGTCGATTGATTAATTAATAGATAATTGATTCAATGGGGTAACGGTAATCCACACACAATTGAACAGCAGGCTTCGTATTTATTGGGCTTAACATTATGACGCGATTTGTCTTCAAGAGCTTAAGTGGTATACATTTAGCACATTTATAGTTAATTTATAATTTAATAAAATAACATAAATTATTTACACGTCATAATACAAATTCAAATTTAAACTTCAATACAAGTGTCTTGAAACTAAAGGCGTTTTCTTCGTAATAAAAGTTAGTTTAAAATGTCTACACGATCCTGAGAGACACCATGTACAGAGTCGTACACCAAATTTAAAAACTACTCTATCTCAAACAACTGTTGAACTAGCTGACATTTGTTTCGATTATCGAAAGCAATACTTCCTATAAGAGACAAGTTGTGCAAATAGTGAACTATACTGTACTGCTGTTTCGTTGAGAATACTTTAGAACATGTTTCAAGGACTAAAAGATTGAGTACAGGATCTGCCAATATCATGCATGACACCTCTTGTTGCCATTAGAATAATGTTATACATGAGAATTTTAAATTTATCAAAATTTGAGGTCGGTGCGCCATTGCTTAAGTTATTCTAAATTTATTTTCGAAATAGTTATGAAAAGAAACATTTTTTGGTATCACACCTGCAGCCAATTTTAAAACGGTATTTTATAATGAAGTTAGATAAGTTAATTTCGTTGTCAACACAGTATTTTGGTTTACAAAGGCAGCAAAGGGATAGGTAAATTTTAAAATTCAAAAAAAATTTTAAAATTTAAAATTAAATTCTAGATCTTCGGAATATGTTTACTATTTTTAGGAAATTCTATTCTCTATTATTCCTCAGTAGACTAGATGAAACAAACTGTAATTAAACTTATACTTATTCAAATAGGCGACACTTTAACATACAACTCCCAACTACTCTTCACTGTAATACCTGAAGAAAGAAAGTAACACAGGTACCAGTTTCCGACAGGGAGCTGGTGGCACCACAGCGGACTTGTGGGTATGATTTATCATAACCGGGCCCATTGTTGCCCTGAGAATGTTACCACGTCTGGCCGCCTCCCAACATTTCCTGTGGGAATGGGAGTCCACTAATTGTACATGGCAGTCCTAGTGTAGCTGCACTCTCTTCCGGTGACTGTTGTGGTAATCACCGCTGGGTTCGGTCATGGAAAACAGTTAGTCTCTCTCCACTTACAGTCACCGCTGGGTAAAGCCGAGTCTCGATTTAACCGTGCCAAGTTATATCACACAAGGTGTACGCTACACCACGTGTCGTAACAGGTATCGCTGAGGTTCATTAAAAACTTTTAAATCTATAGCTAATTTCAATATTGACAAATAGAACATCAATTTCACTTTTACACCCTTTTAAATCAGCTTACGAGTGATAGGTGTGAACGACGCTCAGTCAAATTCTATGGTTGAACATACACACCATCATAGAACACACTTTTGTTTACGTAAAAATGGTGTTTCAAATTCCTATTCTACTAGTGAAGTCTTTCTGGAGATTTCTTTTCACTTAGTACATTCAAATTTTTAAATAAATTGGTATCGTAACAGTTTTCCAATAATAAATCTATACACCAACTCGCCATAAATTATGTTTTATGTGTTGGAATAGTTAGGCTACATGTGTATATATTTAAAGCTTGTTTACAAATTTATTTATTCTGACATTTTCTCTCTGCCATCTTGGTTACAAAATAAGACCGATGTAAAAAGATTCGTTAATGCTCAACCATCTCATGGAGCGACATGTACCATTATCGAACTCGAAGTTCCTCATACATAAATAAAGCTTCATACACAATATATAGCTCGTTTTCAAGATAACTTTAGTTTTTTTTATGGGACACATTTTATAATTAATATTACAACGTACCAGAACAGAATTAACATCATAGTTTCCATTAAAATATGTACGCTTGATTACGACATTTCTGTAAAATCCCCCAAAAAAGCGGTTTAAATTAAGTGCAATAAAAATAATACATAACAATGTAAATAAAAGCAATGCCATATAAATACAATACAATACCATACAGTTCAAACTAATAGCTTCTTATTTCCAAAACGTGCATTGTTTTAGTTACAATTATTCCCCTCTCTTCGAAAACAGGTGTAACAATGAGTTCAAATTTTTTTTAGAAATGGAAATGTTGGCTATACAATTAAACACAACAGTTCAGTAGATTGATAATTGTACAATAGCGATCGAATGGTCATATGACCGCAAAGACAGAGCACAAACGTACAATGACCTAATGACCGATGGTACAGGTTGACGAGGGATGTGAGCGGTTTGTTAGTCTACAGTGGTTGACAATGGGACATCACAGGAACGCAGACAGACAGACACTTGCACAGAATGAGTCTAATTGAGGCTCTCGTGTGTAGAGCTCCCCCCCTTCCCCCACTGTGGACATTACATCACGTGGCTTTGTGAGAGACAATAGGGACTTGACCGCGACGAGTGTGGGGGGGCATATTTTGTGTCAGGTTTCTGAAGGGGGATGAAACAGTGAAAACAACAGTGTTCCTGGGGAGGTGAAGACTATGGTTTAAGTCAAACCTCTGGTAGACTTTTTATTCATTGTAAAAAATATTGAAACTAAATTTTATTTTGTATAACAAATGTCGCTACAATAAAAATCCTTTTTAGCTATTGTAAGGAAAAAAATAAAATGATTATTAACATTTGCTGCAGTTTTATATCAAAAAAATATAAAAAATGACTTTATGAGAATTGGTTTCTTTTCCATTCTCTAGATGTAAGATTGTGGTAATTGTATTAAGCATAGAAAATAGCAAACAGATAAAACATGTATACAAAAAAAATTACAAACAATACATATAAATACATCCAAATCCATAAATTAATTAAAAGAAGCGAAAACGAAAACGACGAAGCAATACAATGTGCCGTTGATTACGGCATCTATGGAACAGTAAGGAAATTAAGACACTAGTTCCCGAAATACATGGTTTCTGTTGTAAAATAAATAAAAAAACAAGGACAAAACCATGATAATGTTACATTTTCAATATAATCAACGCCTAATGAATTCCAAGAAAACACTGATAAGAGATACTTGAAATGTGAACTCAGATATATTTTATGGAAAACTAACTTGATAGTGCAAAATGGTTATTTTTTGTACATTAGGTTGATAATTAAACTGTCTTAAAAAGAGCTTCATGATTTATTTTTTCATTAATTAATTATTAAACAAAGTGAAACTGTTTAAAATAAATAATGACATATTAAGAGTACTTTTATATGGACTCATTAGGCAATGCGTCTGTGCAGTCACGTTAATGTTTACATACAATCGAAATCAAATTAAATACGAAGGGATTAAATTAATTACTATGTTCAAATATATCAGAAGTAAATCGTTTTGTTTTATAGCGCATTGAAAAGCTTTGTGAGACCCTCCAAATGTATTTGAACTGCTAGGTTGTAATTATATAAGCTATTTAATTATTTTACCTAAAATACATTTTATCATACTATAGTACGAGACATCATTACACGCTTGGGCCGTGAAAAATAAACATTGTTTAAAGCACTTGGGTTTTAAATACATTGCTTAACTTCACATGCAAATAGAAGATTATTTTTTTGTGATAACACTTTTACTAAAATCACTAATAGAGTACTCTTTATATTACCAATAAATATTAATACTCTGCCGTTTTTCACACTGTTTCCTAGTGAATAAAAAGGTACCTCGTAGACATGTCTTTTTTAAACGGCATAATAAGCACTTATGAAAATAAGTGATAGTAATTAAGAGATATTCCAGCTTTATCATCCACTTCATAATAATTGGAATCAAAATTTAAAGAGCAAAGTTTTGAGGTCCTTAAGTGAGAGAGTGAAACAGTATTCTCAGGAGTGCCAATTAAATATAAAATTTCTCTAGACCATTCGTTTTAATGTGGAGGCCGTTCAAACCCAAAGAATCAGAACTATGTTATTTATGAACCTAGAGAAAAACAAAACGTGATATAGAATGCTTATAATCTTAACTAAACTTTTTGTTATTGAAATTTGTTTTGTATCTCTAAAGGTTTTTGTATCTAAAACAAGATTAGGGACATGAAAATCCCATGAGAATAAACTAATAATATTTCAGTTGTGAAAAAACTGAGCCAGAAGTACCATCCGGTTTAAGTAGTAAAAAACAATGAACGCTGTCTGTGCACGTTACCTTATATTTTGTTTTGGTCTGCTTACAAGAATGTCACTAACCTGAAACACACAAATCAGGATTAGAACGCTTAAGTGACGTTGAATTATGGTAAATAAACATTTTGCATTAAATTCCAAAATATTAACCAAATATATAAAGTTTAAGGAAATATAGTAACAAACTAGATGTGAGTTTTGTGCATACAATTGTAACGTTTAAAAGCAAAAGGTGAAATTATTTGAACATAATATATATATATATATATATATATATATATATATATATATATATATATATATACAAATCTTAAGCAGTTATACTTATTAATTAATGGACTTAAAACGATGTGTCCATTTTTTTATCTTAGTAAATTACTTTAATGCGTTACAAAAAACATTACAAGTAATTTTCGATACAATACAAAACAACTATTTAATCACTTAAAGGCTTTAACTAAAGGTGAATGGAAATGGTTAAAACGAATAGTTCTAAAACACTAATATATATGGCGTGTAACTCTTTTTACGATCAGGTGTGGATATTTTTATTGGGATATATCTTATCCCAATAAAAATATTTAAATACAAAATAAAATCTGGAAAATATAATTACACTTTAAGCAATTTCCAAATCATGGTGCGGACTAACCACCATTGTCCGGGAACTGAGCCTAGTTGCTAATTAATGGCCAGACCTGTCACACTCCACCCCCTCCCTTATACAGCGGGACCCGGGGGAGACCCCCTTAATTACTACTTGACCGTGTTAGCCATTTAACATGGTTACCACAACCAGACCATATCTTGCACCGCGAAGTACAATACAACTTTCCGCTACAACAACTTCCGTACAGTCAACAGATGACAGTTTAACAACTTTGTGACAACTGGAATGTGAAGAATTGTATTCAATTATCCAATATATATTTATTTATCATTTATATATTCCTCTTGGTAGCTATGGTAGCTCGCGTGGAAATTTTACATACGTAAATCTACTATTCGTATTAGGTGTCTGTCACTAAGCGACAAATGTCTATGCACTTGTAAATTCATCCTCGATTATAAATAACTACATAATCTATTGTACATATGCCAATACAGATTTAGATTTAAATCTAACTGAACGTAAGTGTATCCTTTAATTTTCAGAATGCATTATGTAATTGTTTGCCTTAGGACATCAGTCTTGAGACATCTACATATACATAATATTATATTTAAAACATAACATAACATAGCGTATACTTAAAAATAATGGCTGCTTATAAAATTATTCAACAAAATAATAATAATAATAAACAAACAATTTAAGGCATTTGTCCACTACTACATACGTACATTTCCTAATTTATAACGGCGTCTTATACCTTCATTTAAATTTAGGATTGTACCCCAGCCTTCTTTATTTCCCATCAAAACACGTTTACAAAAATTATATTTTTATGTAGCGAATGTCTTTAGACAAGATAGTGAGTCTGTCCACGAGTCGACACTCAAGCCACGTGTAAATTTGGTCCGACTCCATTACTATATAGTAAGAGATTTTATAATAGTTAAAAACAAAAAATAGTAGTGGATGTATAGTTTACACACCTTTTACAAGATTTACTCAATAAAAACAGGTGTAAAAAAATAAAATCTCTATTGAAATAATAGCTAATTTTGTATTGAATTTCTCGTAAGAATTCACTGATCATTAGGTACTAAAGAAATGATAAAACCGTAGAACCAAAAACCTGAGTTACTTAACATTAAGTTTTTATTTATGTTGAAATTTATTTCAAATATCAACTGAACGTATCGTCTGATTTCATTAAAATGTAGCATGCATAGGCTGACTTTTAAAAACTTCTTCAAAACTTTTTGTTAATAACATTTATAAATAGTTTTCTTTTTGGGCACTACATAAAGAATGAATTAATGTTAAAAATTATGTTTATTATTCTTTACCAAATTCTAATGATAACATTTATAAATTTTCTATTCTTTGTACCATCTCGATAAAAAATAGAATTCGCCACGTAATCACTAGTTAAAATTTTACCAAAATGTAATTGAGTCTGATTTTGAATGCAAATTATAAAACTTATTTTCTTGCAGGGTCTCGATATTATTGAAATATGTAAAGAAGATATACTTATGACACGGCGAGTTGACTAAGAATATTTCCATTATTTTGCACCACTTTTTAGTGATGCTGAGAAATTTTAGTAGTTTCAAAGATGAAAATTAATCGTGTCTTAACTTCTAAATAGTATATTATTGCAGTTGAAAAGCGTCTTGTCCATGGATAGCTTCTTTGCCGCCTCTGTACACAGTCCCGCCGCCCGCCCCCTTCCGCCAATTGACTCTTCTATCACTTCGTTAACACCAATTGAATCACATCTCTGCATCACTGTGTCTGTCGCGTGGTAGACAGATATTATTATGAGAGCGCTTTCAGATTTCTACCGAAAAAATGCTACACCGTAAGTATTTTATTGGCTGAGCGTTAGCAAAACCTATCACTCGAGGGGCTGGATTAGTCTCTCTGTCTGTCCGTATGAAGGCTCAAGAAAGAAATTATCTACATATTTACATGAAATTTGGCTGAGCGTTAGCGAAAATTTTTATATTGGTCTTATTGACAACCTTGATAGCAACGAGAATAAATAAATTTGTGAACTTTAATTTTGGTACTTTAATTTAATTAATAATTATTACGAGACTGGGTGTTAGATTTCTACCGGGAAATGCTACACCGTGATTATTTTATTGGCTGAACGTTAGCATAGCTCGAGGGATAGGAAACATTATGTTAGTCTCTCTTTATATGCACCTGATGTCTCGAGAATGAATATATCTACATATTAACACAAGATTTGTCTGAGCGTTAGCATAGCTCGAGGGATAGGAAACATTATGTTAGTCTTTCTTTATATGCACCTGATGTCTCGAGAATGAATATATCTACATATTAACACAAGATTTTGTCTGAGCATTAGCATAGCTCGAGGGATAGGAAACATTATGTTAGTCTCTCTTTATATTGAGCCGGTTCAATACCTATATCTCCCCGGCTCATGTGTGTTTTATATAGTGTGTGTGTGTGTGGTTTATTGGCTGCAGAGGCGACTGACCTTTTGAAGGCGTTTGGCCTTTCCGGGAGAGTGGCAAAGACTCCGAGCCGTGGTGGTGATTTCATTAGGAGCCCGCCCTTAGCCGAAGGATACCGGGTGAAATTGGCATTTCTTGTTTCAAATTATGGCGTTTCTAATTTTTGTATGCAGGTGCACCTGACAAGGATTGTTTGAGGTATCTACTACTGCAGGCACCTTTTATTTTTTTTTATTTTTTTTTATTTATAGTATATATACATATTTATTTATATTGACTGGATAGGCCTATGTGTGTCTAGTAAATGAACCTGAGTATACTGACCACGGTGTTCTTTTTTTTTTACCTAGTTTAGTCTTGATCCGGCATCCCGTTCGCCACCATGGGCGCGCGCTTCCCTGATGGTTTGCTGTGGGTGTGCGAGCGGCGATGTACGGTTTCAATATGCACCTGATGTCTCGAGAATGAATATATCTACATATTAACACAAGATTTGTCTGAGCGTTAGCATAGCTCGAGGGATAGGAAACATTATGTTAGTCTCTCTTTATATGCACCTGATGTCTCGAGAATGAATATATATCTACATATTAACACAAGATTTGTCTGAGCGTTAGCATAGCTCGAGGGATAGGAAACATTATGTTAGTCTCTTTTTATATGCACCTGATGTCTTGAGAATGAATATATCTACATATTAACACAAGATTTGTCTGAGCGTTAGCGGAAATTTTTATATTGGTATTAAGGGTAACTTTCATAGCAACGAGAATAAATCAAATTGTGAACTTTAATTTAATCATTAAAGGATAACAACGGAGTTCAATCATATAACATTTTTATACCTAACATAGTAACAATGCACCTTACTGAAATGAGCTATGGACTTCACATTTTATGTGCAACCTTACTGAAGCCTATTACGCGACATGTATTCTGAAATATGAACACGATAGTCATTAACGATTAAAGTAGTAGCGTGTTGTTTCTGCAAGTACTTAAAAAATATTTTGCTATTAACATGTTTTTAGAAATCTCTTACACAGTTTCAAGAGTTAAAAAATATACCATAGAGATTTTGGGAAAACTGTGATCAACCCTCTTAAAAATGTATTTAGACAGGAAAATTTCATAAAATAACATTTTAGACGATGAGGAAACAGAGATGGGAAGTTATTGCTACGGAACTTGAGCTAACTTGGGGACCTCGAAGTCAAATTAGCAACAATTAGAGTTAGGCAAGCACTTGGAACTGGGTTAATTAATTGGTTTATGGGAGTGACGGATATTGTAACTCCAATATGAACCTCTTGTTTATGCAATACTATTGTAAAGTCACAGACCAAAATAGTACGATGTATTTGCATTCTAATTTGCCATACGCTGTACTTTTACTAACGATTTTTATAATAAGAGAGGTTTGTAGTAGTGATTTTGAGAAATGTTATTCCAAACACATTACATATTAAATCAGAATTCATAGAATTTAACAGGTGATATGTAAAATACAAATCAACTCTTAGTTGGAATCAAAATCTCACAAATCGCGAACCTAGCGGCTAATACGGCGTTCGTTGAAACTAAAGTCTAACTCTCTACTAGGTTTGCTTCTCTGTGATTCTACTTAGAGAAAATCTACACTGGCATTTTTCTTAAGCGTATTAAAATATGTTTATACCTGTTATTTTGGTAATAGTACTTTTTAATTTAAAGTATGTAGGCTAAAAATCCGTAGTACTCATCTGATTAATATGTTTTAACAGTATCTTAAGAGTCTATTGTTTCAATTATAATTTCCAAACCTTACTCTTCAATACTTGAAATGGGGAGGGCAAAGTTACTTAAACATTGCTAATTAATTACTCGTGTCTATATTTTAAACAATGTTCTATATATTTTTCTGTTCTTAAACTAGAGCTTAAAGCTATCTGAGTTAGGAATTTTATTACAACTTAACCCCGAATATAAAAGGGATTCGGTATATGTACTAACAAAATGTGCCATTGAAAAATATTGTCCTATTGCTGTTGAATGAAGAAAAACAACTTGGAAATCTCGAGTCATCGCAGGATCGTGATTTGTGAGGCAATACTAAAGATTGCAATTTCAATATTCAGGACGAGTACAAAGTGACTGTTATCAGAGTGGTCAACCATGCACATAAAGGGCAGAAATTTTTTATATTAAACGTACTTCTTTGTCTATTTTCAGGTTTAGATAACTTGTCAGTACTAATAGACATCTTTCTGTGTCACTTCATTTTAAAATTTTAGCAATTTTCATACAAAGATGTATAAATTATACGAAACATTAAATAAAATTATAATATTTTAGCGTATAAAAAAGAAAGAAAAATTACCTTAAATCTATTTTCTTAGTGATTGTTGTCAAAAAACAACGTAACGTGCAACTAATGTTAAACGGTTATGCTGTATACTTTAAAACCAACTAAGTTGAAATTCTGTTTGAACTTGTCTTAAGATTACTATGGGGATTCATCTGGCTGAAAAAAATTGAATTTAGTTCGTTCACAGACAGACAGGCAGACGTACATAAATGACAAGTTCAGCCCTTTTAGTGATAAGATTCGCTAACGCTCAGCTAATGAGGCATGTTTACAGTGGGTAACAGAAAGGAGGGATTGTAATGTAAACGTTAATAACGGCATTTTACCAGACTTGATGTGGGAGACTATAGTCCCTTGAATTATTGAATGCAGCGAGCAATATAGTGATTCCAAATAAATGTATATAATTCCCAGAATTGAAACCAAGAAAAAAAACAAGCGTAGAGATGACCTTTAAATTTGTGAATAATGAAATCCACGTTGTGAGCCGTTATTAAAAATATAAAAACATTTAAAGTAATGAACATAGCGGCAAATTTTAATTCTGGCCCCAAATGACGTCAGTGTTGCCAACCTACACCCAAGCAATATCAGCTTGAAAGTTCGGGCTGGAGGCTCAGCGACCAAGCGTGTCCGACATGCAGTGTGGGCGACAGCTACTGCAGTGTAGCGACAACTTGTACTTCCACGTTACTGCGTCATCGTTACAATAATAAACCGTACTGATCACGCTTTCACAACCTACATGTCACCTTGACCTCCTATGTATCCTATCATGCTGAATATATATATATGTTTACTAACTCTTAGCCACGGCTCTGCTAGCGTTTTCCCGTAGAATAAAATGTGTAAGAAAACTGTTTTTTTTTAACGGACATTCATGATTAATATTGGAAGATTTTTCCTAAATAGGTTTAACTATACACTCCTACATTTCTTTCCCGATGCCCTAGATCCTTATTAAATTAGGTTATAGCTCCTAAAGTATATTTGATTAGTCGAATATTTAGCTACGTCAGTGGAGGACCTGAACTAGAAAAGAACCCTTGGATAGCGGGCGACCTCAGGAGAAGTACTTTCTGCTGGGGCTGGGAACAAAAACTTGGGTGCCTTATGCTTAAAATAATCAGCTTAACGTACCGATTTCACTCAAAAACGCATAAGCGAGAATTTAATACGTAAGATATACTTAAAAGAAAGGAATCTGTTACATTAGTTGAAAGATTTATTAGTGATTAAAAGGAGTGGTTTTTGTGATTTATGCATCACATTTACGAATACCTACTTCTTCGCTGAGTATTAAAATAAGATTTAAGTTTCCAAATAAACTGATTACACGTTCCTGATGAAATAACGATGTAGTTCTCATAGGATTATAAGATCTATGGCTGATATTTTTAACCGGTTGTACATCCTGTCTGGTGTTGAAAATTAACTTAAAACTCATTATTATCTATGTTTATTTTGCCTCTCACTAGATTAGTACACCAACGTGTTTTACTTATTCTTACTTCACGTTGAAATGAATAAAACACACGTGTATACGATTAAAATAACTATAAATTTTCAATTGAAGCGACAAAAGGATGACCAACAACACAGTAAGGATAATTATTCGGAACTGAATACAATAAGGATAGAAATTGAAGAACGTTTATCGGTAAGCAAGACTGTTTTTGCCTGTGCTTGGTTCACCTCTCTGTGACGCTTACAGCTACATTATTCTAGTCCAGAATATTGAAATTGCAATTATTGCCACAATAATCACGTTCCTGCAATAATTCAAATTGTTAAAGCTGTCTTTCTTATATTTAATTCAAATAAACACCACTTTTTAAGAGAAGATTCTTTGAAATATTTTCATTTTATACCACTAGTGAATTACAACACCTTTTCTACTATTAATTTAATTTTGCAAGGCCTTTCAGAATTGAGAATTCCATCGTCATGCAACTTCACAAATGAATAAATATTTACATTTTTTCTAAACAATGAGTACAAAAATAACATATGGTAAAGGATTTGGAAAATGTTTAGCCAGTATAAAATATTTAAATATTATTACATTTTAATTTTCTTACAAATTGTGACGAGAGTATTAATGAATTTTCAATAGGTCCGTCTTCATTATTAAATGAAGTTTTTACTTTACATAAAATGTTTCTCAAGCATTCAATTGTGTTTTGTTTGTAACTTCTTTTAATAATCTTCTAATTTACTACAGATGATGTGTCCAAATTTAATACAGTGTTTCGCAATAGCAGATTTTTCAGTTCTTACAAATTTTATATGTGAAAAGTGTTTTTTAATCATGTCTTGATGTTCTTTTTTGGATGTTTTTTGTTTTTTGTTGTTGCTAATGTACAATTTCTCATAGTCATCAAATTTAATTTACATTAACACAATTTTAAGGGGAAATTGTTTTCTGCAGCACACTACACGAGATCCTAACATTAAGCTTGGAGAAATATTCGTGAAAATCAATTAATTAATTACATAGCGCATTCCGTAAACGTTTCGTTAGACTATATACAATTAAGCGTTTTAAAACTAATTTTACTTAAAAACAGGAAATTAGTAATGCCAAAAGAAAATAATCTAACTACTAGAAACGATAACATTTACTGTTTTTAAAACATGCAACTAAAACCAAAACTAATAGATTTAAATATTTTTGAAAATTATTCAAATAACTAATCAATCTATTATTTAGGTCTCGTTACTGAGTATAAGTGTATTAAAAATGCATTATACGATAAAAATATAAAGACGAATTACTAAATTAAATGATGTATTTACAGGACTATTACAGTATATAATAAATAACATATTAGTTGCAGTTATTTGCATTTGTAGCTAATCTAAAATAAATAATAGTTTTAACATGAGTTGTGATATTATTTTCTCACATAAAGTGAAAATATATAACAATTTTAACATTACAAGCTTTCAATACTGACTATTTAGACGATACGAACGGTATAATAAGCCGCAACTCAATTTAATGAGATTATAAAATGAATTTAATCGCTTGTTGTTAAATGCATGATTTATTCTAGTGAGATAAGCGGATTTCAGCTCAATTGGACCTTTATTACGGAACACAGGTGTGCTTTTTAGGCAAATAAGTGCGCATAACGGCAAATTAATTGCGATATTAAATCGCCCTATTTAGCCATGTCTTAATTAAATCTGATTATATTAAGATAAAAATTACTGATACATAATTTCATACATAATTAAGTATCAAAAGAAAATTAACAGAATAGATAAAGGCTGAAATAGAGTTGAGCGAAAATAAAAAACCTCCTGTTTGTACAAAAGAGAAATAAGAAATATCCTATTTATATAGTTTATACAATAGCGAAAATAAGAAACATCCATTTCATACAATTTATACAACACAGAAAATATGAACCTCTTGTTTATACAAAAACGAAAATAAGAATCTTCCTGTTTATACAAAATACCTATCTCGGCTGGAAACCCTTCACAAAGTGCATCCTTTGTGATGAAACAAGTTTAGGTTCATATTGATTTTCCTACAACTTCACTTTAACTACCTACACTAAGACTTATAACAGCTAATATTTAACAACTTTCTTGTCCGTTCACCCTACAACTGGACTAGAACATAAGTTGCCCTTACATTAATTCTCTCATTATTCATTTGAAAAAAAAAAAAAAAAAAAAAAAAAAAAAAAAAAAAAAAAAAAAAAAAAACATACGACATGACTGAACAATCAGAAAATATATAATTTAATACCAAGATTGTTGTGACATTTAAGATTCACAATGTAAACAAAAGGGTTTGTCACATATGGCAAAAAACTAGGCAATATTTAAAACGTCTCCATATTTTTAAAAACATACTATCAACATATTTAGACAGAAAAATGCATAGCGAAATAACGAAAATGGCTTTATTAAGTTCGTAGCTTGTGGGGCATATAACTAAGTGGAATTTGACCGTGAATTATTTTAAGGAAGATAAGGAAGTTAACGAAAAAATAGCATAGGATATTTTTTTCGAAAAACTATTATCCTTTCATGACGTTCTTTGTTTACTTTAATCAATATTTTATTGAAATTGCTGTTAATCTTGTATTCAGGAATTTCCTACATACCACCTGGTACATAGCATAAGTCAAAGGTGCTGCTCGTAATTTGGGTGCTAATGCAGATATCTTCTTTTCTTCGTTGTCTGATGACGGTTTGGTGCTGGTTAATTTAGTGTATCCGAGATTTGTTTGAATCCTACCTCTTTGGTGGAGAGGACGTGGACAGAATGCAGCTAATGTAGGCCTAGGACGCGTTACTCCGTTACTAGTACTTAGGATGACATGACGAATGGTAGTGTTTTTCGGTCTAATACGAGAAATGGTAGTAAAAATAGTGCAAGAAGTGTGCTTGATAATACGAATAGGGACAAAGATATTCCTACTATAAAACTGATGACGGAACATTGGTGTCCATTTCTTGGTCAACGAACCGTCACATCTAGATTTTACGGTAGATTGGAGCCTTGGTTTATCTTCCTGTGGAATCTGGTGACCTATCAGGAGATTTTCGCCACTCTCCCTCTCGTTTTCATCTAGGCTTGATTGCGTTAGCAATATTGGAATTTTATTGAATGTGTTATGTTTCAGTTACTCAACTTTGCTGACTTTTTTGGATTTCCTAACAATCATATATTTACCTGGGATAATTCTATTGCTGAAAAGTCCGTTTTTTTTCTGCTAGCTAACGTTTAATCCATCATCAATAACTCAGTGGTAGTCTAGGACCTCTACAAGATGTTGGTTTGCACGTTCGTTTTATACTGGAGAGCGATCGCGTTAGTGGTCACTTGGCTTTCGCGAACATGAGTTCCCTTAAGGTGCCCTGAAGTCAAAGAGCGAAGCCGATTCCATTCCATGTGTTTTTGGTTGTTGGTAGAATTTCAGTATTTGCTGTTTTTCGAAATTTCAGCACTGGCACTACCATCACTTGCATAGCTAGAACGATGGGGCACGCCACTTCGCCAATGTTGGCGGCATTTAATTTGCTAAACAATGTTGCGGATCATTTAGATATATTTTTAAAAACTATGGATTTTAACAGAAAATGTTTTAATATTATTTCCCAAACCTTATTAATGTAGTAATATTTTCTTATTTTTTAGCTGCAGTATATTTAAAATACAATTTAATAGTATATTGATATAAATTATTATTATAAAATCTCGTATATTGTAATATATGTATATATATATTTTCTATGATAAAATAATAAGTTTATGTTAATTTTAACCTTTATTATTTTTAGTCTTTTACTCTATTACATACTCTTTTACATAGATATTAAATTTATTTTAAAAGTCGTTGTTCTTTCAATTTAATATAAGAATTTTATTTAATTGTCATTTTACCGGGAAGGTAAACCTTAGCATAGGGTTCCCTTATCATTGGTCTTCATGCATGTAGGGGCTACCTTTTGCGGGAATTTACAAATTTATAATACATATCTTTGTAGTAATTATTGTTAGTTGTAAACAATTATTGTATATTTATAAACTGTTTTAATCATGTATTATTTGTGTCATTTCATCTCAAAGAAAATGAGTTTATACATTCCTGCAATAAAGAGAGTTGTCTATTCTATTCTATAGCAATTGCTAGCTAAACTGTATAAAGTATCATATTTTTTTAAAATTTATTCGTAATTGATTCTTTATTTTCTACACGTTTTTATTCAAACTTCGAAGTTCAACAAAATAGAATATACAGTTAGAAACTACAACAATAGCTATTGATTAGATAATATAAACGTGTCCATGACATTTGATTGAATACACTTCTCGTGAGATTTAGCGAAGTCTAGCCACAACTAATCATTTGAACTTTCTTTTGGATTCGTCATTCACATAACCGAATACTAGTGTACACTGTGCAACGGGCTATTTTCTATTCTTAAACATTACACAATTTTAAAAACAATGCCAAACCATATTAGCTTATTCGACTAAAAATTCACAGTTATCATTTTCATTGAATATATTAAGTATTACTGTTCAGCAAAATTGATATAAATTGGATAAGTTTTAAAGCTGTAGAAATTTAAGTAATACTGTTTACGTAATTTAGAGTAATATTTACATAATACCTAAAGTACGTTTATGTTAATACCGGAATTATTAAAATTACCATCTAGTCTTCACTGAACCCAATACCTGAAGCTAAATTTTAATATTCATGAAAACTATGTTGGTTATATAAATTAATATAGTTTAGGCCAATAGCTAAGGTATAGTTGTTCTCTTTTAGAATATTTAGGCAAAATTGAGAAAAAAGAAATTTGATCATTAGGACAAGAAGATTTGTAACAAATTTTAAGAGAATCCGTTGAAAATAGGGGTGTGTACGATCTCTTATACCAATCTTAACGTGTTGTAAAGACTAAAATTGGTGCAATTTATTTTTCGGGTTTAGGAGTTTAAAAATTGCGGGAATAGGTCATTTAACTTGAGTGATTTTACAATGATGTCATAATAACTGTGTTTCCATCAGAATATTGCTGTGAGAAAAGAAAGTTACACAGGATGAAACATTTTCAACAGCTGGTTGGAGAAGTGATTTAGCTGATTTACCTCCACACTCCCTAACTTTTTGACGTATTACAGTGTTCAAATTAGTGTAATTTTACACTTCTCACACATCGCGCCTTTTTATTCTACCAAATTAGCCAAGTACAGTAAGCTTGACGTGATGATTTAGTGGCGTACATTTTAGACATTGTGATTATAACACAGTTTCTGTGTTATATGAAGCTCCAACCTAGAACCGTTTATTAAATTGCTTCACAATAAGCTCAAATGGTTATTAAATAGCGTGCAAAAATACCGTGCCCAAGCTGGGATTCGAACCCGGGTCCCTTGGGTGATAGACAAAGACCCTAACCACTCAGCTATCAGGGACGGCTGACAAGTGAAATTAATTAAATGAATAACAGTGACAAATTTAAACTAAGGATGACTTAAATTTTGACAAGAGCTTCTAATCGTGAATTCCTTATTTAGTCTACAGAGTGTGCTAGTGTCGCGCTACATCACGTCAAAAGACCATGTCACACTGCCGTGGCGTCGCGTCCGTCCATCTGCGGATGGATTTTTAAAATAATCGCTAACCATGTTGTTAAATAGGACAAGTCACACTGACATAACCGACGTGGCGTAACGTTCGTCGCGTCGGCCGCCGTCTGCTGGGATATGCGGCTGGAGCGATTCTTGGGCGACGTCGGCGAAGCTACGATGGCTCGCGCATGCGCATAAAGCACCTTGGTCAATTAAATCTAAAACTTCGTCAAACTGTTCCTTGTTTAGCTTAAAATAAGTACGAAATTTGTCATCATCGGCTTCAAGGTCATGCATTAAATGATGGTACTCGCCAAACATCCTTCGTTTTTTATTGATAGGATGTACCCAGTGATCTCTTTGTGCCACTGAATATAATAACACCAAATCGTCATCACTGCTGCTATTATCGCTGCTGGAATCACCCAGCCAAGGAACTGCTGAACGTAAAGTAGGGTCTCCTGGTTAACTACAAAATACTGGCACAGACGATATTTTATTGTGTACTGAGCTTTCACCCTACTAGAAAGACGTGGCGTTGGCCGCGGACGCGGATGCATGTCTGGTAGTTTGACGGGATTCGAGACCGTCACGGCATACGCGGACGTTCATACTATGGATGGACGTACGCGACGCCACGGCAGTGTGACATTTCTCGGACTGTCCATCACAACGTTAAATGGTTGTTCCAGTAGAGACTTAAGTATCCATAAGAATGTAAGAAAATAGCATGATTTTTGGCTGAAAATTCATTGAAAATTGAAAATCCCCTAGTAGGACCTGCTTACTCCTGTATCTTAAACGAGATCCAACAGATTTTGCCAAATGGTGGCTGTGAGGTTTCAAATAAGGTTTTTCTCCTAACCTCAAACCACATACAATCCAAAAGCATGTGTTTAAAATTGACATCCGATTGATTAAATAGTCTTTATCTTCAGTAGTGAGTATCCGATTGATTAAATAGTCTTTATCTTCAGTAGTGAGTCCTGAGATGGGCAAGTGTTTCCTGAACTGAACGTTTTCAGTAATATTATAAATTATCTGTGTCGAAATGCCTTTCTTTAGTTTCATCAGCCAGTTCGATCTTTCATTTTAATCCATCCAGACTTTAATTATAATTCTTGATCTCTTATTAACTGTTCTGAGTCCAAGTACTTGGGAGTGTTAAATTTTGAGACGTTATCGTTGTAAACACTAGTAGTACTACTACTAGGGAGCTGTAACTTGGACTTATGTGTGCTTACGACAGCAAATTGTAAGCTAAACGCGGCTTGTAACTTGGGCCGAAGCAAGGGAGCGGCTTACGGCAACTGTTCAGGAATCGCCTAATTTAAATCCCCACCGTGTGCTCTATAAGGGAAGCACGTCCTCACTAAGCACCTGTCGTAATGGAGTTGTCTTCCGGACAGCTTTCGCTCCGGGTGTGCGACAACTTGAGGTATTTCTGAGTAGAGTCATCAGTAGAGTATCCTAACATCGTACATTGCATATATGAATTGTATATCGCAAATCACCATAGTTCAGGCCGTATTTAACATTTTAAAATGTAGTATAAGAAAAACATATATACAACATAAAACCATTTTTCTGACATTAAACAATTTCTTATTTTCGGCAGTTAATATACTTTGTTACAAACAAGGTAGGATCATGCTACACCACGTATCACGTAACAAACAAAATCTGAAGGCATGTTACTATGTCGTATTTGAAATGTCATATGATGCGAATGATTTTACTTAAAAATGTATTTATTCCGAGATTAGTTCGCAATAATTTTGGTTACCCATAAAGACAAATGTAAAATTACTCACTAACGCGTAGCAAAATCCCCTTGTGTTACGTGCATACGAAAAATGAAGTATAATTCAAAATTTCAAGTCTATAGATCTACTTCGTTTACGCAGTATCGTGTTGAAAGACAAATAGACAGACAATCAGAAATGACAAATTTCCATCTCCTCAAGGAAATTAGCTAACGCTCATCCAATACAATTTGAAATTGGCAAATAACTAAACCACCAATAAAGTTTTTAATGCTTTGAAAGTTAAAAGGAATTTCAATATTGTTTTCTACAATAAATATAGCGGTTTTGTTTATTTCTATAAATAGTTGTTTTATGGATAATACTTTTTGTTATAAAATTGTATTTAAGCTTTTTAGCGCCAAAAAGTAAAGTACTTTTATAGTTATTAAATACTTTCAGTAGTTTATTTTGACATATTAAGGGGTTTTCTGAATATACTGCTTCAAACAACGAGAATGGAATTCGAGTCTACTTTGTTTCACTTTTTAAACTCTAGAAGTTTATCCTTGTTTGGAAAAGTATTTGTTTCGGATTGAATAGACTGAAAGATACATTTGGAAAGGAAGGACAACAGCCAACGGCGCTATCAAAGGCCGCAGAGCGCTTTATTGGCGGTAAACTGGGGTGACCTGAGGATTGATAATTTTCCACGGATTTAGGACGGACATTGACTTACGTTGAATTGGGATTTCCTCTATTTTGATTTATAGCTTGAACATTGTTTATGTCATTTTATATAATTATTCTAAATAACAGAAGAATCTGTTAATAATGGTTATGTAAAGACATCGACATCAATTTGGTATTTTCAAAACGTTTAATAAGAGATGGACTCTCAGGAATCGTGGAATGCCCTACGTTATGGTTTGATAGGATATTGTACAATGGTTATAAATAGAATATTTAAGAGTTATATAAAATTTATATATTTATAATAACCGCAAATATATGGATAAATGATTAGTTGAGTGTTAGGGAAGCTTGTCACTCGAGAGGCAGGAAAAATTCACGTATGTCTGTATGTCTGCCAATACGATATTTAAAAAAATGCATTGACCTTTTGAACTTTTGGGCGAAGCTTCTATATAGGCAACACTGAGACTGATGATGGTGCATGTCACTCCATGGGATTTGACTGAGCGTTAGTAAACATTTTTACATTGGTCCTATGGATAACCATAACGGCAACGAGAGGATAGTGCAATAAATAGATTGCTTTTAAAACATACTCTGTTACAATCCCCTGTTCCAAAACATCCCAGCGACAAAGATATTCAGTTCAAATAATATCTACCTGAAAAATTTTTTAAATTCTTCTTAACTGTAAAACATCATCATTTCTAAAACCACCTCGCTTCAAAAATTCCTTGGTTACATTACACTCTAGCCTCAAAACATTCTCAGATGCAATACATCCCAGTCCCAAAATATCCTCAGTTTTAATAACCTTAATTTCCAATACACTTAAGCCTTAAAGCATAATTAGTTCAATACAACCTAGCCTCAAAATACCCTGAGTGCCTTGAAAACATACTATAATCCGATCTCGTAGTAGCTGTAAAAAAAAAAAAAAAAAAAAATAGCCACGTCAACAGTACCAGTAAACTGACAATTTAAAAACCTTACTTTACACATGTAAGGATATGTAAAGTACGTAAAGTTGCGTTCGCTATTGAAAACCTCTCACTATATTTTAAATTCATACAAAGGTCACCACTCAACAAGTTCTCTAATGCGGAATGTTTCTAGGGAGCAGTTTTCTCTACAGCAAAATAAGCGTAATATTCCACCGGTAGTTAGAGAGTAATTACGCTTACGTACTTATGACGAGCACGGACAAATCGGAAAAACTGTAGCAGTCAAAGGGAAAAGGAGACGGTTGAGTTATAAGGAGATGTCTGGAACATCTGAGCTGTACATGGTCGCTAGGGAGCAAATGAGCAACGATTCGTTTAAGGAATTTGTTTGGTGGATACCAGAATTGTGTGGAGGGATAGGAGGGGAGGATGAACATGAAAGTCACGAATTGTCTATGGAATTAACATATAGTTAGTCAGCTCAGAGTTTTTATGGTTATACTACGAATAAATTTATGTAATATTGATTTCATTCATAGTCAAATCGTTGTTAATTTATGTAGGTATTACATATACAAGGTAAGAGTACGCCAGGTACGTGACGTAACAGGTTTCGCTAAGGTAGTATGCACATTTTAATCTATGTAGCCCATTTCATTCTATAGATATCTTACGGACAGATAGACAGACATACAATCGTACAGAAAATAAATGTTTCCATCCTCCGGAGTGAGGAAACAGCATATGTAAAAGGCTTCAATGACGCTCAGCAAAATTAAATGGTTATTCATAGAACTTATTCCTCCCTATGTACAAATGAAGTTCCAACCAAAATTTCAAGTAAGTAGGCCAGTTCTATTTCGAGATATCGTGCAGGCAAACACACAGACAGACATACAGAAATGAAATTTTACAACCCTACGATTGATACGCTTCGCTAACGCTTAGCCAATGACATGTTCGAAAATGAAAGTTCCAAGTGGTTCCTGCATTATAGTGGATAGGATACTATGTTAGAAGTCTTCTATTCCTAGAATTCGTAATGGCGAATTACGAATAGACATCCAGAAATATCCAAAGATTAAGGATAAAGAAGGAGATCTTACGACGAGTCTTTTGCTATTTAATGGCAAGTTTATCTTTCCTAGACTATCGTAATAAGGGAAATAAATAAGTTCTAGTGACAATAAATTTATTTAACGCAGTTTAACCTTTAGAATACATTGTTTCGGCAAAAAAAAACATTTGAGTAAGGGCAAAAACAAAAATAAAACAGAAAAAACAAAAAATAAAAATTCAGATTTTACAAATTCTTTAAACGAACTGTTTATAGACCTTAAGACAATCGCGATTATTTACTTCTAAAATTAAGCTAAATACACATTTATGCTGTTTGTGTTGTAAACAAATAATGGTGACAATTAATTGGAAAAATATATAGTTTACAGGATACAAAAAGAATTTATTACAATAATACTTCAATTACCAATGCAATTTTATAGGCAATGAAAATATTTCAAAAGTCTCTCTCACCGGATTAATATTCCTGAAGTAGATTTCATAATTTGTAATTGGACTACTTGTAATTTCTATATATAGACACTTTCATGTAAATTACATAAAACTTCCACAATATTTGTTCTTGAACTACCCGAAGGTGAAAAGTTAAATATAAATTAACATTTCTGCAAGCAAACATTTCAACGAAAATAGAGCTTTAATATAAATGTGATGAGATTAGGAAGTTGTAAGGAGGTAAAGGGACGTTCAAGGAAGAGACTTAAGGAAGACATTTCAAGCCCAATCTACATTCCTCAGTGCTCAAAGAAGCCATTGAGTTGAGTGAAAGGAAAATTCGTCTTGACGGCCGACCCACTCTGTCCCACTTGTAGATGACTCCTCCAATGTACACTGCAGGACCAAAGTCGCTTTACCGACAATAAAGAACAGATCACTGTACCTGTCTCTGTAAATTATGGGGGGGGGGGCATAAAGCAACATCTTTTTATTGTGATTGCATCGTCATCTGTATTAACCCATTCCAGAAGTGGATAGCAAAGATAAAGATGTCATTACATAAACTTCGTTTGTCGTAGCTCTCGTTTCAAAACAGGGCAAATAAAAGGGACAATAAACTGAGGTTGTGATGCTTACTCAGCACTCAAAAACGAGCGGTAAAAACGAGAAGGGTCTTAACGAGATAGTGGAATTACAATGGCCCCTTTAACTCTTCTGCAGTACTATAAATGAGCGCATATTTTATAAATACACTCACATTCAATATTTATAATATAAATAACTTGATTTTTCACAGAATGTGCACTTAATTAATTTTGTGTTAGGATTTTAAAGTCTAGAAACGGAAAATAACTTTAATAAAATCATGTTTGCATTTTATACAATAATTATCAGATTTATGTATTAGGTAAAAAACTCATTACGGCTTTATGAAAAAATAACATAATTCAACTTTTGTTGAACGAAAGAGAAAATTCAATAGTTCTGATCGAAATCAAACTTGACGTATTTTTAATGAAATGTTTTAGCTGTATCACTTTGCATTTTGTTTCAGTCCATTCAGGTAAAAGTGAAATTTAAGTGATATAAAATAAACTTTGTTAATAATTCTTTTGTATTTTAACAAATATAGTTATAAAAAAGGATCTAAACATTCAAAATACAAAAGAATAAAAAGTAAAAAATGTAAGAAATAAGCACAGCTAAATTATTGATTTAGTGTACATTTCAACGTAACTTCAATTTTTACTACTTTGTATATTTTAAACAGTATTAGAAATGGCTTTAAATATTCAAATATTGGATTAAAAGAGAGATTATATTATTTTTATATATTTTCAATTCATGTTAATAATATCAAACTAAATTATACATTTGATCAAAAAGGAAATTACTAAGTGCTTTTTAATATTTATTAAATAGACTGTTGAATATATATGTAAAAAAGTTTAACTTTAGTACAATTACATTGTAAATTACTTATAATTTGAATACTATTTCGTAACATATTTTATAAATAGCGATTCACATGATATAATATGAAATTTGAATTAAACGGTTTTAAGTTGCGTATTTAAATTCTTTTCTTTTCTTGTCTCTGTCATTTATATGCAGATGTAATTTATAAAAGCAACTGAATCTTTCCGTAGATCAGTAAGTGAAGTATCCAGAATGATGTTGTGATAACAATAAAACATTCTGGCTATTCAAACTAAATAACCAGTGAGACTCCATCTTACACATGGATAATAAATATATTTCTCCTTTTTCTATGTTTATATCTAAAAACTTTATAGTTGGCCAGTGGTAAAGTCGTTACAGAAATATATTCAAATGTTTAGAGAAAATATTGTAAGCTCCTTAAATTTCATCCCAAAGATTTCAATACTCTTTTATTTTATAGGAAGAGCTGAAGTATGTGCTTGACTGCCTCTGACTTACAAATAAAACCCTTCCGAATTTAGGTATATACGATAGTCTTTTATTTTCATGTAAAGAATAACGTCTCGAGTTTGTTATTTTTTTCGTAAAGAACCCTAAGTCTTAGTACTTACTCCTGTGCTTTATAATAGTAGTGAAGTAATTCTTTTACTTATTTATTACTATTCCTAGTTTAGTAAGTATATAAATCTTTTTTTATTGATTTGTTTTAAAAATTCAGAGTATCATCTACATCTTTATCTGTATGTATTGTTACAAATATGCTGTACTATTTATGATTTAATTTGGGTTTTATTACTACGAATTATTACGAATTCATTCTGCTTTTCAGAATAACCAAGTGGAAATATATCAGCAGTTCAGAATTTTATGTGAGTGAATATCCTATAGCTTTTTCGTGACATATAAAGAAGGTGTAGAATGAATGAATGAACCAGATCTTCAAACAATTTGGTTAACAACAGTCAAGTTATAGACCATCACATTATATCTTACACTTAACCTGCTAAAGAAGACACATCAAAAGATCATATTCTCCCTATTACGCTATGCAATGTTACAACTTTTATTAATGCAATATATCTAAAATATAGGAAACAATTTACTACATTTAACGTATATAGTTTTAAAACCTCAATTTCATGAGAAAATCGAAGTTACACGAGCCTCAGAACTCTATTTCTATTCTACAACTACTGTACCTTTAATACCAGACATAGCCAAATAAAAATACTTTACTATAATTGCAATGATAAAAACCGTAAACAAACATAAAAAATTAGTACACACAGCGATGAGTAAACAACTGTTCTTTAATTTCTAATACTAACGCTTTTACATCGCCTTGTACTGTTTCAACCACAGCTCGTCTCAACACATTCAAATCCGTGAAATATCCTCTACAGCGATGCTAAAATCTTCAATCAACGAATGTTATACGGAACTTAAAAATGGCTCCCGACTGCAAACTCGAAATGTTTAGGAATTTTATCATATTGTGTTCATTATATTATAGTCAATATATAAACTGAAACTCACATCGAAATATATTTTTAAAATAAAGAATGTTCGTCATAACAAGATAGGCGTACTGCGCGTAGACTTCCTTGTATATCAACAATGCGGTGGTAATGTTCTCTCTTTAAGTAAACACTCATTCATCTTCCTTTACAATATATTTGGCTTAAAACCGGAACATTAAATCAAATTTGAATTCATATGCTACTAATAATCGTGTATCTAAAATCATAAAATGAAAAGTAAACATTAACGCCGTTAAGGTACTCGTGATCGGGAAAACAGTTGAGTTGAGATTACCCTCGCCTCCCTCCCCTAAACCAATTAATGCCAGTTCCAAGTGCTTGCCTAACTCTAATTGTTGCTAATTTGACTTTATGGTGTCCAAGTTGGTCAGTCCCTTGTCAACTGTCTGTCCGTCTGTCTGTCGGTTCTGTTTTCTCAAGCGGCAACGTTTACGAAACATTAACCTCCGGCCATTGTAAAACTACTGACCTCTCCTGAACTCCCAGGCTGGGTGATCGAATCAGAATGAAGATTACGATGTGGTAGATCAAATTATGAATTAGTCAATAGCGTGACAATGTTTCGGCGAGGGAGGTCAAGGCCTCATCTTGAATTATATCATGACGTATGAGCAAGAAATCTTGTTTTGGGTTTTGTATTTTAAATCGTATCGTTTATATTTGTATTATATTTACATTTCTACTAACATTACTAACATTGACCTATTTTGTAATGTTTTACTGAAATATTTGTGATAATCTATGAGGTAAATGATAGTAAAAGCTAGAGAAGTACATCTTGGCAACATAGTCCATCTCGTTGCTGTTTATCATATTTAAAAGACCTCTTGAATCCTGATACAAGTAGAAATATTTTCTAAATGCCTGTGGGAAGCTATGTTTCTTTGAAAAGTCTTACTTTCTACACTATCTCCTATCTTACTGTTTTAATATAGATTCCATATTGCTTCCTATAGAAATGTCACTGAAACGATTAGTGAATGAATGACGTTTTCCTAAGTATTCCCTAGCATAAATCTCACAAAACTTGTTTCTTCTCGTTACTCCATGCTAAGAATCAAAGGATTCTTAGAGAAACGTCATTTGGAATCCTGATGTAACCTGTGAAGCTTACTACAGCAACACTGGTATTAAATGGTGATTTGAAAAATTCCATTCTCAGCACTAAGCTCTCTTATTGGTTCAGAGGGTTTCGACATTGGCTCTAACAGGGACAATACTCGAGCCGTTACCTTAAATAAAGATAGGTTCCGTAGCATTTGTGAGGTAGGTTATGGTCATCGGAAGAAAACTTCATCTTGGTATCTTATACAGTTTCATTAATTACTCTCTGTCATGTTTCATTTAAAGGACTCCTTCAGGAGTATTATCTGGAACCGTAGTGTAGAATAAGAAGCTTCCCACAGTATCTGTGATGTAATTTATAACTGAGGGAAATGCTTACTACTCATCACTAGCTAAATACTCATCACTCAATCTTAGCTCCAGGGCGGATGATTTGTATTGATTCCAATAGGGACAGCACTTGGACCATTACCATGAACGTTCCATGGTATGTTCTCTAGCATGATAAACCGTATGGGCATTGGAAGAAAACTACATGTCAACATTTTTATTCCATTTTGGTGCTCCATGTCATGTTTCAAAATGCTCCTAATAGAACATTTTCTGGGACTCTGATACAGACTATAAAACCTTGCACAGTACCTGTGACGTGAATGTGTTTTGGAAAATTTCAAACTCCGCAATTAATCCAATCCCTTTACCTCAGCACAGTTTTTATATAGTGCCTCCAATAGAGACATCATTCCGATGCCAAAAACGAAAAGTGAAATTTTCTAGCCATTTTGAGCCAAATCGTAGTAATTGCATGAAAACCGCATCGCCCCAAATGTATTTGTCTGGATTCTCCGTAAGGTTTTATATGTAAAACGTCCGAAGTAATGTCCTGGTCAGATACTTAACCAACCCATAAAAAAATAATGTGGTACAACTATGAGATGTCCACACATAATAAAAAGGAGTGTAGAAACAGACTGAATTGTACAACCTCCCTCTTTTGAAATTGATTGAAAATAGAAGCATTTCTGGCAGCAACATAGTAAAATAGTTTCTCCAGAGGAGAGGAAGCTGATAGGATTTGTAAGGCAGTCCCGTGGCATCTAACCCTGTCATTTATCTCACAGTTCCTAACGAACAAAACCGAAACAATGCATAAAATTTCTAAAGGCAACATAAATATATCTGTTTCCCCATGAAATGGGCCATTTATACGAGTCACGGCAGTTTCGTAGGATCTACCCTGGTATTTAGTTCCTAACGCATGAAAAATAAATAAAATTATTAAAAGCGGCGTAAATATCTGTTTCCCTGTGAAATGGGCAATTGATACAAGTGGTAAAAGTCTCGTAGGATTTGATCTACCCTGGTATTTTTCACAGAGTTCCTAACGCATAAAAACTAAATGGTAATATTTGTAAAAACGGCGTAAATATATCTGTCTCCCCATGAGATAGGCAGTTGCTTCGAGTCATACGACAACAGTCAATTGGAGTACGACGACTAAGAACCATTTGTCGTCAAACATTACAGCTAAGCCGGTGATAAAATTTCACCGACTCAACGATGCACAGCTCTTCATTGTACGGCACTTGAGCGTTAGAGACGCCATTGACTTGAACCGGCGACTTGTTTGATTGGCCTTTGAGTCTCGAGTCGTCCGGAAGTAGTTAGTAAAATGACAAAGGGTCCATCCAGTTATAGAGAGCCAACCCCGCTCAAAGCTTTATCACCTTCCATTTATGTAATCTACGAATTTTCTGTGCTGCACTCACAAGCTCAGATTACAGCTGTTCAGTGTAACGCGTTAAGTTCGATAGTAGACTTTCCATTTGAGTAGAACAGTTTATATGACAACTTCAACATTTAAAATAGTTATTTCGGCTCAGCCAATAGAAGCAATAAACATTTGATCAATGTATTTATCATTCGATTTACATGCACTCAACATCGCGAAAATAGTTTATATTACGTTACTTCAATAAATACTTTAAATTCAGAACATATATATATATATATATAGCCTATATACAATATTGATGTCCTAAAATATATTTTCTTCGAGCCACAATAATCCTCAATTAAAAAAACTCTTCTTCACAAAATAATCTTTGAATTTGCATTAGCGTGATGGAATTATCGCCAATATATACTAGCGATTATCCTTTATCATTATATTTATATATTTCTTGTGTTCGTGTGTATGTGACTGTACTCCTCCTAAACGACTGGACCGATTTTGATTAATTAAATGTTGTGTGTGATGAAGGGAGTTCGAGAATGGTTTAGATTCATGATTTGGCCCGATTTAAATAGTTTATTTAATTAATTTTTTTGTTTATAAATTGTTGTTTATGTTAGTGTTTTATATTGGATCCGGCAGATTGCGCTACGGCACGTAATACAAAGTGAACTGATAACAGCTGTTAATACTTTCAGCTGAAGTTCATCAAAGAGGAAGAAACATTTGTTTACATTTAAAATTTAGTAGTGTAATGCAGATTGCATAGAAGAAGTTATTACCTAATTTTAAATTTATATTGCACCAATGATCAATAAACTATCTAATGCAATGAAATTACTATTAAACGCTGTTATAAAAACCACCTCATTTTACAAAGCCGTGAATTTTAGCACATAAGGTAATCGATTTTGGTTAGATCGAAGGTAAATGAAAAGAGCCCAAAGAAGACGTTTAATGATCAAAATTGGTTTTCGTTGATACATTTTCTTGATCGGAACACAAGGTAAATTCCATAATAATCTGATAATATTTTAGACAGAAAATCAATTTTAGCAGAATTCATTTGGTTCTTTATAACCTAATTACTTTATCGGCATTCATTCATATAAATTAATTGTACTAAATAACTTATCAACACCTAGCAAAAACCACGAAAGATAGAGGCAGGAAACATGGTACATACCTTCATAATGTGTCCAAGAGGCTCACGAAGGAATGACTATCAATTATCTCAGTAATGTTTACTATTTGATAGAAAAAGAATACGTGAATATAGTGTACTGTTTTTAAACAGGAAATTGCGTGCGAAGCCGCGGGCAACTGCTAGAGATTTATAAAAACTTAAAATTGAATTTTGTATAATCAAGTCTCCCATTTCACTATAGTCATGATATACAAACAGACAAACGTTATGTAAAGTTCGTAAAAGATAGATAATGATTTTAACACTTTTGATGTGAAAAAATCAATCAGTTCATATTCTTCAGTACGTCAGTACATAAATCTTTACTTAAATGATGATTTACAATAATAATCTATAGTAATTCTGCAAATGATTTTTTTTTCTTGAGTGGTGATTTGTGATAATAATTTTCAGAACTTCTGCATTTTTTCTTACGAGGTAATTTGCAATAATAATCCTTAGTACTTCTGCAGATTTTTCTTTGTCAGTGAATAGTAATAATAATGTTAAGCACTTCTGCAGATACATCTTTATTAAAGCGGTGATTTGCAATAATAATCTTCAGTACCTACTTCTACAGACGAATTTTTTTTTCTTCAGTGGTGACTTACAATAATAATCTTCAGTACTTCTGCAGATGATTTTTTTTTTACTTAAATGGTGATTTGCAAAAATTATTCTATGTACTTCTGCAAATGATTTTTTGTTGTTGGTAATTTGCAATAATAATCTTTAGTACTTCTGCAGATAAATTTGTATTAAAGTTGTGATTTGCCATAACAATATTCCACAACAATTTTTCAAAACCCGAAACACCTTTACAGTGTACAAAGGGATTTTCAAAGGATTATACCTGTCACAGAGTGGTGGCGTTGTGACCGAGATGACATTTTTTGTCGCTGCAAAAGAAATGCTTTCATCAAGTGAACCACACAAATGCTGCTGGCACGTCTGTATCACTCGCCGTGTCTATTCACGTTCACCAGAGAGTATGTGGGACAATGAAACAACACATCGCACAATGAAGTTTTCTAGAATGAATGTTTTCTACAAGAGAAATTCTTAGTCAAATAAATTATACATGTTTTAATTTAGTTCTTTAGCTACGATATACAATAGGATTTGTGAATGAATTACGTTTTATACGATATTAATTTACAACATCACATTACGAGGATGTTAAAAAGTATTTCTCTGTGATTTTTACTGTAACTCAACATTCAGAAAATTTACAACAGAACTCTGTTTAATATTACTAACTAAATATTCAAATAGGTCATGAAACACGAAATGTCACAATATACGTGCAAAAGAATGCACCTTTTATATAAATTAGTTTTGAATTTATACAAAGGATTTTTTAATCATTAGGTATTCAAAGTAGGTCAGTATTGCGTGATTGTGACCTCAGTGATTCTCAGTTCCTAACAAGGAAAGTGCGGTTAGTCATTTGTAGGAGGTTGAGTCAATGCAACTAACCACATCCGAGATGGTGCAATCCACCACTGTTCTCGAATGGCTACATCACCTAAGAATGCGATCCGTGTGTCACATTCAATGATTGAAAGCTAATTGCTCTCCTTCAATAAGCCCTTTTAAGTAAATTTACATATTTTAAGTAAACATGTGACAATAGTAGGGTCCCGAGACTCAGTTATTACGGTGCTGTTCACCTCTCTCAGAAAGCTTATTGGTCCTTCACAAGAATCCTGTTGGTCGTCTTAGAAGTCTACTGGATTTGTCAGTAAGCCTGTTGGTTGTCTCAGGAAGCCTGCTGGTTGTCTCAAGAAGCCTATTGAACCCTCTTAGAATGGCTGTTGGTCCCTCACACGAATCCTGTTGGTCGTTTTAGAAGTCTACTAGATTTGTCAGTAAGCCTGTTGGTTCTCTAACGAAGCCTGTTGAACCCTCTTAGAATGGCTGTTGGTCCCTCATACGAATCCTGTTGGTCGTCTTAGAAGTCTACTAAATTTGTCATTAAGCCTGTTAGTTCTCTCAGAGAGCCTGTTGAGCTCTCTTAGAAAGTCCGTTGGTCCCTCACACGAATCCTGTTGGTCGTCTTAGAAGTCTACTGGATTTGTCAGTAAGCCTGTTAGTTGTCTCAGGAAGCCTGCTGGTTGTCTCAAGAAGCCTGTTGAACCCTCTTAGAATGGCTGTTGGTCCCTCACACGAATCCTGTTGGTCGTTTTAGAAGTCTACTAGATTTGTCAGTAAGCCTGTTGGTTCTCTAACGAAGCCTGTTGAACCCTCTTAGAATGGCTGTTGGTCCCTCACACGAATTCCTGTTGGTCGTCTTAGAAGTCTACTAAATTTGCCATTAAGCCTGTTAGTTCTCTCAGAGAGCCTGTTGAGCTCTCTTAGAAAGTCCGTTGGTCCCTCACACGAATCCTGTTGGTCGTCTTAGAAGTCTACTAGATTTGTCAGTAAGCCTCACGAAGCCTGTTGAACCCTCTTATAATGACTCTTGGTCCCTCACACGAATCCTGTTGGTCGTTTTAGAAGTTTACTGAATTTTTCAGTAAGCGTGTTGGTTGTCTCAGGAAGCCTGTTGAACCCTCTTAGAAAGCCCGTTGGTCCCTCACACGAATTCTGTTGGTCGTCTTAGAAGTCTACTAGATTTGTCATTAAGCCTGTTGGTTCTCTCACAGAGCCTGTTGAGCTCTCTTAGAAAGTCCGTTGGTCCCTCAAACGAATTCCTGTTGGTCGTCTTAGAAGTCTACTAGATTTGTCATTAAGCCTGTTGGTTCACTCAGAGAGCCTGTTTAGCTCTCTTAGAAAGTCCGTTGGTCCCGCACACGAATCCTGTTGGTCGTCTTAGAAGTCTATTAGCCTTGCCAGTTACCCTGTTAGCCTTCACATGATCCCTGTTAGACCCTTGAGGAAGCCTGTTGGCTCTCTCAGGAAGTCTATTGGTCCCTCAGACGAATTATGTTTGTCATTGTAGGAAGCCTATTGGTCATCTTAGAAGTCTATTAGCCTTGCCAGTTATCCTGTTAGCCTTCACATGATCCCTGTTAGACCCTTGAGGAAGCCTGTTGGCTCTCTCAGGAAGTCTATTGGTCCCTCAGACGAATTATGTTTGTCGTTGTAGGAAGCCTATTGGCCAACTTAGAAGTCTATTGGCTTTGTTAGCCTGTCAGTCTTCACAGGATTCCTGTCATACCCTTGAGTAAGCCTGTTGGTTCTCTCAGGAAGCTTATTGGTTTATAGGAGCGTTATCATTTGCATAATTCCAGCGGTGGGAAATTCAATTTTTAAGTTTTTGACATATTTATATTTTAAACCTAAGACCTCTTCTACGTATATTATTGGCACAGGTGCCCCGCAGTCTTATAATATACCTCAACAGATATACCAAAATATGCCGTTGAAGACTGACTCTACCGAAGGAAATCTCGACTTTAGCACCTTATGGCACCTTTAGCATCAAAAATGTTCAATATCAAACCATTCTACGTTCAAGAGAATGTCTCATTTAAATATCTCACTAATATGCATCTAAAAGGTTTTTTATATTGTTAATAAAAAAACGCAGAAAAAGTCGTCACTGTTTAAATATTTGAAAAATAAAATGAGAGACCTATAATATACTGTTTGCAGTCCGTTATTGAAAAAATAGAAAGAATTGAAATACAGTACATAATGTAGTTAAATAGTAAAAATATAGGCCCTACTATAGTGAGAAATATCCAACGATAGACATTTCCACAATCCACAATGTGAATAAAGAGGATAGTAATAAAAAAAGTAATAATGAACATTTTCTAATGGGATACTACCTTTTCCGAGTGTCAGCAATGTACATGTAATCTCAATTAACGTTGGTGTTGTGGATAAACCAAATAATTTCAGCGTAACTTCAATTATTTTGTTTGGACTTTGAATAACATGCAAATTGATTTCAGCTGTTTAATCTATCCCTCACATTAATATTCCCGCTTTAAAACAAATACAAGTATTCAACGTTGTGTGATTTCTGCAATTTGTTTCTCTGAGTAAAATTATATTTGTTTGCTTTTTAAGAATATTCTGAGGTGTCGTATGAATATTAAACTCATAGTTTCTGTGATTTTATGATTACTTACATCATAAAATCCAGATAAAATACAATAACAATTACACATAGTTAAATCAGACTGTAAATTTAAATCGTAATACATTCTATGCTGATCTCTTTAAACTTAAAACTCAGATTTTTAACTTTACATGCCGAGATCAATTATATTTAAAGCGTTTTATAGAAATATATTTTTTCAAATTGCAAATTTAAATTGATCTAAAGACAAATATTGTCGAGAAATGTAAGTGATCACTGAAAAGAATTTATACGTGTTTTTTTTCTATATTTTTTTATTAATCTAATAAAAACTCAATGAACATGAAGAAATCATCGATAAAATAACTAAAATTAATGTTATTGTTACGAATGAATAACAAATACGGGAAACTGAATTCTCCGGTTCAATGAATTGCACGTTTGAAATGTTAATATCAGCTTCAACAGTGTTTGTTGAATTCAATTGCAATTTATTCTGCTTTTGAAACTATGTAATTTGTTTCGTGGTGTTTGCACAGTTAGGCCTACGTATTTTTCAATAAATTATTTACTTGTAAATGAATGCCTAGTTATAGAACAAAGTAAACGATTCTCTTTGCAGAAACATTTATTACGCATTGGTTATAAAAATGTTTTCAGTGGTCTTTGTGGCCATTACGCATTTTTTACGCGGAACCGTGCAAACAGCTGATTTAGATGGTATAAACATGCCTATGTTGCATTGTCTAATAAAAATTGTCAAATGAATTAATAAATTAATCGGTTTATGTATTCCATCGGTAACTTTTAACAAAATAAGTGTATTATATTATTATTATTGTATTATTTAAAAATCCAATGTACAGTATTTTGACAAATCTGACGCATCTAAATAATAATAATAATTTATTGTACATCTACAAATTAAAAGACTCATAATGGGGAAATCGTTGAATCAATAAAAAAATTAAAAGTAGATAAAATTATAAAAATTACCTTCACGCTTATAACTGTATTATTTAACACCTCAATATGTCTGCCGACCGCTGCCTTATTGTACCTGTTTTTATGCAGTCGACTACCGACCGCTGCCTTATTGTACCTGTTTCTTGAAGTCGACTACCGACCGCTGCCTTATTGTACGTATTTCTTGTATTCGACTACCGACCGCTGCCTTATTGTACCTGTTTCTTGTATTCGACTACCGACCGCTGCCTTATTGTACCTGTTTCTTGTATTCGACTACCGACCGCTGCCTTATTGTATCTGTTTCTTGAAGTCGACTACCGACCGCTGCCTTATTGTACGTATTTCTTGTATTCGACTACCGACCGCTGTCTTATTGTACCTGTTTCTTGCATTCGACCACCGACCGCTTCCTTATTGTACGTGTTTCTTGTATTCGACTACCGACCGCTGCCTTATTGTACGTGTTTCTTGTATTCGACTACCGACCGCTGTCTTATTGTACCTGTTTCTTGTATTCGACTACCGACCGCTGCCTTATTGTACGTGTTTCTTGTATTCGACTACCGATCGCTGCCTTATTGGTAACACTGTTTTAACTTCGAAACACGTCTTATCGGAACGCAACATGAGGTTATAACGAAAATTACGACCTATGTGAATATAAACTCTACATGGTTTTTGAAATTTACGTCAATATCAATAATTTGACTTATTTTGTGTTTTATTATATATTTTATGTTTACGTATCAATAAGTAGTATGATAAATTAAAATAGTCCGTACCACCCATAAGGTATTAAGCACGTAAACTATGAAAAGAGTAACTTTGAAATCTATTCAACGATTTAGGTAATTTATCAATAATTATCCTACTTAATAAGAACAAGAACAGATCCGTAAGAAGAATAGCTATCTTAAAAATATGTAACAGTAAGTTTCAAAATTACATGAATAAAATACTGGGTGTTATATTTTGTAATTATTAGATACGTGACGAAATGTTTATATAATAATAACTAGTATAAGTGATTTGGACATTCAGTACTTATTGAAGTTAATAAAAACTGATATGAAATAATAATATCAGTATGAGATATTTTTAGAATACAGTTTGATAACATCAATAAGGAAAACTGCGAAATACTTAGATATTATTTACGTTTTTGCCTTTATGTTATTTATGGAAACGAAAATAAACGATTATATTGCAAACCTAATAATAACAGATTGGAAAAGCTCAAGTGTCACTCCATTCCGACTTGGAACAGAAGTAACGATAGTTTGAAGAATTCTTTTGGCTAGGAGCCAAATCTAATGCAATTGTTAAAGAACAAGTTTTCTTAAGCAACTGTAATAAATACTACCCCATTAAGTGGTCTGTAAAACTTTACACTACCGGTTACTTTTTGTAGCTTCGTTAAGTAATGAAAACAAGATAAAACTGATCCAAGGGCTCAATATTGTAAGCATGTTATTGCTTGAAATCCTAAGCAAATAGTTATTTTCGTTTTTTGTCCTTGGATATCTGTAACGTACTTGCATGTAAAGTGGATTATCAAAGAGTCGTTAGTTATTAATAGCTAAATCTCAAGGTTAAACCCATATGCGCAAAAAGGGCATGACTGTTTTTTCTGGAAGCATAAAACAGTTGTGTTGATATGTTGTATGTTAAGAATTAATCTAAATGCTGTGGTAACGCATAATTCTGCCACGCCCGACGTTTTACAGCCTTGCACACGTTTTAAATAAATATACACTTCTAGACAAAACTGGTATTACATACTCGTAAAAACTATCCCAGTAAAATTGAGGCAATGGTTTTAGAATATTAAACTTTATTCTTGTACTGCAGGAACAAGCTGCCGAGTGTAAATACTGATAAAATATCAACCAAATGCGTTTCATTTTAAAAGGCTATGGTCGTAATCAAAAGAATAGCGACGTCAAAGAACAATCTGTGACAAACATCCCTATTCCTTCCACGAAAAAGCCACTGTATCGTTTCACTTTTCAAACAGGGGCTGCACTTGACTGTTTATAAATCACTGGTCGAAATATTGTTGATCTAGAGGGTTTGCCGTCCCCTTCCTTAAATGCTCGTTTAATACTGATAAACTCGTATTTGAAGAATTATTATGTCTGTATTTGGCAGGGCATGTATTTTGTTGTTAAGACCCTGAAAACCCCAAACAGATTCTTTAGTTTGCGTATTATATTACCTATATCTTAATCTGATTTGTTGATATACATTACGCATATTCTGGCCACATTTACATTCTACCTAAATTTAGAAAGGTTAAAATTATTTTAGAGTCTTTAAACGTTAGAGAACTTAAATTTCTTGCTAGAAAAAAGTATTATTGCAAAGTAAATTACACTAAAGCAAACCTTTAGTAAACACATTATATTCAAAATGTGATGAAAACCACAAAAGCTTACTCTAATAACGACGTAAAAAGTCCAATGCAAAAATAGCATCAGAGAATTATTCCCCAGCGACGTAGTGTGTTTGCTGGTTATTTATAATTTACCGGGAAAACGATCAGTGTTTAATTATCAGTACATATTCGATACATACATACTTAATTTGGTGCGATAATTTCCGAAAAAATGAAAAATGTTTTAATAAAAAAAGTTTATCACACCCCCTTAAGTAATCATTTCTGAATATTTGAAAAAAAAAAAAAAACAAACATTTATATCGTTCTACAAAGTACGCAATTGAAGCAGCGTTTAGGGATATCTCGCAACCTTGTACATAAGGGTATTGCATTTTTTACAGATGTTTTTGAATGATTACTGGAGGAATTGCATGATTTTATTCATAATAAAACAAATAATTTCCTCAAAAACAATTGTTTGTAACTAAGCGTATGCCATTCTCTTACGTAAAAAAATTGAACTCATGTACATATTTAAAAACTACAAATTTTGATTTTCAGCAGTTTTTATTTAGGCTCGATTACAAAATCGCAAACTTTTTAAATATTAAATAGATACCTGTAATCTTTGAAGAGTTATCATACTTTTACTCCTTTGAGGGAAGACATCGAAAAGTGTTTTAAATAGAAAAATAAATTCTGCCAACCAAAATTTAATTGCACTGTTCTTCTTAATAGCTCACATCAAATTATTAAAGTTACTCGTGTAACGATCCTATTCTACCAAATAAATAACAAACCACCTTTATATAACTTATTATTTTTCTTTTACATTATCTCTTTGTAGTACATAGGGCCTGCGGCTCTTATAGTTCAATGGCTACTAAGCAACGAAATGAAAAACTGGGTGGGATTCCTTAGGATTATTCATTTTTACAACAACATTGAATTTGAAATAACAAATAATGTAGATACTTATCTTATTTTACTTTTATAATACTTATTTTACGTTATGCCTAATGGTGCATTTAGCACAGAAATAAATAAGTAGAACTGCTTGTTTATAAATGGCACACTCGGGCATTGTACCTTAAAATACTGTTCGTTCCTTTTGTATGAACCTGCAATAAGTAAAGCCCGCGTAAATAAAACATTGGGTAAACAAAGCTATTTAGATAAGGAAGACTTATTTGACCCGGGCATTTGCCGTATCACACCTCTTATCTGAATTTGTTGACTGGCCAGTGTAGGTTCCCACATGGGAGGAGCTCTTCTTTAAAATCCAACTGAACCGTCAAAACTATTTAGTGGTTGTAACATGATTCAGTTATTACATACTTGTATGGTGTCGGATTACTGAGGGTGTCGGACTATCAAGATTTCACTGTATACAAATCAATTGCTATTATATTTACAATAAATAGGACGTGAGGACAATTCAATCTCCTAATAAACTTCTATCGCCATAAAATTGTCAACTAAAATTAAAATTATGGCTTTAAAAACAAAATATGGATTTTTTATTGTTAAATATTGAACTAAATAAAACATAAACTCCAAGTTAAAGACATAAGTTTGCAAGAACCGTACCTAGTTACTTGCTTGCTGAGAGAACTGAATATTTGAGACAGGTATCAGTATAATATGTTTTCAATTTTAATGTTATAGTTAGTTATACGACAAGAATGAAATGTCCATAATTCAAACACTACATCGATTGTTTTATAATTAATACAATTATCACTTCGGATCGTGGTATATTGGAAAATTATTATACTATTTAAGCAATTGTAAAGCAGCTAAGAGAAATGCTGTTTTAGTACAACATTGCTTCTCATTTTGTTAGGAAGAATATGCTACTTCATACGGCAAGAGTATTTACATGGACTAACAATTTATTTATCTTAATTACACATTATTACACGTAAAATAAATAACTTGTTTTTAAATTTGTTTGAAATCATAAAATATACATGGGCCATGTGTATGTCCTGTATGACGCGAGAGTCTGAATCTTATAGATTGACCATTTTGGTATCAAATATTTGGCTATTCACCAACTGGGTTAAAATAAAAAAAAACAGGTAGTACTTGCCAATTCATTTAGTTTCAAAATTTATAAACCTTAATATTCTCCTTGCGACAAACGCCTACTGAGATTTCAGAAGTCACCTTATATGATTGACAAGAAGTCCCAAATATCCTTGTTGTCAGAGTAATTAGAAGTCCCTCATTTTACCCTCTACACTGCACCAGTCACGGAAGCAAGTGGTAAACATACAACAGTGGTATCGCTAATTACTTATTATAGGGGATCACTATATCCCTAAGAATCTGTAAACCAGCGATAATATATATTTTTCTTCGAGGGAAAAATCAATCTTACTGCGAATGTCCTGACTACGCGAACTTGCTTGATGTGGTAACATGTCAACACAGTCGACTCAAACAGTTACCACCATAACTAAACTTTCCCACTCTCCCTTAGGCTGGGCTGAGAGAAAGAGGGTAATTAGCAGTTGAGTCTCGAAGTAACAAAGGAACAAAAATGCCGAGAGCTGACAGTGGCAGCGCCACCTTACTAGTGTCTCTCGTCTGTTGTCCAACAGATTACAGCACTGTCGCTTTAATTCGGCTGGTTTCAACCATTTAATGAGGGCTTATTTATCTACAAATTGAAGTCCAAAATCAATGGTGATTTCGGGTAGACCCATAGTCATGAGTGAAATTCATAAAACTTATTCAGGCTCAAAATCTAATTGACTCACACAGTAACTACATTGGAAACGTTTCATGACAGACGCGTGTGCAAAAAATACTAGTAACATTTTTATCGGTGATTTCCAAGTAAGTATTAACAACTAAAGGGTGGTCAAGGTCTTGATCTAAATATAATTTGCTCATGGCAGACAAATTTCGCAGTATTTTGTTGATTTCGTTATTGATCATGATTTTTATAGATGATACTTTGAGTGTCCAAGTGTGTAAGACGACCAATGTTGTCTTACATGAAAAACATTACATCCAAACCATTGCGGGTTTTATAGAGACTTGGTGAGTGGTATTTGGTGTATATGTGAGAGGTAGACCTCCAGGGGTTATTATAGTAGTTACAATGAGTCATTCTCTGCTAAAAATATTTCAAAACAGTTACTTTAGAACTGTCTCTTCAATATTAAAAAATCACGTCTGTTAAAGAACAGTTATCCTATTAGTATGGACCAATTAATAAAAATTGTGTATATCTTTGGATTTATCTATACACTCTTCTTCTTTGTACAGTTGACATTAAAACATATAATAAATAGGTTTAAAATAGTTTGTAAGTTTTGTTTCCATGTTAGCAAGCTATTCGAGTTAAAATTTTACAACATTTAAGATATAATTTTCTTTAAGCAAAACCAAAATAAAACATCTACATGTTTTGTGATGCGGAAATGTCCACGATTATTCATTAAAAATGATAATAAGGTACTACTTAGTACTTCGCATTAAAATTAAAGGTTACCTGGGAGGAAACGAAATATAAAATATACCTTTTACGTAAAGTCTGGGAATATGTAAGCCAGGAATGTTGATGGCTTATAAAATGCTGTGCAACTTGTATGTGAGCCTCTCGTCTCAGCGATATGTTAAACAGGTCCTAAACATCGCTCCGCAACCGAGATTTATTTTACAGCTCCCTATTCGATTTATTGTTCTTCCATAACTGTCCAGTGCTGGGTGATATACAGTTCCAGGACTAGCTGTCCGCATGTCCACGATATACTACCTTTTTATGAAAGCGGGTTGGATCAAGATCCTAAGGAGCACTTCACAAGGCACGGCAACCACAGACAGATAAAACATTTTAAGTCTCACTGGAACCACTGTTTTACAGCGCGATTCAATGGCTAGGCCTAGTACTAGTATTAATGGGGCCTGTGACAACACTAGGGAATTTTGTTGGCTCATCTTGGTAACTGAAATTTAAGTATATGGAAATTATAGTCAACACCTAGTGATCTTAAAGTACTTTTTGTTTTACTTAACAAATATTAGTAAACTGCGTGAACAGAGCGAGACGGACTATCCGTCTGTGATTATAGCGGCTGAACTGAGAAATCTAACTTTTTTGTTTTTACGAAAATCTATTTATTTTGACTCCAAATAATTCGAGAAAATAAATTTTAATTAAAATACCCCAAAACGGCACTTTGAGGGGAGAAATTTTTTGAAAGATTTTTTAAAGATAGGTTAAGACGTACCTAATTATAAATGTCTATTTACTGTCGATTTTGAAAATTTTTTAACTCATTAAGCTTGTTATATACAGGGTCATCCAAAATGTCAAATTAGTACGGCTTTAAAGGGTTTTACCGTTATTACGCTAAATGTTTTAGGAAACTAAAATTTGTATTCAAAGTTACCAAAAGGTACTCTTTTTTAAAAATAAGTTGTCCCATCTCCGCACATTTCAATTGTTTTTAATAGTTCAAATTTAGGATTTTGTAGGTAAATGTGTTAGGGAGGGCTTCTTAGACATAGTTCGTCTGGTAAATAAGACATTATTCACTTTTTCTTTTTCTTTACTATAGTAATATTAACTACAGAAGTAGCTTGAGGTAGTAAATGTAACATTCGAGAGACTAATATTAATTATATATTTGTATATCAATTGTGTTTTTAATTTAAACAACATAACGACCATTTAAAGGTGACATAAATTTGGAAAAAAGTCTACAATAAGTACACCCAACAATAAGAATTACCTAGAGCAAGTAGTGTTTTCTGGTGATGGGGTAATTGCGAAAAGCGTCAAAGACCGTGTGTTCAATACTTTATTTATGGCATCGATTTTCAAAATATTTGGACTCATTAATACCAACTTAAAACAATGGACGTCGGATGTTATAATTCCACACGTCTCGGGAATCTTTGAGTTACCTCTCCGCCAGTGTTCCCTGGAATTATTGTCGCGGAGGGACAAAGAGTGACACTTTCTTTGCCACGAAACGCAATTTCAGAGGACACGGCCAATTACTGCCTTTATGAAGAAGTAGTGAGATGTGAGGTGAACAGGGCTGCCAACAATACAGCTCCATTACTTTCCAGTTCCAGCTGATGAGCTCGTCCTCGGCCGATTGCTGGACGTGAGCACGCGTTTTGTTCCTGACTACGTCGTAAATGTCTTCGTCTGTTTCAGAAGCAGGTATTCTTTTAATTAAAATTTTGGTAATTAAGAAGTAAGTGCTACTTAGTATACCCAAAAGGCACAGAAACTATGACACCGCATGTTAGAAAATTACATTATATCTTTCAATATTTCTAACTAGCAGTTACCCGGGGCTTCGCACGCAATTTTCTGTTGAAAAACTGGAATATATAGCCTATGTATGTATTCTTTTTCTATGAAATAATAAACAGTCTAGAGATAATCGATTGTCACTCAAAGCTATTCCAATCTCCTGATCCAATTTAGATTTAAGTTTAAAGAACAGAGGTTTGGGATCCTGAAGTCATAAAGTGAAACAGTTTTTATAAGATTAGTATTTCCCTCCCACATTCCATGATAATTTATGGAAGTTCTTCGATGGCTTCAGTAACAATAAGATTTAGCCTTTTTATCCCAATGACGAAAGTGTATCGTACAACTAAAAAGTTGCTGCGGTCAATATGGGTCTGTTCTGGTTGTTTAAATTCACCTCCGATCAAATATATTTACAGTTCCACAATTGATTTATGCTGTTGCACTAACTAAAACAATGGTCTCATATGTTGGTTTCGGAATCTAACTTCGGTTAAATTTTGATGATTAAGTGATTTTGATACTTTTACCGATCACTAAATAAGTATTAGGGGTAATGCTTCAAGTATTAGGACAATGTTATCTCCATTTTCTTTTCAATAACTACAGTGGCAAAGGCCATACACAATGTTAAAGGCACTAGATTAGATTACGTTGTGTGCAAACATTCACAGCTTTATACAATAAGGTAGTTGTTATAACAGCGTATAAACAGCATTTCTATTGTATAAGATAGATTATTGATCATTGGCGCAATCTAAATTTAAAATTAACTAACTTCGTATTTGCAATCTGCATTACACTACTGACTAAGCACTTTACAATAATTCAATATTTACTAAAATTTAAATGTAAACACATGTTTCTGCCTCATTGATGAACTTCAGCTGAAAGTGTTAACAGCTGTTAAATATCAGTTCAATTTATATTACGTGTCGTAGCGCAATGTGCCGGATCCAATGTAAAACACTCCAATATCATAACATTCGAATGTAAACAAACTAATTTTTCAGTTTGAATTCGACTTTATTTGGTGAAATGAATGTGTTATGGGTGGTAAAAAGCACTCTAAGTGTTAATTCAGATCAAAAGCTATCTATACCTGTTCCAAAATACAGCACAATCTGTATAGCCGTTTCAGCGTGATTCGAGGACAAACCTCCAAACATCTAAATATACAAACATCCAAACATTGAAACTTTCGCATTTATAATATTAGTGGGACTAATGAAGACGAAGTAAGTTTTTTAGTGGGACTAAAGAAGACGAAGCAAGTTTTTTAGTGGGACTAAAGAAGACGAAGCTAGTTTTCTGTCGGTTTGTTTAAAAAGTTATTTGCAGAACGTTAGCAAATGAGCAGAAAATGTTCGTTTTGTCTGTCCGCACTGTATCACAAGAACAAACAAACTGACCTTTAGATTATAATTTTGTATGCAACTTCAGCGAAACCTATTTCGCGACACGTAGGGTCTAATTTATCGGTCTAATGTATTTATTCTTCTTAATTTATTGTGGAAGCATTCACTAGGATTTTGGTTTTCTTTTTCTTTTGTTGAGCGTATTCTTTTATTCTTTGTTGCGACTTATTTGTGTAAGGGATCACACACGAGTTAGACTCAAACCTCTTTTTTCATATTTACCACTACATCCTTAGTTTCTGTACTTTACATATTATGCATTCTCTTCTTAATGACAATTCCTTTCCTTTGTTTGAAGTTTATTTTTGACGATGGAAGGATTTTCTGGTAAGTCGTAGGTGGTTGGTAGACGAATGCAGACGTATTGTGACCTGTATTCTGTAGTTCAGTTTTAATGATTAGTATTGTGTATGGTTTTGTATTAAGTGCATGTTTTAGAGTTAGTGAAGTCCACACACAACATGGTAGTTGTGATTCCTGACTTAGGCGTGTCTCAAGGCTTTGGTATAATTTGTTTATTTTAGCCTAGTTTGTAATTAATTATGTATTAGGTTAGTTATTTACCTGAAGAAGAGATCAGATTGCAGATCTCGAAACGTAGTGTTAAAAAGTTATTTTCTTTTTAAAAAGTTATTTTCACTTCATCGTTCAGTGATTTTTTGTTTCACTGAACGATGGCAAATGTCCGGAAAAAATCCCGTTTCCTTGACAATTCCTTGTTATTATATTATGTTCGTACTGAAATCATGAGAACTAAATCATCATTTTATAAGGAATTTTATATTTATTATGTAGAAACAAATTTATATAAAAAATTCACTCGTTATAAGTTACTGCAGTTAAATTACGTTGTAAGAATATCCCTCTTCTGAGGTACACCACCCCGTTTCAATTTTGTTTGATTGCAATACAATGTTTATTCAGTAACGTACGTAAATTAAACAATAAGAAACATTATTCAACCTTATGGAGCATTGTTGACTTCATTAAGCTCTCAAACATATTACAAAAGTATAATGTTTTCAAATACCATTAATATATAAAGTTGGACATTGCCAGATAAGGTTCTCTTAAATTTATCGCCTAAGTATTATTTCTTATGTTATGAGAATTCTTATCTCAGACAATAAGTAGTCTGATTTGCAATCTGCATTACACTACTGATTGAGCACTTTACAATATGATTTCATTACCGTACATTAAGTTCACTTGTGAAAGCACAATTATAAAGCGTGGTACACGAGGAGAGGCAGTGTGGGGTATAAAGCCTATGATGGAGTCGGTGGTGAGTAACCACTTCCTGAGGCCTGCGGTGTGGCGAGGCCCGGGCCATTTCTCTCCCCGTCGCCGACATCGGACACGGCAGGTGTAGAGTTACACGGCACAGGGACCGCGTCGGCCATCTGCCAGCTCATCGCAGGACGCAGGCCAGTCCTGGCGAGACGAGGAGAGTATCCCTGCCGGAGAGTCACGATTAGCTGCGTGTTATCGAGTAGTCACGGGCTCAGCTGATTAAACAATGATACGATCACATCTTATCAGAGCAATCCGGCCAATTACTTGCCATGAGATCTCGTCATATTTTTGGGTCATCAACAAAAGAAAAGAAATGAGACACAAAAATAAATAAACCGGTAAAATGAAGTATTGAAGGTCCTGGCAGAACGTAAAGAACCAAACTGACTATCTTTTGTTAAAAAATTCCCGGCGAAAATACCAATAACTCAAAATGTTCTTTTCATGGTTATCGATTGTGGAGAAAGGACCCTGACTGCTAGCGATGATTGCACGTGCTGACTAACCTGACTAAACTAGCTTTCTATTAAGAGTTATCGCACAGGTGCCCCCAGAGGACGGACGGACTACTCTTTGACTTTTTGACCTCTAAATCAATACATTTCTTCCTTGGACCAAGAGGATCCTACGTACTAAGTGTAAGGTATCTAAGACATTTCCATCAAGAGTTATAGCGCAGATACGAAGGACAACGACACTATATTGAGAAAGATCTATCGGATCAACAAGATGTGTTTGTCTGTAACTAAGATCGAGTGTAACATATTAACAGTTAAAGAGCGACAACAGTTTAAAACTAAGGTTAGATATGAAAATATTTGTTGTATATTTTAATATATTAGACGTCACAGGAATTTGGAACCCATAGATCCGAAAAGTGTTGGTCTATCTTCTAGAACCAAATAGAACCTTATTGTTTTTACTACTCCAATTCAGCCATTGTGTTTTAAGACGGCAAGTGTGACGTAATAATTTACTGTGGGATCGATGTGATGTGTATCCGCGGTTGTGCTTAGTTACTTGGTACAATGAAAGAAGAAACTGTCAAACTCTCCTGTCCTTTGCATAACCTTTTTATCGTTGTTTGATTTTTGAAACCAATTCTTCAATGTTAACTGTTTATTATCCGTTGATTGTTTGGCCTCTATTAACAAATACTACTAATATAAAATGACCTCCTCGTATAAATCTGTAGACCTCATATCGTATAAAATTTCACCTAGGACATTAATGAATTCTACCGATAATAAACCGATAAAACGGAGTGTCCAAAGAACTCAAAACGTCTTAAGAGTTAACACAAGAACGGACAGAGAGGCGTCCTGTGACATTTAGACGCCAAAAAACAATAAAGTGCTAGCTTAGACCTAGAGGAACATGTGTATCAGGTGTTAATTTTTTTGTGTGAAAGTACAGAAAGACAGACGTATGGACATATGGACGGAATGTTCTTTGGACTCAAAATCAGTAGTTCTTCCCTGCACGAAGAGGAACGTATGTACCAATTTTAAAGTTTCTGGGTTCTTTCTATTAAGACTTAACCACAGAAGGATAGGCGGACGGTTGAATAGACAGACAGACAGACGTACTGTACTTTGATCTTTTGACCCCAAAATCAATACTGAGTTTCCTTGGACAAAGAGAAACTATGTGCTAATTTTCAATTCTCAAAAACGTTTCTATAAATAGACATACAGACAGACAGACAGAATTACGATCTTAAGAAAGTCCTGTCAGGTTCGTATTAACGGACGGGCAGCATTACGATTAAGAAGGCCTTGTCAGGTTCGTATTAACGGACGGGCAGCATTACGATTATGAAGGCCCTGTCAGGTTCGTATTAACGGACAAGCAGCATTACAATTATGAAGGCCCTGTCAGGTTCGTATTAACGGACGAGCAGCATTACGATTATGAAGGCCCTGTCAGGTTCGTATTAAAGGTGCTGCATAGTTTAAACTATTATCTGACAAAACTGATGCCTCTACCAAGCAAAACATATAATATTGATACTCTAAATGAGAAGTTACAACTCCTTTTTCAGAATTAATATTGATGGATTTTGTTTTATTTTGTTAGTAGACTGGTGTTTCTTACGTATAAGACGTTAAACACCGTCAGCGAGTCAGATATATCTAATGGAACATTCACACTATAGCGAATATCAAAAGGAAACAGTTCAGAAGAAAGAAGATGCCGCTAGCCATTCAATGCATAACAATAACACTTGACGCGGTCTTGCAGAGAACTCTGAGTTTTGTTTTCTGGATATTGGCAACACTGTTACCGCCTCCCATGGTCCACTTGGGATATCTTGCGACATGTGACTTCCCTATAGCTATTGCTATTATTTGTGGGTTTGGCCTCACATCTGTAATTGAGAGGAAAGTGCTATAAAGTTTGGCTATAATCATAACTTGTTAAACTGTTACGTGTTTTGAATCTTGCAAATCGACTATTTAAAAACTTATTATAGAGTTATGTATTCCATTGGTATTAGTGAGTATAATTTGACACTGTACTATTACAATTCAGGATTAAAGCAGTCCCATCGTAAATTTTGGGAAATAAAATTTGTAAAAAAGTGAAATATTTAACAGAGTAATTTAGTGATTATAAACAAAATGCAAATTAATATGAGTGTAGCTGTCTTGGTGCTTCTTTTAGATGTATGTGGTAAAAACAATTATGGGTTTGGAAAATACTGTTTATATTAAATTCGTAAACTAAAAAAATGTATAGTTGCACGTGAAACTACAGGAATCAAAGTAGGAAATTTAGGCAGTTTTGTAATGAAGCCCAAATAAAAGCCGTTAAAAGATAAATCTGTAAATGAGGTATACTTTCAGAGAGTGACATGTTCTTTTAACCATTTATGATTAAATTAAATTATATTTTTATAATTAAATATGAATAAAAAAAATAAGCGTTGTAAAATTTGATTTCGTAATGAAATCACATTTTGTAACAAATATTAATCAACTTTTTCTGTATTCAGGAAATTTATCATAAAGAGCTATGCATTTAATATAAAACTATTTGCCAAACCCAAAATCGATTGCACAACCTTAAAATTTTCAACTTTGTACCTCCTCTCCTTTCCGTACAACTCCATAGAGTACATCACTGGACAGTTTACATGATGGGAGAACAATAAAAGGAATAGGGAACTGTAAAGTGAATGTTGGCCGTGGAGCGATGTTTAGGACCTGTTTAACATATTGCTGAGCCGAGAAGCCCACATATAAGTTGGTTGCTGTTACCTGCACGTTTTATACGCCCCGAACATTATACGCTCGCGTATTCCCCAAATTTACGTAAGCGGTACACTTTATGTTACGGTTCTCCCTACTTAATAACACGCCTGCAGGATACAATCTTGGCATGTGAAAATATTTATGTATTGAATGTATACACTTCAAATAACATGTATGACCCTTTCGTTGTTAGCTCACTTGGATGCTCTGTTGCCGATGTCACTGTTGTTGGTCTACAAAATTACGAGTAATGTTTTTGTATGTAAACAATTATGTATGCAAACGATTAAAAATACGTAATATAAGACACATAAATGCCAAAGATAAACGATTAAAAATACGTAATATAAGACAAATAAATGCCAAAGATGCGACATATCACTATATTCGTGATAAACAATATAACAAAAGTTATTCTGTTAGTGTCATAATTTCATGAGTAAAAAGAACATCTATTTTGATTTAAATGAAGTCGAATTTTAAATTTCATTTTTATTTTCCAAAGCTCCATCTCCTTTACCTTCATATTCTACCTGCTGGCATGTTTGTCACTTAAAAAAGCAATGGGCAATGGAAATTGAACTTTTGCATTTAAAAACATCATATTTTTATTAAACTTAATTCTGTATAATATGTTTTCATAACTGTCAAAATCACCTACGATTAAAACTTGTAAATTAACAATTAACGATTCAATGTAATCACTATAATAAATGTAAAGAAATTGAAAATAATACACAATGTTTATACAGAGCAGTTTATTAACATTAGATATGCTCTTTTAATTAATATTTTACAACTTTAGAGGCCAGGATGAATTTTTTTTCGCTACTTTAAAGACCATTGGGGCATAGCCTAGGGGGATTTTCGAACTAAGAATATGCCTATATTCATCCAAGGGGCCGTAGGAATGTCCACGTAAACTTTCAGTACAATCATTTGAATAATTTACGCGTGAAAGCAAAACAAACAAACAAAGTCACTTTCGCAATTATAATATTACTAGGATCATAGTAACTCAATCCACGCTCTGTAATTATTAAGTAAAATAATTAGTGAAGAAATTAATAGAGTCAAGGTCAAGAAATAGTGAAATTGTGTTTCAAATCTAGCATTATTCGCAAATCAAAAAAATGAAGAATTAAAAACGTATTGTTCATATTTAATATAGCACATTGTATAAATAAATTCCTACCTTTACACAAGGGTATTATAGTCAAATAAATATACATAAACTATTTTATACACATGTCATTGTTATCTGTGTAGTATATTATTCAACATAAATAACGGAATAGTTGACACGAAAGTATAAATCCAGCATCCATTAGCCATCTGGAAACCGATAGAAACAGAATAAACTATATAACACAGCATTACAGGAGCTGAAACGTAGCAAAACTCTCCAAATAAGCTTATACAAATGCTATTACAGAGTTGCCGGCATTGAGTCCTCTACTCTACTAGGCCGTCTGAGTGTTATTGTTCTGTATCAAGATGGAACACTGCTTACCAAGTCATCTTATCTGGTACACTATCTAACAAGTAACCTTATCTTGCACATTTCCTACAAAGTCATCTTATCTGGTACACTATCTAACAAGTAACCTTGTCTTGCACATTTCCTACCAAGTCATCTTATCTGGTACGCTATCTAACAAGTAACCTTGTCTTGCACATTTCCTACCAAGTCATCTTATCTGGTACGCTATCTAACAAGTAACCTTGTCTTGCACATTTCCTACCAAGTCATCTTATCTGGTACACTATCTAACAAGTAACCTTATCTTGTACACTGCGTACCATGTCATCTTATCTGGTACACTATCTAACAAGTAACCTTATCTTGTACACTGCGTACCATGTCATCTTATCTGGTACACTATCTAACAAGTAACCTTATCTTGTACACTGCGTACCATGTCATCTTATCTGGTACACTATCTAACAAGTAACCTTGTCTTGCACATTTCCTACCAAGTCATCTTATCTGGTACGCTATCTAACAAGTAACCTTATCTTGTACACTGCGTACCATGTCATCTTATCTGGTACACTATCTAACAAGTAACCTTGTCTTGCACATTTCCTACCAAGTCATCTTATCTGGTACGCTATCTAACAAGTAACCTTATCTTGTACACTGCGTACCATGTCATCTTATCTGGTACACTATCTAACAAGTAACCTTATATTGTACACTGCCTACCACGTCATCGTATCTGGTACACTACCTAACAAGTAACCTTGTCCTGTACATTGCTTACGAAGTAAGCTAGTCTGGTATACTGTTTGAGAAATAATAATATCTGCTACACTCCCTACCAAGAAATCTTATCTGGTACACTCTCTACCAAGTAACGTTATCTGGTACTCTATGAATGGTCTACGAAGTAATCTTTTCTAGTACATTGTGTACTAAGGAACCGACCAGACATGACATCAGTGGTGCCAACCTTCAGCAATATTCAGTTGTACTGTACAATATCAGGGGGTTTCCGAACAGGCGATAAATTTCTGACCATTGTATGTTGTGCTTGTGAAATACATAAACTTTGCTATCAGGTCAATTCTGCCAATGTTAATGTTTACAATTATTATGATACAATTAAAGCACACTTTTCTTCTTTCCTTATTTACTCCTGTTTAGTGTATTGTCTATGAAATAAGCTTAACATGAGCACTGTTTAGACAGTGTCCTTATCTTTTGCTCTGTACGAAAGAATCTCGTCTAGTAAATTATATGCCGAGAAATCTTACCTCTTATACATTCTACTAAAGTGACCGTATCTGGTACACTGTCCATCAAATAGTATTATCTGGTACACTGTTCTGGTACACCTCGTCTGGTTAATTGTATGCCAAATAATTTTACTCTTAGCCATTCTATAGACGTGATCACATCTGCTAGACTATCTACGAATTAACCCTATCTGGTACACCCTATACGAATTAACCTTGTCTGGTACACTATGTACGAAGTAACCTTTCGGCTTTCTCTCTTCAACACACTGTTTTGTTGTAAATTCATTACTTAATCTGAATCTGCGCGCGATCGTTGGGACTCCCAATAAATATATATTTCCGGTTTATTGCACAGCTCGGAAAAAAACGGAAAGAGACGGTTAACTCCATGTCTCCGTATCTGAAGATACATCATATGCAAGAACGGTAAGTTGTATAACACTAGATTTGCGGTAGATAAGGGCGGTATACGGTCAATTTTGGTTGAGAACAATTAACTACAAGCCAATTGTAAAAATATAAGGAATCATAAAGTACAGTAAATAAGCCAGCTCAGAATATTTACGGTATATAACTACATTAACATGGACACCCTTGAGGACCAATACAAGTGACGTATGGTAAACATTAATTGCCAATAATATATACCTCTAGCTCAAAATATTACGTTTAACATAAATGATTCAATCTAAAATATTTGTACATTTTATCAGGTGACACAATTTAAGAAAATCTTATCAAAATAATGTTTAATCATCTCGAATTGGTGTAGTCAACGACATTGGGATAAACCTTACTCGAGTATCAGCCATGTTGTTAACCCAATACAATCGATCGTTAATCAATCAATAGTGAATAGTAAAACGATGATAACGGTGGTTGATGCAATTACAATAGTTTCATCTTTGTTGCGAAATGTGCTCGGAGCAATGACTGGATAACGAGTAAGATTGTCGTATATACTAATGTGTCAATAACACAACTAGAAAAACAATACGATGACATTAATTTTAACTCCATTTCTCGCACTTGTATTTAGTATTTTATTAAATTAAGAATTACAAACACTTGTTATTTTAGGAATAAAATATAATTTAATTTGTGACATATCGCAAACTACATTAAAAATTGTTTAATGTCAATAAATGTAATGCTTTGATCATTTTAGGTAAATTATATAAAAATGCATTACTAAGTTTTTAATAATAGGGAAGTTCCTTTTAGTCTAATTTTATTTTTAAATATCGAAGACATAATAAATTGACAACACACACCGAGTAATCCAACTTGAAGAACATCCGTAACAATTGAATATAAACACACCGATACGGTTCTGTTCGAATAAATTGAAAGTCCAGAGATGATTCTGCCCGAGTTTAGCGGTTTCCAGGATATTCAGCCAAGGTAAAAACCGAGCCTGCCCCAACCTACCAGCGACTCGGTGCGACAGCTGAGTCGATCAGATGTAAATATCGGAGGTATTGCTCTCATATTGATATTGTCCCAGATCGCCGTCGACTGTTTACTTTTAATCAGACAGAAATAGTGAATACCGGTTCTTTGTGGCACGCAAGCCTGATATTTCTGTATAAACAGTGTTCCGGTATACGGTACACTCTGGTGATGTTTTATTTCGTGAGAGGAATTCTATATTGTGAATGAACTGACTATTGGTAAAGATATTTAATTTTCTACTTAGCTTTGTGCATATAAAATACTTAATAGACTTAATTAAAATAGAACACAGCATTGTCCACAATGGGATTCTATGACAGAAAATTGTTTACTCGTATTTGACCCTTTAAGTAACAAATATGAAAGCTTCATCTGTTCAAAGTAGATCCAGTTGAGGGTCTACTACATGAAACAAATAAAATTAAATCTACATGCAGCATACATTTGTGTATAGAGTGTATTTTCCTGCTGAAATAATTCAAAGCATATACTGTACTTGTACTTAGATTTTTGTTCAACGGCACTGATAAAAAATAACAACAAGAAACTTATAAAAAAAAAAACAAATAAACACAAATAGTCACTGACATCTTGAAGACTGGATCTTATATGCTTTAGGTTGATAACAAGTATTTTATTTGGTCAGGAAAATCTCCATTTCTATACAACAACTTAACAGGTGACGAAGTTAAATATTTGTGTCTGATTATACAAAATATATTATTACAATTTGAGAAAGAAATTGGTTATTACTCTTTGGACGTTACTGAATTTGTGTAAAGATACGTGCAAATAGCAGCAATATTTTTGAAAATGACAGGATACTTTTGGACATTTTGCATCGTTCCGCGATACAAGAATTCGTTAAACTACGTTTCTAGATATAAAGTCTGATCTTCTCCTCAGGTGGACAACTAACATAACGCATAACTTCAATCTGGGTTTTAATCAATAAGTCAAACCAGTCTAACTTCATGCACACAGACTCTAAGACATGCACTGAATAAAAATACACTAATTACTCAATTGAACTAAAGAATACACTAACCACTGACAACTGACTACAACTAACTAAAAGTTTAGTTATGTGTTAGGTTAGTTATCCACCTGACGAAGAAATCAGATAACATATTTCGAAACGTAGTGTTACTGACTTCTTGTACGTGATATCCAATGATCCTGTTATATTCAAGAATAATATATTTTTAGACCGTTTCATAAAATTATACTATGATTAGTAATTGATTAAAATGTGTGTAATTGTAGCAGTCATCGTTTTTTCGATTTATTGTGAAAATCAATGCAATATCTGGACATTTTATTAATTTGAATAATAAATATAAATAATATATTTGTATTTAATTAACCCATCTAAAAAGTAAAATACATCAGAGAGTTTTTAAACGTACCGGTTGCTACATCATAGACAGACTTTGATAAATAACTCGGATGAATAGAGGGTACATAAACTGCGGAAAATCACAAACATTATAGGTAGAGCTAAAAAAACAACTACGGCACATAATCAGGGACGTGTAAAATTCTCGACTACGGGTTTCGATTGTTCACAAACACGAGCACAGTTTGTTTCTGTATATTTGCTCAACTGTGTTTTGTGTCGCGTTCAACATTACTGTGTCATCAAGTGGAATGATAGAAATGGGCCATTCAGCGCACGTAGAAGCAGCAGCGTTGTATTGGTTGCATTAGTACACATTTTAAAACTGAGACGGTTTATAAACAATATGTCTGAGAGATCTAATATGAATCGGGCATTGCAAACAATGGTTGTGGCCTTCATACAATTGTACCCAACTGTTTTGTCCCACATCCGACATTAGCTGAGCGTCGGAAATTCTTCGCTATTCAGCAATTTTATAAAAGACAAGCTGGAAATAAGTAGGTCATGTACTCAAGATAACACTTCTGCAATACCACTCAAGCTAGCTGTCCATGTCAGCCAATAACATTGTCAATAACACATTGGGATTACTTTTCTATCTCATCCTGTAACCCAATTACTACACAGTTCAAAGTGCTTGTCTCATAGTTGGTTTTTGACTCTGTGGTGTCTGAATTTGGTCCAGACCCTTGTGAAGCATTCGTGTCTCCATCGGTTTGTTTCTGAAGCGTGTTGTCTCTTGTGTTAATCGAAGCCGAATATAGTCTTAATTGTTACCTTGGTTAATATTACTGTAAACTCCCTTTACTGATTAGGTCCTGCTAAAACGTAAAGATTAAAAACTAGGTCAATAGCTCCCGGAAGTCGCAGACCTTCTCTGTTTGGATATAATTCCGCATTAAAATATCGAAAAAGAACTGAATGTAATTTTTTACACATTTTGTCGAAATTTATAGCAAAATGTTTCCAACTGCTTCTCGAGCGGTCACCTGTTGGATCTCACCACGTATATTAGTTCTATCCAAACGTAATAATCCATGAAACAAGATGTTACTCCAAGGACATTAAGTATTCGAGTGACAATACAATAGGAAATAAAGCAGACAATGTTCTTCTTCGCCATCAAAGGTTAGAGATACTGAGCACTTTATTGGCGATAAACCGAAGCTATCTGCAGATGGGAACATTCTCTGTTTTCTGATGTTAGCTTCAGTTACGTCCAAATATAAACCGGGTAGGCGTAGATTAATGTGGATGCTACTTTTTATGTCGGCCTTTCGTTCTTTGAATATTTTTATTTACAACAAAGCTAAAGCAGCAGAAAAAGAAGTGAACTGTGAGTAACGATAGAGTTATGATTTTAAATTTCCATTCCATATAAACTGTAGAACGTAGTGGTAAAGAAGAAGAAATTGTGGTTTTCATCCACAATTTCAGATTTCAATGCATATTAGTATCCACGTTTTAAAAATTAACTTTGAAAATATTTGTCGTTACTTGCAAAATTGTTCTTCAGCATACTTGCCTATGTGTATTATGCATAGATTTGTAGTGATCATACTGACATATTTCATTAAAATTTTTCACAAATTTTGATTACTTCGTTGAGTTACGTAATTTTTCTAAATTTAAATTTGTCATCTATTAACAATGAAAATGTTGTAAGCCCTATTTTACAGTTTTGATAACGTTTCCAAATAGTGGCTTTTTGGTTATTGTTTACACTTAATCACAATATTTACCGTACATTTTTACTTCGTCTGGATGAAAAAAACCCAAAATAATTACTTCTGAGTGTACTTTGTGCAGTTATAAAAAGCATGTTTTTAACATTGAACTTAAAATCTACACTTTCGTAAACAAAAGATTCAGTGAATTTCAATAACCGAATCACAAACGTTTCAATTTAACAGTTCTTGTGTCACAATATTGTTTCCATTCTCAAAAACCCTTGCTACAACCCTCACAATAGTCCCTCCGGGGTTACCGACAATCGAGTCCCAACCCCTTTGGGCCGCCCCTCTCTAGACCTGAGGCGACGACAGGTGCTTCCTGCAGTTTCCCGCCATCTGCGCTGTAATATGCTGATTCGGTCTAGTAGCTTCACTTAAACCAGTTTTTATCCACGTCTTCCTTGTACTATATGTAATATATTGGCTGCAATACATAATCCACCGTATTTAAATTTTACAATTTAACTAATTGAAGGTCAAACTTTAAGTTACCCATTACGTCAGCGATGGGTATTTATAAGCTTTCAATGGCTTATAAAAATTGTGTGGAGAACCATGGTCTGTGAAGGATTAGCCTACAGACCTTACCACTACTCAGCCACAATATAGTATTAACAAATAGGGAGTGCCGGCCGTGCCCAGGTGGTACTTTCACACCCACAACTATAGGGGATTAAGACCGGCCACATTTTCACACTGTTAGTCACCTAGTGCACTGACATTGTCATATAGCTTTGCTTAGTCGTGTAGTCAAGACGTTATTGAATAGCCCGGACAATGACACGGATAGCACGAAAAACGGCAGGTGCCGGGTAGGCTCGTGAGAGTGGGGGTGCGTGTGTGCGCGCGAGACGACTACCTGACCCTTCGCTGCACACGGTCTGCAAGCAATGAGGCTAGGAACTGACCAGTTCTGGTAAAGCTTTCCTGGCCTTAGGTTTCTGGAAAACCAGTAACGTAGTGGAGTGAACTGGGTGGTGTGAGAGAAGCAAAGAAAAAAGATCGGTGTACAGTATTTATCAAAATTGAAACAAAGATTCTGGAAAAAATTAATACAAACTCGATTTATTCGTCATTCATTTATTCGCTGTAAGATACCATTAATTATAAATATTGTATTTAAGAGTAGTCTACCAGTCATAAAATTGCATTGTAGTCGTATATCTAAATTGCCCCACACATGTGAATTTAGTCTGAATCAGTCTACTCGCAATTAATGACAGTAACAGCATTATGCTAATATAGAGCGTGGGCCGGCTGGTAACATGTTACCACGGTAATAGGTTACTGCAACGTAATAGCAACTAACCTCGTTATTTTGTAATAGGTTATTGGTAAGTAACGGCATTTCCCATCTATAAGCACACCGCATCCCGCATCTGCTAATACCATTCGACCACATGCCTGTCTGGGTGTAAAACAACCTGGCCACAGCCGCTGTCAGAATTTGCACACTACAACACACTTCCACAGATTATCAAGATACGAACCGACCATGTTGGTATGACCTTTAGATTTGGCCCATAAGAAAAATGTTACCTTATGTAGCACGTCAATGCCCAATTTTTGAGCACAAACTTGTGAAAGTTTACCGTTTAAAATTACGTCTTATACAAATCCAACACCTTTTTGACTTCTTATGGTTCGTAACTGACCGTTAATGGGAAAACTCTAAAATAGGTTTGGTTAGCGCCGAATAATAAAATTTGAAAGAAAACACTGCTGCGTAAAATGAGACGCAGTGCAGAACTCTACAAAGAAAACTGGGGATGTAAAATGGTTTACGGCTAAACATTGTTCTCGCGAGACTTCTCGAGAAGGATGTCACTACGGCCAACTGTAACATTTGGAATTTCTGTGTGACACTTACTGATGAGAAGTAGTTGAATCCCTAACAAAGTAGGAAGATACGCTCTAGTCGCATATCTGGCGACATAGTTACATTTCCGGGGAGAAAACATCTCGCCAGTGACAAGTCGCTCCCTCCGCACGGTAATAAATGAGCTACTATGCTAAAGCTCTCTCATATCTGAATAAGGTCTGCACATGAAAAATCCACAACATCAATCAAAGAGCTCTAAATCCAGCGAGGGAGCTTGCGTCCTTCATTTGATCGTAGGAGTAATTTAAAAAGGTCAATATGTGGCTCTTGGATTCTCTTGTTGATGTAATCTAAATATCAATAATGATTATTTAATGAGGTAAAATAAAAATTGTTCAATTCAGAATTAGTGGTGTTCTTCTGTCACCTGTTCCATTAGTCCATCCACTGGCCAAAAGTCACAATACCAATAGACTCTTAAAACGTGTAGAAGCCCATAGAGTACAATCAGATATGTTAAAGAATGCGTTGTGTAAGTACGCATTTCTAAAAACATGCCCCCTTCACGTCACCTATTAACTTTTAAGTATTTATTTTAACTGCTTTCACCAGCAATATGCACTTTGGAGGTTAAGTGGTAGAGAGGACATTTAAACTTCGCCTCTGTAAATAAAGACATTTTTAATTTTATTTCATTTCACTTTGAAGAGGAAGGCATCTCTGAAATTGTCAGACCTATACTTTCTGCTGAAACTCTGTGACTTTGGAGACTGATGGATAATATTAAGGCAATCAATATAAATAATAAATATTATAGATGCAAGAAAAATGCTTCAATATATTCGGCTTAGAGAATTTATTAACACCACGCAAATTTAAAAACAACAGTATAGTGTTGAGAAGTTCATAACAGACCTTTATTCGATGTAAAATGTGCATCATAAGACGCTGTGTAATCCTTCTGGTACGGACCTGAAACACAAAATAAATTTTTAGAGAGTGTCTTACAATTCGGAAATTCGAGTACGTAAAAAGTTTTATTATTCCTTCAGCGGAGTGAAATTCATTTAATTTTAGATTGCAATCCACAATCTGTCTTCAGATCGTAGATGATATTTTTCATCATTTTAGATAATGTATAATCATATGTTTTAAGCACATACCAATTTTTATCCCCTTTCTGAAGAGAAAGGAAACGTTTCAAACCTAAATAAGCACTTTAAGCAAGGTGAGCAAGGTGAGCAAGTGAGCACCATTACAATTCCAGAAGATGAAGTCATCCGCTAGAGATTAGAAGACGCAATCGCTTAATCACCGGTAAAGTGCAGAACACTCTACCTGGAGTAACAAAGAGAAAAGAGGATACTCTGTCCTCTTTTTACTCCGTTTCTATTCCTGTTCTCATTGCTTTGTTACTGATGACCCTCGTGGATCAGTAAAGAACAAGAAGTACTTTCCATGAAATGTTAGTGAAAATATAAAGTAAAGTGAAACTTTCAATTTTATAAAATCGTATAATTAATTGTTTTTTAGTATAATAAGACAAACAAAATAAAATACTTTGATAATTCCAGTAGGAGTTGTAGGTATTTATTAAGGTATTTGGAGATATCCTATTATGAGGCCAAAAAAAGAGTTGTTGAAGATAAGGATATGTATTTTTTACAGTATGTACTTGAAAGGCGAGTGGAAAGAATGATTTGTTATAAAACAAGAAAAATTTCTTAAATGATATTTTATTCAAATGTGTTACTTTCTTTATTATAAATCATTAAATTGCTTGACACTCCCTCAAGCTCTACACTTATATAAATGCTGTAAAAATTTCACATTTTATTATTCAGCTGTTTTTATTTGTGTCTGATTACAAAATTGGCTTAATTTCCTACTTTAAGTGCTAGTAATTACAAGTGTAGTGATACAGTACTGTATCTAATACCTCTGTATTTAGAAAATGTATCTTAAAATGTTATGAATTTAACATATTATGATGACCCAAAATGGATTCTACCACCTTAAATGCCTGTTGATTCCGGTGAAGTTATAAACAACGTCTTGTATACATTTCTGTTTTCTAAGTGATTTTGACATAATGTGGTTTTGAAAAATAATAAATATAAATAATATTCAAAACGAAAATTACAACATGACTCTTATTTCAGAAACGTCGTCGTTATTCCGTCGTTGTACCTCCGAGCCAGACTAGTATCTTTTGGTTTTCGACTTTCTCCGTATATTTTTACCAGGTGTATAAGGCCATATATGCACAAAACGTCATACCAATAATAATATTAGAGATGTTTGAAATAATTCCAATAGTACATGCAAACCATAACAGGGTGACTACATTTGCTCTGCTTTTCTCCTGATAATATATTATAAATCTACAAATCAACCAATTTGAACTCCAGGTTAAAATTAACTGTAGTTTTGTCCAATTACAACACTGATCAACCGCAATCTCACTTCATTGCGAGTTTTTTTTAGATAGACGCAACAGTAGACGACGTATATTTAGGTATTGAAAATAAATAGTGTGTGTAGTGCATCTGCAGACTTTCCTGCATACAATCACACTGCAGATCCTATCGCAATCATCTGGGAATACCGAACACTGAAGTTTCTTATGTAAAACCGGAAGGACGACAGAAGATCTGTTGAATGTGTGTTACGAAATTATGTATTCCAACACCATATGCGGTGACAGTGTTGTTTCCATCAGTAATAATTTGAAACCATCTGCTCTGGTTAATTTAATCTACAATATAAACATAGAAACTATATAGGAAACAGTGGTTAGATAATTTTGTGCAAGCATAAAGAATATGTTTAACAAGGTTTTTAGTATCTTCCAACTATGTGAATATTTTGATAGCAAAACAGAAGTCAGAAAAACACGTAAATTTATATCAATACACATGCTGGAAATTAATTCATTGCACGAATGGTTCAGACTAACCAAGTTAAAGTTTCGCTAGTGTAATGACTAGAAGAAACTTGTTCAATTTCCTTTTGCAGTATAACGAAAAGCATCGCTCATAAATAGTGGAAATATCTTCCTGTGATCGGATATCCGCGTCCCGGAAAGTCCACGTTCGCAATTACTTATGAAATATTCCATTTAATCCGTGAAAATATTTCTCGGAAACACTTTTAAATAGTGTATAAACGAATGATAATGATGGGAAATTAGATTAGACCGATTAGTAGCAGAAGGGAATAACTTTAATAATTATATCACTAACAAATCGCTACTTTTTGGACAAAATAAGGGAAAAAAAAACGGATCTAGTAAGTAAATGTAATTAGACAACAGTCAACATGTCAATACAGCAGCTGACTCTACTGCTTTCTCAGGCAACCATGATAATAACCCCTGTATCTCAATGACCCATTCGTCGTATCTAGAAGCTATTGAGTGTTTTAATCTTGTTCAAAGAATCACAAAAGAATGTTTTTATTTTTATGCATTACTTTTCTTTTTATATCAAAAGTAAAAGCAGTACTGAAAAAGTCGGTAGTTTTTTTGGAAAAAACTGATTGTACAAAAACTTGATTTTTAAAATGATGGAGAAATTGGAAAAGTTTTTAATTTTTACATTGGAAACTGATACTAATATTGATTGGTTTGATTGGTTTTTGCTATTTATAGAGGAATAAAGACCACACGTTTGCAAGGAATCCCGTAAAATGGTATACTCTCGGGGTAGTCGAGGCTGAGCGTATGCAAATTAGGGACACGAGAACACACTACAGGACAGTGGAGGTAATGTGCGGGTACAGCCCTGGTCGCATGTAAGGGCATCAATATGCGTTACACGTGGATAGCTGTACTCCCAGTTCTATGCTGTTCTTCAACGACTGCGACCCTTTAAGTGAATAGCCTCCCCTCTAAATCTGATAAAGGGTAATAAATTTAGCATACATTGTGTCTGACAAAATTACAATGCCCTCTGGAGATTGCCCGCACAGAAGTAGAAGACGATGGAAAGTGAAGGACAAGGAAACTTTAAATTAAATCTCACTCACGCGGCTTTAAAATAAGTTATGGAAGTTAGTTTAAAACACCCAACCAAAAATTCTCAATTTTTGGAAGACACTTAATCATCAAACTGTCAAATATTCTTAAGGTAACAGGCTACCACTGCTAAAAGTATTTGTTATTTTATTTTTTAATTATCAACCAAGACCACCCAGACTAGATTTTTTAAGAGCTTACTATACTGGCGGCCATCTTTAGTTTAGCTCTAAAACAACAATGTTACTTCAAAAACTTCCATGCCCTTAAAAAAAATTATTAATAAAAATTATTATTAAAATTTTGCGAAATATATAATTTTTAAAATATTAATAATACGTGTCCAGACGCTTCTTGTTTCTTGTTGTTGTTTTTGTGTTTGTTGGAAATTCAGAAAAAATATCAAACCTATGAGTACTTACTTCATCATTTAAATGTTCAAAATGCATACTTTTCAAAAATAACTAGAACGTGTCTGGATGCATATTATTCATAGCTTTAAATGAGAAACATTCCATAATTTTATGGCCAAAAAGGTCGTAAAAGTGTTTGATATTTAATTTATTCACTAGTGCTGAAACTGCTAGGCATAAATATGTTGCTAGTGTTGCAGTTTTACATAATTAACAACCTTGTTAGTTAATATAAATAACTACAGCACAATCAAATAAATATAAAACTGAGGAAAAAGCCAATACTATGGTTTAACTATAACAACTGTCATAGTATTAAGATTACAGAACAGTACATACGAAATTTATTTTGAATCGAGTTAGACAGTAACGATACTTTATCTTGATCTTGAAATTAAATACAAAAAAATTAATTTGTTATAGAACTTCTTTAAACTACAATACAATATCACTTGTACGTACTAAATGCGTGCAGAGATAATAATGCTTAGAAACTTTTATTAGTGTATATTTTGTATTGTGAATTATAAAATCAAAGTAGGATAATATTCTACGTAACAAATGATAAAAAGTGTCTGTATTTTGATGCTCTTCGATGCAGTCGAAAGTGTATTCGATGTATTCATTTTACAAAATACATGCAGTGTACGCTTTAATAACGCCCCCGGAAATTAAATCCACTTGTCGTTTTCAGCAAACGTGTACTGACAATTGGACGTTTTCAATATCTCATATTAACGTGTAGCAAATGTTACCTAATTTCTAAATATCCTAACCTCTCTCAAGTACATAGGCATGTGAATTTAATGTCAACGAAATTACATCCAAATCACTTTGTATTTAGATAGTAATTCTATATACAGTGATGGAACATTAAATTTGTTTTAGATTATTTACAAGACCAATCACTGTATGAATTAAACAGTGTTTCCGCCAAAACCTTTAATCTTATAATGAAGTCGATTAAATTACTTAATCAATTAAAAAGTAATGGTTTATTTAATTATTTTTTTGTCTGAAATGAAAATATGTTTTCATACGTATACTTTATGCACGGGCCTGATTTAATTTTAATTACGTTTTTCTGTTGTTGAATGACCTTCAAATTTATATTCTTCTACCATATTACTTAGTTTATGTACTGATGTCAGTTCATTGACATACATTAAGCTATCTCCTAAATTCATCGTAAGATAAAAGCTTGAATGACTTTAATATTCCACGGATTTAATGTCGTCTCACCCGCAGAGGGCGTTCTGGACAATGCCTCATTAAAATAAGAATTATTACACTTAACCATTAAAGCTTTATCTCGATGTTTACATCCGGTTGAGTCATTGGTGCCATTGAACTTTGAAAAGCCGTTAAACATCTTGATTGAATACAGCCCATAAACAATCACTTCATCACTTCCTCGTAATAACAACGAATAATCTGTTGTCATAAAAAAACCGTTAAATTTAATCAAAACTCTTTAAAATGAAGATTAGTTCACATAATATTGAGCTAAGCAAAGTAACACAATACAATACAATCCATTCTTATTATTAAAGAGTGGTTGGTGTCTGTAAATCGAGACGATTTCTTGTTTTCTATGTCACAAAAATTTTTAATAATATTAATAATAAATAATATTTGTTTTATATTATTTGTTAAAAAATGTATCTAGTTATAGGAAGACCAGATAAGCCATCTAAGCATCCATTCTAGTGTGAGGACTAACTTCATTCCCATAACAGATTACACAATAGCAAAGTCTATCCGTTCCTCAAATAAAAAAAAACTTAAACATCTGTCATAACCGGGTGGCTTGCGCCGAGTTTATCACCGACAGGTCCTAGGTTTAAGTTCAGGTTCGAGTGTTGCATACACTAACAAATATAATTGAGCGTAAATGGATAAAATGCGTCGATTTTGGTTCAGGATAGACTACAAAATGGAACGATCTGTCCTAGTGGTCTCTTCCCATCACGAAAATTACGACAGGAATTTAAAACTCATTGAACGGATCGAATGAATATCCAAAGAGTTGAGCTATTAAAATATGTATTATTAAATTACATAAATGATAACTACACAATTATACTCTGTAAAACCTTTAGAACAGTACAAATATTTATATATTAGAGTAATTTTATTATGTTATGTGCAGAATCAGTCATATATTTATCTCATTGTCAAGAGAAGTCGGAGTGTAAAAAACTATTTTTGAAGAATATCGTGTCGAGGGAATGTACAAAGTTGGGTCGTGTTGGCGTATGGCAGAGGGCTTAAAGTTGACCCTTGCGGGCGATCGTATTGTCCGGGCGAGAGCTTAGCAGTCCGGTAGTGTGACTGCCAGCGCGACAACTCCGAGCAGAAAATCCTTCAGGGTAGCAGCAGAATCAATAATTAACTCGGCAACTTTAGTTCTGGAACTTGTGTTGGAAACAGTAAGCTTGTTCCAAACTAAGTTAACATGTATCGACGCGTTTCCACTTTAAACATCTTTGACTTTACCGGTCAGGGCTCTGTATTGGATCACAGTAACGGAGCAAAACTTTAGCGAATAGCGATAAAAACGAACGTAGCGTGAATGTAAGTGTGATGCAACAGGCGGTAAACTTCACCGGCGTCGTTCCAATACAAGGAATTGAGTTCAACGCTGTACTGGAAAAGTGTGAATACAAAATACTAAATTAAATTAACGAAACTGTAAACAATACTTACGTGAACTCCACACTTCCACAGAACAAATCACAAGACACAAACACACACTCCACAGCGTCATTGAACAAATTATGGATTAATCACAAAATTAGAAAAGCACTAGAGTACACGAAAAACACAATTTCACTCGTCACTCCTCGACCCACATCCTCTCACTCCAGCACATCAGGCGCGACTAGGACTACACGGCGTACTCACATTCACTTTCCCCCTCCGGCCGTTTTTTGCTGCCCGCACGCCCCTCCACCACCGTTACACGGAGAGCCCAGAACCTACATGCCACACCAAGGCGGGTCTCCAGCGGAGGGGGAAGGTCGGTGGCTCTTCAGTTTGCCAGGGTCTGAGACGCGAAGGTTGAGGTCTGATTGTTCCTTCAAAATGATCCACAGAATTCGCCCACCTAACTAATCTGAAAGTGTGGCAAATAAAAGTACATTTGTATAAGTTGAATATTGCTGGATTACTTTGTTACTTCTGATTGTTTTACTAACACATCTAGGTCACTGAAAAAGCGATTAACGAGGATATATAATAGTATAACTAACAATTACTTCACAAAACTAGTGGATATTTTGGAAGTTATCATTGGAGAGTTTATAAATAAAAGTCTTAAAATTATCTCATGATGATACTTAGTTTCTTGGTTACTAGTACTTCGCATTTGTCTTCTTTCAAAGATAACGTATGAACACTGTACAGTTCTGATCAATGTATACCATAAAGTTTACCAAAAATTAATTTATCCCAGTTTTAATGATGATACGAAAACTATATTTCTAAGCAAAAACTGTTACTGTCACAAAAATCTTTTCGAATTGTTTTGTCTCCAGACTATTAAACGTATCGTTTATTAGCTTACTCAGGGTAAAGTTAAATGTTATTACATTTGCATTATTATGCAGTAAACTTTAAAAATTAATTTTCAACATAGTACCAAGTTTAGATGGATATTTGATTCGTCAGAAAAATATATAATCTTCCCACGTGATTCTAATCTCCTATTTATATTGAATTTGTGTAAGAAAATAAATACATCAGGCAGACTTGTAAGCAAGGTTTACCACGTTAATTGGTTGTAAATTAAAAAAACGAGTTAGCACCGTTGCGAGTTCAGAGGAATTGCTTGTTGAATCAACCAAACAATATTGGAAAACATACGAAAATGCATTATTTTTTGTCTTCCAGTACAAATTATAAACAACACCACCCTTACTTAATTTATTTATAAATGAGTAAGATTAAAAACATTTGAAGAAATTAATTAATTTCTTATTAAATTAAGTAAATATTTATTATTTTTTTCTCTTTTCGTACAACAAGAAACGTGATGTTTAAGGTAATTAACGTGCTAAAATTAAGTAACACCTGAATAACAAGTGGTCAAATCCATTTACCAAGTATTCAAATAGTAAAAATAAATCAAATCAAAATTTTTACTGCTCAAAATAAACATGTTTTCGCTGTTCTAACTACTAACGTACTGAGTTACTGTGCATTAATCTAAATTTCAAGCAGATCGGAAAGTAAAGGAACATTTAGATTTTATTGCCCGATGTGAAAAAGAAAGGTTGTTGCTACTTGTACGCCAAACTTCATACTTGTTTTAATGTTTGTGGATTGAAAAACGTGTTTTAGTATTGTTGTAAATCGTTTAATCCTTTAATACATCGGTGTTAGTCTCTAATACCCGCCAAAAGTTATAAAACTGTTTAATACGTTACAAAGATTCTTTAATACAACATAGATAATTTGCACTTTTGAAATGCTCTAGAATGAAGCTATGACTAACATTGAATAAATAATAAGTAATTCACTAATTCCGTTAGTAATTGTAAATAAATACTCAGTTGCAGTCCGTTGGTGGTTTATTTAAACAAAATTGAAAGCTTCCGGTTCAATTTCTACGCAAATAAGTTTTATCTGGAAGGAATCAATTCGTACTGGTTTGACCCCTTTTAAGAAGATTAGCGAAACTCATGCGGAAGGGAAATATTTCAGTGAAATAACATTTGAAAACGGAAGTCTGTCAACGGATTTAAAAATACATATAATCTCATAAATATTCAAAAAAGGAATTATTCAAATGCGTTTTCCGTACAGTTTCTATTGTGTGTCTCGTTATTCATTTTCATAAGTTAATCTAACTAACTTTAGTTTCTGTTGGAATGGAGTATAAGGATATAGACTAATCGGTAAACGGACTGTAGGTCCACGTCATAAAACTGCCGGAAGCATTTCTTACCTACTTCTTAAGGGGTGGACAGTAGGTCCACGGTCCCGGCCTGGGACCCACTGTCCGACTCACGGGTTTCTTTTCTCGACTCGAGGGGTTGATAAGGGATCGTCGTACTCACACTGCAGCACTTGAATGGATGTTTCGAGATCTAAACTCTATGTCTGCTAAATAGTTTTCAGTACACTACATAAGACAGAAAACAGCAAAAAGAATGAAACGAAATTATATACATAAAATAAAGTCAGGTTAGTTACGCTATTTATAACTTAAGAATGTCTGTAACGATTATAGTGTCTACTGGTATATACAGTATTATACAAACGATGGTCCAATATAAGGAATAACTAATACAAACTTACTGTAGATGTTTATGATTCATTAGGACAATGCCAACCAAATTAATCAGATAGTAATATAATGCTATATGGAATTCGTTAAGATATAATCCCTATTAGTAATCCACTTCATATGTGATAGCTTGAGCAAATTGTTGTTAATATTTGCTGCTTTAGCAGTACGCTGTGCGAATGTAGTGGAAGCATCACTGACCAAAATAAAGAATAAGTGCAGGTAGAAAAACTAATGCACGGCCAGGTCAGTTTTGAAAAGTAGGACAGTTAGTCCACAGGTGTCGGCGTGGACTAACTGTCCTACCCTGCAGAAAAGTGACGTCAGCCACCCTCGTCAAACTAGGCGTGGACCTACAGTCCTACAATCAGACTAATCAACCCCCACTATACTTACTCATGAGTATCCAAGGCTTCCTCAGGAATTGATTTGCCTCGCATAAGTATACGTTGGTATGGAATATACGGATATAGACGGGGTATAAACCCCCACTATAATCGAATACCGTATTAAGTACGCTACTCTATGCCCGCTATACTCAAATGTATCCTAAGCATTCATTTCCTATAATTTAAAAATGTATTCATTCTCTATAATTAAAAAATGTATTCAATAGACCAATTATAAACTTACACTGTTTAACTATTGACTGCAGTAATGTTTCACAAGTTGTGAAGGCTTTTCAGAAAGACTTAAGTAACTCATTGTTAAAGTGTCATATTTTTAATGCTTTTATAAAAGTAAGATTTCATTGCATATTCGTGACATTTAAAACGATTTTTATAGAGTATGTGTTTAAATTGAAGCACAAATAGATCCATTGATAACGTAAACAACTTTAAAACACATTGGTGAACTCATATTGCACATTTTGTGGCAGTATAGAAAAACCACTGGGTGATCGCAACATGAAAAAAGCTGTCAATGATCATTCATACAATATGGCAAAGCACAGCTTCCAGATCCTGAATTTGTTAAAAAGACCAAACATTCCGGCTCATTGTTTAACGCGTAGGATTATAACTTAGCAAAATTCCGCACAAAAATAAAGCGTTTATCAGTATGATCAAATAATGGATATTAGCTTTCCTCTTTGCTGTTCGATGTCCTCGTCGGAAAAATGTATTGTCTTTGTATATTGGACTGTTTTACTGATGCGTTCACGTCAGACTTATGAGGTTTATTAGCCGACTAGTGTCAGTAAACTGGTTCACATAAAATACTGATTACGGACTTGGACGAGGTCAGGGGGTGTATGAACCCTCTGCTCCGCGCATCTTGTTTGTCGTCAGGACTACGGACGGTTGGGACATGTTAATCCTGTGGCCGTATTCAAACTACACAGCGCGCGCGGGTGTGTGTGTGTGTGTGTGTGTGTGTGTGTGTGTGTGTGTGTGTGTGTCGCGCTAATCGCCTTAGCATGTCATTCCAGCCCTGCCAGTGTCAACAGGGGATCGCATCAACCCAACGGCCGGAATGTGGATTTTATATGACGCCCGAGTCCTAAATATTCCATCTGGCCATTTAGAACTTGACACGCATAATTGTTAGACGAATTGCACTATTTCAAGTTTTTTTACTTTAGTTATAGTTTAATAAATTTTAAATAAAAACAGAAAAAACGTGCACACCTGATCTGGAAAAATCCAGCTTGTCAGAACAACATTACCACAATTGTTTCTGACTGTATTAAACAGATAAATTAGCTACAATAGAAATCAAGGAAAACACCAACATTTATAATTCATTCATCCAAAATGTTACACCGCACTGGGTTCTCAAGATAATGTTTAATGTAACAGGTTATATTGTACAGAATGTACAGTTACGTTACACTAAGACCACAAGTCGTGGCCAGTGACACCTTATATTGAAATCCACCCATTTACGCTACTGCACATTCCCAAGATGAATTTCCATTGGATGAACTTGTTATCTCCAAATACCTAGCATTATACTGTAATACGGTCAGACGATCAATGTACTATCTTCATTACATCGAATATCATCTAGAAGAAATTCTGAGTGCAAAATCAATGTCATATCTCCATTGTTGACACATTAGTAATACCAAAATAACACATGGTGTTACTATAGAGTAAGTAACCATATACACTAGCCATCCCTTATCACACACAGTACTTACATCGCATATCCCCTATATCTAATATCTAGTGTTACATTAGATTACAAATGTCATGTCATTATTATGTTTAACACAAAATCTTACTAAAACACAATTGTTTATCGACTGAATAAAAACAATATGAATGCTATGTTTTTTATGGGTTCACAATTAATTACAAAATAATTACTAAGTTAAACGCACATATAACTTCGGGTCAGCGTGGGAGTCTAGGATCGACCACATCAGACAACATCTAATATCTCGACCAGAGAAGCGACTTCCAGTCAACAGATGTTTGCCCTTTTCAATTTAGATATAGAGATAGTAAAAGTAGAGTACCAAACAAGATTGCAGCATGTTGACTCATTCGAAAGCTATCGTTTATATTAGAAAAAAACAGAAATCTGTTTTCTTAATCATATGGTGGAATACTACGCAAAACTAATAATTCTCAAGGTTACTAATTTTGAATATATTAATACTTTTTAAGGGAAAACCCCTAGATTTTACAACTAATAAATGTAATGTAACATTTTCTCTGTATAAAATTCACATAGGTCTGCAAAACCATGGAAATAAAAAACCTGCATCGATTTTCAAGTGGTAGAAGGTAAATCAATCAATTTATTAACAAAATATTGATTTTTCGATTTTGCATTCTCGTAAAACACATAAAACCCATAGGAGCTCCTCGGGTGGGAAGTGCATATTCTAGGAATTTGCAAAACACTCGTGTAAGGTATATACCAATGTTTATTATGTAATTCAGTAAATTGCATATTATTGAACTATCATCCAGTTCTGAGCTAAATTCATGTCTCTTGGTCTTTTGCAATGTTAGGATAAAATCGATAAAGTATTTTAACGTAACAGACATACCAGAAAGTAGGTTAATAGACACCTTTAGCTACCGTACATTAGAGCCATGCTCCGTCCATTCCAGTTTTTATCATTCATAACAGCCAACATAACACGGTAAAAAAGCCCTATATTGTTTGCTTGATATAAAAGTTACATTGCAAGAAAACTTTTTATGGCACCAACCAATTCTATAAAGTCTTTTCATTACCTTTCTTGATAGGTTACTGAAAATTGTCATGTGATTAATTTTTACGTTACACTGTTACGTCATTTGTTTATTTCACTTTTATAGACATAAATGAAGATTTCAATGGACCGAAGTTTACCATTTTCAATAGAAACGTACAGGTGATATAAGTAAAGATTTATACTAAATGGTAACCCTCTAAATCAGCTCTCATGGTAATTGTCTAACCTACAGACAAACAGAGATTGGATTTGGCTCAGCAGCAACGGCGCTAAACGTTCAAATAATAAGTTACGAGGATCTGGATTTGTATAAACAATACTGTTAGTTACTTTTATTACATTAAAATTTTGAAATAACATAAGACACGGGATGCATATTTACTTTGATAATGTTTACTGTAAGTCGTATCAGCGAATTGTGAATAGACTTTGTCTCGGGGCCAAGAACGGAATTCGCGCGAGGAATTGGAATTCGGGTGATTCAGCTGGAGTGAGGCCCTGAACAAACACAGAAATGCAAAACAGTTCCAGTATAAAAACAAAAGTTGAAGTGGAAACAGAGAAACAAAAATAGAGAAAGTACATTAGAACGCTGTGCTGGCGTACAATGATAACGGTATATGGGGTGCACGGAGGAGGAGTCTGGTAAGTTGGATCAGTTCCCAAGTAACTATTATTTACCTTTCATCAGTTTGTTGGTTGCTATTCTTACTGGCATAGTTTCTTGAATGTTAATTTGCATCTAATTATTCTGAACCTTCCTATCACCAAACCTTCTCCCCAGTTGCATCACACACTTACACAGTTGAAAAATGTACTTAAAGTACTTTTCGTATTCAATAATTCATGATCTTACTAAAAAGCAATGACAATATTGGGTCATCATTTTCAAGAACATTTAATTTGTTTCAACATTTGACATTTATTCCTGCTCTAGCTACAAGAAAATTTACAGTTTGTATTTGTGTGTAAATTGTTTAAAACGTGTTTTGTTCCAAGTACATCATCTTTGAACATTACATAAATGTTGTTCACATTTTTTCGAAATACTATTATATAAGAACTTTATAATAAAACCTGTAAAAGTAAATCATCGCACAGGAAATAACTGTACGGTCTGATCAATCAGAAGAAACCAGTTTTAGCTGACAACAACCGGTTAGTGGAAAACTACCATCGAGCAATACCACTCCAACCGGTTTACTCAATGCTGACAGTATTGATGTAGTGTTGTAGGATATTGCACGTATTCGGGTATATGTAATAAGTTGATTTATAATCTACCCATTGCTACGTGGTTGAGTTAACAAATCCCTGTGCATCATCACGACTGCGGACGAAATAAGTTTGACCTGAGTAAGAGAGGAATTAAAGAAACGGTTGGAGGAAATACAGAGTCTAGAGATGGAAAAAGTCTGAAGGAGGAAAAGGGAGTCTGATGGAAAAGGGGATCTACTAGGAAACGAAGGCTGACAGGAATGGACATTAACTAAACGGAGAGAAACTGAGAAGACTGGAGGAAATAGAAAGGGTCTACAGACGGAAAGCGTCTGAAGGAGAATGGGGATGACTGCTGGAAAAGGGAGATCCACTGGAAGGGACTAAAGATGACTTATAGAACAATAGGTACCATTAATGACTTTGGTTGTCAAATTGGTGTATCAATAAGTAAAAAACTTGAGTAATAAAGATTCGATTATGATCAATTTATGGCCAGAGTAAGTGATCTTAGAACAATTAGGCAGTATACTACTTTATTCCGACATACGTTATTAAAAGATACCACGTTTTGAAGTGTTGTTATTCCAATATGTATTACGTGGTTAGTTTTAGATTTTATTTGATTGGCAAAAACATACCTTTGAATTCAAGTAAAATATTTAGAAAATAACTCTTTTCAGTTATTATTATTTGTAAATACCCCATGTTAACAATGGCATTTAAAAAAGTTGCTATCATATAACAAAATAGTTTTTAACAGAAAACATAAATATTTTTGGGTATTAAAAAAAACTTTTCTTAATTAATCTTTAATTAGATGATTGTGATCACAGTTCTGAATTAATTTATAAAATATTCATATGTGTAATGAGTAATGAGTAAGATTTTACTTGATAATTAGAGTTCGCTAACAGAAATTTGGTATAATTTTACATACAGTGCAATGTTTCAACAGAAGCATAGCACCTAACATGGGATGAAATAGCAGCAATAAAAGATTAGTATTTGGAATTAATTCCTTTGCCACTTGACGTGAAAAATCATAAATAAATATTTCACAATCACGTATGATTGATGTAACAATTCGTAATATAGGAAAGAACAGTACGTACAAATATAAGCAGGTTTTACGATTTGCAACGTTGTCATAGAAGAAGCGGCATTAGGTTGGGTTTAAATAGAAACAGGATGGGATCCAAAGCCAATCTGAATTATCCTCAAAGGTTATGGAGTATAAGGGTAATCTCTAATGTCATTACCGGAGTAACAGGACACCTCGCTCTAATTGTGAGTTACCGCACCGGGATCCTCTAATTGTCAACAGGACAGCAGTTCAAGGACGTCGCTTCTTACCCCCAACAATAGCTTGGCGTTTGCTTTCCAAAATTAATTGCTTCCGCAGCCAGCGCACAGCTCCGTCATTATTCCTGCCTTCTGAAGAGTTCGTTAACAACGACGATCGGATTTACATGAATGGCGGTGGATTTAAAGTGCGTGCCGTAATGCGAGTAATTGATGGCCTATTAGGGTCTCGCATATTACACTGTTATTTTTTATTAAAATTTCCTGTTGATATTTCTTTCATAATAGTGACACATTTCCAAAAGTCACAAATAGTGCTGAATACATTAGGTACATAAATACATTTATAAATTTTCCTGAAAAATAAAAATCGCTAAAATCGTTCGGTGAAAGCTATAATTAACTATAGAGCGGTAAATACATATAATGTAGAAATGCGCCAAACCACGTCTCGCGTAACTGGCTGCACTAAGGTTGCATGCAAAATTGCAAGAGCCACTTGATAACATGTCACATGACTTTACTCAGAATATTTTCAAATTTGATTTTCTCATCACCATCCATTACCATCCATGTTACCAACCATTGGTTAACAAAAAAAACCAATGTAAACTGTTCGTCAACGTTCTGCCATACTTGAGTTTCTTATAAAGAATAAAGCTTCATGCAAAATTTCACGTTTGTAGGTCAGTTCCTTTTCGAGATATCGTGCTGACGAACCACTTAAATTCACGTTCTACCGATAACATTCATTTAACTCTTCACACTGAATGCTATTATTCACAGCGCAACAGCAGGAAAACTCATTTCCCAGGAAATACTGATTACTATCCTAAGCGGCTACGAAATTGAACGGGGTCGCGCGAATTCAAAATTAGTCACGGGCCATAACACAACAGGGGTGGCCGTGTGTAAATCAAGGAGTCGACAATATCCTACGGTATCTGTATGGATCCCAATATGTACCGTAGGGGGTGTTGTACAATGGCCGTGGAAATGCCAACGACCCTAGTCATGATATCGGCGATCGAAATAAAAAAAAACGCGGAATTGATGCGAATTTTATCTAAACCAGCTCCACATCCCGGAGTCCAAATAAATGTATTCAGTTCTTGTTTCCATAACTGAATATTTATTACTCAACCCCTGAGGGCGATTAGACAAAAGTGTTGAATGAGATTGTATTTACATATCTGACTAATTGCAATTAATCATGTAGCAACCGTAGTAAATTATTTAAACAAGTTATGTATATTCATTGCGAGCCGGTTGTAACAAACGATCGAGATAAAGCAGTTATTTTTCTACGGCGCCACGACTTTGTCATATTACACGGTGTTTAGTAATCGCTTTTAAATACTGTAATATGATAAAAAAATATGCAAAATTAAGATGTAGCAATCGGCATTAAGCGTGAGTAATTGATTTATTAAAAATTTTGGTAACAGCTCTTTAATAAAGGTTATATTTTCAGAAGTAAGGAAATAAATAAACAGTCTTTTCATTCCACGTAGAGTGGTGGGAATTTGAATGGGTATTTAAATGCAAATGTTCATATATATATATATATATATATATATATATATAATTTATATAAATATATATATTTAATATATATAAACATTGAATCGCAAAAATTTTATTGAACCCGGATCTTAAATAAGGCAATTGCCATTTATACAATTTAATGTATATATATATATATATATATATATATATATATATTCCAGCGAATAGCCAATAAGACGAAAACTGAATAAACGGCAGCTCTCAATGTGGGCCATGTCTTGTCACAGTAAATTTGCTCTAAATCGATGATTTATTATTCGATTTAAATAACTTTGCTGTCATTAGATTTGTGATAATATTCTCTAATGACTGATATTCTTATAATTCTTGAGAAAAACTGCTCGATTTTAAGATGTTAAGATGTTAAGATTAAAAGTTCTTATGGCCGCAATTTTGAATATACTAAATATAATTTCATGGTATATTTTTCAGTAACTGACCTTGTTATCATTAACATGTAAGCCAAATTTGGTATAATTTAATTTATAGGTTTTTGATATATTAATAAAACACATACAGACAGACAGATGGGAAACTAAGCATCGGAGACCCATGTTCATATGGTGAAATATGTTTGTCTTGATCTGAGCAATACAATGGTATAACTTTGTTCAAAAAGTTACTGGACATCCTGTATATTTTAAACGTAAAAATAAACAAGCTAAATTTATTTACCAACTCCTCTTATTGTAGATCTGCTGGTTAGTTAACTCTCAAACTCGGGTATCTAAACTTTTGATCCGAGAGTAGTTTTCTTTTATAGGATGCATTCAATCGGATTCAGGTGGATATAAGATAGAATGCAGAACCAGAGCGTTTTTAATATCGAGAGTTCCAGAGAGAATTTTATTTAAAGAAATCCATACGTTTACTTAGAGCATTCATAAAGCCCGGCTGTTATTCCGGGCACTGATCTCATCTCGTTTCAGCTCAAAGCGATTTCCATTCCTTTTGTTATAACCGGATTCCAATACCACAAACCGAGCTTTGATTAAAAATTCGCTCTGGAAATCAGACAATTTTGGATGACTAGGGACAGTCGGAGGATTCAGCATAATTACTTAGCTTTGTACTGGAATTGAAGTTCTAGGACAATAACGACTCATTCATTGGCTTAAGTTTTCGCCGTTATGGCATATACGGTAATTATTTCACGCAATGTAAAAATTATGTGACTATTAAAAGGATTTTAAAACAAGATAGAAATATACCGTGTGACGTAATAGGCCTCAATACGGATAGGGTGAAAGACATGAACGATCACCTAACTTGATCTTGCCTATGTCTTGCAATTCAATGTCACAGTGTAGCGGGTACGAAGGTTATCGCACGATAGCCGAATCAAGCAACGTCGAGCGTGGTTGCTGCTTGGCTAGATGACTGCTGAGCGACCCTGTCCTTGCAAGCGGCCCGCCTGCCCGGACATTGGTGGTGGTTCAGAAGTCACCGTTAGCCGTTGGTCCCCAGGTTGTGTTAATAATATAATTTGCCAGTCCCCTGAGTGAGAGGCTTTGCTAAAGCTCAGCCAAACAGGACTTACAATCAGCAATATGTTTACTAGAGATTAGGCACTACTTAGTAATTACAGTAACTTAATATAATAAAGAGGAACTTGAGCAAAAAATATATAGGTTGTTTATTAAAACAGGTATTTTAATTGTCAAAAAATTCATGATTCTTACATTGGTCTTGCAGTTTATCAATGTGGGAAGAGGCATCCCAAATGTTAGTTCAAGAGGTTATTGGGTCAAATAACTGGTAATAATGAGACATATCTATAGATAATTGACTTATGTAAATAGTTTTTGCATTTTTGGGTTACCACCACCGATTCAGCCTTTTAGCTATAGAGGCTTTTTTTAACATCCTAAGTTAGACTGAGAAGAGCACAGATTAGCTTCATTTACAGACATCAATAAGCCTATTAGATTCAAAGTAACTGTGAAAAATAGTAATACTAGTTGAAAAAAATGATTGTCACAGTGTTTACACAAATATATAATTTTGCATAAAATAACAGAGAGATCAACTAAAAAAATTAAATTTTACACTAAAATTGAATTAGTTTACACTATTACCATTTTTAATATCTATACAACTATATGAGTTTTATATAATTGGTCATAGTTATGTATTTATGAATTGATAGCACATATTTAGAATATAATGTGCTGCTATCATTTTTGTTGTCTCTAGTTTATACCTAGTTTCACATTGCAAATTGCAATAGTTCCTGGTAATGGAAACAAATAATAAACAATAAGAAATTACTACTCCTCCAGAAAATATTGAGGTTTGTAGGGGCATGTGAAAGATTTTAGGAAAGCATATCTCCCTGGCGACAACTTTGCACGACTTTCGGAGTTTCAGTTTATACAAATTCTTTTCTATTTTTCAAGTTTATATTTAGAACAGATACTTATCAGACCAAAGCAGACTAGTCATACAACTACGAGACATAAATGCTTGTCACTTTGACCGTCCCATGTCAGCCATCCATCATGGTACATTCCAAGTATCGTAGCGGATTCATCTTCTTCAGACAATGTCGTCTAGCAATATGATTCAGGAATTTTGAAGGAAACACAAACTCCGTCACTGACAAAACTATCTGGCAGAATTGTACTCACTGCGGCTTTAACAGTTTGTTTTCAAAGTGACGGTCGCGGGATTTACGTAATCCTGTTATGTCCGTGCATCTAAAAACCCGCTTATCAGACATACGACATTTCTATTTAAACCTTATTTGGAAACGTATTAGGCCAGGAATTGTATCACAAAGAGACAAAGTCAACAAGGAATGAAAGGAAAAGGCTGAATTGTATCGGGAAAAGGCCTCTTCTCATGTAATGGTAGCTTACAAGATTCTGTTAGGAAAGTGTTTTTATTATTCACGTAAGATAAAAGTTTCAATCGAGGTCTCCACTTATTTCTGATTTCTCATATTCACTCTATATAATATGAATCTGTTAAATATAGAACTTCAAAATTGCTCCTGTGTTTCAAAAGGATACTAGTTCAATAAGTATAGACATGCAACGATATTCTAAGAACTACATTCATTCACACCTACCATTTTCGGTTGAGGGCTTATTTTATGTATCAGTAAATTTAAAACTAGATCAATACATATATTTATAATTGGGTAAGAATATAATGTGACTGCAATAAAAATAGGAAATGTCATTAAAGAGGTGAAAGAATTTAAATTAGTTTCGTGCGCCTGCGTTTTGTGGTTTATGCACCAAATGTAACTCACAAAGTAATTTTTATATTACTTATCTCACCGATATGCTGTCTAGTGCAACATGAACATTGTACAACTATTATTGGATTTATTTGACTGTTTTAAAATCATAACGTAAGCAAAAGCTTATAGCTTCTAGCGATCACGGAAACACGTGATCAATTAAAACTTGTATTCTATGTTTTTATTTAATAGGGAATACTTATTACAATTAGTATTCCCAACTTTTAGCATTGTGAATTACAAGAATTTCACAAGTATATATCCAGAAGTGTGAAGTAATCACTCAATTTTCACATCTTTTGCATTGCCTGATATGTAATTGATTGTTGTGTCATTGAAGAATGAGACAAGCTGAAATGAGTATCCTGTACCTTTAAAATTTGGAGCAAAATCACATTGGTTACGTGGGCGACATAGTTGAAAGTTGTATTGGCTCATCAAAGTTGAACAGCGTACCAGAGTTACTAAAGCCTCCGCACGCGGCACAAAGTCACGTGAATCGATCAATCTCCGAGAGAGTTGCCGATTATCACGCACCATTATAGTAGCGACAGCTTCTCGAGAATAGACAGTAGCGTAGAATTCTCGTTTGCACGATTGGGGATGGTTCACTAAGGAAGGTTTCAAAACCCTTGGACGTCAGTGTGAAATGGTATATCAGCAAAATATTCCTGTGTGGAGTTACTAAAGCTTCCGCACGCGGCACTAAGTCACGTGAATCACGCACCATTCTAGTAGAGACTCAAAGTTGAGCAGTGTACCAGAGTTACTAGAGCCTCCGTACGCGGCACCAAGTCACGTGATTCGATCAATCTCCGAGACAGTTGCCGTGTATCACGCACCATTCTATTAGAGACACAAAGTTGAGCAGCGTACCAGAGTTACTAGAGCCTCCGTACGCGGCACCAAGTCACGTGATTCGATCAATCTCCGAGACAGTTGCCGTGTATCACGCACCATTCTAGTAGAGACACAAAGTTGAGCAGCGTACCAGAGTTACTAGAGCCTCCGTACGCGGCACCAAGTCACGTGATTCGATCAATCTCCGAGACAGTTGCCGTGTATCACGCACCATTCTAGTAGAGACACAAAGTTGAGCAGCGTAACCAGAGTTACTAGAGCCTCCGTACGCGGCACCAAGTCACGTGATTCGATCAATCTCCGAGACAGTTGCCGTTTATCACGCACCATTCTATTAGAGACACAAAGTTGAGCAGCGTACCAGAGTTACTAGAGCCTCCGCACGCGGCACCAAGTCACGAGATTCGATCAATCTCCGAGACAGTTGCCGTTTATCACGCACCATTCTAGTAGAGACTCAAAGTTGAGCAGTGTACCAGAGTTACTAGAGCCTCCGCACTCGGCACGAAGATTATCACGTGCCGAAGATTATCACGCACCATTCTAGTAGAGACACAAAGTTGAGCAGCGTACCAGAGTTACTAAAGCCTCCACACGCGGCACCAAGTCACGAGATTCGATCAATCTCCGAGACAGTTGCCGTTTATCACGCACCATTCTAGTAGAGACTCAAAGTTGAGCAGTGTACCAGAGTTACTAGAGCCTCCGTACGCGGCACCAAGTCACGTGATTCGATCAATCTCCGAGACAGTTGCCGTTTATCACGCACCATTCTAGTAGAGACTCAAAGTTGAGCAGTGTACCAGAGTTACTAGAGCCTCCGCACTCGGCACAAAGATTATCACGTGCCGAAGATTATCACGCACCATTCTAGTAGAGACACAAAGTTGAGCAGCGTACCAGAGTTACTAAAGCCTCCACACGCGGCACCAAGTCACGAGATTCGATCAATCTCCGAGACAGTTGCCGTTTATCACGCACTATTCTATTAGAGACTCAAAGTTGAGCAGTGTACCAGAGTTACTAGAGCCTCCGCACTCGGCACGAAGATTATCACGTGCCGAAGATTATCACGCACCATTCTAGTAGAGACTCAAAGTTGAGCAGCGTACCAGAGTTACTAGAGCCTCCCGCACGCGGCACAAAGTCACGAGATTCGATCAATCTCCGAGACAGTTGCCGTGTTATCACGCACCATTCTAGTAGAGACACAAAGTTGAGCAGCGTACACAGAGTTACTAGAGCCTCCGTACGCGGCACCAAATCACGAGATTCGATCAATCTCCGAGACAGTTGCCGTTTATCACGCACCATTCTAGTAGAGACTCAAAGTTTAAGCAGTGTACCAGAGTTACTAGAGCCTCCGTACGCGGCACCAAGTCACGTGATTCGATCAATCTCCGAGAGAGTTGCCGTGTATCACGCACTATTCTAGTAGAGACACAAAGTGAGCAGTGTACCAGAGTTACTAGAGCCTCCGCACTTGGCACGAAGATTATCACGTGCCGAAGATTATCACGCACCATTCTAGTAGAGACACAAAGTTGAGCAGCGTACCAGAGTTACTAAAGCCTCCACACGCGGCACCAAGTCACGAGATTCGATCAATCTCCGAGACAGTTGCCGTTTATCACGCACCATTCTATTAGAGACACAAAGTTGAGCAGTGTACCAGAGTTACTAGAGCCTCTGCACGCGGCACAAAGTCATGTGAATCGATCAATCTCCGAGAGAGTTGCCGATTATCACGGACCATTCTAGTAGAGACACAAAGTTGAGCAGTGTACCAGAGTTACTAGAGCCTCTGCACGCGGCACAAAGTCACCTGAATCGATCAATCTCCGAGAGAGTTGCCGATTATCACGCACCATTCTAGTAGAGACAGCTTCTCCAGAATATACAGTTGCGTAGAATGCTCGTTTACACGATTGGGGATGGTTTACTAAGGAAGGTTTCAAAACCCTTGAACGTCGGTGTAAATGGTATATCAACTAAATATTCCTGTATGGAGTCACTAACAGCCGCAAAAAACATGTTACAAGATACAAATAAAAATTATTAATAATAAAACATACTTCCAAGAAAATATCTAGAGTCCAAAACTGAGGATGGATTGTGAATATTACGCATTATCTATTCCACTTTAGGAGACCTAGAGCCAGATTTTTGGTTTCCGAAAATTAATAACACTTTGATATTGGTGCAGAAAATGCTATGTAATGAGATAGTATAGAGATATTGAGGATTATATGACTATTGTATGTGCAAAACTGGTGAACTGAATTTTCCGTGAATCTTGATCAGTGACAATAGGAAATCCTTTGGATATGATTCCCGATATGCCAGTACAACACTACCTTTTGACCCACTTCGTGTGCAAGGCTGTTGAATTGCAATTGGTGTGGATCTTGATCAGTAAAAATAGGAAATCCTATAGATATTATTCCCGATATGCCAGTACAACACTATCTCTTTAGCCAATTCGTGTACAAGGCTGGTGAATTTAACTTGGCGTGAATCTTATTTAACAACAAATTCTGAAGTTTTAGAATGGAATTAGAATTTAGAAATTACCAATAGTAAGTTAGAAATTACGATGGAAGTATTAAATTCTGATTTCAATATTCAAGTATACTACCAAATAACTCCTGGCGTTTTGAATTTGGCTCTAAGTCAGGTATCATTGACCTTGAAGACTACCAGCTGGTTTAGTAGAAAAGAGCCAACAACTGAAGATTGGCTAGCTCTCAATTTCAGTGTAACAACACAACAAACGATATTATTTCAGTCACAATTTTCAGACAGCACAAATCCAAGACAAATTGCTATTTTCTATGAAAGAGGCAAAGGTTAATTGCTATATTGAAACCCCCACGCTTAAAATATGAAATAAAAGTTATGCTAACTATGCGAAACAATACAAAAATACTTACGACTAAAGTTTAAGTTGATTGAAGCTACCACATCCCCTACCTTGATCTTCGCTTTCACTTCATAAAGTCCAGCATCAGATTCTACGACATCGTCCAGCTCGAGCACCACAAGGAACAAATTGGTGCCCACCGTTTGAATTTTCATAATAGTCCGGTTGTTCTCGGCAAGTTGCGTCTCGCTGTGAAACCAGGTGATATCCGGCTTCGGAGAGGGCAGAATCTTGCACTTGAACACGAGTCGGTTGCCGTCATCCTCCTGCCGCAGTTGTGGCTTCTGGGTGTGAAGCTCGGTGCAAAGTCCTCAGTGACCACCATCACAGTCACTGGTGGACTTTACATTCGGATTCGTTGAGAACTTTCGTCAATATGAAGACGAGGAGTTACAGACGTGATTCGCGATATGCTATTACAACTCCAATCTTTGAGTTAGGATTACTAAATAATTTTAGAAGTATGAATTCCAATAATTTCAATACCTAGGATAGAAGGTAACTTCGGATTTATGGTATTGATTAAGAATTCAATGGAAATTGATGCACATTTCAGGTATACATATGGTACGGTCGATATACTGGGTATTCTCTTGAAGTGTAGCTGACGAATCCCAGGAGTAAATAAAATTATTCCCCACAAGAAATATATTTAATTAACAAGTGTAGTTGTTATCGTGTTATAAAGGATTTTCGGATGACAAGTGTAGTTGTTATCGTGTTATAAAGGATTTTCGGATGACAAGTGTAGTTGTTATCGTGTTATAAAGGATTTTCGGATGACAAGTGTAGTTGTTATCGTGTTATAAAGGATTTTCGGATGACAAGTGTAGTTGTTATCGTGTTATAAAGGATTTTCGGATGACAAGTGTAGTTGTTATCGTGTTATAAAGGATTTTCGGATGACAAGTGTAGTTGTTATCGTGTTATAAAGGATTTTCGGATGACAAGTGTAGTTGTTATCGTGTTATAAAGGATTTTCGGATGACAAGTGTAGTTGTTATCATGTTATAAAGGTTATTCGGATGAGGTTAGTAATATAAAAAGTTAACTACTTGTTGACATCCTACAATATTGCTTGGTTTCAAACAACAACTCCATCACCTGTAATCGATTTACACTTTTACGAACATTAAAACTTTATGTGAATGCTATTAAAACCAGTGGTTTGAGATTCTTTAAAGGTTTATCATTGCACAAATGGCACCTCTTGATTAAAACCGAGCCACTATTCATGAATTCTTAATTAATTCAAAGTAATAGTGCACGAAGAAGGTTAAATACCTGAATTATGGTGTCGTTACTGGCAGAATGGCGGTATAATAATAAGGGTGCCAGCACGAAGTCTTGTCTACCCCATGATGTATGGGGCTATCTCTGCCCTTGTGGAGCGGTGCAGCGTTATGGGCTGATACTAATAAATTACTTCCGGGCAATTTAATGTGTTATACAGATTAACATCTTTCTAACTGGCTGAGACGTCGCTGTAAGGATTTATTTGTCGCAGTAGCAGTAAATATCTCGGCCACGTTCTGTCCATTGAAGCTTTTAAAAATACTAATGTGTTTTGTGCCATCACATACATATACGTTTATTTACAACTTTTCAGCTTTCAGTGTGCGATTTTGATGTTGAAAACATAATTATATAACGGGCGACTCTATTGTGGCTTTGACTTTCTAGAGAATAGACATTGCATCAAAAGTTTGTTCCATATAGCTAGTTATGATATTTAAAACATAGATAGCACCACCATACTAAATCTTTTGTTCATGGTTTTTATCCATTACCATTTTTACTAGTTACCTTATATTTATGTATTTTTTGCAATTTATACAAATTTAATTATTGTAAATAAAAGTCGTTTGACAGGTATTTGGTCTTCCGATCATATTTTAGTTTGGTTATTTAAACGCATATGTGACAGATACGGCCAAATACAAAAATAATTGAATCGTAAAAAGTAAGGACTCTGTAGTGTAATGGTAGCACATTTACCCGGCAAGTGAGAGATCCGGGTTCGAGTCATGGCGGAGCAAGTACTTTTTGTGAATCAATGTTTATTGAAAAATTTTAGTATATATAAAATTTTTATATATACAAAAATATATATATATATATATATATATATTGTATAGAGTTAAATTTACTTGCAACTTACAAACAATGGATAAAAACTACATTAATATTTCAATAGAACAATGATAGAACAACGTATTACTAACGAGACAAATCCAGGCCATTGCTAAAAAGTAACTGTGGCTAATGGAAGTCAACACATTAGTTTAAGCATCCCAGGTAATAGCTCAATCTGTGATTCAAATTCTGGAACTGATCCCCCTCTCCCCCCTCCACCCTACGCTTCACCTGCCATCATAGGGCGTTTCACTGTATTCACTATAACTTCTTGCAGTACATCTATTTGTTAGAAATAAAAACTATTAAAGAATCGAGTCACTATTTTTAGTCATAATCATTTAAATATGGTTTGGTAACGAATGAGGAAAAACGAGGGATCGTGGTTATATTCCTATTTGTATCCCAGCTCCTGAAGTTTACACATTTGCACCGATCCTAGCGGCAACAACACCTTTCAGACTGTCTATTTGTTTATTGTAGTTGAGAGAATTTTTAACACATTCTCACATATGTGGTACAAGCCTTCCTTTCTCAATTAACGGGAATTAGAAAAGGGTTTGCTTGCCAACTAATAATATAATAAATGCGTGACAAAGGTCACCAGTAATATTATAAAAGTATAAAGAAAAATATTTTCAATACAAAATCCTCGTTTGGCCACCACATAATAATTTACATCTATCAAGAAGCGTTGTATTGTATTCTAAACTTTCTTCTGATCTCAAATGTAACAAGAGATAATATAATGAAAGTAAAGCACAACTGGCTTACAAAGAATTATATCTGGCAAATACGAATTTTTTTCAAAGTAATTATATAGTGAAAAAAAGGTAAAGGCGTGTTTTTATTAATTGAGGTATAGGCTTCAAGACTATAAAAGCTTGGGAAATTGAATATTTAAATTAGTTGAATTTAAGAAAAACTATATACCATGCAAGGCTGATAAATTGTTCGCCAGAAAAATCAGAATATGGATTATGAAATTTGTGGAACTTCCTTGTTGAAATCGAATTTTTAAGCTTTCCTCCGTTTGAAAACTTTTTGAACAAAAAAAGTAAACATCAAAAATTGATTTGTTTTAATAATATATTACTCGATAAATCTGAAACTAAATGTTGAAATGCTAAAATGAATTTTGGGCTCCATGATGCAGGGCTTGTGAGAGAGAGATAATTGTCCCCAAAAAAAACAATTATAAAATTAGTTCCATTAGATTTTTATCAGCTGTACCCAATCCACTTTCCATCTGAACTTGAGAGCCATTACAGTTTAATAGTCTATTTTTTTGAGAAATCGCTTCAATCATGAAAGCGCTCTATAGCTGGAAAACTAATTATTCCTTTCTCTTACTGACATTAGAGCCCCTCCCCCCCCCTTCCGCACACAGCAACGAATTACACTTACGCGCCGATACGAATGCTTTCTCAGCACTCAATTTAAAAAACACCCGTATTATGATTGATAATAAAGTTATAACGATTTTATAATTTTGGTTCATTACGGAATCATTAAGTTCCTTTTTACTCAAAATAGGAGGTCAAGAGGAGGTGTTAAAATTAACTTTATTTCATGGAATAATGTGGTAAATTTATTTAACAGTAATTGAACAAATACCCACATAAATAATTTCTTGTTCAGATCAGTGGCTAAACCTCAATTGGTGCTCAATAAACGTCGAGATCCCCCTGCTTGTCCAATGAAATATCTTGTTTCATTCGGAGTGATTAATATATTCTAAGAAATTTAGCGAAATTATGAAAATAAAGATTAAATCCAAAAGTTTTGTTATAGAATTCTCAAGATTAATATTTTTCGTTAAATGATAATATATGTTTCAGAGATTAATATAGAGCTTGAAAGACAAAAATTTGTTCTTAAAAATGCATAGACATAGACAAGTAGAAAGTCCCAATTAATAGTACTTGAATTCATATTAATTCTGTGCATCCAATAATTTGATACAAAATCTCAATCAGCTTACATTCGTGTTACATTTTCTGGACTATTACAAAGCATCTATTCCACTGATTATTGGTCTTTAAGTTTAGAGGTAATTTGAATACCAAAACAGAGCAACAAGATACACAGGTATAAATAAACAGAACTTTAAAACCATAATTCAAAAATAAAATTTACATAAGACTGTATAAGCCCTAATAGGCATTGCATTTAGAGGTACAGCAAGCTTTCCTAAAGTAAGAACAGTAATAATTTTCTTCATGTCCTGTTATATAATTAATGTTTAATATACATAAATGGATGCAAATTAAATATTACCCCAGCAACTTGAGATTAGTTGATCTACAGTATATCCAAATTAGAAATATCTTTCTCCCTTCTCTAGGACTCCGGACAACGTAGATTTAAAAACAGCTGATTTTAGAGTAGACAACATATTCAAACCAGGTAGCTACTGCAGTTTCAAATGCCTCAATGTAGAGCCAAGAGTTGAAAAATTGCCGTGACAAAATCTGAACGAGGAACCCATTAGGAGGCACTAACGACAATAACTGACGCAGAATAATCTGTACAATTAAAGTTTAGTTGATATAACAGTATATCTAAATTAGAAATATCTTTCTCTCTTCTCTAGGATTTCGCTCAAAGTAGATTTGAAAATACACGATTTTAGAGTAGAAAACATTCAAACCAGGTAGTCCCTGTAGTTTTAAATGCCCTACCGTAGAGCCAAGAGTTGAAAAATTGCCGTGACAAAATCTGAACGAGGAATCCATTAGGAGGCACTAACGACAATAACTGACGCAGAATAATCTGTACAAGTCAGCCAGAATGAATGTGACTTGAGCAGCGGCAGTAGGGGGGTAGGTGTGGGGGAGAATTAATTGCGAGATCGATGCGATTTTCCAGCTGCGGTTCCAATACGCGGCAAACACCTGAGTCCATCGCCGGCTTGAATAGGGGAATCACCCACTTGTCTGCCACAGTGACTAATGACAACATTTGCAAACTGACAAATTAGAATACTCTACTCAATGAATAACATTTTAAAATACTGTTACATATTACACTTTTTGTAATTACATGCTTAGCGGTCTTTGCTTGGATCGATCAGAGAAGGATGAGGGTAAAGGGGGATAGAGATAGATTAGTACAGGTAGGAAGGGTGAGAAAACAGATCCGACAAGTGATTGAGAGGGATGTGTATATAGTAGAATCATAATATTCCCAATTACACCTAATCTATAACTCTGATACTCTTACAGAAGCTGGAAGCGGAGTGCCTGAAAAGGTCAAAAGCTCTCACCGGCTAAAAGCGTCTTAAGATTGAAATCTTTCTGAGGTCAGGGTCCAAAGCGAAATCGTCCAAATATAAAAAATTCCGGGTCTAAAGGCAAGTAGATCCCAGATAGAGGACGCATACAGAAGACAAGACATGCTGTATATAAGTTGGAAGTTGCCATACATCAGATGTAAGAATAGAAAATGTCCAACAGGTTTTTTTACCTTGACCTACTACTCTGCCTGACAATGGGTTTACTGAATCCAAAGTTTACGAGATCACGTATAAAAATAATTACAATGTTAAACGAGTTTTTATTTTGTTTAATGTCCTAAAGGTACGATGGAGCTAATATTTAAGGTATTCCTGTTCAGTTTTAGGATAAACTAAGTAAAAATAGTAATAATAATAACACTTATTAACATGATCTTACGTATTTTTGTATAAGAGATCGCACAAAATATATAGCAATTTTAGAGGGAGCCTATTTTGTTATTTGTGGTGTCTTCTCTCAGAACATATGTACCTCAAATTGCGATACCAGGATGTCAGTATTCTTCATGAAGATATTACATTTTAATGAAACACCGTGTTTCTATTTACAAAATATTACGATGACAAACCTTAATCTTATTATCCTTACAAACATTCATTACTATCTATGAACTTTGTTTAAAATTGTTGACAAAGAAAGATACTGAAGCTATCATATCACCAAAATAAACAAACACACAAAAGTTGACAACTTTTATTTCCTTGTTTAAGGTGTATAACCAATGAAAGCATAACGTAAAACGCTAATGGTTCTAAATCATTATAACGATATGCAAACGTAAATCTAACCAGTAAAACTCATCCTATTGGAACATTACATAAAAAGTGTAACTTTTCAAACAGAATTTCCACATCATTCTCCATCTAGTCACGTAGAAGTAGCATTCAGCACAACAATGTTACCGCTGTGTGTACCAATGTACTGGCGGTTCGATCAAGTCTTAACCACTGCGCTGTAGCTTGTGTGGGAATTGGCTACCTTGTTTGTTTAACCTATAAACATCGTTTTCCAAATAGTACCGAGTTAACTAGCTGTCCGTCTGAACCACATTGTTGTTACATCACATACATCATATCTCGATTTATTGAACACCGAATTGTTATTGTCAAATGAAAATGCTTTAAAATTATTTAACTTTATTGATTGCCATTATTATAATTTTAGGGAACTTACCTACGTAAGGTTATTCCATAAAAGAAAGTGCCGAAACTGTCAGTATAGGCTAATAGTAGAGGATAAAATGTGTTCTACTTACACTCAAGTCCATTTCAACCCAAGTCCATTTGAACCCAAGTCCATTTTCAAAGCAAAGACAAACATTATCAACTTTAAGTCATTAATGGTATTTCTCAAGGATGCGTCTTGGGAGCCAATTTTTTTACCGTGTAGACCTTCAGCATGTGATAAACACATATATTTATACCAACAACAATCTTTTAACCTCAAGCGAGTTTAAGAAACCTTGCGATAAAGTTTTACATTGCCACAAAACTAATATGTAACACTGCAATCGTCATTAAACGGCCTTGATTATAAAGAAAAGACTACTTGTGATGATGGAAAGACAAGTTCAAGACCGAGTACATAAATTGTGTATGTTATTACGTGTCTAAGTACACCGTAATTACCTTATCCTTAGAAACATACAATGCTATGCTTCAAAAGAGACAGATAATCTCACCATAACGGAATGTGAAGGCTTGAAATATGCCAACGAAAGAAAAGTTTCTGCTTCTTAGGATTGTGTAATTGGTGTGGTCTAGAGTGTCATATTTTATTGAAAGTAATTTCTAACATGACGTACAGTACGAAAAACCTAGTTTCGAATTAAATAACGTTATATATTCAGGAGGGTTCACCTATGGCTGGTTTAAACCTACCAATATAACCTATACTGGGTACTGCAAAACCGATCCATTTAAATCTGGGCGACCTAATGGATGACCTGGAGTGGCACATACTCACTATCTGCAAGTGTCGAGATGTTGAGGTAAAAAGGGCAACTTGATAGGTATAGTTTACTGCGGAAGATGACTGTTGGAGTAGGAGGAGCAATTTTAGTGTTAAAGCCTTAACATGAGGAAAGAAGTCTGCTTTGACTAGAAAGGCAGGGACAGAACTAGCTTCCTTTCTTCTAATGTGACTTGACTGAGACAGTGCCCGTGTCCCTCCTTATGTGATCTCGACAGGAGGCAGCCCCACCTCCAACCTAACCCATTCTGAAAATCAGTTGCATCACAGCGCGAAGGGCCTCTTGGGAATAAGAAGTGCTTCAAGTTTCCTCATCTTATGCTAAGTGAAAGATAACGTTATCAACAACAATAATTACTATATCATATTAAACAAATTTTCACTACTCGCTGTTTTCATATATGTATGACATTTAATGTTCCTTGTAATAAAAAATATCCTCTTCGAAAGCATTGATCTAGCATTCGTTCTTGATGAAATGGATTCCTCAGTTTTCTTTGTCCTATACGCTACTAACAGTTAATTATCAGTTTGCATAATATTATTCTGATGACAAAAACAGAGAACTCGTTTGTATGCAAAGTTAACTGCACATTCTAGCCGGGATCTATGTAAACTACGCTCTAATCTGCTCATATTTACTTCGAACATAACCACGTTGTAGTTAAAATCCTACAGTTTATAAATAGATTGCTTTTATAGAGCTTAGAAAATGCCCCATAAGCAATTTAGAATAATGATAAGAAAAGTAAATTTAAATACTTATTAATCTATAGTGAAATAAATTGTATACAAAAGTTGAAAACAATCTGTAACGTATTGAATTTTTTTAGAATCTACACTTTTATACAAGTTGATAAGCAACATTTTTATTTGTATTATATGAAAGTACGCTAAAACCTTGTCATTTAAAAACTTTCGCTTACCTGACTAACTCTAATTTCAGTAGTATTCTCTCACAATGCGCATACCTGCAACAAAACACAAAATTTGATAAAGCAGCCAAAACACTGATTTATTATATGCCATTAAAATACGAGATAGAATATTCCCAAATTATCCCAAATCAGTTTCTGATACGTTTCTTGGTAAATAAACAATGGAAATTAAATGAAAAAAGCATTCTCAAAAAGGAAATGTTCCTGTAACTCAATAAACATTCATCATGAGACTTTGCCAAGTTGTGTTACTCTGGCCTCATTGAAGTAACCATAAAGTGAGCTTAGTGGAAATGATGGTGCCAAGAGGGTGGACTGGCACTAAGAAGCAATACTGCGGGATACACGTGTGAGCCAAGTCTCGGCCCAGATGTATACTTTCCCAGAGTCTCTACATTCTCGTGATATGTTTGACCGCAACATGTATTGGCTCACAATCCTGCCAGCTATAATCGTCCTTTGTACGATCTGTCTGTACGATGTTATAAATATTCTATAACACAATCCTGCCAGGTGTAATTTTCCTTTTGTACGATCTGTATGTACGATGGTATAAATATTCTATATCACAATTCTGCCAGATATAATCGTGTTTTTGTACGATCTGTATGTACGATAGTATAAATATTCTATACTACAATCCTGCCAGTTATAATCGTGTTTTTGTACGATCTGTATGTAATGGTATAAATATTCTATACCACAATCTTGCCAGCTATACTCGTCCTTAGGTACGTATCTGTCTGTACGATGTTATAGATATTCTATACCACAATCCTGCCAGCTGTAATTGTCCTTTTGTTCGATCTGTGTGTACGATAGTATAAATATTCTATACTAATATCCTGCCAGCTATAATCGCCCTTTGTGCGATGTATCTGCACGATGGTATAAATATTCTATACCACAATCCTGCCAGCTATAATCGTCCCTTTGTACGATCTGTCTGTACGATGGTATAAATATTCTATACAGGCATTACATGATGTTTGAGTATCTTAACTGACTCAGTTATTACCTCTTGAATAATATAACAAGGAAGGAGTACACTACACCACGTGTTGAGTAACATGCTTCCCTAGGTTGCATGCAAAATTTAAATTTTATTGCTCATTTCAACAGGCTACATGTGTTAATATGTCACACGTTAAAATTTCATATGACTGCACTCAGTCTGTTAACAATTTTATTTAATCTGTGATTTTCTTGTCGCTATATTTGTTACCAAAAAGACCAATGTACAAATATTAATTAAAGCTCAGCCAAATCCCATTGAGTGACATGAATCAACGTTGAACTTGATGTTGGTTATATATAAATGAAACGTTATTCAAAATTTTAAGTGTATTGGTCAGTTTGTTTTCGACATGTGCATACAAACAGTCATGCATGGAAATTTTCCAGCCCCTTGAGTGACTTCGCTATTGCATATCTAATATAATGGTTCAAAATCTCCCCATTACGGTTTTCATTCAGAAGAACGATAAGAAAGGTGAGTTTGAAATTGTAGCACGGAGTTTTAATCTGTAATACAAATGTACTTAAAAGAGTACGGTGATAAAATTGATGTTGGTTATATATAAATGAAACGTTATTCAAAATTTTAAGTGTATTGGTCAGTTTGTTTTCGACATGTGCATACAAACAGTCATGCATGGAAATTTTCCAGCCCCTTGAGTGACATGAATCAACGTTAAACTTGATGTTGGTTATATATAAATGAAACGTTATTCAAAATTTTAAGTGTATTGGTCAGTTTGTTTTCGACATGTGCATACAAACAGTCATGCATGGAAATTTTCCAGCCCCTTGAGTGACATGAATCAACGTTGAACTTGATGTTGGTTATATATAAATGAAACGTTATTCAAAATTTTAAGTGTATTGGTCAGTTTGTTCTCGAGATACGTGCATACAAACAGTCATGCATGGAAATTTTCCAGCCCCTTGAGTGACATGAATCAACGTTGAACTTGATGTTGGTTATATATAAATGAAACGTTATTCAAAATCTTTAAGTGTATTGGTCAGTTTGTTTTCGACATGTGCATACAAACAGTCATGCATGGAAATTTTCCAGCCCCTTGAGTGACATGAATCAACGTTGAACTTGATGTTGGTTATATATATAAATGAAACGTTATTCAAAATTTTAAGTGTATTGGTCAGTTTGTTCTCGAGATACGTGTATACAAACAGTCATGCATGGAAATTTTCCAGCCCCTTGAGTGACTTCGCTATTGCATATCATGGTTCAAAATCTCCCCATTACGTTGAACTTGATGTTGGTTATATAAATGAAACATTATTCAAAATTTTAAGTGTATTGGTCAGTTTGTTCTCGACATGTGCATACAAACAGTCATGCATGGAAATTTTCCAGCCCCTTGAGTGACTTCGCTATTGCATATCTAATATAATGGTTCAAAATCTCCCCATTACGGTTTTCATTCAGAAGAACGATAAGAAAGGTGAGTTTGAAATTGTAGCACGGAGTTTTAATCTGTAATACAAATGTACTTAAAAGAGTACGGTGATAAAAAATGTTATTTTAAGTTATTGTTTAAATGCAATCTAAAAGGTTGAATCTCAATTTGTAGCCAAAATGTTATTGAAATGAAGATGCACGTTCAAATTGTAGTACAAATGCAAATGAAAAGTAAACTACGATAGTAAAAGATGGAATTTAATATTGTAGTTTATATTTAATACTACATATAAACAGATATTTTATATCTGTTTGCTCGTATAATAGTCCTTTAAGAGATCACAGAAGAATTAAGAGATCACACTTAGTAAGGCGGTAAAAAGTGGCATATAGTAAAATTACGCCACATCTACTCTAAAAAAGTGGAAACACAAATAGTAGTACACATTTAATTAAACATGCTTTGACACAGAACAAATAACCCTATGAAATTCCGCATGTATATTGTAAAAGTATTCTTACGCAAGTATAAGAAATACGTGCTTATCTGAAAGCTAACAGTTCTTTTTGGTTACGTTCTTTATTGTTAACATATAACAAAGATACTATGTTCCCTACGACAAACCACTTTTCCAAGAAAATGATGTATTAGGTAATACACCGTGTTGAAGAGATGGGTTTACTGTAAGGGGAGCGTACTCCCAGTAATGCTCTGAGTGTGGTGAGATAGGGTTGTTGATAAAGCCGCTGTAGTTCAAATACCGCCCGTAATTATGGTTTGCCAGAAAAGTCAGTGTATAATAACTTTAAAATTAAATGCTTAAATTTGCCACACTGATGTACTATTCATGCAACCAAGAATCTGGCGAGTTAGAGAGTTATTGGAAACGATATATTACCAATAAAGTTGAGAGCTAAGTGATCGATGCCTGTCACACGTGTGATAGGGAGGGGAAAAGCAAGGGGTGGTTGAGAGGGGGATAGAAGGGTGGAAAGAGAGAGATGAGATGGTAAAGAAAAAAGAAAGGGGAAAGTAAAGAGAGAAATAGGGAGGGAGGAACAAGACAAAGAATTAAGAGATCATGAATTACTATTTTCAGGTGACGTTAGGACACATTACACTCACACTTAATCTGAAGAGGGATAGAAAGTGAAAGTTCAGAGAGGAAAGGAGAGTTGTGGAAAGAGATAAGGGTGACTGGAAGGGGAGTTAGTGTAACTTGAGAGAGTGACAAATATTTCGTCATAAACTTGAACTATGAAATATGAGAAAAGTTTTCAGCAAATTGAATATGTATCCTAGGTGTAGTAAACATACACCAATATAAAGTATGATCTGAAACATACATATTTAATATATACTGATCTTTGTGAGTTATTTAATGGCGTTGATGTGCAGTAATAACACAGGTATGCGAAAGAAAAGTTGTCTTAAATATAATCAGTGAACTTTAAGCGCTCTTTGCGGGAAAATAGTGAACAAATTCCATGACGTACAGTTTTGTCAAAAAACACCAATTACAATATTTGACGTTTTCTTACATAAAAAACATGATAAAATTTGACAACAACATAATGTAATTCCATATGGATTATTGCGATTAGCTAAGAAATGCTTTTAAAATTTAATATGTCAAGGTGTTTGTGATAGCCATTCATATATTAGACAGGCTGAATTACAATATATAGATTTGGGACTGCCTAAGAACTCGGCAGAGCTTTTAGGCTTCAGAGTGAAAGAAAAGCATCTTTTGGCTCCGGGCACATCCCTTTCATAGTATCGAACTAAGGAAAAGGAGTTTATGGTTCTCTGAAGAAAGTGACCTTGTTTTCTGCAATTATATTTTTAGTTTTAGGATAGAATATGTTGAAGAGAAATAATGACTTTTTACTGACTCATCCAAATAAAGCCTGAAAGCAGTTCTCCTTTCTTGACTCAACCTTGACTACTGTTCAGTACACCTTGGTGCTGTAAGTGAAAAACAGGGGAAAAGGTTTCATCAAGAGATCAATAATATAGAAAGAAGGTACAAGAGACGATAGCAGACTACTCCTGGATGATTGAAAGGGATGATCCTCAATAAATCCACAATAGGATTAGCACAAAAATAAGCTTTGATGGTAAGCAAAAATACTGCGAAACTTTTAAAATTGTCTTAATTTTGTACTCTAGATGTAAATTATGGTATTTCTTTTATGCTTAGTAAAACCTATAACTTAAAAAATGTGAAAATTGGGTTTCTTTTGTATTTTCTTCAAATATACAATCGTTATATAATCCCTGTTTGTGAGATAACGTGACGTGATAGAAAAAAATGAATTACATTTTTGACTTCAGCGCTGAAAAATACGTAGAATCAGCTATCAAAATACTAACAACTTTCAATAAGTATTATTTTGTAGGCCTGTGTAATACCTCACTGCCGCCAAATTCCTCTGGTTACGGTCAAATTGATCGACAATGGCACGCAGATAACTGGCAACCAGAGTGTAATAGTGGTGAAGCCTCATTGCCACAAAACTTCGAATAATCTCACTACCGAATAGTCAAAGCATCAGCCACTCTTAATTGACTGAAGGTATAACAATATCGAATACTAGGGAAATAGAGAGGTAAACGTGTATTAATATTCATGAGGATCACCACGGTTTCCACCTCCAATTTTCACCAGTTTAATTTGAATTCTATGCAAAGCCAATTCTAGTGTCTTAGAACTTAACGTTGTATCCCATACTGCAACCAAGTTGCGAGTGCAATAACCAATTAAGTGTGTATTGCTGGGAGACCCACAGGGTCGGCGATGTGTTCATCTTTTCTGTAAAAAAGGGGAAATAAGAAGAAAAACGCTGAATAAATTTATTATTTAAAAACCATGCATGCTTGATCTGGAAGTTATAGACATGTAAAACATATTGCTAATATTAATGTTGAGTTTAACTCTAATTCACCTTGCTGTAATTATGTAACTGATAAGACAATGAGCATACCTCCTCACCTATAATACACTGTATTTTTATTATATATTGTCTAGGTGTCTCTGATGTCGAAACAATATAAAGAGTTCGTTTTAACCTTTAATTGGCAGCTATTTTTTGGATTTCTTCAGTCGAACATGACTCCAGACTCCAGAAGTCAAGTATGTGACAGCGTCAAATTACAAACTATCCACTAAGAGGAAGGTGAACTGGAGCTAAACTGAATTTTCACATTCAATCAACCCTCTCTACCATAGCCACGTTATGTGTATTGCTAATAGTTTAACTTGTTTAAATGACAGTTAAATAAAAATTAAGTTAGTGGTAGGTATATTTTGTGTATAGTAAAACTTCTTCATACATTAAATAATTTGAGATATTTCATAACAAAACGTAAAATAAATATCATGGATCATTACAGAATTTCCATTCGATATTTTATAATTAGATAAAATGATTACTTTACACTAATACATTGCAATTCATCTTACGTTGCAATATGTACTAGAATATCTGTATTCAGCTGGTACTTTTTTGTTTATATTTTAGTTGTTAGCCATTATTAATAGTTCATTTTTTTATTTTGTTTTGTACCATCCATATTACCAAAATAATAATGCACTGTAAATTGTATAGCTAGTTAGGTGTTCCATCACTTGCAATCTAAAATTAGTAAGTCATATGGAGAGGGCAGAGATTACACGAGTGTTAGTTAATTATCAAAAGACGCAAAGAGTATTAACGAACTACCAGCATGCTATTATGTTTAATAATTTCCATTTATTTGAATTAATAGTAAAAGATATGGACTCTATGTTTTTATTCTGCTTGTGTTATTATTTGGAATTTTAAGATTCACTACAAGTCTAAAAGCGGTTTTGATCTCCGAAATTTATATCTAAAACTGATAGGGTTAAAATTCATCTAAGTAGGAGGATTTTGATTTTGTAGATAAATACACGTGAGACAATGGAGAGGACAATCGTACCAAGCAATTAAAATTTTCCAGATCATTCTGTAAATGATGCCTGAATTCAATTCCAAAGTGTCTTTAAATATCTGTTTTACGTCATGAACAATAACTTGACGCGCAATTTGCACAAAGTTAATAATTAAAATCAAGGTTTCTTATAACAGTTACCATTAAAATTATTCGACACCCGTAAACCGTTTTAGGATGAAAAGGATGACCATTGGAGATGTGGGGCATTTGATGATTAGGGTAGATCATCCATCTTTTAAATCCCACTTTTGGGAGTATATATAATTAAATGAGGTCAGCAGTGTGGGCACCAACGCTTCATATAGTTCCTTCCTCTCATATTCGCATTCTCATTGCCGTTTGTGAGTACAGGAAAGAGTATCTAACAAAAATTATAGCACAGACAACAACACATTTTTAAGAAGGATCTGTCGGTCCTTACTAAAGATTTTACTTTAGTTTCACGTCACCTATTAATAATTTATTTTTCTGTAAGGGTAAATAACGACAATTCTTACATAAAAATGCATTGCACAAACGCTCGTTTTTGTGTATGTTAATCAAAACATTTTCAAATTTCACACAATATCCTAAAATATGTTTAATGGCTATCTGACAATATTTTAAGATTACAAGGCTTGATGATATAAAGTAAAAAGTGTAAAGTAAACTAGTGTTCAATCCGGTAAGTTTGTAAACATGTAAGTACATTGTTGTGAACACGAAAAGTGATTACTAGGATTTGACCTGCCACGAGGAAGGGTGTGAAGGATCGAAGAGGAGCAGTGGTAGAAGCGAAGGATGTGAACACCAGCTGTGCTAGCAATAAGCATTCACACCTGCTTCAGAATATTAACCGGATCAGAGCTATTTTTAGACTATTGACTTTCGCTCATGCTGAGTATTATATTTTGGAGGCTTAATAATTGTTAAGTAATGGTTCATTTCCTATTTATATTTCTAATTTCCTTGATAAAAAAGTATACATATTAAAAATTCACGTGAAAAGATAGTCCTGATGGATAAACTGTAATAATTATATTTTTAACTACATTTTTAAAATGTTTTCACAAATTTTCTTTCTTTTATTTGTTTGGATGATTTCATTAACCATGTTATCCGATTAAATGAATAAACTGTCATAATAATATATTTTACCACATTTTTTAAATATTTTTAAAATGTTCTTTTTTTGAAAATGTTTGGATGAGTTCATTAACGGTTTTATCCTATTATAAGAATACACTTCTGAAAGGAAGGACAGTATTTTGAAAACATGATATTTTTGGAAATTACTTTGGTTGAAAAAGCTTTCAATGTCCTCTTAAAATAGAACATTTAACTATTTAACCTTGTTTGTGCATTCTCTTCTTTTAAAAATTTAATAGAATTTTACTTTTCTAAGAAATGTTGGGTCCATAACACGTGTCTATAAGAAATTAGGGAAAAAGGTTTAATAAAGCCACTTTTTAAGCTGCTGTACGTAAGTTTAAAGCATAAACGTATTTATCTACAAGCTATTTTCTTCATATACATACGAACGTTACATTTTTATGTTCATTTCGATTATGATTCGCCATGGAAATGACCGCAGTAAAGCACGACGAGTTAAAGCGAAAGAGGTGAGTTAACATTCTAGAGTCGGTAGGGTATTTATGTCTGGTTTTATCAACAGTGGTTTTACGGTCAGTAAACCTGTCGACGTAATGAAGTGTTAACAGCACCGAGACCCCCCATCACTGTAAGGTTAGCAATGGCCCACCAAGGTTACCTCATTTAAGGACCCATTCGACATCATTTTGTTGGGAAATAAGCCTGCTAAGTCACGTGATTGTTTATTACAAATAAAGTTATTGAATTGGGTTTGAACTAAAACCTTACTAAGAGTAAATATTTTACTTTAAAATAATTATAATTCATGAGATATTTGTTATGTAAAACAAGGTTCGGCAAGAGAATTTATCAATTTTGAACACTGAAATATCTTATATGTAGAAAATAAAGGGGAAAGGATACAAAATGAGTTATGTTCAGCAAAACGCGTTATATTGTGTTTATTGCTCTGCGTGTTACTTATATATTCTTTAATATCATGTTAATTATAGTACGGTATAAGCTTGCTTTGAAAAGAGGGAATTTTATATAAACTATTACAATGTAACAAACACAACCATGCGCCACACAAACGCCACACCAAGTTTTGCGAAAAAGCTTGCATGCAAAATGTAAAATCATTTCATTTTTTAGATGTCCTACGGACACATATACTGACATACTATCAAATACAAAAGACATTATTTTTACATCCCTCGGCAAGCAATAGAGAGATTATATCAGCCTAATGAGTGATAGGCTGCAATGACGCTCAGTCAAATCCCATGGATGGACATGCACCATCTTAAAATCATGAAAAAATAAAGTTTCATACAAAATTTAAGGTAATGTCTGATATCTTTCTCGATATATTTTATGGATAAATAGGCTACGTTTGTTACCACATCACGTGGTTTTAGTCTTATGATTGTACTCAGATTGTTTACAAATGTTATATCCTGCAATTTTCTCGTTGCGTTCATTTTAACAATTAATATTGTACCGTACTCAACAATAATACTTGTAAAGTACGTCCTGTTTTTTTTGTTTCATTTCTTACTTTAACTCATACTTACCCTGTAAGTTTCAATTTGGTACTGTATTTAAACTCATTATTTATGTACTGTACTGTACCGTACGCAATTTGTCCAAATGAAATACTCTACGGTATTTAATGAAAGTTTACATTTACTAAGTATTTTTACGAAATGATGCACCCATTTTCATTTTTTGTCCGGATTAACCGAATGTTCGGATTAACCGGGTTCGGATTAGCGGGACTCCACTGTACAGTTTAAATATTTGTTACCAATGTCCTGTGAACATCGCATAAACCTGTACTGGGTCTAAATAAAGTGAACTGCTAACTCATTAATGAAGTCTGAAGGCAGGAAGGACTCAGACAGTTGTCGATTGAATTTAAATCACGCCTAATGGCTCTTCACGCTCACGGATGAGAATAACTGATTACTTGAAAAATAATGATTTCCGTTCTTTGGAATAGCCAATTTTAACAATTTACCATAATTGCCAATTTATTGAAAAATAAATATTGTATATTTTGGACGCGCGTTAAGTCAGCGAGTGATGTTTCAGTGCGGGTAAGACAGACCTAAAGATTTTAGAACAAGGTAAATGTTAAATAATAAAAGGATATCATCATAATAAATGTTTATCTTTTGGTAGCTGTATAATGCAAAAAGCAAACTAGCGCGAATGTACTCTAGCAGTAAATTTCATTACTAGTCTCGGAAGTGGCGCGTGGAAAATTCTATAGAGCCTCGCAAAAGATCTTTTAATACGAATATTGAATGATACTTTTCGATGCTAAAAAGCACGCAACATCTTTTTAACGATTATTTGACATTTAATACAAAACTAATCATCAAATCGTAATTAAATTTTATTAGTTAATTATTCCTCCATAAGGAATCGTAACACTATTTTATAATTTATTTTGGTGTGAATGTTGCGTTTAGCTAACTGAATGCCCCCCCCCCCCCACTAAGGTCACCTTCGTCTTAGAAGAAACCTGACGGAGAAGGCACGGGAAAGGTAAACGCAGTAAGAGGAAGGTGAACTATAGAGCTTAACTCAATATTCATACTGAATCAACCGTTCCTACCATTAGCTATGGTATACGTTGTACGTATTTTGAAAAATCAGTTGCTCCACAGTGCTTAGAGTTTGAATACAAGCTGTTTATGGAGTAATACCTTCTTTCAAATTTCGAATAATCTCAAAAGGTAAACATATAAAAGCAGATTAGCCCATAAAAGTGGCACTAATTGAAATTGTATAGATTTTTCAAAGGGATCTTTCCTGATGCGGTATTTACATAATTCATTATTTTATAGTGTTTGTGGTGTATGGTATTTTTGCTTTGATATGAGAAATATGAGAACAAGCAAAATCAACTTTTTAAGACGTATTATGAAGTAATAAGGTATAGCCAACCTCATTTAACTGTTGTGATTTAATTTTTAAAACATATAACGATAAGAGTTGTCCTAAATCTTACATATATTTTATATGGATTATAATATTGTATTATGGGATTTATATGTGACATGTAAACACAACTTTTGAGAATAGGGATACAGTATTCAACTCAAAACAAAAGTAAGTTGAAATAGTAAGTTTATTGAAACAGAAAGACAATGAGTCCACCAAAGCGTTGTCGGATCTGTTAAGGTCTCCAGTGAATGTATCACATCAAGCCAGCGAGAGTGGTAACACGTACAGGCTATGATCCTTGGGAATAAAAAATAGTGCAGTGGATGTGTCGTACAAGTAGAAGGAAACAAGAGTACGCCGGGATTTGTAGTTGTATACGCAAAGCCTCTTAAGGTCCAAGTTTGGCGTGTTTTTATCTTATTATTCTTGCCTTCTGTCCACTCTTGAAGTGTAGACGTTGATTAATATCCTGGAATTTGGCGGATTTTGAGAGAAAAAAGGCATTATCTGGTCAAAAAGCCATCAGCTGGTAGCTGTATTTATTTACATTCGTGTCCGTTTGTATATTGATCAATGATCAATACACAAAATATAGGTACTTACCTAGATAACATAACATAAATCTTTCTCCGTATATTTTCTAGAACACCCTAATAAATGAAATTAGGAAAAATATTGTCTGATGGATTATGCAACCGTTCTATAGAACACTGGTGATTAATTCAGCTCGGCTTTGTGTTGTTGCTCAATTTCCTCCTAATTGTATTAAAGGTTATTTACGTAACGAGTTGCGTAATAATAGGCAAGCATATCATATAACTGTAATAGTGAGTAATACTAAACTATCTCGTGTGGGTATTAATGATCATTTGCAAATAAAATATTAAATTCACACATAGATACATTAGTTGATTTAGTAAAGAATAGTTAACTTTGTAACAATGTTATTTAGATTCGGTCACAAACATTTGATATCGCCTGGCAGAGACAGCAGGAAAATATAAATTGGAAAAAGAAAGAAAACTTACAGTCTTCCAAACTGTAATACAAGAATTTGTGGGGATACAACCATAAGGGATGAACTAAATTCAATCTGTTTTGCATTATAAATAAATAAATAGATTTAATTCTGTTGTTTTGAATCCTTCCTCTCATTATAAAACGAAATAGTTGTAAATGAACTCAATTACTAAATTTCTTGCTGGCAAAGGTCCAGTACAAACACTATATTTCTTTTTATAACCTTTATTTAAAAAATAATAAAATGTAATATGTTCTAAAGTAAAGAAAAATGTACTGTATTATTACAAATATTATATATATATATATATATATATATATATATATATATATCAAAAAGGTGTTATTTTACATACATATTTAGTATTAGTCGAGTAGTATTAGTTAATATTAGTATATGTGTTTCATGAATTGGATATACTACTGATCATATGGCTATGTCCTACGGGCATTGAAAGTTCCAAAATTAACCTTATGGAAGTACCTTTGTTTGAAACCCACAATGTGTAGTTCAGGTAGTTATTAACTAAATTATTATCTGCTTATTGGGTATAACATCCAATAACCACCTTACAACACAAATATCGGCTTAGTTTTTATAAAGGCTTATACTCTTTTACTTATATTAACCAAAGTAGCAATTTCAATGGCATTAACTTTCAATAATCAAGAATTATACTTAGTATTCAAACTTTATACAAACTTAATATTAATGGAATATTTAAATACTCGGTTCATAAAATAATTGTGCAATTTTGTGAAGCAATAGAATTTGACCTAGTTACCAAGTCGACTATCCACCGAGTGAGTATAGGTCGCGTTCAGGGCACATCTGCGGGACAATATCATGTTATTGGTCGTTATTGCTGTGGTCCCGGGATTGGGCGGCCCGGCGCGATGGTTAGATTAAGTTTTTACCCGCACACTGTCACCAAAACGGATTAAAACGACAGTTACTTTAAAATCGAATTTTTGCTTAACCTGTTTTGGACCTGTGGAAAACGTAATGTGAGCTGTATTTGAATACAAGTCGAACCAAAGGATAGTTTAATCAGAATTACACATAGGTTGCTCCAACCATTTTAATACGAATAGAAGTGAGACACAGACTAAATTATGGAAACCCCTCAATAAAACGATTATTGGTGGACAGGGTTTTAAAAATGATATCTAGGTAATTAAGAGTTTGGCATTGTGGTAAATGTGGAAATATGATTTTAGGGTTTTTTTTAATTTACTATAATCCTACCCCAGCCTGTGTAATCGTTAAGGGATACAAACAAAACCTGTCTATTTCAAAGCTGTGAGGAACATCAGAAATGGAATATTGTAAAACGAACCATCGTGTATGTTTAACAATATATTGTAACACTAGTATATGGCTGTAAACTCTTCAAATTGTTCAGCAGATTTATATGAATGCTAAAACTACGTAATTGTTAGTGTTCGGTAATGAGAATCGATTTCAATACTTTCATCAACATTCGTTTTTACCACAGCTATAAAAAAGGTTTTAAAATTTCGGACTTGACAAGTTGTTAATAGTAGATTTATATCGCACATTGAAATAAAATGGGATGTTAACATGAATTAATTAATAATTTTCTATCACTACAACTGTCCTTACTCAGTTTTATGTTTTGTGACAATTCGTTGGTTTTAAAGTGTTACTGAATATTGTGTAGTATATGATGATAGATTGAAGAAGACAAAAAAATGTTTTTTATTCAACTGATATTTTCAAATTTTCAGATATTCCTTGAATTGATTACGCCTCCAGATCCTTCAGTTTGTCTATTGCACGTATATTGATACTAAAATCGTAATTAGCAAATATAGTATTAGAAGAGGGCCACATTTGCGGCAGAAATCTTGACTTTTGCAGAACTAAAATCACTATCACTATTGTTGGTTAGTTTACAATTTCGAAACTAAAATACGGTGTTCCACATGGAGCTATACTCGGCATCTTGCTGTTTCTGATTTATGCCAATAACGCTGCAGGAATGTGCAGGAATTTGACGTTTTGCATGTAACATGAAATTTTGTCAATGCAATGAAGAAATATTCTATTATATACGGAGCGAGATTTAAAGGTGAGATGATTTCAATTTTCGAGGGACGATTTTGAACTCGAGAACAGTCTAAATACCACTGTAAACTGAATGCAATTGGAATATGATTTATTTAAAATCAAACACGACTTGAGATTGATGTAAAATTTATTTACATTAAAATCAAATATATTCCAACAGATATACGCACAATAGAAATGCATGCATGTGTATTTTCAGTGCTGATACGCGTACCATTTATCGCGTAACAATTGATACGCAATATCTAGTTACCGGACTTGTGTTTGTATCAAAAGGCCTTTGTTGCGACACGGTGGCTAAACAACGAAGGATTATTTATCTGATTGGACTGTGGTAGAGAAACAGTTCGACGCTGAAGCAGGACCCCAGTATAGGCTACTAACGAGGAAACGTCCTGCTTAGTATTCGCTCGCAGTTAATGAGAGAGCTTCACTCAGAAGAAGTAGCGAAGGAAGGAAATGATCAGTCTCAGGCGATGCAGTCAAGTGAATTTGTTCGAATTAAACAGATTTTAGTCTCAACTCTTTAAAGTAAAAGCGGTACTTAGGATATCCTATAATTAGAGCATGAAAAAGTGGCTGTAAATAAGGATAAGATTTTTTATGGTGCGAATGATTACTAAAAGGAATGACATGTTTATTCATAAACAATTATTATGTATTGAGCTAATTCTTGTTTAGACGTAGCTGTAATATCTACTACAGAACTAAAATAGCTTGTATATTAACTGGCTCTCTACGTCTTGACGTGGAGACGGATTGCCAGTTAACAACTGTGACCTAAAAATTAAAATATGTTAATTATGACGGTTACGGCTAAATATTAGTAAAAACATGGTTCTCTCCACTTTTGATGCGAACCCAAATAAACTCGTCTGTATGCTAATGTCTTGCAGACCCAAAACTAACTTGCCAAACTACATTTGCACAATATATTACCGGTGGTTTCCATATAAAATAAAACTAAACTGGAAACGTGTTTCTGGTCGAGTGTTTGGAATTATTTATATTTCAGATTTCACTTTAACTCATTGTAGACGTTATGTTTGAAAACCCTCCAAAACAGCATAAGGCCACAAATTTTGTATAGTGAATTAGAGTGGTTTAATATGTATGATTTTAGTAATATTACATAGATATGTAAAATTTGTTTATAGTAGAACGAAATAAAACAAACATAAATAAAAGTTGTAATTCTGCCTTAATTAGTCATTCATCACTCTTCAAACTAAATGCAATGAATACGTAATTGTTTTTAATTATTGTAATAATTTGCCTCTATATTCTGAACTCTTCCCTCAGTAATTCTCTATAATTTCCTCTCTTTAAATATTATACAATTGACCATTTTAACTCATTACAATTATATATTACACAAAAAATCTAAAATTAATGATTTTAGATGAACGATTATTTCAGCATAATAATACAGAATTATTATTAATGCCTATTAATGCCATTGATAACTACTTAAATGTTTTTGACAAGTAATATATTGTCAATTTAGTAATTTGAGTGATATAATATGATGGTTTCCTCACCGAATAAAAAAAAACTAAGAAACAATAAATATGGAATATACGTAACTGGATAAGCACAGCGAAGCCTATCACCCAAGGGACGTAAAATGTTTATTTATATCTCTTTCCCCGCACGATATCTTGAAAAATAACTGACCTATAGATTTTAAATTGTGCACGAAGGTTAATTTCCACGTAGACAACAGTTAGCTTAGAATGTAGCTGAGCGTTTGCGAATAAATGGTATTACGCCTTATCATGATGGCAACGAGAAAATGGTAGAATAAATAAATTAGTAAGCGAACTGAGTACAATCATACAAGATTTTTATACTCTATGAAGTATACTTTTTATACTCAATACTTTAATGAAAAAAAATGGAAAGGCAGTCGCTGGACTGACTGACAGAAGTGACTGCTTATAACGGGTTGTGATTATATACCTTAAAAAGTACATTTGCTAATTATTAAATGATTATTTCTTATATTTTAAAATATATGACACTCTAATTCTTTAACTTAAAAAAGTTTATATTTTCTATAATTTTATACATGTGATATTTTGACATTTCATACATTTTCATTATTATCGTTCGTATTAGCTTCTACAATTTGGCCACTACAGTATCATATTTCCAAAATAATTACTTCATATTCACTGTAATTATATTCAAAAAAAGAAATTATTGGTTTATAATAACTGAAATAAGAAATAATAATTCTGGAATATCTTGCTAAATATCTTGTAAACACAGCCCACCAAAAGAAGTAGTCACTTCAATAAGGAGCGACAGTAACCTCTCACGTGTGTGTAGATATTCACTGAACGGGGAAACGCCCTGCCTGACATCAAAATGGTTACTGGTGGCGAGAGAAAAGAAGAGACCTGGCCCGTGCCGGCGCACAGCTGTGTACTAGTGTGTTGCCGCGCGGTAATTTCAGGCGCTTCGCCCCACAGCCAACCCTGCGAATTGTTTATCCTAGCAATGGAGTTATTTGTTTTCAGTAATGTGGCATTCCTGCAGAGTGTGACTCATCTTAAATGTTAAATTTTATATACATAAAAGCACTACATTTACATTAGTAATTGTTATCTTAAAAATACAAAAATCTTCAATTTCAGCAATTCATTCCTTTAATTATTGTTTGTTACAACCACTGTAGAGCCTAATTATTAGAATTTATTACAAACATAAATTTTGCTCAATTTTAATTGATCAAAACAGTACCGTCATTTAAATTATCTTATAAAATATAACAATTAGGCCGCAAATCAATCAAAACAGTGAAACAATAATGTAATTACGAAACAAGGCGCGGCAACATACTAGTAGTAGCACCTGCAATTTTCAGATAGGCCAGAATCCAGGTCTCTTCTTTTCTCTCGCCATCAGTACATGCCCCCCCCCCCCCCCCTAACAGCTACAAAGCGAACAACCGTGACGCTTCGTTCCGTGACGCGAAACGAAAGTTTTTCCCCAATGCAAAACGTACATCGATTGCCCCCCAAAAGAAGTAGGTAGTAATTAAAAAAAAATAATATAATTGGAAACTCAATGTTAAAAGTCGGTGAAGATATCATTTTAATTTTTCAAGCTTTATCTAAACTTTTATTATTTAAAAAACCGCCATGAAACTTAACACAAAGAACAAAAATGTTAATGTATCACGTTAAAAGATACCTCGAGAAAAGATTCCATCAGTAGAATTTAAATTTAGTACGAAAATTTATTTCTGCTATAAAAGTTGTATGTCGGTACATGTCACACCATGGAATTCGGAAGAGCGTCATTGACGAGTATCATTCATATGACAAACTATATATTATATATTTTGTCTGGCGGGAATGTGAAAATGTATTTTCTGTATCATTGCCCTTTCTGTACAAGCGCGCAGGGAATTTTCAGAATGAAATGTGCTATAGATTTGGAATTTCCCATCAGCCTGTTACGAGACACGTGGTGCCCTATCTTGTTCTATATATGCATATATAGAATATGAATTAAGGAAACAACAAATGATAAGGAAAGTAAAGGAATGATTAGAGATGTATGCTTATACCCACGAGACAAGATATGATTCCATTTCAATTTCTCCGCAGCATGCAATTTTGTGTGCAACTCCCTTTAAATAGCAAGTACTGGTACTGCTGAAATATTTTGTGATCATCAAATCTTGCTTATTTCCTGAGCCATTGAATACGACGAGGACTAGCTATCTGGAAACTTGAAGTCGAAGAGTAAAATCGTGTATTACCATACAAATGGAGAGATATGAGTGTCTATAAAAACTTCATGGCATTTTATTTTACTACTTTCCGTGATTCCGGTTGTAGCTGTTGACCTTTTAAAGGTCACAGGAGAAGAGCCATTAAGTCTGAGACTATATTCGTTAAGTGGCGTGCAAATATCACGTTTATAAAGACTAGTTAAAATCATAAGTACCAATGAGACAGTCATAGATTTAAAGTCCGTTGCAGTGTCATAGAACGAACCACCTGAGGTTGCATGAATGTGCTTGCAATATTCCATAATGTCAGTATGTAATAAGATTTTAGTAGGGGATTGAGTCAGTAAGCACAACCATTGACACCTTAACTACAACAACTGATAAATTAAATTAAAAAAAAATATATATATATATTGAAAACATATATTTAAATATATATATATTATATATATATTTATAAATATATATATATATTCAAAAAGATATATAGAAAAAATATTATTTCTATACTTAACTTCTGATATTTAGATACTTTCCGTTGAAACTTTATTACTACTAGGGTGAAGCCATGTGGTGTGAAAGTGAAACTATGTATTAGTAATCATGGGTCCGTAAATAAAAAGTAATTCTTTATTGACTTAAAATTTAATAAAGACGTACCGAATAAAACAAAATATTTTTGTCATGCCACGTTGGTACTATCAGTAGTTATGTATCTATCAGTAGTAATGCAGTACAAAATGTTTATAATTCAAATTTCAGTACACTAAATTAAGTGAATAAATATTCATTGAAAACACAATAAAACAAATTCTAAACGTTCTAAACTTACAATGATTATGGTAACTGATTTTAATTTAAACCTTAGATTTAGAATTTGACCCACAGAGGTTGCTTTAAAACCTATACATTTTTATGGAGGTTTCAACGCCATTGAGTAGTCCTGATGTGAAATGAAATAACTATTTCGATAAAAGGACTTTAATATATATGTAGATAAAGAAATGTGGGATGAACTGTCAAAGTATAACTGACAAAGTAATCTAATACGTGTTTTATTAGATTCTAATCTCACCGAGTTTATAAAAACAAAAGTAGCTAATAAAAAATACAGATTTCCTCCACGCCACTTTATACCTGAGTTAAAATTATTAATTAAAAAAAATAAACAGCTCACCATAATAAAACTTTAGGAGATAAAAATGTGTGATTTAGTGAATGTGCTGTCTAAAGATTCCTAAATAATGTGAATTCTTTTTATTAGTATTTGTAATGGAGATTTGGATTTTGGAGATTATGAAAAGTTGGAATTTTGGAAACAAATTAAAAGGTCTTAAGGGTTTATGGGTCACAAACGATCCATATTACTCAAAGCCTTCCTTAAGTTGTGTAGGAAAATTAAACAAACCGCAATAAGTAAATTTTAGAAACCTATAAAATTATGACACTAGAAACAAGCACACTGAAATATTTCGTTCTTTATTTCTCAGATGCTTGGATGTTGAATAAAACGTGGACAAACACGAACCCTGCCGCTATCCAATATCAAACACAGACGCCAGCGGTGGTGTTAAACAATCCACCCCGACACGTGCTGTGGCGTTGGTCACGTGTTGGATCCATCCCGGTTCAGATTGCTTGTTTACACGATTTCTTCCTTCTTATTTCACGGGAAAAGTAAATATGCACACGTGCTATTTACCTCGCGTCATTCCCACGTTTTCGGATTTTCTATTCCGGCAGTGTTTAGAAACTTGATTTGGTAGATATCGGTAAATACACAATACAGATACTATGTACCTGCAGTGCCAAGATAAATATTGACTTAAAAACAATAATGCTACCTGTAAAATATTCCCATTTTCAAGAAGTACTTAATGGTTGCTTTCTTAGAAGATGGGATTATCTGATGATTATCCATACTGTTTCAATATGGAAATCATATCTTTAGGAATCATGCTAATAAGGAGAAATACACATTAATGATGGACTATCACTGGTCTGAGAACTGGCTCTGTTATTTTTCACGACAAGAAGATTAAATATGAAATGCAGCTTCTACAAAGTAGAACCAAACCGCAAGAGGTGAGGGTATAAAATGGAACAAGTTTGTGGGAATGAAGAGCTTAGCTCCATTTCACCTTCCATTTAGTGCAGCGTCTGAACTCTGACATGTCCCACTCAATAGTGCACCTGACGAAACAATGAGAACACCTCTTCATCAAAACTACAATGGATGGCTAATGGGTAAACCAGACAGACTGTTGTAGTCTAGGTGTGTCTGACATCGAAGAGATGCTAAGTTTTCGTCCCCGACCTTTTCTTTGGATCTCTTTATAAGGACATGGACTCCGGATTCCATAAGTCAAGTCAGAGACAGTGTCAGATTTCAGACACTACACTAAGCTGAATGTGAAAAAAGATCAGAACTAAAAATTCACATTGAATAAAACCTTCTCACCACATTTATTTTATGTGTAGAAACAAGTTTATATTAATAAATTATCGTAACATATGCATTTGTGGAATACATTACAATAGGTATAAAGTGAATCTAATATAACCTATAAATAACAAGCTAATGTGCTATAATTATTTTGGGCAGAATCTTTTTAAAGTGATAGTGATATATTTATTGTTGAGTTTTTCTGCCATAAGATGTCTTGTATTTCTAAAATAATAGAATTTGTATTTATGTTGTTTCCCTATTTATCTATTTAGATTGCAATTCCATATTTATTTTTGCTTGTAACCACAGATATTTTAGATTCATGATTATTCATTAAGAAATTTCACCACAAGCGGCCTTTAGTTATCGATTGCTGCATCTTCAAACAAATGTCATACTACAGAGTTTACATATATTATGTAATGGCAAATAATAATTACCTCAAGAGTTTTCAGCTTGAGGCAACGTTTAGTATTGAACAATATGTAAAACTGGAGATGTTCGCTATAAATAAAATAAAGTAACATTAATAAAATAAACACTTCTTGGTAGAGACTGATGTCATGGCGGTATTTCTCAATACCTTTCTTCAGTAAAATATTCTGCAATATTCTGTAAGGTATTTATAGAAACCTCTGGTGCTTTACTCTGTCTCACTGTAACATGCGCAAAGAGTTTACTGAGAGAGACTAAAGGCTTTTTGGAAATCCTCACAAGGAAAACGAGCTGGGCTCAAAATTTCTAGGATTATCAACCAACAAAGCATGCATGATGAGACAATTTATGAACTCTGAGACGAATCTCAAGATCTATTTTTTAACTTGCTCTTTTCCTTCAAAGCTGGAAGCTTAAAGCCTCCAAAAGGGATAACACCAGAAAGAGAGAATTTTCAATTCAAGTTCAAAATCACTGAGAAAAAAATACTTAGCACCCATTACGAGATATTTAATTCACGTTACTGCTGTGTTGAAATGTTTACTCAATACTAGTAGCATACATTTAAAACATATGATCTAAATAGCGTTTCAGAATCGGCCAGAAAAGGCCGGAGTACGCCACACCACGTGTCGCGTAAAAGACTTCGCTGAGGATGAAGCCCAGATTTATAGTCAAGAGCTAATTTCATGCGCGAGATGACAACCGGATTGACTGACTGGTAGAAAATACATACCTTTTGACATCCCTCCAGCAGGGAAAAGGAAATTGTAAATTGTATCACCCAACTGACAGACAGCCAAATTCCAAGGTTGAAAGTCCACGACATCATAGAATGCATTCTTGTCTTTGTAGAAATGAAGTTTCATGCCAAATTAACTTCTACTTTATCGAGATATCTTGCCACATAATACATTCACACTTTTGTTTATTAAGTTGGGTTTTGTAGTAGTGTTCAAATATCAAGAGTCTTCACACGTCAACAAAAAATATATGAGGTACATAAAAGTAGTAAGTGTTGAGATGTGACATCGTAAAATCTCATATGCTTATATTCAGTTTGTTTTTTAGTTTATTTTGATGTCATCTCGTTGCCATTATGTTCACCAAAAACACCAAGAATGTTCACTAATCCTCAACCAAATCCTATGGAGTGACATGCTTAATCATCGAACTCATTGTTGCCTATATAGAAATGAAGCTTCACGCCAAACTTATAGTCAATTTGCTTTCGAGATATCGTGCGGACAGACGGACAGGTATACGGACAGGCAGACAGAAAAAAAGTGTTTCCACCTCCCCCATACGAGGGATAAGGCTTCGCTAACGCTCAGCCACTTAATGGACAATTTTGAGAAAAAACGCAAAGAATAAAAAGTATTATATTTCATAAGTAATTGTTTCGTAAAATACACTGTTCTCCATAAAAACAGTTGAAGTTGATCACCATATTGGAAGTGGCCAAACCATTTTGAAACTTTCGAATTACATTTTTTATTATTAAGAAAGAGGAAGACGAAGTTATTTAAAGTCCGCTGTCTCTCTGGAGGATTAAGATGGCCGCACATGTAAAACAAAATCGCCTGTATAGACACTACTATTACGCTAGCTAACAAAGCTATACTGTAAAGATTGGGTAAATCCGTGCACCAAATTCAGCAGCCACCCTGTCATTTGCATGCATAATCTAGACTAAGGCTAACAGCGACCGCAGTGTACCATGACAACAATGTTACTGTGGCCTCACACCGTGTTACAAACAATGATTACAGTTTATTTCTATATGAGTAACAAAGTAAATACTGGAATATGATTTTATAGTAAAATCTAAACGCGTATTTCAGTAAACAATGATTTCAACAAACCAAATATTAGTCAAAGTCTGCACCCGAGTTTGAAGTTAATTGCATTTCACGGTTACGATGATTCTCATATTACATTTATGACGACTAACCTATTTGAATACTATTTTTGTAGCTGGCTTTACTAGAACTAATTTACACAAACGTTTATTTATATTACTTTAACTCTGATTTATACATATTAATTTTCGTTTATTTAAACATTGTGCCTCTAAAGCGACACAACCATTACGTTTGTTTTTCTTTTGATATATTGTCAGTTGCAAATGTTATTAAAATCAGGTGACAGTAAAATACTACGGATCATTTGATTTTTATTATTTTAAACATTTTTAGTCACAGACCTTTGAAATACGTTTCATGAAGACGGGAGAAATAAAGTAGGATCATTACACGAGACATTTTAGACATTTATAATATTAATTAGAGAGCATAAAGGGATCAGCTAGCAGAATGTATATGCAAGACTGGTGTAATTTTTTATATACTTGTATTTGAAATATTATTTACTTACGTTAATATTTTGTCAACCTAAATTTTGTCCTTGAAATTATAATTCGCTGAGCGAGCCTTTCACTCGGGGGGTTAAAATAATTAATATTGTCTGTTTGTATGATATTTCGAGAACGAACTAAATTACAGACTTGTAATTTTGCATAATGCTTCATTTGTATATCACCAACGTCGAGTTTGAGGATGGTGCATGGTACTCCTTGGAATTTGGCTGAGCGTTAGCGAACGCTTGCAGCCTTGTATATTTTCACTAAAACCCCACCGGCCCAGGTATCACTCCCTCTCGGAACTGCATTCAGCATTACTTCAAGAGGTTGCCTACCTAAGCCAGTAGAAAGCTCCTACAGTAGGCCTATCAGGCCATTGTTTGGGGTGTATTACCTTTCTTATAATTTCCTGGTTTTCAGAACCCCCTCTACAGGTACATACAGTATTCCAAGTGTACCCAGTCAGAGACCATTTAAAGCTTAATGGAGCCTAATGAAATAACTTGAAATTTTTTATGTAACCTCAACGAAGCTTATCCCACGACGTGTAGGCTTGCTTACTCCAATCTTGTTCATAAATGTAATTTAAAAAATTTACATACCTACCTACCATTGTCTATAATATATGTGTTAATGAATCATAGTTTTCTATTTTTAATGTATTCAAGATCTTAGAGATCGTGACGTTAAAATTGCAAAAAATCAACCTTACTAAAAATCACGTTAATGAAATATTAACTATATTCATTATTTAAATCTTCACTGCAGCGACGATATAATTGTGTTTGCTACGTGAAACAGTTACTTAAACTAAAATTTGCACTGCCGGCACAATTCTCTCACACATACATACATTTTGTTTATTCCCGTTCATTGTAATTATAGATTACTACCACTCGTTCTAATCCTGATGTGGTCTACCAGGTTTTAGCCAAAAACCGTATACATTATAAAATGCTTTAGCATGTCGTTTGAAACGCCTTGAACACTGGGAATTTTTGATATCAGATAACTAGCTGTTGATGAAATAAACTCCAGCCTGTTAAATTAAATTTTATATTTCATACCAAAATTACGTATTATTGTATATATCTTGTTGGCAATTTACATCAACAAAGAATATGGTCATATTGTAAACTGCATTTATCAAACGGTCACATTGTAAGCGACATTGATGAAATGGTCATATTGTAAGCTACATTGATCAATTGATGACATTGTAAGCTATATTGCTGAAATGGTCACATTGTAAGCTACATTGATCAAAGGTCACATTGTAAGCTACATTGTTCAAATGGTCACATTGTAAGCTACACTCATCAAATGATTACATTGTAAGTTACATTTCTCAATAGTTCACATTGTAAGCTGCATTGATAAAATTAATGTTCACATTGTAAGCTACATTTATCAATTGGTCACATTGTAATCTTTATTGATCAAATCATCACACTGTAAGCTACATTGTTCAAATGGTCACATTGTGAGCTTTACATTGATAAATCATTAATGTTCACATTGTAAGCTACATTGTTCAAATTGGTCACATTGTAATCTTTATTGATCAAATCATCACACTGTAAGCTACATTGTTCAAATGGCCACATTGTGAGCTACATTGATCAAATAGTCACATGTTGTATAACTCTGGTTGAATGGTGTGCTCCCTTTGAGCGTTGTCCTGTTCTTGTTGGATACCGGAGCAGTAACAAATTAACAGTCCCACAGGACAGTAATCCACCAATCACGGCTGCGGCTCTAATGAATTCCTGGTGCTTTTAAAGGGCCGCCACACCTTGAAGCCTACTCGGGACAAAGCACGAGTGAGGCGTCCATTAGAGGGAGCCTAATTGATGACGACGAAAAATGCCAGATGATCAGTACAAGTCAGAGAACGGATATGTGTGACCACAGTGGTGGGTGAGTTGGTTGGGGAGGGGGCGGAGTTGGAGAATTAATCGCGTAAATCGATGAGATTTCAGGGCTGTACTCTAATATAATGACCGAGCACCTGCATCCTTGTACTTGACTGCGGAACTCTTTGCTAGTTTGTCTCAGTTCTTGTGGAAATTAAACATTTCACATCACAAGCAGTTTACAAGGATTTCTATTACAGTGCCAAGCAAAAACATTTCAAACCAAAACTAAAAAATTTAATTATTCTTAATTTATTTATTATTCTACTCGATTTTTGTTGAAAAATTGGTCAACATACTTCAAGGAACTCAAAGGAATAGAAGAAATACATCAGGTGTACTCTCATTGCGGTGCCGATGGTGGAGCGGTCTAACACGTCAGAGTTTGGGTCTGAGTTATAGATGCGCAGGTTCAAATCTCGACTGTGACCGATGCAGTTATTATCAGTGCCAACGACCTTGTACAGTAACGACTCTCCCCTTTAATCTTTCTGATAAGATCCTCACACAGGCCAGTGGCTCATGAGGACGGGTAGACTAACACTTAAATGAGAATCGGCTACGAAAATGAGTTTAATAATAACCTAAAGGTAGTTCAATAAATAATAAAGTTTTGCGCTAAAATGTCATTGATAAACTAATTTATTTACCAGAATCAGTAACTTGATTTCTAAACCATGACACTGGAACAAAAGCGGTAATTAATTAATTGACTTTTTGGATAATATTGCGGGGGTGAACGGTAATTTAATACAAACGAGATGACTCTTTTAGACAACTTATCTATCACTACAAAAAAGAAACTTGAACCTGCAACATTAAGATTTCGCCAAACATAGGTTACATTAGCCGTATATATATATATATATATATATATATGTAACGTTTTGAACTTGAGTTTTCACCTTAAAGTGAAATGAACATTTACTAAATTAATATTGTTAAATATATTAACATTTCATTTAAATATAAGTAAAGGAAACAGGATTTTTCCGGACATTTGCCATGTGCATGTTTTAGGGTTAGCGAAGTTGACACATAACAGGTGGTTGTGGTTCCTGAAATACGCGTGTCACAACGCTCTGTTATGATTTGTTTATTTTGATCTAATTTGTAGTTATGTTTTAGGTTAGTTATTTACCTGAAAAAGAGATGAGATTGCAGATCTCGAAACGTAGTGTTAATGATTTTTTTTCTGTATCACTGAACGATGGCAAATGTCCGAAAAAATCCTGTTTCCTTCACAATCCTTCCATCGTCAAAAACAAACTTCAAACATAAATATAAGTATGACTCATCATCAATATAATACAACGGTTGTGTGCAATATAATTATTGCTATTGTGTTATTCTATTACACTTGAAACATTCCTAAATTCATTTCGATCAAGGAGTCTTTTTAAAAATATAAACTTATAACCTTTAGTACAAGGGATCCTAAAAATAATATTGTACATAGGTTCTGGCATGACTATATGAAATATGTCTTTTTATTTTAAACAAAATGTGATTACGTACATAGCATTGTGGTATATGTTATGTCATAAACATACAATAATAATATATATAAAGAAAACATGTAACATGTAGCACGCTGTATAATGTGTAGGATATAAAGTAGCATATAAAATCAGTTTTAGTGTGTTTTGAAGTGAAATAGAGCTTTTTTGATTCTGTGTATAAATAGTTCTCATACGAAAAAGGGCGTTACACGATTTTGATGGCGAATCAACGGTTTGTATAATTTCATACTTTTAACGGACTTGTTTGAACTTTCTCTATGGGGATTTATAGTGAAACGTAGACGCGTGAACGAAAGTCGCTATTTCAGGCTAAAACAACGTGTCTGAGGCGGGCGAGATACAAACAGTAGTTAGCCCAGTAGTAAACAATCATGTGATGAAGCTCCCGCGGGCTGGCCTGTTAAAATTTAACCCCTCGGAGGTTTTATAGGCCATAAAAACATTACTGATAAGAGCTTCACATAAATTTCACACTTCGAAAACCACCGGATTGATAGGGTCACATAACGAGCGACGGCCGTATTAAGTGTAAATATTGTTCATGCCGATGTGATCCAAGTTTGTCGTGACACGAAATATGGTACAACAACATTGAAAATCCCACTCAATACGTTTTAGTACCGCATAACGATGCAATTTATTTTATGCTCGTTTAACATGTTAGTTAAATGACAATAAAACGAATGTTTATCAACAAATTCTCTTCAACTCTCCTTTAATGCTCAGATCTTAGCTATGCTGGTTTTTTTGGGTAACATGGGTGCTATTCCAGTTATATCATGAATGGACATCCCTGGGCTTGAACCGAAACTGTATTTACTAGTCTACAGGAGAGAACAATGTTACCGTTAAGAGTCGATTGTATTGTTGATTGAGGTGGCCTTACGATATAAAATTAAAACATTTTACACCATAATTCTAGTTGTAGGATTATAAAAAATGTAATGATATTATTATTACAAATCCAAATCCTTTTTCAATATTTGAGTTGGAATTCAGGAAAAAAAGCTGAAACTTTTTTTACTTTATTGTTTAAACATTGCCTTTCACATCAAAACGTAAAAAGCGATCGGATGGTTATTACTCATATCTTAACGATGATGCATTTGCCATAACTACTACAACAAAAATTAAAGAGCGTAAAAGAGTTCAACATTGTTCTTATTAGGTAAAACTCAAGATTGTTTCAGTATAGCCAGTCCTAATTGAAACAAAATATCTGAAAAGTTGCAAAATTTTGTGTTGCAAAGTACAAAGTTCTACTTGGGAAATATATATATATATATATATATATATATATATATATATATATATATATATATATATAAGAATCAGAAGTATCATTGTAAAATGATATATCAGAAGTAAAATTGTCAAATAAATTATACTCAATTCTTGTTACTAATTTATTTACGTATAAGCCCATTGTGAAAATGAGTGTTAACGCTCAGCCTAAAATCCCATGGAGTGACATGCACAATCATCCAATTTGTTGTCCCCTATAGAAATGTATGTTAATAAAGAATGTTTATAGTTCAGTTTTAAATGCACATCAGACTGAAATGTTTGAAATTGCTATTTTAAATTCTTTAATTATGCCCCAAATCCTTTCTTTTGTAACGAGTCTATAAAAATAGAGAGCACACTAAGTCTCCTAATGGGATTTCAGATGTAGATTGAATTTCCTTATTTAAAGATTTGAGATACTGCCACCCTGTGTTTTAATGTAGTGGTAATAAAAGCATAATTCAATTCTGACCAAAATAGAGTAAATGGAGTCTGCCTTACAGGTGCAAGCATCTATCAGCTGAGTGCTCGCCCACGAGTAAATGGATCATAAATTAAAAGGACCCGTGTCCTGGGAACCGCCGCATGTTTGGCAGTGTCCTGGGGTAATGACGAGGGTGTCGGCACCGACCCTCCTGGCCTCCTCAATATATCGTGAAGGGTGGCTATATAATGGGCAGTATACCCTAATATACGCTACTACACACGTATCTCGTAACTCGTACGAGACACTATTGCCTAACGGCACGAACCGTCATATGGCTTTATCATAAATTTTGGAAAATTATAGCAATGATGGGTTACAGAAGGGCGATTGATACTGTCGTCGAGTGAGAAAAGAGAAAATGGGAGTTTTCATGATAAATCTGTGTTAGAAAAAAAATTGTTAATTATAACAACTAACAATTCCAGCAATTTATTGCACTATAACTATTAACTTTTAAAACTGCATCGTTTTTATTGTAACATAGGTGGTTATGAAATAGCATTATTCAATAAAAGATACCAAAAATTAGAATTATTTATTTCTTTAGCGCATGGATTCTTTATAGTGAAAAGGAAAACAAATACATAATACAAATTAATACTGTAATGTAACATACATTTTACGTCAAAATTGTTTAAATTGTTGCCTGCATTAAATTAACTTAATCAAAATACACTTTTGTCTTTCTAATTATCGTTCCATATTAAACAGTTAAATATTTAATTAAATTATTCATTTTTTTGGCTTGGTAGTTAAAAAAGTGATGAGAACAAAATCCTTTCAAAAAATCGATTTTTATATTATTTTTAGTTTGGTAATTAATAAGTAGTAGTGAAGAGTTTACAATGTTAAACGTTCAATTACGATCTTTGGTTTCTTCCCAACAATTTACTTCTAAATTTATATACAGTAGTTAGCATTTCGTTTATAGCTTAACGTTACGTCACGTCGTATAAGACAGATGATCGTCCAAAATCTAAATTCTTTCATTTAAACAAAAAATGTATTATTAATACTTTTTAGTGTGGAAAATACATCGATTCGTTATTGCGTTTCCAAATTTAGAAGAGCAATTTCGGGACACTCTGTATACATAATTGAGATGGGTCAAAGGCAAAGACAAACTCATGCTTCGATTCCAATGGGGAAAATAAAAAATGTGTAGGCCAGAAAATGTAAAATAATGGAATCTCACATTACTTACTTGTATAAATCAATAAAATAGGGAACTTTAAATTAACAGCACCGAGGTGACGTCAGAGCGTGGTGTGGCAGCTGAGTAACACAGCTACAGTGCCGTAATGGCGTGTCAGGAATGGCCATTGACGGCTGTTAGTGTTATCTTTACAACACTAATCACCACGACGTAGAGTTTCCTTGATGGAGTTTTTATCTTTTAAATGGCGTCACTCTGAATTGTTATGCCCATCTTGGAGCCTTCTCCGAGAACATCTCGCTAGAGTACTGAACATTATACCTGTCTGTATCAGGACAATTATACGATTTTTATGTTGAGAGGATAATGAGTATTAAAAGGAAAAAGGATTGTAATATAAAAAATATGGAGGTTGTGCGGACACTGAACTCAAAACAATTCTAATTCAATGTAATTCTTGGGTTGATAGAATAATTATAGGCCTAAAATGTCTGACGCACATTATACTTTTAACAACTGCCTAATATGATCAGTTGATCTTTTACAGCAGTAACTTGTCATTTCATAAATTTTATTATGAATATAAAAGATGTGCTACAACTTTTTAAAAGGTTTTAATAATAACTGAACATATAAAACAAGCTTAAAAGATGCTAATGATAAGGAAAACAATTAACCAAAAACTACATAAACTGGTGTATAAACTAATCCAGACCTCAAAAGAAAAAAAAACAGTGGACATGCATAATATAGTAGCTAGAATTTCTTAAATTCGTTAAATAAATATATAAACATGACAGAAATATTAAATACATAACAAATAAACTTTGAGATAACATGAATAAATAGACAGAAATCACAGACCATCTGGAATCATGGCAGTGCTAACTAACTAATGCAACTAGATAGATAGATAAGTGATAATAGACAGGGAATAACGATAAAAATATACTATCTCTAGTGGCTGTCTATAAAACAGGGACCTCTTTAAAAAATATGAGGAGGAGTTAAAAAAATCCATGATCTCCATGCTGATGGGTTCTCAACACCGTACTTTTTGCCTTATACGATTTCTTGGCAGTTGACCTGAGAAAAGGGCCCTTGAACGGGTACCCCTAGGGACCCTAAATGTTGTCTAGTTCAAGGAGACCAGGGGCGAATGACAAATAAATACGAGATATAGATAATGTTAGTGAATGGAGAAAGATTTTGGGTCAGTGGAAGATAGATACCATTCGAAGTTCAGTACTACCGGATTCGCAACGATTTCGGTGTTGATCGTCCGCGTTAGCTTTCTATTACACCTGTGCCGATGGCCACAAGGCCCTTTACTTCCACTGATGGCCACCCAGCGATCACATAAGACCAATAGATGGAGCACTCCTATTCCTACAGCATTACTGGTGTTGAAGCCAGTGGCGGCCATCTTGAGAAACGTCTAGAAACGCCAAAACGCCGTCCAGAAAAGCTTAAAAATTGCAGTCCGCGCGCATAAATAAATCGCCACCTAGCCCACTTAGGATTAAGCCAAAATGTTCAAATTTGGTGTACGTATATCTCATAAAACACCGATTCCAATTGGCGCAACTTCAAATTACCAGTTTTGATCTCTATATAATTTTAATGAGCAAAAAACTTTAAAAGTTTTATACACATTTGAATCGTAACATGAAAAAGTCGGTCTGTGAGGAATTTTTTTGTTTTTAGGACAGGCAAGTTTTGTAAGCGGGGAAAAGTTTGAGATAAAGAGTTGAATTATTTTTTTTTCATTCGAAACTTTATTTTCTAAGACCAGTCGTTTTCCTGATATTATCGGCAGAAATATAGGCGAAAACCCTGACCGCATCGCCCGACCTACAACAGATCGCCTACACTCCAGGCCGCTCTCGGCTCTTAAATTAAAACTCAACATATCGTTAATTTAAAATTCATTTTAAATGTAATTAGTTATTTTTAATATGTTAAACATTTTTAAACCCCATTTATAAGGCCATTCGCTTATCATTTCATGTAAATAGAAACTGTCATTCAGTGCAATTAAATATTAACTAAACTTGAGGCAATATAAGTACAATAAAGTAAACCACTAGACATTAGACTTATTTATTTATCAACGGACAACCATTTTTTAAAAAGAATAGTGCAAATTAATTAATTCAAGACAGACAGCATAATCGAACAAATTTATAATAAAACATGGTGTGTTAGTTTTGACTATGCAATAATTATAAAAAAATCATAAATAACACTAACCAACTCGAAAACTAATATAACTTGAGTATAATAACAAGAACAACAACAACAAGATAAAAGAAAAATAATGATAAACATTTAAGAATTAACAAGATAAATTTAGAGCAAATAACAAACAAACAAGAAATGATGTAGCAGATCTACTTGGAAAAATCTATACATTTACAAGAAATCATGTAATTAACAATGTACAATCTCATTTAGCAGTGCAATTTTAGAAACAAATATTAATTCATTAAAAAAGTACAAAACAAATAAGTTTTAAATTTACCACCAAGCTATTAGAAAAAAAATAACGTAAAAAATAAATAAATTAAGTATCATTGAGCATGATGAAAAGGACTATTTCTAAAAAAGCTATAGCTACATGCGAAATAGTCCAGATGCTGGCACACCAAATTACCCAAATGGGTAATTCATTATGTTTATAAATAATGAATTTTAATATAATGGAAATTAAAATATGAAAATTAGAAACATAAATATCCAAAGCTTACAATAAAACGTACCTCTCTACTGTCCTAAAAAATATTACAGTTTTTAATAGATGACTGCGTTATTCTGGTTTTGTGTAATGATGCACTGACATTTTTGCAGTGGTGATGTAGTCGCACTTTGAAGTATTGTTTACAAATAACTTTTTTAACTAATATAAGGTGATTTACTCCAGGATCTTGTTCAAAACAATGCCCTCCTGGGAACAGATTTACACCGATACACTTTCGTAATACTGAATTTACCATTCTGTCCTCCTCTAGTTTTTCACAGTTGTCACGTCGCCTTTCTTAATACGCAACTTTACTTCTGTTTCACATAAACAAACAAAGTTTCACAAACACCTTCAGAAGGTTGTAAAAGTCCTCCTCGATTTTTACAACTTATCAAACAGTTGCGGTATTGCGTTTACTCATTAGCCTGTAACAGCTGTAGGCACCCGCTACAGGCTATTTTATTTTCTTAACGTTCTTACTACAAAACCAGAAAGGTACTCCACAATATGCGTCGTTACATTTGAAGTGTTTCCTACAATATCATAGTTAATAGTCGAGATCTTCATCTTCCTTCTCATGTTCTAAAACCTGCCAGACAGCAGCGAACACAGTCTGAGCGCTCGCCACTAGGGTGAATCATCCCAAGGTCGCCGCCCATTGTTGTATCATCAGGCGACAGAGGCGGCTTCAACGGGCAACCCCACTGCTCCATCTATTGGTCTTATGTGATCGCTGTGGCCACCTGTCCCACCGGTGACTGTCACGCATCCTCTTTGCACCATTGTGGCAGTACGGAGACGAGCTTATAAATCCACAGTTAACTCGTTTGGTATTTGCTATTTGATATTTCTGGATAATATATAGCTGGATAATATAAGATATAAGACGTTGTTTATATAACTAGTTGTTTATATATAAACACCTATAAGATGTTTATCATACTTATATAATAAACACATTGTAATAACACCATCTCCAGGTTCCAAATAGAATTCTGTAATTTACAGTATTTCACGATGTTATATCGAAATAACTCCACTCTTAATACCCCACGTAGTTTTTCAGGCACAAGTGAAGAGATTTAATTTGAGCTGATCTCATCACTGTATATTAAAAATTTTCTTAACCCTTCAACGCAGTATTTAATTTGAACTAAACACCCCCTAAGTGGTCCACTTAATTTCTTGTTTTTCACAGTTTTGTGACAACATTACCTATACATACATTAAATGATTTTCTGTTAACCCTTCGACGCACCGCGACGTACGCCGTACGTCTAGTGTTTACCGCTGAACGTACGCTGTACGCATCGCGCAGTCCGATCTTATAACGAATATATTTCGGTTATTTTCGGTGTAATACATTCGAGTTATACATCGTTGGAAAGAAGATGAAATGAACTATCGGTGTATCGATACCTATGTATCGAAAGCCGTTCAACATTTAGTTTATAGAAGACGAAAAACATCGATCAAGGTAGCGCTTGCTGTCAGCTGTTTCTAACTACGCAACTGACTGTGAAATGGATTTGTCTGCTGGCATGACGATGTTATTGTTTGTGTTTAGCTGTTTATTTTTTGGTTATATTTACATACTATTTCATAATGTTACTTTTGAGTGTAATTGTAGCAATTATGTTGTTTGAAAGTGATTTTCACTGTGGTTTAGGACAAATCTGATTGTGAGTTTATACTCGTATGTGCATCAATGAAGTGAAACAGTTTTAGATTTAGTTTTTAAAATTGGTTTGAATTATTGTTTAGGCCTAGGCCTGTTTTATTACTTTATTATTTTAGGTTACAATTATTTTTAGGTTCTTGTTCTGTTATGTGATGATGGCAAGTACAAGTAGGCCTAGAAACATTGCTGCCTGGGGCAGTGGGATAGACCAGATTATTGACAGTGACAATGATTCATCTGATGACTTTGATTTTGCCCAACAAGAATTTCAAAACGAAATCAGTTCTGATTCAGATATGTAGTTTGATAATCATAGGCCTAATGAAAATAGAGGCGGAGATGTAGGTAACATTAGTAGATAGGTAGTATCACACATATCCAACAGTTGCAAATTCCTAATGTAAGTACAGCAAATAACTTCCAGTAAACATGTATTAAAAAATTTTGTAATGGTATTTTGTACATGTTTGTTTGGGTATATTTATATTTTTAGCAATACAATCACTTTTACAAGTATAGGCTTAAAGCACCTACAGAGTTAAAAAAACATGCATACAGTCTAATGAGGTTCGTTATCTTATACACGTATTTAGCGGTGTATAAAATGATATAGCTTAGTCGAGTGACTTAAAAAAACTTTTCACCAACATTTCAAGTAAGTGTTTAACTAATTACTGTAAAATTATACTCTGAAATGCTTCAGATACTAAAAATCAACTTGAAAGTTAAGAAGATGAAATATATACATACACCACTTGTTCGTATTAATTTCAATAATATGAATACGGACATACTTCAAAAAAAAATTATATATGTTACGTAGTAATATTCTATTATTATTGAGGGACCTCAGCCATATAATGCTAATGGCACAGTGTATTGGGTAGGGTGGTTATCGACAGCTAACCGAATAACGCAACGTTCAGCGTGGCTGATACTTTGATGAGTGACCGTTGAGTGATCCTGTCCTTGCAAGCAGCCCGCCTGCCCAGCATCTGGTGGTGGTTCGGAAGTCACGTTTAAGCCATGGATTAGTACTCAAGTTAAGTGTTATGGAGAGCTTCTATGCCCTAACATCACCTACTACAATTAATTATACATTCTTCACTTTACGTTTTTTAATTACCTCTCTTGGTGCTGTAGTTACCCAAATCGACTGTGTAACTTTACGTAGAGAGAAAAGTCCGTAGAAACACGGGAGTTAGAGCTCAGTCCGATTATTTAAGTTTTGTGGTCACTGAAAATATAGAGTAATTTGAAATAATTTGGTAATTTGAAACACAAACATGTAACAACTTTCCGGTATTTACTTGCTGCTAGGGCTTCGATAACGCTCAACTGCCTTCAATTGCAGGGTAGAAGTACGCCACACCACAACTGTTGCATAACTTGCTTCGTTGAAGCTGTATGACAAATTTCAAGTATTGCTATGTTGCCTATACAGAAATAAAGTCTTATCCTACAATTCACTTCTGAATGTCACTTCATATTTCAGATATGCGGACAGACAGACAGAAACGAATTTTTCCGAACCACTCAAGTAATAGGCTTCGCTGACGCTCAGCCAATAATTCTCAGTTGACGTATACAATGAAGTGCATTGTTAGATACATTACATACTAAAGATAAAGGTGCACTTAGAGAGATTAAGAAAAGAAGAGACTTTCCAGTCATGCACTTAAGTATCAATAAATGCGTGGCTTTTAAAATTCTGAACTTATTGAAGTAAGCCATTCAGCGTACTTCAAAGAACGCTTTGAAGCTTTAACTGAATCTATGAATATTGCCTCTCTCTTAAAATCTGGTTGAAAGACTTAATTCTCGTTCTTTTAATGATACGTGGTATCGTGATGCATTTTTAATTAAAACTTTACTTAATTCTCTATGTAGTTACAATTTCATATGCTAACTTCCAAAGTAATATACTCACTACGTAAGTAGCTTTCAAAAAGAAAATAATATGTATTAACTGACTGTTAGTAGTAACACGAATCTTAGTATTTACTCTTCCCTTTAATGGTGCTGTGGATTTCACAACTATAATCTACGAAATTTACGAATCAAATAATTAATTACATAACAATAAAATTACATTATAAGTCTCTCTATGTAGATAACCTAATTGTAATTGTAATTATACTAAAAGGTTTGTTAGACAAATCTATTTAACCCTACCCTTCGTAATGATCATTCACGATAACTAGTCTACACTATAAAATTTCATTCAAACAATGACTTTGATATATGCTATAAATCTTCCGTCAGAATATCACTCTTGTGAACTGTTTTTTCCTAATTAACTAAATTATGACTATATTCGGTTTCGAAGGTATTTTTGTGTTCTCATAAATCTTATTTTAATCTTATTTTAGTTATTTGTGAGCTTTTAGTGTGTTCTGTTCTCTGTGTACCTAATATGCAAATTTCACAGCATAGCCTTAATACGCTTTGTCGTTAAAATATAAACATAACATCAGAATATCTTGTAAAGAAACAGTTTGATTTGTTTACAAGTTGCAGTCTATGTTTTTTAATAGGAACTTTTAAATTTTAATTACTACTTCCACTTTTCAAAATTTTAGATTTTACATGTATTACTTGTGTGTGAATCTAGTTATACCCAAACCAATGACCGCTTTCTTTTCCTTTTATGCCGTTTCATAAATAGCCAAGTGTTACATGATTGTAAATTTTGTTTACATTCAGTTTCATCCATTCCCTTTATAACCCTTGCGTTTTACGGCCGCATGTAATTATAAAACTTACTTGTAAGTGTTTACAGAATCCTATCGTGGACAATCGCTTGAACTGATTATTTTTTATCCCAGAATGCTTAATAACTATTTCCTTGGTTACTTCGAGGAATCATCAAAAGGAATATCGAAGCCTGCCATACAATTTTCTAGGTACAAGGACCACCAGAGCTGGGGAAGCTCTGTGGGAAAATGTCGTTCCATACTTGCCGTGTGTGGGTGTTGGGTGAATTATAAGGGTAAATATTATAGGTATCAGCATCCTTCCTACCAATTGATTACTATCCTATTACTACCAGTTTTCCCAATCGTTTCAACTAAGTTTCTGGTACTTCTCTGTTTAAGTTGTTATTGAGGATGGATGATGTCTACCGTAAAGGAATTTAAATTTATTGAAGGACTTGTTTTGAAAAAAAGAAACAGTCCGAATCAATCAGTACATTAAAAATCACAAATATTTTATTTATATTTTGTGGCACTATTTGTTGTGAAAATATTGGTTGTTGTAATTTTTCAATGTAGCGCTTGAATTAGAAAAGCCAATATAAGCTCTTTCTTCAACAGCCCAAAATCAATAGCAAATATTTATGACCTTGCCGGGAATCGAACCCGTAACCTGCCAAGTGCAGAGTTGCAGCTTTACCTCTACGCTACAGAGAAGGTCACGATGATAACAGAATTTCGAGCATTTCCTATGCCCTCATTGTGGCTTAAGTTATTTTGACACTCGAAGAAGAGGACGTATCTCAATTCTCGTAACATAATATTCCATTTTTCCGGTAAAGTAAAAAAAAATGGCATTCTGTATACACATAATCAATGGTAATAATATATGTAAAAAATATCACATCATCCACAAGAGTTCAGGGAACTTATTTTTACCCTTCATGAGCCACAATAAAATTGTTAAGATAACGCTACCCCTATTCTTTGGGTAAACATTGATCTTGCACGTTAATTAATACTTTGGACCTGTACCGGCCATTTTAAACAGTATTATATGATATAACAATTAAATATAAAAACAAATTTTTATCTATATACAACTCAAATTCTAAAACGTTTTTAAAAAGGAACGATTTGTGACAAAATAAAAAAGTTGTTTGAATAAATTATCCAACCCTTACAGAATTATTTAATTTATATCTTGGAAAGTTTACAGAACAAAAATAAAATAAAAGATTTTAACCCAACTATGCATTGGGTTGAAGTAAAAATGGAATGAATACAACAGTTTCTCGGAAAATGCAGATACTACATTATAAATACACAAGAACGTTCAAACACAAGAAAACGTGACTGCTATCCACGGAAATATCTATTCTCAGACACTATTATTGACAGGCTTAGCGCACGTCAATAGACGTCATAGGGTCTGGTAGCAGACAATAAACGAGCATCCGCTACGAGTTTTGTCTCAAAATACTCTTATAATATATATAATTTTAAAATTAAATACAAATATTGCAATGTTTAATCTATTTTTGTCGGTAGCTCTTAATGTTATTTTACACATGACGGTAAGAACTAGCTAAGGGTAAATAATTTGAGTAGAGAATCAAGTGTACATCATCCTACACCTCAGAGGGACATTTTCTACAAAACCTACTGCGGCACTATAGGGAGCAAACGTGTGCTGAAGGAAACAGGATTTTTCCGACATTTGCCATCGTTCAGTGAATGAAAAATCAGTAACACTAGGTTTCGATATCTGGAATCTGATCTCTTCTTCAGGTAAATAACTAACCTAATACATAATTACAAACTAGGTTAAAATAAACAAATCATACCAAAGCGTTGTGACAAGCCTGTCAGGAATCACAACCACCATGTTGTGTGTCAACTTTACTGACTCTAAAACATGCACTTAATAAATTACTATACACAACACTGATCATGAAAACTGAACTACAGAATACAGGTCACAATAAGTCTGTATTCGTCTACCAACCACCTACGACTGACCAAAGGCCAATACAAAATGGCAATCGTCACGGCAGAAACAAGATGGCGGAAATAAAAAAGCAGGGGGCAGAAATGAGCCCTTTTTTATTATTATCTTTTCACGTGTGGTGTAGCGAAGAGTGGATTCGAGTGAATTTCTTGAACTAGCCATTCCAAAAATATACCGTTATACTTCCCCACCTATACTTAGTCCCCACCATACTTAGTGCCTGCTTCCCCCAGTGTCACCTCGTTGTCCACATTGTTTACATACCTTATTCTAATAATTTATGAATTATCAAAATTTAGGAATAATTATCGCACGTTTAATATGTATAGTGAGCATTTAAATATAAACGTATCAAAATATAAATTTCCTAATCTATGGTAACTATTACAAGGCACCCGTCACTTTTGTATTAGTGTTATTAATACTTTTAAAGTATGTAGGTTGAACGTATTGAATAAATTTACAACAGGAAGAGTAGCAATACACATATTAATAGTAAACAACGTTATTAAAATAATTATGAAAATCAGAATTACTAAGCAATAAAAATAGTAATGGGCAAAAATAAAACAAGAAAAATGGTCGAAACAATATGATTAATAATACTATGCATACTTAAAATTTGTCTAGTTAAAGTAAAGATATAGTGAAATTATTTATTGTTAATACATAATATTATTTAACTCAAAAATATAAGTAAATTATCCATAGTTTGCCATGTCCAATGTTTTTAGAAATGCATGAAAAGTGATTGACATGGAGCCCTGAGAGGCGGAGGGCGCATTCCTCCCGCTACTTTACTCGTGAGCTCCATACAGTAATTTTTTAAAACTTTTGGCACTATACAGGATAACGTGTAGGAATATAATGAAACTTAAACAAGAGAATATATATGAGAGCCAAACCCATAATTTAAAATTATTACTGGTTATTTTTCAACAAACACGAATAGAAGGTTCATTGCTAATATTAAAATTCGTCTTATCTTTCGAATAAAGAGTGAACAAGTTACTTATAAAGATTACTGTTATTGCATAGCCTCGTTTTAAGCTTCCCTACAGACTTTAAGAACGGTGACTTATGTACACTTCCAATACAGGAAAATTATGTCACAGTGGCACAAAAATGACATGAAAGTGCATCAAAGAAAAATTAATAAATTTACAGTTGGTGGGTAATTTAGTGCCGCCCTTATCTGTAATGCTTTTATGGCCAATAAACCTGTCAGTGAATGAAGCATCGACAGTGTGGTCTAGTTAACGGTGTTAAAAATCTTGAACAGATTTACGGACGAGCTGTTAAAAGTTTTTGTTATTTTAACTAATAACACTCTGACGTGTATCCAAATAAAAATTAAAGTATAAAAGTTCACCTGGAGTACTTAGAAATTCTAATCCAACTGTATTGTAAGTATAATATGATTTCGGACATTTGTCATCGTTATATATATATAGTAAAAAGGGCTCTACGTTTCGAGGATTGAAATCTTCTCTATTCCTTGAATTTTTACGCAAGTTGCGGAAGTTTAGCCAAATGTATTTATTTTATTTGACAATTGAGAAAGAGAGCAGATGTCACTCTTGGAAACGCAGTGCTCTAATTTCGTAAAATTTAAGATGGCAAATGTCTTAAATCTTATTACTCTTTCAAATTGAGTGTATAAAATTATAATCAAGGAAAAGTATGGATTTCAATCCTTGAAAACTAATTATGTATTTTCGTAAAATATAAACATGGTAAATTTCCGAAATTTTTATTCTTTCAAATTATCTATTTCAGTAACAAACTTTACATAAAGTACTAATCCTACATAATATATGGTCAAAATGTAAATTTTGGTTAGTGAAATTAACATAAGCGGAAATCTCGTAATTGTTATTTGCCTTTTTATTTCTTAAGTATTTTTAAATAAACAAAATACCAACATTACACAATTGGATTCTTGGGGTAAAGATCTACATAATAAAAGGAACCATTACTTTAGTTGTGTAAAATAGTTTTCTTGCATCCAAGCTTGTGTTGGTGTTGCGAAGTGTGAATTTTGAATTTTTTTTAAGAATACAGTTTTAGTAACATTTTTAAAGACACCATTCATGAAGTTAAAAAAGTAAATTAATTTCAAATAAAAATTATACACACAAAGCAGAATTTAGGAACATCTTGAAAAAAAAAAGAATTTTAACTGTATGTGTGTGTATATATATATATATATATATATATATATTTCATGGGAAAAGCTTTACATAAATCATTTTAAAATATCCCTTGAGATCAAAAGTTATAGTATAATACTGTAAAATGGCAATCTTATTTTCAGCCATATTACTCTGGGACTTGTGAAAAATTTAAAAAAAGTTCCTTCTTAAGATACCTATAAATCCCTATAGGATTATCAAATAAATGTTAACATTTTTTTATGTAAGGGAATTAAACTTAAAGGGATCTGAATACTAATTAAAGACATCCAAATACTGATTGCGGCATCTTGAATGGAACAAAACAAAATCGCAAAATGTTACCAACTCGTTATCGAATATTATTTAGACAAGAATATGTTTTTTTCCTTGTAACGGTTGAAAATGGATACCAGGTTTCATTGTGGGAACGCGAACCCAAAAATGACGTTCCAACCCGCACATGCTGTTTAATTAGTAAGAAGGAACCCGTGGACTTGGGACTAGATTCATGCAGTATTGCGCAATCTCAAGGTTGAGTATTGTTTGAATCCCCCGTGAACATCTGTGAGTTCTAATGAAGTTGGTGGTGAAGTTGGTCTGTTAAGTTTTAAGTGGCCCCGAAGGTACAAAGATAGGCTTTCATAAGCACTGAATTTTCAACTAATATTCACCAATGTTACCTAAGGTGAAGTTTTATCTTTGAGATAATCCATTCACTAACTCTCAACGCTCAAGTCAAATGGTTTCTCCACCTCTTCTTCAGGGTCTTAACTCGGACACTTTCTGTCCAATAGAGCATATACAATCAGTACGTATGTGAATGTACCATAGTCAGACTTACAAATTGTCAATATAAATTCCTCAACTTATCGTCTTGAACAGCCAACGTCTACGTCAAAACATTCATGTAAGAAATTCATAACATTTTAAAGTAGGCAACTTTAACGCTAAATTTATTATTTCAATTATTGTTTACCTAAATGATTCTTGGGATGGCGTACGCATATTGTGACACATATTAGGTTGATGACATTAAAAAAAAAAAAATTCATTTTATAGTGATAAACATTTATTTTCATGTCCAATAAAATAACATTGGATTCCCCCAATTGATAAAAAAACTTCCATAAATGGTTTACTTTTATGAGAAATTATAATACTGCGTTAATACGCTGATGTTTTGAACATGATGTAATACCGTTGTACGAGTGGAGGCAATAACAGATTGTTGGGCATAATCGATATCAGCGTGTTGATACAGTATCGTATACTTCACAAACAAACAATTTTGCACTGAAACCGTAGGTTGAGCGCTAGGAACAAGATATATCATACGGAAGCAAGTAGTAACAAACCATTGGTCACATTCGAAGTCGGATTGTTGATATATATACGATCATTAACTTCACAGACAAACTCTTTTGGAATTTATATTCAAAACCGAACAAACGGTAAGACTGGTTATATTTGAACTTATGTGAAGTTTGAGGGATAGGAACAAGGTATAACAGACGAAGACAGGTAGTAACAGATCTTTGGTCCCATTTGATGTCGGAGTGTCACTGACAATAATACACATCTCTTTGTTAAAATGCTGGTGTTTCTATACTTATATAAAGCAGTTTAAATTTTGTTACATGCACCGGTTTAAATAACGAGAGTCGAAAAAAGCAAAATGGAAATCAAATTGCGATCTATTTAGACATATGTTTATTTTCATGGACCACTACGATGATAAAATAACAAATCCGTAACTAGAAATTGTTATACATTCCGTAGTACATGATGCAAGAAACCTGAAGCTCTATAAACAAGGGAAACCCTATAAAAGAACACTTGGAAGCAGAGACTAAGTGGTTGTAAAGATAATTTAACAGTCATTAATGGGCACTAGTACAGTTTTACCTCTTTTGTATAGTTTTTTGTTAAGTTCGAATGAAAAGACAAAGAAGTAAACGGATATTGATTTTTGAAAACAAAACTAACTTTATTTTCGTGTCTAGTGTCAATGTTTCACTAATAATTTTGAAAAAGATACAAACATTTGTAAAGTTTTCTGTGCTAATATTGCTACTGGATTGATTGGGTCTTATAGAAACAGTACGGCATTCCTTTAATACTTAAATCATTAGTCCATATAACAGAAATAAAAGATATTATTATTCGATTTGTTAATAAGAATAAGTCTGTAGTTTAGTACAGTAAATAACTACAAATTATTTTAATATTAAAATGATATCTGATGAAGTCCCTCTACGTCAAAACGAACGTCCACAGCAATAGATCACTTAATATAAACATTTTTTACAAGTTTAAACGAAATATTGTCAATCAGTAGATAACAACCTTTACAATGTTTATTAAGATGAAGAAAGTGACAATAACATTCGGAGAAAGTCCATGCCTGTTATTGGCAGGAATGTAACTTACGAATATGAAATTAGGCTAACATATAAAAGTTAAGAACAGAAAGAAAAAAAGAAATAAAATTAATTAATACCTCTCCCCACCTGACGAAGAGGATGGATACCAATTTCTCGAAACGTTGTGTTATACCTTTTTTAACGAGTTTTATAATGATGGAAAATGTCTGATTTCCTGTCATCCTTGCAAATTTGCCATCGTCAATAACAAATTTTAAACAAATAATGTAAACATTGCTAACATTATTATTTGTTACCAGTATGTGCCATTTAAACCATACCAGTGGTGCACTATATGGGAGTTTTACCCCATTTAATTCTTTGGCACTACTCACACTAGAGGTATTTATTTCGAAGAATTTACAATTCAGCACGGGATTAAACAGAAAATATTCCTCTTAAATGTGTTGCTTTATTGATCCTATTCGTACACATCCCTCAGGAATCCTAGGAGACCTTTAGACCTATATGTGACGTCAAGGGATCTGAGGAAATTTCGCCCTAAAAGACTCCTCTTCAACCCTTATCACTCTTAATTTGGCGAATTCCCTCAGCGCGTAGAATTATGCATGAAAGATCATCGTCAGTTTCTTGACAGTTTCCTTTCGAGATGGGCTTGACGCGAATACCCTACTAGAATTTTTAAGACGGTAGTACACAGCTGTCTATCCTCTTAAAAAGTAATATTTATAATAGTAGAAAACTCATAAATAAATGTAATAATACAGATGTAAAGCACACTAAACATACCCAAGTAAGTTAAAGCTGTACATGAATGTTGTTATTCAATCGATGTTGACATACAAGTAGCTAAAATGAAATTAAAGTTAAACATGTTAAACGTGATATATCATGAAAGCAAGAAATGTGTGTAAGAAATCTGAAGCCAAACAAAAGAAGTTTCTAAATCATTAAACAATGTTCTACTGCCATAACTTTTGGTAGATACAGAATTAACATGGCGCAGAGACAATATTTGCACATAGCTTGGATGAGTTAGTCAACTAATCTTAAACAACACAATATGGCTGCCTTTCGCGTTTTTGCTAAAGCTTTTAACTCCTTTAATACCACCTATAAACTTAAATGACAGATTTTTCAATAAAATATTACGAATTCATAAAACACGTTATAAATATTAAAATAAAACAATACACATCTTTAAATTTCTCTTAACGTTTCAAGTTGGCGACCATTCCAAGTTTGGAAAAATAATGCTGAGTTATTATGCACCACAGAGTCAAATAAAATGTTGTATTCGAATATTCAGTTACTTTACTAATATTTTTGTTATTACTTGTTTGTTTAATACTAACTAAGATTAAAACTAAGTCGATATATGTGCTTTATAAATATAATTTGGACTTGATTGTAATAAAATACATTTCACGTTTTTCCAAAATAATGTTATCCTTGTAACTGTTTTTGAGATAGTAAACTTTCTACATATTTAAAGGTGTCAGGAGGATATTAACGTTCACAACGTTGAGAGTTAGTTATTGAGCCATCAGTATTGTGCAAATTAAATGCCTAGACTAATAATGAATCTTTGATTCGAGGTGGCAGCTACAAGTAAAATCTATCAATTTTGTCACTGAAGCGGAAGGGATATTTTTACTTTGGCAAGTCAATCACCGTATATTGATTTGTGCTTGTTCAACCATTACATGTATATATTTAATCCTTATATGGCGCAGTGTAGCGGGTACAACGATTATCCTGCTCTATTTATAACCAGATCAGGCAACGTCGAGTGTGGCTGCTGCTTGGCTGGATGACAGCTGAGCGATCCTTTCCTTGCAAGCAGCCCATCTGCCCGACCGTTGGTGGTGGTTCGGAAGTCACCTTTAAGCCGTTGGTCTCCAGTTTAAGTGTTAGAAAGGGCTTCTTAGCCCTAACTTCGCCTAGTAAAATAAGACATCTTTACTTTATTTACTTTACTTTACTTTATGTTTAGCCATTATGAAAAGTAATAAAAGTAAAGAATGTCTTATTTTACCATACGAAGTTAGGGCTAAGAAGCCCTCTCTAACACTTAACCTGGGGCCAACGGCTTAAAGGTGACTTCCGAACCACCACCAATGGCCGGGCAGGCGGGCCGCTTGCAAGGACAGGATCGCTCAGCGGTCACCTATCCAAGCAGCGGCCACGTTCGACGTTGCTTGATCTGGTTATCTTGCGATAACCGCCGTACCCGCTACACTGCGCCTTTGGCAAAGACATTATGACATGAAGAAGAGGATATAAATACTTACCCTCGAAACGTAGTATTCCACTCTTTTAACATATAAAAATGGTAAACTTCCGAGATCCTGTTACCATATTAAATAAGCATTTCCATCTATTTGGTCATTTGGACGAATTTTACTATCACAATTTTCACTCAAACGGCATTATTTACTAAAGAAAGATTGCAATATTGAAATTGGAGTACATTATTTAGTCTAAAACAATAGATCACTTGTATAGTGGTCGTAAACACATTATGAATGAGCTGGAGGAAAACAAATGCTAAATATAAGCGAATATTAACTGTTAAATTGCAATTGGTTTCGGACTAAACAGCCAATCAAATAAATCGAATGTCAACGAGTACTATTAATTAACTTCTCGGTAATTGTATTCGATTTCAGGTGAATGTTTATTCCTTTGTGCAGAGTTATAATTATAGTTGAATAACTATGATAATTTATTGTAATGTACCGCTACTTTTCATTGAAACTACTTCACAACAGTTGCAATGCGATTTTCATCAGTATCGTGTGCTATTTAAAACTTGCACTGAAACTATATTGATGACCTTGTAGAAAGATATTTTTATATTGATGTCGCTTAGTTTTACCAAGTAGTCAGTACTTTAAATTATTTACAGTTTTTTAAGATTGAAGAACAGTATTACGGACAATACCGACAATGTACAAGGCAGAAGTACCCCACACCACGTGTCTTAAAAGGCTGAAATTACATGGAAATTTCGAATCTATAACTCTTTCATTCTAGAATGTCCTGCGGACAGATAAACAGAAGAACACTCGTACAAGAAGTTGACATGAAAATGATTCACCACTAACTACTTCTTGTAGAATTCAAGCATAATTTAAATTTTACATATGAACTTTTCTCGAGACATATTGTCACAAGATATATCCAGATGTTTTATAACTAAACAGAATTTTACGTCATCGTTAATATAATAAAAGTCTACACACTAAGACACTACAAAATTATATATGTATGTATTGAGATATTTGGGCTACATGTGTTATATACGTCATGTGCTTGAATCACTTACGGGTGTTCGGAGTTTGTTTAAGAATGTACTTATCATGCTACTTTCTCGTTGCCATCAGGGTTAGATACAAGACCAATATAACAATATTCAGGCAAACCCCTTGGAGGAAAATGTACTATCGTAGAACTCAATGTTTAACATAAAGAAATGAAGATTCGTGTACAATTTGAAGACTATAGATCAGTTCGTTTTCGAGATATCGTGCGAATATACAGACAGAGATACCGAAAGACTCCTGCCCCATGAGTTATATCGTTTTACTAAACGTCAGCCAACAAGTGGCAAAAGGTGGATTCAAAATATCAAGTCTTCATTAGGCTAAACTTATTATATTTCACATGACAAAATTTTATATGATTGTATTCAGTTTGTTTAGAATCTACTTATTCTGCAATCCTCAGGTTACCGTCATTACCACTTTAACACCAATATAAAGAGTTCGCTTACGCTCAGCCAAATCAAAATGGGGTTACATGCACCATCAGTGAACACGATATTGTTTTTTTATAATTTATAAATATAATTTTATTAATTTATAAATGAAGCTTAGCCCTTTATAGGTTGCCTAAATTATGTTTAATTCCCTTAACGCTCACTGGTCGAAATATCGACCACTTGGAAAACTTCCTTGTGCACACCCAAAAATGCATTTCGTTTACGCACGGTGGTTGATATTTCAGCCACTTTCAATTAAGGTAAGTTTGGCTCATACGGATGGGCGAATATAGTCCTTGTCAGCACTAGCCATTCTTGGAATTCCACCTGACATGTTGGGATATGAAATAGACGTGAACGGAACTTGTACTGCACTCTATCGAGATAAACAAAAAAAAGTGGCTCATTCTGCGACCAGCGTGCGTCTAGGAATAGTGACATCAGAGAAAATCCTGTTTGCCATTACGTTTTTAACTGCAGCTGAGTAAAGGTGAGATTTTAATACATTTAAATTATTTAGCATTGGTCGTGATATATGAGACTTTACATTATGCTTTGTTTTTAAATTATATTAGCCATATAGACTCTTAATAAAAAATAAAAATCACACTAAAAGAATTTTGTCCTAAATTATGGTAATTTTATAATAATTATAAAAAGTTCATCTTTATAAATTTTGAATTGGTGTTATACACTTTTAATGTGGATATTCTCCTCTAGAAGACAAAATTATCAGATAAGACGAATATCTTTGGGCATGCAAGTTATAAACAAAAACTAATAACTTTGATTGAAAGTTTACATGATATTTTAGAGATAATTTTGAAGTATAAACAAATCATGTTATGGAATAGCCCAGAAATCAAGAAAATAGTGGTTAAAGATCTTTTATTTTCTTTTAGAATCTGTCATAGTCAACTCATTTATTTTGTATAGGTATATTTCAACTGAAAATAGAAAAAAACCAATGACAACTACTTTTTTGTGATAAGCTGGCAGCAGAACTCATTGGGAATTTCCGTAGTAAAACACCAAAAGCTAATACCTCAGTAATTGCAAACAAAGTAACTGGTAGAAAGGTAACGAATTTAGACCTTAATAATGTTGGAGAACATTTTCCAATTCCCACTTCTTCTCGTAGATGTGCAAGATGTAATACGAAGGAAAAATGTAAGCGCACAAGTATTGCCTGTGAGAAATGTGATGCAGCACTGTTTCTAGCCTGCTTCGCCCCATTCCTCAAGCCCTGAGCTATAATTTATATTCATTACTTCTTTTTTAATTAAGATATTTAAGTTTTTAATTAGGTGAGATTAAATATGTTTTTCATTTCCGAATGACTACGTATTGATTAGGCCTAATTTTTTTTTCTTCTGAATATGGTTAAATCAAAATATGTTTTTATTTAATATGTACAGTATAATTATTTGGAGTCAAGTAGATTCAGTTTTTTCTATGATAGTTTATGTTATTATTAACTTGTAATTTTCTCTTAGTAAAAATTGTTAAAATGTAACATTGTTTACATTTAAAATTTAAAATTTTTACCATTGAATTAAATACTTTTCGTTATAATAGTTAGTTTGAATTCAGCTGTTTTATATATATATATATATATATATATATATATATATATATATATATATATTTATTTATTTATTTATTTATATATATATATATATTTTATTTTGCTTTAAATAATTAAGGTTTTATGATAATCTTGGTTTATATTGGTTTGGATTACTGTTTGCTTTAATAATTGATGTTTTTTTTATAACAATTATGTTTAAAATAAAACTAAGTTTCTGTTTAATGCGATAACTTTTTGGGTTTAAATAAATAATGTTATTCATTATTATTTGTACATTTTTAACCCTATCCATAAGTGGTTGAAAATTTAACCAGTGAGCATGAGGTATTATGCATATACCTGCAAGGTCAATGGTCGAAATATCAACCATAGCCTAAAATATATCAAATAAAAGAAAGGATTTTTTAAAATTATTTTTCCAAGTCTAGATACAACCCCAGTATTAAGTTAAATCAATAAAACATGTTAAATTTGCAAATTTTAGGGGTGTGCACAGAAAGAATTTCGGTGTGGTTGAAATTTCAACCACCGTGCGTCTAGGGATTACAAGTAAAAATAAAGCGTGCACAGAGCAAATAATGAGTGGTTGAAATATCGACCAGTGAGCGTTAAAGGGTTAATGCAAAATTTGAAGTCTATTGATCGCTTTGTTCTTGAGATACCGTCGTACAGACATACAGGCAGATAGACAGAAGTGAAATTTATTCAGCCCCTAGAGTTATAGGGTTGACTAACGCTCGGTCAATTAGTGATGGTATTACAATATTGAATGCTACTGTAGGAGATGTCCGGACCGCGAATGTAGAAAACAACAAGAGCGAATCTTTGTTAAACAAAACACTATGAACACATCTGGGGGCAGAATCGCTGCCTCGTCCAGTAACCGGTGTGTATGTGGCGGGACTAAAATGTGCGGAGAATTAAACACACAGCTGTCGCCACATGTCCAGCGTCCAAGACAAAGCATGCATGTGTTTACCCAACTTTGCAACCCTGCAACATCCTTTATGAACACATCTGGGGGCAGAATCGCTGCCTCGGCCAGTAACCGGTGTGTATGTGGCGGGACTAAAATGTGCGGAGAATTAAACACACAGCTGTCGCCACATGTCCTGCGTCCGAGACAAATCGTGCATGTATTTACCAAACTTTGCAACCCTGCAAACATCCTTTATGAACACATCTGAGGGCAGAATCGCTGCCTCGGCCAGTAACCGGTGTGTATGTGGCGGGACTAAAATGTGCGGAGAATTAAACACACAGCTGTCGCCCCACGTCCTGCGTCCGAGACAAAAACCCTGCAACATCCTTTTAATGATTTTGAACTTTACATTAACAAATAGTGCCCAAATTCGAATAACATTTCATCCTTAACAACTATGAATTGTATTATTTCGTAACAAACTGTATGAAGCCTATATATATATATATAAAATAACATTACTTGTTTGACGAGTACTCTTATAGTGGTAGTTCGAAATAATCTTCAAGGACAGTGACAAACATGTAAACAAGTCATTATTTTTGACTAAAAGTGACGTATGAATGATATGTACCATTATAGAATTCAGTGTTTCTCATATAGAAATGAAGGTTCATGCTAAATTTAAAGTCTATAGGTCAGTTTTAAGTTCGTTTTCGAGATATCGTGCGGACAGACATACAGATTTTAAAATTTTCCAGTGCCACAAGTGATAGGCTCACTAACGCTCAGCCAATAAACTGGCAAGAACCTACTATAATGTAACGAAAGCCATAATTATCAAACAATCCATAACTTATCCCATGTAAAGATATTAGATGGTTGCCGTAAGTCTGTTTACAAATGTGTTTATTCTTTGATTATGGTTATCCATAAGAACATTGTAAAAATATTGGCTAACGTTCAGCTAACTCCAATAGTGAGACCTTCATCATCGTCGAACTCGATGTTCTTGTAAATTTTGAAAAGAAGCTTGTTCATTTTAGAAATACAAACGTAAAGAAATGAATTTTAGAGTCACAAGAGTGATAAGCTTCACTAATGCTCATCCAAAATAACTTAACGTAAAATATTTTTATCAAGCTCAATCACTTTTTACACGACGTTTTCTATTTAGGAATCGCAGTTGTTTAGTTGTTTGTATAAAGATGACGAATGCAAATACAAAGATCTAGAACAAGATTATGCACTCGTGAACAGACAATACAGTACCGTTGGTACCTATCGATTGTTGTTTGGGGGGGGGGGGGGGGGTTGAGCACTGAACGTCCTGTTGTAGCGATGTTGTTGAAGCGGACCGTTCAATTCGGCAAAGCTCGTGTATGGTTTCTTGCGAAATGCAGAATTATATCCACTGCTTTGTCGCAGCATATCTGCCTTAAGTTAACAGAAGTAGCCATGAGGATGCTGTTAGTAACTCTATGTTAGTAACGGATGTAGCAATACGTTTTTATTGGTTAAAAGCTTTTTAAAATTCACAGCCTTATAAAGTATTATGTTAAGGGTTCTAAAAGATTATACAGGGTGTTCAATAAAAGTGTTCCAATACTTTGGGATTTCGATTTACACAGAAAAATGAGCAAAAAAGTTCATATGAAGGTATGTCCTAAAAACATTTAGTTTCCGTCTATATGTTTTTTTTATAAAAAATATCTTTTTAACCAGTTAAGTTAACGTTATGACGCTTGAGGATTTTATTAAACTTTGGTAGATTTTTTTGAAAATAAAATATTAACAAAATCCGTATACCCGTCTCGAAGTGGCGTCTGTTTAAACATTTTTAAGTTAAATAACAAGAAAAATGGTATAATTGTAAAAAATGCATAGCATACCAACTATTTAGTCATTTTATACCAACTGTTTCAAAGATATCCGTCAACGCATAAATGAGCACGATCACTTTAAAGATACGCTAGCACAAGCCAGGAGCAACAAACAACTGATACCTTTCAACTGGGACATGTTTGGAAATGTACAACCTCATTTTTTGTTTTATCAAACCTAGGTAGCACTCAAGCACGCATATGATATTACAACTTATACAGGGTGTTCTAAAAGTACCAGTATAGCTCTATTTTAACGTTACATATAAAGATATAAGACTTTATAAATATTTGAACTACACTTGACAATTTTCGGTTTTATCCGAATTTGATAATAAAATTATTATCAAATTTTCATCACCTATAGGGGACGGCCCATAAGGAATCGAAAGAAAATCTTAAACTAGAGCATAGGTCGAGAGTTATATAAAAATAAAGGACTTGTGGAGTAGAGCACAATGCAACAAACCTCAACAGAATAATTAATTTAGAAATTACATTAATTTGAATTTTTTCATTGCAGGATAAAAGTTATGAAACAAGACCATAGGAGTCGGAGGAAAAGTAAAATATAAAAATGCATATCATTTTAAAGCTCTAGACAAGACGAAAAGTGTGATACAAAAATATTTAATTTAAAACAAAATTAAATTTGAAATAAAGTTTTATTTATTTTAAGTGGTAAAAAGTATAAGGTCGTCCTCAAATTGTTTGAACAAGCAGTAATATAAAAATGAATTACACTTAAAAAATAAATATCATTTCTAATGTAAGGATAATATTATCCGCTTTAAATATGGATTAGAGGAATCAAGTCCTTAATGTAACACTATACCTCAGCAAGAGGGAAGTAAAGGTGTAGGGTGCACGTTTTCAATTAATACTTTGAGACGAGTTCGGCGGTGGAGTAAAATCTCTCTCACACTGTGCTGTCAGAGTGCGGCGCTAACGTTCTCGTTCGGGCCGCAACATCTCTATTAAGCTTATTTTACATTTTAACTACACAATGTGGGTTTCTTCTAAACGTTAAACATATTTTAAACGATCTTTAGGAGGGTAAAAGGACTTTGCGGACATTTGCTATTGTTCACAAAAAATCAGGACACTGCGTTTCGTCATCTCTTCCTCATGTGGATAATTGACACATAATTGCAGTCTAGTTATAAACCAATCATTCCAGAGCGTTGTGTATCAAACATGTTTTGTATCAACTCTATGCCCACTATCTCTAGAACATGCACTTAATAAAAAAAATATTAAAACTAAACTTAAGCATGTTAAGTCGCAGTAGGTCTGCTCTGACCAACTAACCATTGACAACTTAGAATTTTTAGATTCGTTATCCACCTGAGAAAGGCATAAGATTGCACATCTTGAAACGTAGTGTTACTAATTATTTGATCGATGCATATTATAAAAATCACATTAAACAACAATCCTTCCATTTTCAAATTAAGTTAAAAAAGAGGTTTTAGACTTTAGTATTCAGAAAGAAGAGACACGATGATAAATATAATGAAAACTCACATAACTGTTTGCAAACAAATAAAGCTTAAACATCCTCTGGTATGTAGCCTGCTGAAGTACACCAATTGTAAGTTTTTGTCTATAAATTCTCTGCAAATTTGTTTATACACATATAACAAATGTGATTTGCTTCGTATAAAATTAAATGTTATAAAATACTCAACCAAAAATTATAATGCATTTTAGCATTTCAAACCTTTTTTAATTTACAACCTTTTGAGTTTTTAAAACTAGACTTTGAGTGTGGAGTCGTTTTAGCATATACAGGGTGATTCATGAAGTTCTCCCCCCACTTCTACAGCAACATTGTGCTAGTAAAAATAATGAAAAAATGTTATATAAACATAGGTCCTAAAACGCTTCCTATAAACGAAGCGTTTTCGGACCTATGTTTATATAACATTTTTTCATTATTTTTACTAGTACAATGTGCTGTAGAAGTGGGGGGAGAACTTCACGAATCACCCTGTATATCACGTTTTTTTACTGTTATCTGTAACTAGTTATGGACTAAATATTGATTTTAAAATTATTATAAACCTACGCACAAAATCATAATCAGGTAACTGAAGTTACCTACAAGTTATAAATATTTTCTTCTAAATATTACAAATTTATTTTGGTAATATACGCGTCTATTTTAGACCTTTCTTGAAACTATACTTAATGGTACTTGCTACACTTCTATAAGGCTTGAATACAATAAACAAAATCGTATGATTATATATCTGTAGTCTATAGAGGGATGCACCTTATCTTGCAAACCCAAGACATAATCGAATCCAAAATACATAATATAAAATAAACTACATAATATATATATATATATATATATATATATATATATATATATATATATATATATATATATATAATATATCTTGGGTTAGGGCTTAATCTCAAATTTTATTGCATACAAATACACACATTATATTTTTAAACAGGTGTAATATTATAAATACCTTTTTAATTAAACGCGTGAAAACTGGGTGTACTGAACAATAACGAATATTCATTAAACTACACTAAACCTAGATATATAACTTTGGCTTTCTTTAGGGGAGGTGGTGAAATTACACGTACTTCCGGTATGATAATATTAGAGCTCAAGGTTGGAAATTCTTTTCCACAAGAGTTTACCGTATTCGATGTGTGTTAAGTTTTATGAATCAGCAACGTATCCTTATCCTAGTTTGTTAAATTATAACCTACATTTTATACTCTAGAAGTCGTGGAAACTGAATAATAAGACGTAAGTTGCAACTAACTTGGAGATTGTGAACGAGGAAGGAAGTCTTTTAAACGGCACATTTTCCTTGAAATAAGTGAAGCGAGTTTGATCTTGCATCCAATTCGCTTACAAGTGTCTGGCCAAAAACTTTTTCTCCGAATTCTCTTTTAAAGGTAAATACGTAGGCTCGTGAAGCATGTACTATGTATTTATAAACAGCTCATATTTATATGCAAGAACAGCATTGTACAGACCTGGTAGGCGTGTTTATCTAACTTTGAGTTTATAAAAGTTTCTTTTAGCACAGCCAGAAAAAGACGTTTTGAGTGAACTTGTGGTTTTAATTATTTCTTAACTAATTTAGGATGTATCTATATATGTTAACTGTTTAAAACATTAGTGTTACGACGACTATTAATAGATCGAACGTAAATGCATTATTGTAATAAAATAGGCAATTTCAGCTCTTTAATCTTTACAAGCAAAAACTAATTATTAAAAACTTACTTTTTCAAACACCACATGGTATCGAAACGTGCGATTTAGAACTCTTAAACTAATAGACATATTGTGAATTAACAGAGACAAAAACTTGCCATAAATGAATATAAAATACCACCACACAGAAGCACTCTGTATTTTAAATACAAGAATACTAAGGTTTGTTGTAATACGTCATTTTATCAATTTATATCCTCTGAAGAAGGACGCCAAAGGTGGAAATGGTCTTAAAAAGTGAAATGACAGAGGTTGGCACGACATCGACCTGAAATGTATTTATTAAATAGACTTTAATAAAGGAACATCTTAATGGTCTTAGGTCTAAAAAGTTGGAATTTAAAAGTTGTCCTATTTGACCAAGAAGCCTCTCAACGGTGAACCTGGGAACCAACAGTTTAAAAATGACTCCGTATCCATAACAGGTGGCAGTGTATAGGGGATACTTGCCAGGAGAGGATCGCTCAGCGGTCTCCAAACAAGTAGCATCCAAGCTTGACGCTGAGTGATTCCGTTATCTTGCGATAACCGCTGTACCCACTACACCGCTGGTTTATCAGGTATCTAAGTAGAACAAACTTTTAAGCTGGACAGGAATTGAGATGATTAGGGATGCGTAGTTCACTATATACATATGTCAACCAGATGATTAAGCTGAACAGGATTTGAGACCATTGAGGTTTCGTAGTTTACTTTGTGCACATGTCCACCAGATGATTAAGCTGAACAGGAATTGAGACCATTGAGGTTTCGTAGTTTACTTTGTGCACATGTCCACCAGATGATTAAGCTGAACAGAAATTGAGACCAGTGAGGTTTCTTAGTTTATATTGTGTATAGGTTAACCAAGTGATTAAGCTGAACAGAAATTGAGATGATTGGGTTTTCGTAGTTTATTTTGTGCATATGTCGACCAGATGATTAAGCTGAACAGAAATTGAGACCAGTGAGGTTTCTTAGTTTATATTGTGTATAGGTTAACCAAGTGATTAAGCTGAACAGAAATTGAGATGATTGGGTTTTCGTAGTTTATTTTGTGCATATGTCGAACCAGATGATTAAGCTGAACAGAAATTGAGACCAGTGAGGTTTCTTAGTTTATATTGTGTATAGGTTAACCAAGTGATTAAGCTGAACAGAAATTGAGATGATTGGGTTTTCGTAGTTTATTTTGTGCATATGTCGACCAGATGATTAAGCTGAACAGAAATTGAGACCAGTGAGGTTTCTTAGTTTATATTGTGTATAGGTTAACCAAGTGATTAAGCTGAACAGAAATTGAGATGATTGGGGTTCCGTAGTTTATTTTCTTTAATTAAGATGATTGAGGCTTCGTAGTTTATTTTGTGCATATATCCACCAGATGATTAAGGTGATCAGGAATTGAGATGATTAGACTTATGTGTGAATTCTCTGTGCATATGACGGCACATGACGAGCAGATGATTAACTCAACCACAAGTTGACATATTGATTAGTCGTGTTAATCATTATTTTATGTCACTGGTTGGTTAAATTCGTCTTTGATAGCCTATGTTATATCTATCAAAATTCGGCACACTTCAGTCATAGACACTACCATTCTGTATTTCGTCCTAATTAATGCACCCTTGCAGATGCAATTCGAATACGGAAAAATATATAAAATGGATATATAACTATTAGCAGTAAGACGGTACACAGAAACAATGAATGGATTAAAATGTAGTGGGGTACAACTCAATTTAGTGGATGGGCGAAACGGGATATTTAAAGCTCTGGCGGTGTACCTGATAACACCACTATGTGAAAGTGGATTTTTGTTGATACAGTTTGTAAAGTAAATAAAACATGTTGATCCATGTAAACTCAATGTTAGTATCCATGTTGGCAACACGTTAAACGACCGCTAGCTGTTAGCCACGCCAGAATTGTGTTTTATTGTGTTCTTTCGGAAACTAATTGCAACGTTTTTGTTTGTTCAAAACAATAGCTGTGTTTACTACTCCTGCCGGTTATTTGATAGCCAGATCATTTGGATTAAGTTAATTGAAATGTTGTTTACAAGTATGTACATATTTATTTTCGTTTACTGTAGGGCAGGGTGGAAAAAAGTAGATTTGCTGTTTTAACCGTACGTTCACAATATTTTGCCTCGCATTCCGTTGTACTAAATAGTATCAATATTTACATTTTGAGTAATAAAGCCAACATTTAAAGCAACAAAATTTTACTTTTGGAAAAGGAAAATAGATATTTTAAAAACTAAATTTTAAATTATTGTCCAAAAAGAAAAAGAAAATAATGGTTTGAATAAAAATTTGTCTGAAATACTATCACAATTATTTCTGTATAGATCGTTTATAGGCTAGTTACGCAAATAATAATAAATTTGATATGAATGAAATCTTAAAAAGATGTCTTCACGAATCTGCAGTTTTTCAATTTTAAATAGGACACAATTCAGCTATACCCTGTTTTATAATATATTGAATAAAACAAGTAGTTGTTTTTTTTATTGATGGATGTATAAAGAAAAAAAACACCAACATATTTTACTGATGAACTATTAGGTTCCAATATTCTTGAAAACGATTGTGTAGGATTGTTAACACAAAACTTATAAAACATTTGTTTTTTAGTAATTATCAGTTAGCAATTATATTATACAATACTAACATTACTCTACAATGCTGATTGTTTTATTGTAAACAAAAATAGTTCTAGGATTGAATATATACTCCTAAAAAGGAGCTAAGTCACTATTTTTAATCAGTTGTTAGTGGGAAAAAATTGATAATATTAAATGCAAGAAATATATTTCTCTTAGTAATAAATTCTAATTTAATAACGGAGTAAAATAACAAAATAAATACAAATTTAATTAGTTAGTAAAATTTAAATAGGTGTAATTGTTAATATATACCTAATCATTTCCAATACATTCCTTATCACTTAGTTCTCAATTTCAAAAAGGCCGCTATGACGCTTTTTATGGATATCCCATTCCTAATAGAATATAGATGTTTATTATTAAAATTTGAATGTAATGGTTAATAATTTAAAATATTTTGTACAAGGGAAACCTCCTCTAATTTTTTTTTATTAAAAATTCGTTAAGTAAAAAGATACTTTGTAAAGTATTATGCTTTTTTATATCACACTGGCGAGTTTAGAGTATAAACTTGCGAATATAAACTGAGAGAGAACATCTAGAAATAAATCACCACAGCGAGTACAGAATATATACAGTAAGATATAAATTATAGCTCTCAGCACACTCGCACACTAACAATAACACTACTACTGGCTACTACTGGATTCTGCATTCATTGTCTATAAATCGTCTGTTGGTAGTGTACGTATATAATCCACTAATGGTGGAAACGTACAGAGAATAAACAAGCTGGCGGGGAACAATGCTCGATATCATTTCTTTCCGAGTAAAGCTTATTTAAAAAGCGAATTGTTTGAATTGTGTGCTTTTACAAATGTATAATACATTCTTAGTAAACAGTTTCTTGTTAGGGAAGTTGGTTTTACTTTGTTAGACAGCTTGGTTTCACTTAAACAATGTTTGGTAAATCTCTTTAGACCTTACTAAGGTGAAGTCTGGTTCGTTTATACCTACCAGCGGAACCTAAACTGAGTAATGTAACACTTATGTGTCACTTACATCTGGGCAACCCAACTGATGTCCAGGATCAGTAACCTAAATATTTTGTTTCCAACTAAAACCTTGGGTGAAAAGTGTTGGTCGACAGATTTAGTCACATTTTTTTGTATACTTCCACATTTAATTTATCAAAATAGCGCTTTCGCCGGTTAAGGCATCATCAGTTTGACATTGTTTACAGAAAAAAACATATGTGTAAAATAGAATAAACATATGATAAAAATAGAATAAAATTTAAAACTAACTGTAAAGACCAAAAACTAATAAATTATAAAAGAATTATGTAGAAAAATATGGTTTGCAATTCATAATTTTGGAATGGATTTCTTTTTTCACTAATGGTATAAAAAATATCACTGAAATTTACGGAAGGTTGGGAAATACAATTATCTTTTAAAACTGTCATACACGCACTTTCAATTTTATTTCTTTTAGTCCAGGAAGATTCTTTAAACACTACACTAGACGATTCAAAATTTATACGATGATTTTCCTGTACTGCATGTTCAACTAATTTAGAGTTTTCAATGTTTTCTTTTTTATAATTATAAATATGTTCTTTTACCCTAATTTCCACAGGTCTTGATGTTTGGCCGATATACGTCTTGTTGCAACCACAGAATTGCAAACCATATTTTTCTACATAATTCTTTTATAATTTATTAGTTTTTGGTCTTTACAGTTAGTTTTAAATTTTATTCTATTTTTATCATATGTTTATTCTTTTTACGCATATGTTTTTTTCTGTAAACTATGTCAAACTGATGATGCCTTAACCGGCGAAAGCGCTATTTTAATAAATTAAATGTGGAAGTATACAAAAAATGTCTTTTCCATTAAAACCAACTTACTTCCACCAAGGATACAAAGCAGAAAAAGATCTAGTCACGTGGAGCTTTGACTAAAAGGGCTGGCGCAGAGCTAGTCACTCCTTCTTTCGCACATTTCCTAGAATAGCCTGGGGGACGACAGCCAATCTGCATTATATAAGCACATATCCTGGCTACTTTTGGTGGACGTCGAAATGGGACGGCATCGGAAGGGTTAAAAAATTTGAAACTCTTAACACTTTTCCTCATATCATATTTCTAGCCTTCTACATTTATAATCACCCCTATAATTGTCAGGTATGTGTCAGTTAACCATACACAAATTGGTGATATTCCGTCTATTTATCCAGTTGTCTGACCTGATATACTATTAATTATTTAGGTTTAAAATGATCTGAGGTTATAAAAATAATATCTCAGGAAAAAATTTTTATTAAATATTTTCAACCCTTTTGATTCTTCCCATTTCAACCTCTGCATAAACTAGTATGGCTGACGATCGATTTCATTCTTACCGAAATTTCTCTGTTGATTTTAAGGAAAACCGTGTTGGGTGCTTATACAATGGAAATTGGCTCTCCATTCCCACACTAGTTTACACCTTACCACGTTTTTATAATACTAATCTCCTAATCCAATGTCTCAGCTCATGAAATGCGCAAAATGAGATTGTAAAACAGATAAGCCGTTCCTTGGGAAATCTACGACCTGTACGAGTCGAGATGTAGACTTGAGCAGTGCACCTGCCACTTCAGTATTTGCATGCCAGTTCCCATGACGGGTAATGGCTGATGGTAATTTCACGGTGAGGCTGGCGACCCTTGACGGCTCAGGTCATTGTCTTCGACTTCTTACCAAATCTGTAATTTTTTATCGATTAACTTCACCTTAACGCCACTATACGATTTCCTCATTTCATTACAAGGCACGGCGGCAGTTTAAAGACTCAACTGTGTTTGAGAGCTTGATGAGCGTAAAATTACGTCTTCGGTAATAATTGATTTACTTTCACTTTTTCAACAAGTTTCTATCAGCCCATATGAATTCATGTGAGTTCAATACAAAATATCCTACTGAAGAAAGATTTTGGTTATTTCTCTAATGTTCTACTGTTTTTAACAGTTTTTTTCTTTGACAATATTGCCATGACTATTTCCAAATAACTTACAATCAATAACGACAAATTACATATACAGAGTTTTCTGTGAACGAATAATTTATTGTTACTTTGTTGCTAATTAATTAAGTCACAGTGTGTATGAAAGTAGATAACTTATGTAGATGGTTATTTCAGCCATAATGTTTCTCTGTTTTGGATTTAATAGGCTGGGAGCAGTTTTTAGGTTATACAAAGTAAATACTAATCTAATGGATATGTTTGCATTATTAAATATCGAATTAAATTATAGCTCATTAATTTTAACTGTTTGAATAGCTTTAACTAATCTTTGCACTAAACTATTGACCAATTCATGGAAAATGGGCCCATCTCTTTGGAAATGAAACACAATGGTTTTTTTGATGAGTAAGGTTGGATGTAGAGGTCTGTATAGATCACATATATCACATATTACATATAGAAGAATAACGGGCACAGTACCAGTAATGTTACCAACAGACTAATCTCCGTTTTTGATCGGTATACCTAATGGCTTCTACCATAAGAAACACTATTGAAAGCACATTGAGCATTTTTAGATTTCAAAGATTAAATTTCAACGGATATCAGGGTAATGGAGAATCTTAAAAACGTACGAATCCATAGGTTCATGTCTATGGTATACTTAAACGGCATCGGTAGATAAATGCCAAATGTGTTCACATAATTTTGATTTATTTTGTAATGTAAGAGGAGTCATCACTCATAATATAAACAGATATCGCTAAATCTATGAAATAAATTTGTTAAGGAGCATTAACTTGGATTCCTCAAATTCACATATTTATACATGTTTAACAACTAACATCCTTATTCATTTATTTATTCAGTCACACATCTGAATAATACTCACATGTTTATATAGCAACAACACCTCTACTACTATCAAATACTGTTTCTTCTCTATGCATTGCATAAGAGAACTGTCATACTAAATCCTAAAGCGCAAAAAATATTTTATGTTTTATCCAAGCAGTCCCTGTGCAACTTTGGGATAAACCTCGGGAACTATATCGGTTCGCTAACTTTGGGGAGTAAACAGTATGTGAAACAAGCTATGAAACAATCGATTGAGTAAAACTTCTCTTTTCACTCAAGAGTTCACTAATTTACAATTGAAAACGAAAACAAATTGTCTGTAAACATAATACATGTCTAGATAAGATTAAATTTTTGGAGATTTAATTAATACATTAAACATGCATAATAATACGCAATAAATAACTATGTTGTTTAAATAGAAAGCAAAACTCAACAATTATTTAAATAGTTACCATGATTACTAGTACCACTTATTCTAATTAAATTTTACATCTCTGTTAAGTTCAAAATACAAACACATTGTCAATTTGTTATAACAGTCCTAAGACAGCCTGGGAAATGGGCGGGGGTGATGAATATTTCCCTTCCCTTAAACACAATTACCAAAGTTAAGCTAAATGTTTTGCGAACTTGGAATTAATGAAACCGTTCATCTGCTTGATTAAGCTAAGTTAGTGGAACTATTCCTTGATAGTGATTTACGATTTCACAATCTGGTCTTTCATCTTCACGATTTTACTGGTCAATGCTCAAGAAATTTAAGTAATCATTTTCTTAGTTCTTTTGTCAACGGTACGAAAAAGGTTTATTAACCCATAAAAGAATTATCTTTATAAATAGTACCTAATGGGATACATTATTTTATGAACAATACGACTTATTATTGAAAAAAATATTCACTGAATATGATGAACCGATTTTATATTTATATGATAATAATATAATCCAAATGATGAAAGAAATGGCCAAACTTGTACCTATGCCATCTTGTAGTTATGTACGGTAGAATTAAAATAAAACTGTGTGAAGAATTTTAGAAAATCAAGGCATAATACAATCTTCAGTAAAAGGTTTTCACAGTAAATTAAAACATGCCTGCCAAGATGTTTCTTTTGTCTTTGAACATGATGCAGTTTACATTCAGGTGTAGATTTAAAGGCAATTAAAGAGTATGGTAAGGGTAACAAACCAATTATGAACCAATGTAACTGTAGCAGCCAATGTTATCAATAGGTTGTTTAATTTCCTCATCACCATCACCTGAAAGCAAACACGGTTAATAGTATGTTATAGTGCACTACACCAAACATAGAGCAAATTACACTGAAGCATAGTTGTATCCAAAGCAAATTTCTATCACCATTGCCATCCTACCCATGTCTTTTTAGACTTGGCTTATGTCAATAAACGCTATCAGTGTTTAAGTTTTGCTCCAACTATGAGACATAATTTCGATAGATTTCGCATGAAAGATTGTTTACAATAACTAAAAGAACCTCATCGAAAATCTTTGAAATCGTGAATTTTGTGAGTTTATAGCCAGTGACTATACATACATAAGTAAAAGCAATAAGCATAATACAAATTTTGCAAAATTTTACAAAGATGAATGAAAAATTAAAAGATGAGTTATGCTGTTATATTAATAGGTTGTTTGGAACATGAACTCTCATGACGGTTTGAGTTAAAGATAGGGGATCTATTGGTATCCTTAGTCAATAACATTCGTCATGCACGAACACTTAGAGAGAAATGGCTCTATTGCGCATGGTGAGTTTTGGCCCTATATAGTGTTTAGATCAATTACGACTAACTTAGTCAGGTTATTCCACCTACTGAGGATAATGAGGTTGCCGCGGCGATGCGTGGTCATAATTTAGCTATGATATTACGCCTAAACACGCCAAGGAGAACATCACGCCCAGAGACGATAATATCTCGCACCACGTGATCGTGTATGATAAGATGTTATTGACACACGAACACCAATGCATCTACATCACGCCAAATGATCGTGTACGACGATATGTCATCGATACAAGAAGATCAGTATATCTATCACGCCAAGTGTTCGTGTATGAAGATATGTCATTGATAATAGAAGGTCAATACATCCATATCCCACTAAGTGAACGTGTACGACGATTTGGCATTGATACAAGAAGATCAATACATCAATATTTCACTAAGTGAACGTGTACGACGATATGGCATTGATACAAGATCAATATATCCATATTTCACTAAGTGAACGTGCACGACGATATCGCATTGATAGAAGAAGATCAATACATCAATATCCCAGTAAGGGAACGTGTACGACGATATAGTATTGATAGAAGAAGATCAATACATCCATATCCCACCAAGTGAACATGTACGATAATATGTCATCGATAAAGGAAGACCAATACATCCATAATATGCCAGGTAATCTTCTACGACGATATGTTATTATTACGAGAATACGAGATCAGTACATCCATATCCCACCAATTGAACATGTACGACGAGATGTTATTGACATAGGAAGTCAAATAAATCCTTATTCCGCCAAATGAACGTCAGTTATTATAAAGTCACTTCTTAGTATCTCTAATTGGTTGTTATAAAGACAATTTTAATGGAGCTCCATTTATGTATACCACTTGAAGTGAGTCCACAGCTAAAATAAATTGACTCTAAATTCCTAATCCCGGTATAAATTAATATGCAAAGAAAGAAATGAAACTGGCAGACGTCCTCTTTTGGAACTCATTATTTATACTAACTTTCAAGAACTGTAGTACTACGAACATTCTCGTATCAAGATTGCATTTCATCCTGCATCTCGCTTTACTATACAATATAATTTGAGATGCTTTCAAAATGAGGCTCTCAGCTAACTCAACTTTACCTTGGCGTTATCAAAAGAAAACACACGAATGAAAAGATGCGAAGTCTTCCTGCGGCAAGAGTATTATTACGGTGAATGTGCGGAAGCGGAAATTGGCCTCCTCGTGTCTGCCGTATCTGGCCTCTTTTCTTGGCCCCTATCTGTATTTGGCTTCTTGTCAGGTCTTCACGAGATCTCATATCTGAGAAGATTCTATTCAGGGAAACTTTCTACATTCCAATACTATTGAGATTTCAGTAAAGAAACCTTTTGCCTTGTGGTTTGGCGCTGCTTGCTCATTCAAGATTTTGTTACATCTGCGATGCGATGAATGCCTAAGATATAACGCAAATGCATTATCCACCTCGTACAGTTATTTCAATTCAATGGTTATGTTTGTTTAACCAGTACATAGATTATCATGTAGGTTATAATAATCAGTCAACATAATTTATATAGCCTACGAGTATGTATTGCGACCCTGTTATTTTAAATAATCCATGACGTAAATTTATGGCTTGTATGCATAGATTTATAAAAATGTAAATACAGGACATGCAATAAATAGAAACTCCTTATACTTAGTTAAATAATACCGATATTTCATTACTTTAACGTCGAGAGACCCGGATAGAAAATGCATTAATTAAGGTCCAGACAGGGCTTTTTGTCTGTTAACTCTTGATAGAAAGATCAGAGATATGCTAAATTTGGTACACAGGTTCCTATTGGTTAAATAAAAAATTGTATTGTCTGGGTTAAAACTCTTGATAGAAAGATTTTAGAGACATGAAACTTAGTAGCCTACACGTGTTCTTCAGAGGCCAAGGAAGAACATTATTGCTTTTAAGGTAAAAGGGTATTAGACCAGTCAGTTCGTCTCCAATAACTATTACATTAAGTTCTGTCGGTGTATTAATTAATAAACCTACATCCTGTTTTATTGGTTTATTTATTTTGATTATTTAGTAACTGTAATAAACTTTGATAACGGTTCTATTACGTTAACTGTAGCCTAAAATTTTATTATTCCACAATTAGTGACTTCATTTTTAATTAATAATTGAAATCTTACTCATCATGATGGTCCACCATAACACAACCAAGTTCATCACAGGTAATGTAAGATTAATATGATAATATGATCTTAGATTAATATGATAATACAAAGTGTAACCACTATTATAATTATGTTTCCTGCAAAATTTATTTTACCGAGATCATTATAAACCAACTGTCTACTTTAGTTTTATTTAAGGAAAAGACTTATTTACTCATACCTAATAACTTCCGTATGTAACTCAGTATTATGAACGTAATAAAAATATCGTTGGTTTATTTGGAAATTATTTACAAAAGTTCTAAAACTTTCAATAATGGCATACCTTTGCTTTAATCACTAAAAGAGTCTGCAATCCTTCTTAAGGATAATTAGTAGAAAGAGTCCGTATATTTGTAACTCCTTATCCTTAGCGCATAATTCCACCCAACAAGCGCATAATTATTGGACATCCTCTCTATGAAACCGTCTCCAACTATCTCCGAAATTAAGTAAGATCTTTTGGAGGAATCCTTGCAACAAATTCCGTTTCGTTAGATATCACTTGTATTATCACGATCTACAAGAGTGAAACGTTTATGTACATTATTTAAAAATATTAATTTAACACAAACACTCCAATAATATATACTTTTTAATTTTAAGAGGCCTTTCGTACTCAATGAGCACATCATCAGGCCCACATAACTCAATCAAGTTAATCCAAAATCCCAGATAACCCTGATATTTGGAGGAAAATAAAAACGTAAAACCATAACTTTTAATATTTTGTTGGAGTATGTTTGATCAAATAGCGCCATTGTACTTTTTTCACTCCATTCGTTTCGCTGCACAAAACTATTGCCAATGTACAGTATAAACTACAGTTATAAGAAATCAGTTCATCCAACTCGATATTAAAATGAGTAATATTGAATAATGAGCTATATGTTTCTAAATAAGTTAAACACTTATTTACAAACATAGTTTTATAGTGAATTTCATTAAGAACCTAATTGAATTTTAATTAAATCAACCTCTTATTTAATCAGAAGTAATGTAAGTCTTTCATCAAATATATTCTTTCTTTTTTGCTTGATGTATATTAAAATGTTTCTCGGTTTCGGAATAAAGGTAGAAGCTATGCTGTCTGAGATAGGAAGCTGCGGAGCATTTACTGTATACCGCGATATTAACGCTATCGCTTTCCTTCGCTTTGAAGATGTTTTGCCCACGCCAGATGTTTCGCTGATTAGTTTACTCGCTAACAAACGAGTAATTAGGCCTGAAAGCGTTTTTGCTCGTTTTATTGTTCTTTGAAAAGTTGATTCTACTGGATTTTCCTTTGTGTTGGGTTTTAATTAACTTCTCAGCGAAGAGGAGAAAAAAGAGAGTGGTGTTGTTTTAACGACTTAAATGACAGACCGTACGCAGCTAAAGAAAGGTAATTATTTGTGTTTGAGATAAAAAACACCTTGGTACTTGCAGAGGCACGCAACGCATGAGGCATCAGCTAATTAAATTACTGGTATCGAATTCGGCAATTGTTTCTCGCATTGATTAATTAGAAATCGTGCATTGGGGATATTGAATTATATTCCATGTACTGGATATTCAAACAGAAATAACTTCCCATGTTTCTACGCATCGTTGTTAAACGTAAATTGATATTTTACGGAGTGCATTTCACAAAATACCATCTTGAAAAATACACATGCAAATATTTACACATATACTATGTACTTCTGGATTTCGTGGAAGGACATTTAATCAATTGCAGGGAATTGGCTTTCTGGGTATTTAAAACTATTTTACGATTGAAAATAGCGCTAATATTTTCCTTTGATGTATATCTCTTCCTGATATCCTAAGAGATCTACCAGCAGTCAAACGTTAAATTGTAACAACGTTTTCTTGTTATGATTAATTTATATCACAAAAAAGGACTAGGATGTTTACCTTTGGCAAATAGGAATTGTTAAGCATTTGTATCTAAAGTTGGCTTTATGTTAATATGCAGCCACGCGGAAAATATTCTATATAATCAATTACCAAAATAATTAAGGAATGACACAAAACTGGTCACGAAATGAACAGAAATGCTTGCAAGACCATGCTAGACACCTTCAACATGTTATCCTAAACTGTTAAAACTTCCATTCAACTTCTGGGTTGTTCGTCTGAATTCTTCTTTTGGTTTGGTTTCCTCACGTTGACATAGTACGTGCAAGAGCATTGTCTTATCATGCGATTTGCTAGATATTGATTCGGTACTGACGTCCTTTGGTTGTCCTTTGGTTGTGCAACTTGCTTGGTAGACCATTTATCCAGCATAAATTTGTGAATGTTTGGTTTTCAAACGGTTTTGGACCTCTCTGTGCTGTATTACAACCACTGACGATTCGAAATTTGTGTAAAAGATACTCAATTCTACGGTACTTTGTTCACCTCATTAGGGTAAAAAATGGTTCGAAGATTCCTCAGAAATGGGATCTTCACATCGATTGAACTTTTTATTGGATCCAGAACTATTTACTGAAAAGATCGCAATTGGGATTCTTCATACTACAATTAGATCTGCACCGTATCACTTGGACTATTGATCCTATCTCAAATAAAACAATATTGCTCCTTTTTCCTGCAGTGATATTTGTCAACAACAATCACAGAACTTGCAGCATTTGTGTCTGAATGCTTGTTTTTATTTCTATTTGCCGTCTTCAACATATCACTTTACATATCATACTTTATAGCATATTATTTGTATGCAGTTTGTTTCTTATTTGTTCTTGAAATATTTGTAGATGTATACGTATAATTAATTATTAGTAAGGTTTTTAATACTGAGTATTAGTAAAAAGCCATTTATTTTAGGTAGTTAACAAAAATGCATGTTAGCACCTAATTACGGGTTTTGTCAGTTATTCTACTCTTTTATTCTTTGTAAATGTATAACAAACAACTTACTTCGTAACAGTTGGTAGAATTGATTCGTGAAGGTAACGGGATTTTTTAGACATATTTCATTGTTTAGTGATACAAGAAATCAGCAACAAACACTACGTTTTGAAATCTTCAATCTGATCTCTTCTTCAGGTGAATAACACTAACCTAGCACATACTGTAACTACAATCTCAGCTATCCACCTGAAGTCAGATTGCAGATCTCGTGACGAAGTGTTACTGAACGAAGGTAATGTCCAAAAAACCAACCACGACCACTTAAATAAACAACTCCGTTTTCTTAATAGACATTCTAACTAATTGTTCTAATCTGTCAGCTGTTTGAACTATCTATGGGCTTATGAGTTTTCTTTAGTATTCTAGGATTACGGTATAAAAATACTGCATGTAAACTTACTATAAATATTTGCCAGAGAAAATTCTTCTTTGCAAAAATTGTCTCAAATCGAAACTCCATGTTATTGGTTAACTCTAGGTGAAATTCATAAAATCATATTATGATTCCGCATTTGAACTCTCTACCGCTTGATTTTTAGTTTTCTTTAGTATCGACAACCAAAGCGGCATAATTTCAACTGAAGACTAATTGATTGTTCCAGTTGTTCTTTTTTGGTTGTGTATGGTATAGTGTTTGTTGGAACCAAAAATTCGTTTTTCCGTCTTGCAATTTTTCCTTCCTAGAAACCCTAGTCGTGTGTTGTTAGTGAAATGAGAAATTCAGCTAAGAAATAAAATGTATGAATTTGTAAGGAATATAGGACAGGAAATTTATGGAGAAAACCTGTTAAACAAGTTCAGAGTAGCCGGTCTCACTCAGTACAGACGGTGTTAATGTTCAATCATGAGTGCAGGAAATGAAGAAAAGTGAGTTTTCATCCACAAGGAGGAAAATAAGATACTATTCTAAGTTATAATGTGCAGACATAAAGAAGTTATTTCGTTTAACCCAACCAACGTTTTACCATAGAGTAATACACTGTATACTATGTTACCCTACGGTTATACATTAGTATTTGGTACTTTCATCAAGGATATTAACACAATTTATATTTCCATTCGATACATTACACAAAGTAGATAAAATACTAATTTATAGTGATTTGATATTTTTGTTCTATTTATTTTTTTCTTCTCTTTTAAGCCTCAGCTTCAGCTATGTAGGCTCCAATGTACACTGTTTCATTTTCAAAGTACACACACTGTTTCGTGTCTATACATTATTAGCCCTCCCCGGGATTTGAACCCGTGTTCCATGTATTTCTTTGTTAATTAAAGATATTTTAACCCTTAAATCTAAAAAAAAACTGTTAACACTATATTTAATTTTAGAAAATACACTACAAATAATAATTGATAAGGCAAAATTTTGTTTTAATTTATATTCAATTTGTAAACCAAACTGACGTGTTACAATACTTTTTGTACATATAAGGTGGAAATTAAGTTGTGAAACGTAAACGAATTGTGATATCAATAATGTACAACATTCACCATACTTGTTAAAATACGTTTGTATGGAGGATTTAAAAAAATGTGATAAAACACGTTTCAAAATATTAAAACATCAATGAAAAGAAAATCAAGTGTGATGAAACGGTGAAATAAAAACTGTCAACAAAACAATAAGCTACAACATGTAGTTGCTAGTAAGCGCGTGCAAAAATGTCAGCTATTGGAGCACTCTCCTCCATTGGCAAAACGGTGACTCAAGTCTTCCGAAGTACTCATGTGTAAGATTTAGGAACGGGGCCATGGTCGACTGAGAGACAGAACGCACGTACCATGCAGGGAGTGAGTCATACCCACTCGTAAGCCAGGAACACATGATCACGTATAGATACAGTAGAATAACACGGAGGTGTGAACATGCTATGTGGGTGGCTCAGACAACGGTGACAAACTCCAGAAGAAAAATTAAAGGTGGGTTCGAGATATCTATGGATGACAGACTGCTGTCATTTGTTTCGAAACGGATTTGGAGCAATGATATCAGCTTCTGTCAAGACCCGAAGTTGTCACGAGTCACTTGAAGACTTGAGTCAAACCGATAAGACAGTCACGGTCCTTGAGAGCGTCTAAGTGCTCATGGATTCCATCACTCGTAACAGCTACTCCAAATGAGAGTTAATAAGTGATAGAGTAAGTGCAACACCTAAGTGTTGTAATACACTTACCTAAGTCGATCACTGGCACAGAAGTACGCACTACCAAACCGTTTTCCGTTTTGATAGAATACGATAAGGGAATGATAACACTTTCAAAGATAAGATCTTATCTTATCAGTACAGAACCTGGTGTAAGTTCTCCTCTATCTGGCTCAATTTATCTAAGACATCGTACTCAGACTGATATGAAAGTGAGGTTAAGACAAATTACGTCATATTCAATGTCCACATTAGTAATATTTTCTATGCTCCACGTTGGTATTATCTATGATCGATCTTGTATAATTTGGTCAGAAAACTAGTTGCAACGGATGTTTTCATATATGACTTGCTGAAGTAAACGATTTGTGTGTTACTGGGATTCGGTAGTGAGTCTAGTTCATGCGATTAGTGGTTTCCACAACTCACACCACAAAAGTGCTCAATTTTTTGAATTCCAAGTCGTTGAATCTGGTTCTCAAGCAGAACACAGTTGAAGCTTGTTAAATTAGATTTTCATCGTGCACGGTGAGTGGAGTGAATCAGGTCATCTACTAGTATTAGTACTCATTACATTTCGGCTGCATGAGAAAGTACGACCCAATCATAGTGACTCAAGATAACCTACATTTATACATTGGGTAAATTAAATGGGGCTCGTAATATAGGACTGTCTTATACTACTTTTGATCTTCTATTTCTACCTTTTCCCTATTTTATTTGTATTAAAATCTGTTAGATGTTCTCATAGTAGATATTCCAATGGTTAGCCATTAATAATCGGTGAAAGAATACACATAATCAAAATATATTAGATATTTTAGAAAATATCTGTTAATATAATTTTTAAATATTCGTCACAACAACAATCTGACGAATATAATTAAAAATAAAATATTTATAATAAGCTTTCGGAATTTCGCATGATCCATAGAGTTGATCTGTTGGTTTAAATTGGTCTTGTTTTATACTGATAAGATGGTCCTTATAGAAATACTACGAGAGCACGAGTCTTATAAAAACAAAAGAAATGTACGTACTATTTTAATAATATGAATAACTTGAACATAAAATATCCCTTCCGGCACAGTCCAAAGAAAGATAGACTTCACATGTGAAGCTGCTATAGAGAATATGAAATCAAATATAGTTTATGGTTATTTTTTACAAAGTTGTTCCCTCGATGACTATTTAATTAGTGGCATTTTGATATTTACATCTTTCGATGCCAAAGTACTTTTAACATAACATGGTATATAGTTTATAACATTATTATTAGTTGTAAATGTTAAGATAAAATATTACATGTATTACACCCAGAAAAACACTTGTACCATATCAGTTTATATCATTTAATTAGGTAACTGAAATATTAAAATATATGCATAAAATAATAACATAGCTGGTAGTAATATGAGAATTATTAAATTTGTTTTATTTTTGCCTACGATTGGCTTTGATGTGACCGGTCTCCGAAATGTTGAAGGCCAATATCGAAAGGTCCAGAAGTAATGCAAAATGTTTTTTATGAACTGTTTCTAAATATTTTGTTTGGAAGAAATTTTAGTACTTGACCACTTCTGGGTTTACCCGGGATAATAATTTTTCACTATCTTGGACTGGAGCTATCTTGAAGCTTGGGGTTCATACCTAAATATGCCTGGCTATCAAAATGTTCTTAATTAATGATAACTATTGAGTTTAAGCCTACGTTATAAAAATAGAGGAAAACATTTATATTCGTTATTAAACAAATATTAACACTAAAACGACTGTTACCACTTTAAACGAATAAATGACGTTACATATTTTGTAAACGTATTTGACATTTCCATCATCATCCAATGAACTGAATCTACATAATTTCAAAGTACTTATTTGCGAGACAAAGCGCTATTTTTGAATACCTAACACTTGGTCCGTGAACTGTTCAGTCAGTCAGGCCACCACTGGATGCTATTGTGGCGGTGCGGCGGCACGGCCGTGACAATGAACGTGCTATTGACGTGCTATAGAGGTCGCTGCAGCGCCGCGTGCGAGGCTGTGACCAAACAATTTCCGCCGAACTGCGGTTCCACGCAAACCAGTTTACCGCCAATAATTTACAGAATAGCGCTTACCTCGACCGCGGACTGGGAACCGGGAAACGTTCAATTGCACTGGAACAATCAAAGGGTTTGACCAAACGGAGCGCGCGGAACGATTACAAACATATTTGCTGTAAACTGTGAACTTTCAACAATGAAGTGAGCACAGGTCTATTGCCTATTGTGGCCTTGGCGTGTTGCTATTGTAACAGGCCCCAACGTTTCTTTAATATGCTCGATTAAAACACGGGCATCTTCCAAGAATTATTAGCCAGTTCACATTTACAAACAGAGTAACCGTACATTACATACTAGCAATAAAGTAAAAATTCAAAAGTCAGTGATGGATTTGAAGAATTTTGTTCAACTAGTGAAAGTCCGAAATTGAACCTTAGCATGAGGTCCATTTCAAGGTGTACTATTATATTAGTATTTATTTCCTATTATTCTATATTATATTATATTATGCTACATTTATTCCTGACTGACACCTATACGTTATAATATACGTGACATGATTAAATAATCAATAATCAATCAATCAATAAATAATCAATTTAATTTAAGTATTTCAAACTTCTTTTACCAGGGCCTAATTCCTCATTCTTTCCAGTCTATAAGTATGAAAGTAACACAAAAATAAAATAACAATCAGATTTCTGAAGTATTGAATTTTGTGCACGCACACCGTAAAGTTATGTATTGGGTTAATGTATAATACATAACTCTTAAAGCTGAAAGCTACTTAGAGACTGCAAAGCATGATGAATAAAGCCCTGGTAAAAGAAAGTTTAATATAGTAATTTCTTCCAATAACAACATAGGCTATCATTACTGCCCTCTTCCCAGCGTAGTATAGAAGTACTTCCTGATGTCTTTATATTACACTTAGAAAGCAATTACCTCCCAAAACTTTTGCAGTTCGAAGTTTTGCCTCCCAAAATATCGGGACTTCCAAAAAAAGGATCATTAATGTCAGGGATATTTGGGTATAAACTATTCTAAAATGGTTAAATGATCTGAAATGTGCATGTGAACGTGTCATTATGCCTTGAAGACACTAAGCTTTAAGGAAGGTGCAGCGGTACCAATGACACTGAGGGTATAATAATTTGTTTAATAACTAACCACCAATTACTTGCTCACGAGAAGTTATAATTCTAGAATTGTGACTGCCAAGTACAAATTTTTCTATTCAGAAGCTATTAGATTCTGCGCTCACGCGCTTCCTGAGCAGCATTAATTCGAAATTGGATCTGGATTTCTTAAGACTACGAGTATTATCGTTGATTCCAGGAATGCCTTCTGGAATCAATTTTCTGGAATGTCAAGAGATGCATTTCCCCCTCGCATATCTTGTTGAACATAGGCATTTGGTATTTTAGGGAACCCTTTAGTTAAACTTTATGGTGCTATACTAGGCGCAGTTAAGGCGGCTTTATGTGATTCTAGCTGGACTGCTGAAAAGAAGCAGATTCCGATCCGCTGTAAAACCCTTTACGGCCTTTTACGGTGTCACGAGGCAATGACCTGTGTGACACTGGAACCATAGGATTTCTTGTTGCAAGTGGTCTTCTCGCTGCAAAACTGGCAAAGTACCTTGATGGTCAGTTTTTAGAGAAGACTAAGTAATATCCTTTTCCCGTCTTGGGTACTAGAAGTTGACGCCTTTACATACCATACAGGCCTGTATGGTGGATAGATCAAACTAAGAATTCTACTGGGCAGCTAAATGATCTTCAGTAGCTATAATAAAATACCGACAAGACCTGAGAGGTTTTGTGGACTTTGGAATTCGCCATTCCTCCAAGTGTTAAGTGTGGGTTGATTTTCAGGGGTTACTACTATTGTAGATATCAGGTCCCATCATATCCGCTTCCTTTCTATGTTTATCCATATTCGCCTTTGGTTTTGTTCGCATTGGTATTATTGAACAGGACGAATATGGTAAAATCTGTATAGCTTTCAAGCATTTATTCCGGATTGAAATGTTAGCACAATGATTGTTTTGTTTAATAACCTTATTGAATTATATACTTGAAATTATGACAGATTTATGTTGCAGACTTTTGAAAAATTAACGATAAAACAATAGCTATAACTAGTAGATGATTAAATATTTTGTTTAACTAAACTAAACTATATATTTCCACTCCTAGGGTTAAACTCTTTATTCAGAGGAGAAGCAATAAAACTCGTGGTCTAGTGGCTATTGGTAGACGAGTCCCTTTAAAATAAGTTTCAGAATTGAAATGGGACTCATTGAGTCCAGAGAAGCAGCGGACCGTCATCAACAAAACTTGTTGGTTTGATTACTTCTGTCTACGATCCCAGCTTCATACATATTTAAGGTAAAATCCAATTCAGGAACGTGACAAAATATCCATATTTAAACTACGTAATGAAAGGTTTTCGTACATGTGAGATTGTTAATATAATTTTAGTTTGTTAGAATATAAATTATAAAATTTAAGGTCAATGCGTCTTTAGGAACAGCCCTCTTAAGATAATTTTAACACTAAATTATTATTATTATCTAATAGTTTCTTGATATTTTAGAAACATGAAACCTGTCAAATAAAGTAATAAATAGTTAAAATAATACCATTTGGCATGTTAAAATAAGGGAAGAACTTTCTTTGGTTTTTTAACCTTTTAATTGCTCCTCATTTATTTCAAAATGAGTCTAGGGTTAATTATCCCCTAAAATATGTTAAGATTGCTCATTTAAGTGAGAATAATTGTATTAATGGAGTATTCTAATAGGTTTTATAATTAGGATAAGATATTTTTCGATACAATTCTAGTTTCATGGGTTATCGCAGATCTGACAATACTTTATATATATATATATATATATATATAGCACTTGTGATTCCTACAATACGGAAAATCATGATATTGCTTGACTTTTAAATAATTTTTCCTAACCAGCATATTTGTGTTATACTTTTTCCATGGAAAGAAGATTAATTTCGATGAACCAAAATGCTACTTTAAATGACGTCTCAATCATTATAATGGCCCTTATAATAACTAAACACGTGACTGGCGTATGTGTTCATTTGCGTATTAAACACTAAGGTTAGTTCCATTATTATCCACCAGAACGCGCATGACAAAATGTTGATCACGCTAGCCGATAATATTTGGCGTTGCGACGCGACGCGACGAACCGGGTAGCATTTGTGTTTGTTGGATTACAACTTCATTATAACACCATTGAGCGTTTTAATCACATTCAAAATAAATTATAACTGATGAGCGTACGATAATGACTTGAACTGGTTTGGCAACTGGTTAAACAGTTATTGGTATGTAATTGCAACTAATGCGAAGATCTAGTAGGATATATTTATAACGAAGTACTTATCTACCAAGCTAGAATAAAGTAATGAAAACGAAATTTTCCCTAATCTGAAGACGTGTGTTTAGGGAAGTTTAGGGAGTCTATCTGTGTTAAAGTTTTTGCCGCCTTTCACCAAAATACCTAATAAGAAATACGACATACCCTCACGGGTCTGATTTTATTAATTTTCTGGAAGTTCTTTTTAAATTTTTGAAAAATAAAAATACACAAATCGAAGCAATGGATGTCAAACTTTCTTTTTTGATAAGAGAAATTTGTATTAAGTTTAATAGTAATATAACAAACTATTGAAAATAACTTTGCCAACAAGCAAATAATGAACTAAAAAAATATGATAAGATGATTACTGAATTTATCGGGATGTCGAAAACTATGTAGCCTACTTTTAAAAAAATAGTACAACTGCTAGTTAAATAAGTTTTTCATAATGTATAACTTTAGCTAATAATAAGTATTAGGCCTAAAATAAATGTTTAGCGTTATACTACAACGTCCATAAATATATTCTTCTTGTCCACTATTATTATTAATCAAATAATTCCAAAACATGCAAACTAATTAAATAATAAAATTGAAATGAATGAATTAAATTTAACGTTTATACTAAATTTATTTAATAACACGAATAAGGAAGTAATGAACCATACTTATAATGCTTAATGGACACAAAATAGACTAAAACATGTAACCTAGTTTACCACAAGCTCCAAATTGCTTAATGAGTAGTTTGTCCTACTTACATTATTACATGTAAATGATTAGCCATAACTCCATTTTAAACTGTGCTTTGTTAGTGAAATAAGTAGCCCAAAAAAATAAAAGTTCTTTAAAAAATACAATAAACACAATTGAAAATAAATATTAAATTAAAAAATAAATTATTTTATTATATGCAATAAATACAAAGTTATAAAAGTAATGTAATGGGTATATAAACTTAATTCACTTGTAAAATTACGAATGGGTTCCTCTTTTTACTACGTGCTGTTATGTAGGGAAATAAAATAAAATGAAAACTCTTAATCTTTATAGCCAAGCTAATTTGATATTGTGACAAAAGTTTATTACATTATTATTTGTTAACAACAGAATCATAGTGTTTTTACTGTAAACCTAGTCGTCAGCGTTATCATCGTCGTGTGTTTGATTTTTTTATTTTACATGTTTTAGGATTTTACAGCTGAAGTAGACGGTGGATACCAGTTTTAGAAACGTCGTGTTTCTGTTCGTGTAACATATCACAGTGATGGTTGCCCGTAATTCTAATATACTTTTACGTATAATTGATCCGTTTTAAAGTTTATGAATTCAGATAACTTTTTTACATTTTAAGTATTGAATATAATGATTGTTGATAAAATTCTGCACCGATAAGGTACTTTAATCCGTAGAATGTATTATAAAAAATGGTCCATTTGCCATGAACAATAAAGTCCTAAAGTTTAAAAGCGGCCAAATGTAACACCATTTAGCATAATTCTATTTTATAAACCAGGTTCACCGTGTTGTAACAAACATTGAGATGAAACGTGTATTAAAAACCATAATACTCCAAAACTACTTTCATAGAAGCAAGCATTGGTGATGATTGCTCGTGTGGTTCTCGTACTGAGAGGTCGATTCCTCGACCAGGTGCCTACCAAGGTCACTGCAATCATGAGTATGTTGACCTCAAGGTCATCTGCTTTTGTTCTGACTGCATCTCATTGCAATTATGGGCGTTGGCAGGCGAATGGCAGGCTGCCAAGTATTGAAAGACTATAGCTTATCTATTCTCGGAATTCTTGGTGTCTGGAAGGATGTTTGTGGAATTCTCACGCGAAGGTCTTTATACGAGTAATTATGCTACTTACAGGAGACATTGAAAGGCTTTTCAATGGTCTTAGACAAAAATCTTATGCAAGAAAACAATTTAAGAACCAAGTAATTTTCTTCTGGTGCAACAATATCAGACCGAAACAATAATTTAATTTGTGTAATAAAAGTTGCAAATGACCATCCCAATTTTGCTTACATTTCTCATACCATTACTGCATTATTAATATACAACAAACTTTATACATACACTTGAGAATTTATAGAGTGATCTTAGTATGCATATGCAATTTTGAGTTCGTTATACAGTACTTACCATTTTAATAAAGTAGTATACAACAATAAAAAACATTGAATTCTATTTATGCAGTGCTTATGTCATCATCTGATTTTGAAAATTTCCTTTCACATACAAAGTAAAATGCAATTCCATACTTTATAGAGTTATATAACTCTCAAAAACCTTCTATGGAGATATAAACAAATCCATAAGAGTGGGGATAACCGGCGGCGCAGCGTACAGTTTAGTGCTGTAGAATAAAGAGAAATGTCACAGACTAAACCTTGACACGGCTAACGCAATGTCGGATAAAGGTCGAGCTGTCGTTATTCACCAACCAACACTTATCTGCTGCAAAATATCACCCATGGTTCATCTATGGTTACATGCTGCAATTTGCGTGAGTTAACGAATTGTAAAAAGGAATGTCACAGATGAATTGACAAGTGAAAGGTGGTACGCAGGATAAATGTCGAGTTGTCGTTATTATCCGTTCAACACGTGTCTGCTTATTGATATTACCGATGGCCCCCCTATGGTTACGAGCTACAATTTGCGTGAGTTAACGCGGTGTAAAAATGCCACAGATAAATTGTGATATGAAGGGCGGTGCACAGGATAATTGTCGAGTTGTCGTTATTATCCGTTCAACACGTGTCTGCTTATTGATATTACCGATAGCCCCCCTATGGTTACGTGCTGTAATTTGCGTGAGTTAACGCAGTGTAAGAATAATTTACAGATGAATTACACATGAAAGATGGTGTGCAGGATAATTGTCGAGTTGTCGTTATTATCTAACCAAACACTTATCTGCTGCAATATTACCTACGGTTACGTGCTGTAATTTGCGTGAGTTAACGCGGTGTAAATGCCACAGATAAATTGTGATATGAAGGGCGGTGCACAGGATAATTGTCGAGTTGTCGTTATTATATAACCAAACACTTATCTGCTGCAATATTACCTACGGTTCCGTGCTGTAATTTGCGTGAGTTAACGCAGTGTAAGAATAATTTACAGATGAATTAACACATGAAAGATGGTGTGCAGGATAATTGTTGAGTTGTCGTTATTATCCATTGAACACGTATCTGCTGCAATATTACCTATGGTTCCGTGCTGTAATTTGCGTGAGTTAACGCAGTGTAAGAGTAATTTACAGATGAATTACACATGAAAGATGGTGTGCAGGATAATTGTAGACGTTATGAATGGTTCCGTGCTGTAATTTGCGTGAGTTAACGCAGTAAGAGTAATTTACAGATGAATTACACATGAAAGATGGTGTGCAGGATAAATGTTGAGTTGTCGTTATTATCCATTGAACACGGATCTGCTGATTGGTATTACAGTTGGTCCCTCTGTGGTTACGTGCTGCAATTTGCGTGAGTTAACGCAGTGTAAAGAGAAATGTCACCGATAAATTGTTAATGAAGGACGCTGCGTTAGATAAACTCGTGCTATCTATATTCACAAATAGATGGTTTTACTTGTAAAATCTGTTTGACGCTCTTCGTGATTACAAACGCAGCCATGTAAGTGAGTAACAACGAATATTGCAGTTTAAAATAAAATGTCACAAATGATGGACGCTGCGCCGGTGGAGCATTTATTTGTTAATCACCCAAACATGTGTACTTTCCATTTGTTACCAATGGCGGCCTCTACATATTACAAACGTAGCCGTAGAAATGGGTACTGACATTGTAGAAACTAATACGCCAGGGTAAAGGTAAATGAGACATACTAACATTGATGAGGCTGACAAGATGTCGTATAAAGGTCTAACTGTCTTTATCTACCAATATTATTTCTACTGCTTGTTGATAAAATTGATCCTTCTTTATATTACAAATGCAGCCATGTGAGTGGGTGGTAAAGTTGTAGAAACTAGTAATGCAGTATAAAATGAAATGTCACAGAGTAAACCTTGACACGGCTGACGCTACGTCGGATAAAGGTCGAGCTGTCGTTATCTACCAATATTCTATCTACTGCTTGTTGATAACATTGATCCTTTTTGAGATTACAAATGCAGCGATGTGAGTGGGTGGTAAAGTTGTAGAAACTAGTAATGCTGCATAAAATGAAATGTCACAGACTAAACCTAGACACGGCTGACGCTACGTCGGATAAAGGTCAGCTGTCGTTATCTACCAATATTCTATCTACTGCTTGTTGATAACATTGATCCTTTTTGAGATTACAAATGCAGCCATGTGAGTGGGTGTCAACTTTGTAGGAAATAGTAATGCAGTGTAAAATGAAATGTCACAGACTAAACCTTGACACGGCTGACGCTACGTAGGATAAAGATCGACCTGTCGTTATCTACCAATATTCTATCTACTGCTTGTTGATAACATTGATCCTTTTTGAGATTACAAATGCAGCCATGTGAGTGGGTGTCAACTTTGTAGGAAATAGTAATGCAGTGTAAAATGAAATGTCACAGACTAAACCTTGACACGGCTGACGCTACGTAGGATAAAGATCGACCTGTCGTTATCTACCAATATTCTATCTATTGCTAGTTGATAACGTTGGTTCTTTTTGAGACTACAAATGCAGCCATGTGAGTGGGTGTTAACATTGTAGAAACTAGTAATGCAGTATAAAATGAAATGTCACAGACTAAACCTTGACACGGCTGACGCTACGTAGGATAAAGATCGACCTGTCGTTATCTACCAATATTCTATCTATTGCTAGTTGATAACGTTGGTTCTTTTTGAGACTACAAATGCAGCCATGTGAGTGGGTGTTAACATTGTAGAAACTAGTAATGCAGTATAAAATGAAATGTCACAGACTAAACCTTGACACGGCTGACGCTACGTAGGATAAAGATCGACCTGTCGTTATCTACCAATATTCTATCTATTGCTAGTTGATAACGTTGGTTCTTTTTGAGACTACAAATGCAGCCATGTGAGTGGGTGTTAACATTGTAGAAACTAGTAATGCAGTATAAAATGAAATGTCACAGACTAAACCTTGACACGGCTGACGCTACGTAGGATAAAGATCGACCTGTCGTTATCTACCAATATTCTATCTATTGCTAGTTGATAACGTTGGTTCTTTTTGAGACTACAAATGCAGCCATGTGAGTGGGTGTTAACATTGTAGAAACTAGTAATGCAGTATAAAATGAAATGTCACAGACTAAACCTTGACACGGCTGACGCTACGTAGGATAAAGATCGACCTGTCGTTATCTACCAATATTCTATCTATTGCTAGTTGATAACGTTGGTTCTTTTTGAGACTACAAATGCAGCCATGTGAGTGGGTGTTAACATTGTAGAAACTAGTAATGCAGTATAAAATGAAATGTCACAGACTAAACCTTGACACGGCTGACGCTACGTAGGATAAAGATCGACCTGTCGTTATCTACCAATATTCTATCTATTGCTAGTTGATAACGTTGGTTCTTTTTGAGACTACAAATGCAGCCATGTGAGTGGGTGTCAACTTTGTAGGAACTAGTAATGCAGTATAAAATGAAATGTCACAGAGTAAACCTTGACACGGCTGACGCTACGTAGGATAAAGATCGAGCTGTCGTTATCTACCAATATTCTATCTATTGCTAGTTGATAACGTTGGTTCTTTTTGAGATTACAAATGCAGCCATGTGAGTGGGTGTTAACATTGTAGAAACTAGTAATGCAGTATAAAATGAAATGTCACAGACTAAACCTTGACACGGCTGACGCTACGTCGGATAAAGGTCGAGCTGTCGTAATTCACCCACACGTACCTACCTGTCCCTTTATAAACGGATAAGTATATTTTACCTGTATTTAAAAAACTTTCCTTATGGTCGGGCCGGCAATACTAGTCCATTACAGTGTCTAATAATAATTTATTAGGAATTTAAAAATATAAATTGTTTGTTATGTTGTAACCTAGTTAGTAAATTAGGAAGGTAAATGTGGAAAGTGTTAGTGGTATGAAGGGCTAGTACATCCTCACTAAGAGTATGAGGTCAGGAAACAGAATAAGTTAGTTTAGTTGGGCCAGTTCTCTTTGAAGCTGGCTTTAGCGTATGGACTGAAATTTAATTTTTAAAGATCTTTGGAAAGAAACGTCCAAATCCCTTGTATGAGATGAATGATGTGCGGAAAGAGTGTATGTGTCCTGTGTAGTACTGACCTACGAAACCTACAGTCTACACTGTGGGTATTGGTAGATTGATGAAACCAATAATACCTGATAGCACCTCTCGTAACATCTAGAAAACAATTCAAGGGATTCAAGTATTCATAACGCATTCCTTTAAAACAGTTTTATAATTATTACGTTTTATGTTTTATATTTATTTTTAAATCCAAGAAACTTGGACCATATACTTTACTATCGAAATCGACATTTTAAAGGGTATACACCTTTAATAGGAAACAGAAATATTAAAAAACGTGTGCAAAAGCCGTAGTATAAAGAGTAAACCTTTATGATTAAGAAGCATAATTGCTTAGTCATTAGTAGTAAATTAACGATACAGAGTAATAAAGTGTATAGGTTAGTACACATTTTAAATTAAATAAATATTAAATAAATTATTCAATAAACAATTGTATTTTTTAAATAATTGATAAACTAGGTATAAAGTTTAATAAATCTATTTAAAAGATAATATGTCTGCATTAACATAATTGAAACTAAAGCTCGCGCCCTTAAATTAAAAGTTAGCTTAATTACGCAGCGGGTAATAGGAGTACTGGAATAAATAGGAATAGTCAGAATAGGAATAGACAGACATTGCACACTTCATAATTCCGCACGTCTTAGAGCACGAAGCTGCTATGAAGCTGACATCTAAGTCATAGATTCACAAAAAACGTTTAGTAAAAACTGTGAAAATTATAATTTTGTAGTTGTGTTCTAACATAAGAAACTAAGAGTCACATTTAAACTTGGACTAAACGCCAATAAGTCCATTTCTGGCAATCGCGCATTATTGCCTGACCACCTGATTTGACACCGTATTAAAGACACTCCAATTATGTAACCATCAGAATAATTGGTTTGTTAATATTGTCTCTGATTACGTAGTCTACTTCAAACGCTGAGCATTCATCGACATTTCCGTTGTATTCCAGACAATTTAGGCTCCCCGATTAGCACATTGAACTTCCAATGAAACGGTCGCTGTATTCATGCACGATATCTTAATTAGCTTACTGTATTGAAAGAGTGAGGAAATGTTAATTAAGAAACCAAATGATAACAATCTATGATGTAAACGTGCATTTACTTTTTCTGCATTGCAATGTTTCGGTAAAGGAAAGACTGAATTTCAAATTTCAAATCGATGTATAGTTTCATATCAGGGCGATTAGCAACGTGAACATCCTGTACAAGACAAAAAGGAAGGATGTGTTTATAAACAACTTTTGTTGTAAACGGCTTGTCGGATCAAACAAAGGATTCTTTGGCGGTGCTTATCCTGTCTGGAAAGTTTACGTTATTTAAAAGTTTAATTTAAAACCTCTTTGGAGTCTCAAAAGAAACTTAGGGCGGAAACGCGTGAAAAACATCCAAATCCGCCACTTCCGCAAGATGGTCGTTTACGACGATCGTCCGTTAGATCGCCCTTTTCGGTAAAAACATCAAGAGAGATAACATAAACACTATCCACGTCACTGCACAACGCTATCTGCTGATGTAAGCTAATGCATTGCAACTATCGGCTTTTGTCGAACTTCCAAACACAGAGCCGTGAAAGCTGTCAAACCAACAGTTCAATCTGCACAAACAAACTTAACACATCGGTGTTGACAAGTCGATGAATCTGGCAGATGTAATGCCTTCAACAGTGTTGTACGATAATAAGTCACCTGCACACAACATTCTACATTCACAACTTGTGTGTTCCTTATAACAATTTAATGTTGAAATAAGTTTATTACATTATTGGACAAAACGACACAATTATTGCATAATTAATTAAAGTTACAAACAAATATTCGGGCGAAAGTCAGGACTCAACATCAACATTCAACATCAGAAAATTAATATAAAATAAAACTTGCAAACAGTTTACATTTACTGTTGCCTTTTAGCGAAGAAAGAGACATACGCATGCATGTGTAACAATTATATAAGAGTAAGAGAGTGTGAATGAAAAGTAAATAGGCCTTGTCCGATTCAGTATGGTAATGTAAGTGGAGCCAAGGGTAGCAACCAGTATATATTACAATAACTATAAAAAACACACAAGTATATTCAAACGGCCATGTAAAATATCTAAATTTCTTTTTGCTTTAATGTTGCAGTTCAGAATTCAGTTATTGTTATGATTGTTATTGCGGTTGTATCTTGATTTTAACTCTACAATCCATAAATTAAATATTTAATTTATACTTTTATGTAATAATATTTTTGTGGTCTTGCAAAATAATCTGAAAGTCACACAATTTCAAACATAAGGTGCTAAAAGAACCTCACAGTTAGGTTCCACTTACAAACACACTTAGTTGCCGTCCCTGGTCTCTGAGTGGTTACCCTCAGTTTATCGTTCCAAGAGACCCGGGTTCGAGTCCCGGTCTGGGCACGAACATTTTGAACGCTAACAAATAATCACCTGAGGCTAACCTGAAGTAATATGGTTAAACGATCTGGACATAGCTTCAAGTTATCCACCTACAATAAAAGAAATTCCCTGAAAATGTTTATTAATCATAATCTGGTGATAGTATCTCGTAACACGCTGTATATAGGGCTTCGTTAAATTTGTGGATTAGCCAAATTCGGGTGAACGAAAATAGACAATTATGCAAATTCACAGCTAGGTTAGCCAGGGAGTTATAATCACCATGGAGTATACTAAAAGTATGTGCTTTTATCAGGAGTAAAACTGTAAGGCATAGATTTTTCCAATTTTCCTATTATAGATTCTTCTAAATTTGACCTCAAACTGCAGTTGTGAATGCCTCGTGACTATTCAATTAGAAATTGAGAATGGAGATAATTTGACTCAGGAAATAAGTATACCAGGGTGTTGGATGGTAGTGGATACTTTTTTTATCATGAAAATAAGTTAAACAGGAAATAAAATTGCATTTGAAATATTTATACTTTGTAAGTAACAAAAAATTGATGGCAGTTTGAACAATAAGGTTAGTAGGGGCGGGGGTTAAGAAAACCAAAGGCTTTACAAGGAGGTACGTTGTTGTTGAAGTTGGAATAATCAGGGGGATGGGGTTATTAAGGTTAAAAACTACGTATGAAAATTTTATATCTTAAATCCTTATGGAGAAAAACTTTTTAACTCTGTGAGTTTTTACAAAGGGATACTAAGTTGTCTGTGGAGTTAAAAAATGAAAGGAATAAGTTTACTAAGGTTAAAATAAATATGGCCGGCATATTTATGTTTTTAAAAGCAAAACTAAATTGATATTTAACTAGTGGATTTATACGTTTTTATATTTGATTTGATTTGATATTATATTTATATTTTATATATACAAGAAAGCTACATATTTGGAAACACTTAGTTATAGGAGAATATTTAAATTCGCTTAGAATCGGTATTTAGTACTCAGTTAATAATTATAAATTGTAGTTATATCTGTAAAATTAAAAGTAATTTTTTGGGGTAATCAGTTATGAAGAACAATAGAGAAACAGTGAAACAACATCAATACACACAATGTTATCGGCACTTTATGTCGGAGGGGATGTGTCAGATGACAGATCCGAGCAATAACCCGAGCCCAACAACATGGAAATCTCGAAGTTGTTGACAATAACAAACCCACAGAAGACCACAAAGAATATTATCGGGGATTTTGTGGCCATTAACATTCAGATATCGGCCATCGCTCACAGATGTGTCATGTTTACAGCACGGAAAAAATGATGTGTTAGGTTATTCTACTTAACAACTGGTGTTATAAAACTTGACTGCAAAAGTTAAGGAATAAATTCTATGAATAGAGATAGGGATAAAGATTACGATAACTTGGTAACTACGATAAAATTTTCATTACTTTCATAGTAATAGTTCCACAAAATATAACTCATAAATGCTATAAACTGAGGGACGGTAAAAGTGACTACCAGACTGCGATCTGTGGAGTGAGAGGTCAAATAGCAAATGGTAGGTAACAAGCATATTTACGTGGGGAAGTCCTAGCTTTAGACCTCAGAACCTACAATTACCAAACTTACTCTCGAACTAGAAATCGACATTATAATGTTGAACTGACACGCTTGTGGTTTGACAGTTCATATGGTACGTAAATCACTATCACCACTATTCATTTACCATTTCAAACAGAAAAAATTGCTGATTTCAATGGTGAGATTTGTTTTGATTTTTTGGCAACAGTAATATTATCACAGTGACTTCATAAAACTTGCCAGCAAGATCGTCTTCATCTAGCCATTTTGGAAATTACTGATATAATATCATGGGTAAGGTGTATTATGTTGGTTTATAGCTTGGTTTTAGGCTATACTATGCTAAATTTTGGTATAATTTGGAAATATTTAGTGTCAAAACTATGTATTTTATGTAACTTTTAGAAAATAACCGTATCTATAACAACAATTTGCAATGAATATATAATTTTTCTTCACGAAAGCCTAGATACCATTACATATTTACTGAAACTAGGAAAATAAATTGGCTATCTTAGATTCTTATATTTATAATATTATCATACTTTCACAGGGACAGTTCCACCACTTACAAAATTTGGTGTAGTCATTTTTCAACGTTTTTTGTGCATAATGTTTTATACCATATTTATCTCCAAATTATCCTGATTAATGCAATATTTACATTTATAGTAAAAAGATATGTTTTTCAAATTGTTTAAAGTACCGGGTACAAAGCAGTAAAAAGAAGTCCTGCCATCTGAGGAAACAAATGACTGCCAGTTCGAGGGTTAAATAACCCCTCAGACATCACCACACCACGTCCGTACCAACGATTTGTCCTGTTGAACTAATACAATTACAGATATTACAGAGTTCAATGTACATGGCAGCTGGAACACACGTCTATGAGAAAAGTTAAAAGTGAACTTCATCGGCCACAACACGTTTCCGCTCAACGTCTAATTGTGTTAAGCACACGATCACAAATACCAGGTGATGTGCGTACCACTGCAACGTGCGCGGGAGGGATGGCTACACCAAACTGGTTTACAATGTGATAACTTACGTAACAAACGTCACTAGTTTTGAATTTTGTTGCAACCTTTACTGTGAAACGTATGAGTAATCGCTGATCACGGAAAATCCATCGTTTCGTAACTTCTCAATTTATATACAAGGAATAATTGGCTTATTCATTTTTTATCTCTTTCCTCGCGGCTTCGTACAAAATAAATAAATAATTTACTTTCCATAATAAATCCCCACTGATTCTTAGTTCCGTGGCTCCATCAGTCTTAAATATCCCCAATTTATAAAATTATAGATTTATGTAGTTAATATTATGAAACCACATTGGCGTAAAGTTTCACAATGACTATTTTAATGTTAAGTGCTAAAAACTGCAGTTATTCTTCAATAGCCAAATCGTCGCACCAATATTTGCAACAAAACATCTGTTTTAGCGTTGGACCCAAATTTTAATTTATTCAAAACGAAATTTTAATCTTAATACACGCCCTGAATCCTAAAACTGTAGATTTGTACTGTAATTTAAAATTGTTTTAAGGCGACGTTTGATAAATTTAAATAAACAAATAAAAGTTGAGCGGTGATTACAAGTGACATAAACAGATTTCTACACAAAAATATTCCTCAGTAAATTACAACAGAAATAACATAAATAAAGTAGATTTAATTTGAAGTATGAACGTATGCACATGAATGAAGACTAGATGAGAATTAATGTTATGACTGTTCCATCTCTGAGGGTAAACAAACAGGAAACGGGTTTCTAGTATGTTATATCCTGTTATTTATATTAGCAGTGAGTTTAATTGCATGATAAACCAGTTATAGAGGAGTACATTTCACTATGTACTCATATACTTTAGGGTGATAAACAAACAGGAAACGGGTTTATAGTATATTGCATCCTGTTATTTCTATTAGCAGTGGATGAATTTGCTAATAATAAAGCGACTGAGGTAATGGAACAGCTGTTATAAATTGAAAGAGTATTTAGAGCGCAAAAGAAAGCTGTCAAACTTCTTTAATTCCAGAGTATGCAAAGACGCTTTCAGTGAGCTTGTAGTGTAAACTTTACCCATCCTCTATACTTTTGAGGTCACCCTGTATTGTTGTTTCAAATTCGAATTGTTCCAAGGCAGGGACGTCCACCAGTACGAGACCAGAGGTAGGGAAAACTTCAGAAATAAGCAACATAGAACGACAGCGTTTCGACACTTGCACCTCAAACTGGCTTGAGAATAATCAATAAGCTCTCTGAGAGTATTAACCCTATCCTATAACTGTTGTTCATCAAAATTTTGATAGACACAACCCATTGTGGATTGTTGATCATCAAAATTTTGATGAACAAACATTCCCTTGCATAATCACTCATTACAGTATATTCCGGCAACGTATCGATTCGATTCATGCACCATTGGATTCGGGAAAAAAAGCCTAAGGAATACTATGGTTTTATTCCTTTTTGTATTGTAGTTGCAACGTACCAAGTTCGTAGTTTGGAACGTAAAAGATGTGACCGCCATGTTGTCGATGCCATCTGAGTTGTTGATGTGACGAGTCGTGTTTATTAGTAAGTTTTAGTAGGTTTATTTGTGTTTTAGTGTTGTGTTTAGTGTGTGGTGAATTTTTAAATATTGCAGTAGTGCAAATAAATATATTTTAGAATAAATAAATTTCTCGAAAATTTTTTGCAAAAGTTTTGAGTAATGACAAAATGAAACTTTTTTCGACTCTTCAAAAAAAAAGTTATGGAATTTATTTTACTACTGCTGTATATTTTACTTCATTCTGAGTAATAAAATATGCAATATAACAGCAATATAACATGTATTGAAGTAAAACTGTATTAGTAAAACTTTTATTAGCAAACTCTTACATATACACCCTATTTTCACAATTTATGCGCATCGCTGCTTTTTGTTATATAGTGTTATTATAGTTTCATAAATTTGTATAATGCTTATGTGTTTCTGAAACTAGAATAAATTTGACACAAATGGCAATCTCACTTTTATAGTTTTCTTACTACGAGTATAACTTGGTTTGCTAGGTATGGTCCCCCCCAAATAAAAAAAAAATGTAAATTTAGAATTTCATGGAAAACAATTTTTAGTAAACATTTATTTAAGGCCAAATTTAAAAACTAATATTATTATATGTTTAATTCTGAACACAAAAATATATACTTCTATATATATATATATATATATATATATATATATATATATATATATATATATATATATTACTTTTAATTTATATTTTTAATAATTTTTTAAAAAACCCTTGCACGAGGCTCGAAAACATGCCGCCATTACAATGCCAGTTGGAGGGTTAAGCATTTAAATAATACCAATCAATTCAAATACTCCTCAAATACCTCCTGGTGGCAAAGGCGCTTTACTCCGTTGAAGAGTTCATGATGGACCATTGGGATGAAAATATTTGAATATTATAATTGACAGTGAAAGTGAAATCCTAGTTCTGATATTGAAAGCGATATCCTAAGCCTTATTGTTTGCGTTGTAATTAGTACTATTGTTATATGTATATTAGTACTATAGAAGTGTGCTATGCAATCGTATGATTAATTGTGCAATAAAGGATATTACTAGGATTACTATTGAGAGAAGAGTGCAGTTCTCTATGCACTCATATATATCAGGATGATAAACAAACGAATAAATAACGAAACATATTTGGAAATTTGCGGAACTAGGCTAAGTGAATCAATGTTGAACTGGTTAGTTGCAGAATTACTAAAATATTTTTGTAGAGTTGGTCAATAAATCCAACATGTGTCAGATGCAGTTTTCCACGTAAATCAATTTTGAATTTCAACATTGCTAAGGGTGCCATACTCTACAAACTTTACTGAGTATAAATATCGAAGTATAAAAAATTGGTTCTCGGGTTTAATAAAAAAAGTATGGATTTCGGTAATGATTAAGATAGTAAAACAATCATTTTATATACCTATTGTATCGTTTATCTGCAACTAAATTATAAATGATCAATTATAGTAAGATACTAAGGAAACGTTACTTGGCACTTAACTAGGCTTGTTATGAACTGAAACTAAATAAAGTGACTTCAAGAATATTTAATTTTATGTCTAAAAATTTTGAAGATAAAAAGTTACACACTCAATATCTTGTTTTTAGTAAGTGTTTGATTATAAAAGCACGGGAAAAATATTTACTATGGTAAATAAACTGATCATAAAAAGTAAAATTAAATTCTACTTCATCACATAAGTGATAAAACAACTCATTACAGAATATAAAACCCCTCGACCATCATAACAGTATCTCTCGCGTTCGCGTAGAAACTTCAATTACATGAGCCATATTATTGTGGCTTAAGCGTACTGGCGGTGGTTTAACTTCAAAGGCGTTTTACAGCTTACGTTAAATTTGGGGATTTTCATAAAATTTCACAAGTTTTTTAACGTTATAACGTATATTAACGTTTAAACACTCAAAAAGCCGAAGAAGTTTAAGAAAGAGTATTGATCATATATTTGAAATCGACCATTTAGCATAATTCTGTGACCTAAAATAAAGGCATACAATTGTTTAAGGTTAAGCATTGATCTAATGGGGTAAAACTCAAGGACGTGGCTCTAGACAGTTACTTTAAAAGTTTGAGCTGGTTTGTTCCTTTTTGGGATGCACACGATGTATGAGTTACTACTCTTACGCCATATGAATTTCATGATCGCTTATTGTCGCACCAACATTGAAGGCCACTGCCATCTTGAGCCAATAAATAAATCATCACGGCTGTCGCGTCTGTTACTATCTCAACGACGTGTGTCACGTCCGCATCTATCTGTAAGAGCCACTTTATATTTCAGATGATAGATAAGCACGGTACATTACTTCCTTGAATACTTAATTGTGGACAATGAGTGAATCGGTTTGAGCCAGAGCGTTCTCTGCATTTGTCAATGTTCCTTAGTAGAAAACATCTCAAATTACCTACAACATTTTGAAAAAGTGTATATCAATTTATTTATCTAAAGTTTTATTCCTGTTTCTGTTATAAAGAAGCAGGAATAATGATCTCAGTTTATGATCGCAACATTAACATTCATTCCGTAATAACAATTAGACCGAAATGCTCTGAAACTTCCTCATGCCTTGGAAATATAAAGGGAAAGTTCACACGTGACCGAGTCTGGTCACAAAAGGGGAACGTGATTACAAGTAGCGTTCCGTACTCGTGACTAGAGACAAACCTTTACGACACATTCAGTCCGAGTGTAAAGTGACTCGAGTCCACTTTTCCTCATACGATTCAGTGACTAAACAGACGCATATTTTCTCTGGCCTGTACATTCTTTTATATGAATGATAAAATTTATTCCATAACAATACGAACGACAGAAATAGAATACATACTGAAATTGACGGTAAGTTAGCTGATTTACAAATATGCATATCTAAGTAAAATTAAATATAGCCCTTACACATTTACGATAAACGTCAGTGAAATTATGGAATCACTAGATTTATTTGTCATTTTATAAGCCTATTTGTTGTAATCAAAAACCATCTGAAAAACTGAATTCGTTTGTATCAAAAGTTTCTAAAACTCATTATCATTAGGTATACTTCGAGTGAACGTCGGAATAAAACCTTGGACAGATATAGACAGTCTCAAACTTAATAAAGTCTGGCGAGTGGGATAGGCTGATGGACTTATATTTGACACGGTTTTAGAGAAACATCATCTCCATACCATATTCTTGAAACAGTTAATTTGCATATAATATGGCTTTTATTTTGTAGACTTATTTATATTTTATGACGTATATATATATCAATTATTAGACTTCTTGATATGAAGTTCCTTTAATATTTCGGCTTTGCCGTTTTCAAAATGGTATAATAAAAAATAACAGATTTATGTCAATTTTTATTTATTTACTTTTGTAAATTTTGTTGCTGTGTTGTTATTTTTTATTATACCTTTTTGAAAACGGCAAAGCCGATATATTAAAGGAACTTTATATCAAGAAGTCTAATAATTGATATAAAAGAGAAATTCTGCTTTTATACACCCGAAGTGAATATATATATATATATATATATATATATATATATATATATAATAAATATATACATATTATAATATATAATATATGTATATTCCTTACACATTTCAATGGTGCGGGATAATACTTAGTAGCAAATCAACCTGGATACATTTATGGGGGTGTTTATAGGAGCCACACTTTTTTAGTTTTTAAAAACACAAAAATTGCAAAAATGATTGTTTTTCATAACAAGAAGTAGCTGGTCGAAGTATTATAACTATTTATAGTGTATCGTTAATTAGTTAATTATATTTCATATAATGTAAATTTCACAACCTAGTCAGCCAGTATAATTTAATATTATTTTTATCCAATGTTCCGGAACTAAATTATTGGGCGGAGTAACTACCTAATTGGCACGCGTATGAATATTTTCTTCTAACCCTTTGTAGCAGCCCAACTATGTGACCGAGGAGACCTCGCGCGCTTTGTCCGTAAGTAAAATTTATCTTTTCGTATTATTAAATTAGCCCTTTGATGCCAAACGTATATAAAAATGATTGTAACGTAAAGTAAAGTTGTAAATTGTAAAGTAACGTACCCTTGAAGATCTTTTATTTGCTTGATTAAGATATATAAAAGTTGTGGCGTCATCCTTATGGCGAACACGTTTTTATACATAGTAATTTGTATCATTAAATGGCTAATACCGTCGCGAATTTGTTTTAGGCGAGTTTACGTGTCCCACGTGTCTCACGGCTCATAGGGCACATATTATTTGAGTAGATGGCTACCAGTTTCTTAACTTCTACTCATCGTCTAGTAACCACCGACTAGACATAACCCTTCTTAGACTACAGCGCCATTGTCTCGTGCCAAGACGCCGACACCCGGGTTGTGAGTCTACACATTGCGAAGGGAAGTAAAATCTTAAGTTTTATAAAATAGAACATCGTAGGCATAATTCCATAGAACATTGGATATTTTAGGCCCACCTGGAAGATATGCATTTTTAGTTATTATATTCTAATTGGCAGCAACGTGGCAATACATACATTTCATTTACCATCTAAAAGTGGTGCTTGTAAGTTTTCGTAATTAAACTGAACTTATAAGTAAACTTTGCATTTATAGTATTTATTACTACGACCTCAGAAGTCACCACCCTCATATGTTATCGTATTACGGTACAATAGACAACAGGTGACTTGTTTTTCTTCCTACTTGGGGACAGGTGGTTCGAAGGCTACACGGCCAGAACTGTAGCAGAATGACCAGTCAAGAGGGGTAGAGCGACCTCAGGTCACTGACCAAAAATTGCCGGTCACGGTATGTGGGTACCAATTATAAAACTTGAGGTAAGTGGAGTTCCTTAGTGAGTCACTCAAGATATTTCTTTGTGATGTGTTTTCTGCAATTTATTCAAGTAATTTTAAAAGTGGAAATTTAATAACGTTTTAAACTACCAAACGAAAATTCTCTTAACATCTAGTTGCGCTGCTTTGAATACACAGAGTATTATAATAAAGTTATTGTCAGTGTCATAACTAAATTGCCAAAAAATTCCTGTTAGCTGACACGATATAATGTTACATTGGCGAACATAGATTTATAATTAATCTGATATGGCCGACAGCCAAATCTAGAAGATATTAATACAGATTGTAACACTGTCGAGCCAATTGTTGGTTGAACATTCAGCACTCCAGATATGTAGGCACGATGGCATGTTGCACTAGCGAACATAGATTTATAATCAATCTGATATGGCAGACAGCCAAATCTAGAAGATATTAATTCAAATTGTAACACTGTCGAGCCAGTTGTTGGTCGAACATTCAGCACTCCAGATATGTAGGCACGATGGCATGTTGCACTAGCGAACATAGATTTATAATCAATCTGATATGGCCGACAGCCAAATCTAGAAGATATTATTGCAAATTGTAACACTGTCGAGCCAGTTGTTGGTCGAACATTCAGCACTCCAGATATATAGTCACTATGGAATGTTACACTGGTGAACATAGATTTATAATCAATCTGATATGGCCGACAGCCAAATCTAGAAGATATTATTGCAAATTGTAACACTGTCGAGCCAGTTGTTGGTCGAACATTCAGCACTCCAGATATATAGTCACTATGGAATGTTACACTGGTGAACATAGATTTATAATCAATCTGATATGGCCGACAGCCAAATCTAGAAGATATTATTGCAAATTGTAACACTGTCGAGCCAGTTGTTGGTCGAACATTCAGCACTCCAGATATATAGTCACTATGGAATGTTACACTGGCGAACATACATTTATAATCAATCTGATATGGCCGACAGCCAAATATAGAAGATATTATTGCAAATTGTAACACTGTCGAGCCAGTTGTTGGTCGAACATTCAGCACTCCAGATATATAGTCACTATGGAATGTTACACTGGCGAACATACATTTATAATCAATCTGATATGGCAGACAGCCAAATCTAGAAGATATTAATTAATGCACATTGTAACACTGTCGAGCCAGTTGTTTGTTGAACATTCAGCACTCCAGATATGTAGGCACGATGGCATGTTGCACTAGCGAACATAGATTTATAATCAATCTGATATGGCAGCCAGCCAAATCTAGAAGATATTAATTCAAATTGTAACACTGTCGAGCCAGTTGTTGATCGAACTTTCAGTACTCCAGATATATAGTCACTATGGAATGTTACACTGGTGAACATAGATTTATAATCAATCGGATATGGCAGCCAGCCAAATCTAGAAGATATTAATGCAAATTGTAACACTGTCGAGCCAGTTGTTGGTTGAACTTTCAGCAGATATATTGACACGATGGAATGGAATTTCTACTCCGAGTATACATCGGCTCTAGACATCCACAATATACTGCACATTTTACGTGTTTTCATATAAATAAAACCTAAATAGTTTACTAGACATTATGTTTTGAAAACAAAAATGGTTCATGAAATGAAGGAAATGTATCTTGTGGTGGCCAACAATTAAGCAATACAAGCAAATAATACAAGCATTGATGCATTTGTATATATTTATATTGACATAATATGTTTCCCGATCGATTAGTAGTTTCCGTCTTGGGAATTGGTTGATCTAAGATGTATATCTACATTGGTTTTAATTGTATCAAATGTATAACACGTATATGTCTGAATAAATATTTGTTTATTTTAACATTATGTTCTGATTACCAATGCATAGATTTAAACTAATCGATAATAAATAAGAACCTTGCGGGTACTTCTTAAAACCAAGTCGTTATCTGTCTATCCGCCTATTGATCTTTGCAAACTATTGTTGGAAAAGTCGTTGATACCAGAGCCGATCTCCAATTACCCATTCTGAATTCCAGTCCCGCAAAAGAAGGTTTTGGAGATGCCAATGTGATTTCCTAATCTTCTTGCGTTACAGAACAGTAAATGAGTTTTTGTGTTGTTAAGGAAACGTATCCAGTATATATCACTATTCCAAAAATTGTAATAAAAACAATAAGCAAGTGCAATGCTGCGCTTGGTGGCAATCTCTTTAACCCAGACAGCAGGGTGCACTTTCAGCTGGTTTATACCTTCCAGTTGAACCTTCCTTGGGCACAGCAAGAATCGATGTGCCACTTTCTTCTCGGCAACCCCATTGACGTTCAGAAGCGGCACATTACTAACCGCAAATGCTGATATATATTGGGATAAAAGAGTAGATCACAGGTCTAGTGTACTACGAAGGATAGCTGTTGAAGCTCCCTAAGTGTTAGTCTTTGTTAGCCTAACAACAAGGGAAAACCTTTACCTACCCAATTTGACTGGAGGAGGCTGAAACAGAAGTAGCATCTGCTTCCTTGAAGGTGACATGACCGACATATAGAACCCTCATCATGAGATCTCAACAGGAGGCAGCCCTTATAACCAACCATCTTGAAAATCCTGTCTCTCCGGAAGCAAACGCAAAGGCCGTTTTAAGACTAAGTGTAATGAATCGTTTGTTAATCTTCTATTCCTACCAAAAACCCCTAAATAGTCTGGACACACTATGGTAGATTGCTGAATGTCCAGCATCTTACAGGTCGACTGCAGAGCCTGAGACTGGTGACCACGTAGCAGCACCAGCTCTCTGTTTGTCGTCGTCCCTCATTCGTTCCAGACATCCTGTATTTATTTTAATGGCCACGTCAAAACTGTCGAGGTACTAAATAGGTCGGGCGCGTCGTCCCGCGTTATTGATGGAGGCTGGGGTTGATCGAACGGGCCGGGCTCGGCGATGACAAAAAGCACAGCGGTAGTACAATGGCCCCGGTATTTCTTCCATCAGGCGTAGCGGTCGCCTCGACAGTCTAGCGTGACAAGAAGGTTATTAACGATCGATTGTAATTCATCATTGGATAGTATTTATTACCGGTCATAAAATTTAAAAGACGACTAGTGAAATACGAAGATAGACTAATATAAAGATTTATACTTAATTTACGACAACACTTATGGATTTTGAAGGAAACATCGCTCAGTGATACAAAAAAAGATAATACTACATTTCGAGATCTGCAATCTGATCTCCTCTTAACTTATGTGTTAGGTTAGTTATGTACCTGGATAAGACATCAGATTATAGATCTTAAAACGTTGTGTTACCGAATTTATTATCACTGAATGGTGGTAAATGTACGGAAAAATCCTGTCTCCTTCACAATCCTTCCATCGTAAAAGCCAAACTCATGGGTTTGCTAGAAACAAAAATAAATCAAAGTATAACACTTTTGAATAGATCGATTGTATATAAAAAACCAACATATATGATTTTGTGTGATATTTTTGTATCGTGTGTGTTGTGACTGAATGCAAATACACCACCCTAAATTAAGTGTAATTTTAATCTATATGCTTAAATAGTGTTAAAATAAGTTGCAACGTGGTTATTTATTTAGATAATTTTTGTCCTGAAAAATATAAGCTTTACATATTCCGCATACAAAAAGTGCACGGGCAAACAAAAACCAAGCTGCCATATCACATGAAATTATCATGTGACAGATACTGTGTGCATAGCGCTTTGTGCCCGCTTTTATGTGGCGTTGTAGAATTACCATTACAATGGGAACTTTAACTGTGTCAAGTTGGTAACAGTGTGGCGTGGCCAGCCAGAGCCGAACAGTTGGCTGTACACGTGTAGATAAATCTACATTGGATTGGAAGCGCTCTCTATGCTGGAATCGTGTGGCGATTATTCTTAAATTTGTGTAGCGTATTAGATAAATAATATTTCATTTATAAGTAGTTTAAAGACTTTATAAAATTATTAGACTGCTAGTTACTGCTGTACGGTCAATAGAATTTTGTAACAGATTAGAATTACTTTACATAAAAAGATTTATAAATATCATATTCTTCAACAAATACGTAAATGGCCATATATGCTGCATATAGCATTGCTCGTGTGTTACGTGGCTGTCTCATACGGCTGAGAAAGGGCACATGTCAAACACCAAGAAGCACCATCGGGTGTTCAAATAAATCTACAACTCGCGTGCACGTCATTCACCCCGGATAACGCAACCTGTGACGCCTTCTTCATTGTCTACGTGGCGAGGCCATCTGTCGAAGCCTACCGCGCGGTACAAGAAGAGTCACCCTTATTGAGTCCCTACTTTCAGATCATGGTCCATAATTTATTTATAGCTATAAGTGTGAGGGTCGAGAGTCAACCACTAGGTAGAGAACATAGTGTGGCTACGTATGAGGGCTCACCTTCTTTACTCTATACAAGCACCGCTTATTTTAGTGCTAAAAAAAGAGACCAGACGTGGTGGCCCCTGACTATATTACGTGATAAGAGTCACAGTATGTGGCCTGTGGGAGGGTAGAGAGTCAACCACTAGGTAGAGAACATACTGTGGCTACGTATGAGGGCCCACCTTCTTTACTCTATACAAGCACCGCTTATTTTAGTGCTACAAAAAGAGACCAGTCGTGGTGGCCCCTGACTGTATCACGTGATAGTCACACCATATGGTTGTGGGAGGGTCGAGAGTCAACCATTAGATTTATACTTTGGCTTCGTGTGACGGCCCACCTTCTTTACTATGTACAAGCGCCGCTTAAATAAGGGACCAAACGGGGTGTCCCCAAACTTTATCACGTGATAGAGTCACAGTATGTGGCCTGTGGGAGGGTCGAGAGTCAACCACTAGGTAGAGAACATACTGTGGCTACGTATGAGGGCCCACCTTCTTTACTCTATACAAGCACCGCTTATTTTAGTGCTAAAAAAGAGACCAGTCGTGGTGGCCCCTAACTGTATCACGTGATAGAGTCACAGTATGTGGCCTGTGGGAGGGTCGAGAGTCAACCACTAGGTAGAGAACGTAGTGTGGCTACGTATAAGGGCCCACCTTCTTTACTCTATACAAGCACTGCTTATTTTAGTGCTAAATAAGGGACCAGACGGGGTGTCCCCAGACTGTATCACGTTATAGTCACAGTATGTGGCCTGTGGGAAGGTCGAGAGTCAACCACTAGGTAGAGAGCATACTGTGGCTACGTGTAGCGGCCCACCTTCTTTACTTTACACCAGAGCCGCTATTATTAACTCGTCAACACGAATTCCTGCACAACCCGACTACGTGAGTTCTCGAAGTGTTTGTTCTAATATTTCTACTACTATTGCATTGTACAATGGTTAAATTACAACAGCCCATAGGTTTGAAACGCACAATTACATCGGAACATACAAGTACATAATGAAATAAGGACCAACCCAGCTACCGGAATGTTATATGGGTCTATGAATACATCACAAATGCAGCTATATAATATCCAATTTTTTGCTGCCATTCATTTCATCTGCCAATATTTAAACTTAAGAATTCAGGCTTGAATGTGAATTTTACTTTATTATCTGAATATAACACAACATTGATGCTTGTATTTCTTCTTATATCCATTCGATTGTCGAGTTTTTTTTTCTATTGTAACCAGGTTTTTCAATTATAAAAGGAAGAAAACTGAGTTATTTCCAGCAAGCTCATGCTTGTTCAAATATAAACTGCTACGCATAACATGCTATGTTGAGGAAGTTTAATTCAATGCGAATATGGAATGGGTTTAGCTACATTTCCTCTGAAGAGCAAAAATTCTTGTCGCGGAATTTTTCTGTGATCACTTCAAACGGACATAGGATCCAGATTCCTGGAAGTAAGTCTGTGACAGTGTCAGATTTCAGAAGCTGCACTAAGTGGAATGTGTAATGGAGCACACATATAAATCACACATACGTTAGCATATGAATCGCTGGCATTTTGTACAGATTGGACCGTTTGAGGCTGGATTTTGACAATTGCGTTCTTCTAATAGACACCTGTAGTTTTATTAACTGTATGATCTACATTATATACAATAATTTAATATTTTCTGCTAAGTACTTGTGAGCCATCTCTTGAAACGATGGAAAATAAATAAGTGCATCAGACAGTATATATTTATGTGCAGTATTAATGTGTAGCGTTTTAATGATTTATGATAAAACGAAGTAAAGCTGTACTCATACGAACTGATTTGATTGACGGCAACGATGAAGATTAGTTTCGTAATATTAAATTTGTATACTGAGCTTGGCAATTTTATGTAATAGTTTACTGTTATTTTGTTATAATTATTGACTGTTAAAATGTTATCTGCTAAATGTTACGTTGTGTTTAAATGTGACTAAGCTTGTATGTTTAGAATTAAATAATTCCCCTTTTAGGAGAATCATAATTAATGCAATTCAGCTAAGAAATAAAAACAGCCCTTATACTAACTTAATTTTCAATTTAATATATTTTATTTATATCTTTAGAAGTATTAATCGGATAACGGCTATAAGAAACTAATTTCTACAAAACTAAATAATTTATAAATATACGTAAGTAGTGCACTTATTTATTAACTGCCTCATAAGTTTAATTTCCAACATCGTAGTCCACAGTTTAGAACTATGTCGTAGTACTAATATTTTACCTATTTTACTAAACACTACTTTATTTCGACGAGGTAAACAATTTATGCCAGTTGCTTTTACGCAATGAATACATAATGCTGTAAGCCCTTCCCGTTATTAACTGAAGTTTTGTCTCTCGAAGGAAACTTATTCCTTTGATGCTGTCCTTGATAAGTTGAGCAAAAGTTGTGAATGGGCTGTGGAAGTTTAAAGCTCACGTCTGCAATATTACCTCCAATGGTGTTAGAGAACTCTCTTACAACTCGGCGATGTTCCGGCTTTAACGGGCACCTTTAACTCTTTCATCCGTTATGGATCTGGACATTAAATACACAACCCAAAAAGCTACGAAATCAAAGCTATTCTTTGCACTACGGCAACCCGAAAATAAACTTTTCGTGGAATTATTATTATAAATACCTTATTTTCTTCAATAATAAATATAATATATTAGAATACATTAAAGATATAGCCACTAATGCTATCTTATTTAATAACGTAAAATAAGAGAACAAATAAAAGAGATATAATAGGAGATCGGCATTTCTTTTTTAATAAAAAAAGTGATAAATGTGAACAGTTGAATTATACAGCAAATAGTTATATTTAGGAGTTACATTACATTACGTGTTTGAAGCTATTTTCGCTTAAAAACATTTATTTGTAACCAACTAAAGTGCCATTGGTGTAAAAAATTCATAATTTTCAATTACAATTTACATTTTGCTGTAAAAGAATACAACGAATACTTTTATTTGAAGCAACCTAAACTATCTCAACTTCATCAAACCTAAACACAACCCAACCTTACCTACTCCAACTCAACCTAACTTAACTATCCTCTTATCCTAACCTAAAACTGAATTGTAAACTCTTAAAAACACGTGTGAACAAGCTACATGGGCAGAAACATTTCAATGAACTCCATAGAAAACAATTGTTCAATATATACACTGCTTTTAGTGATTTATATTAAAATTGTTTGTTCAGTTGAAAGTTGATGCCCACAAGTCGCACAATATGAAGCTCACTGTTATGTTATATCAATTTAAGATTGACTTTTGATTTGCTCAAGACCTAGTATAATTAGAAGGAAAATTCAGTTTAAAAAAGTACGTTTTTTAAGGAACATTTGCACAATGGAACAAAGATTCGGTGATACAAATCTGATCATACAGCATGATTGTAAATAAAAAATGTGTGGTGATTTTGAGAAAATTCAAAGGCACTTGTGTATAAAGGCACACGAAGAAATAAAAAAGTACTAGTAATGTGCAAAGCAAGGTTTACGATGGATACATATTTAAACTCTGAAAGAAACCGAATTATCTCATTAACACTAAATAAAAAAAAGAAATGTAGTCCTTGAGTTTACGTATTATAAGAAAACCCATCTCACACCAGATACATTAGGGCACATGAGTATGTATGTGCATAGAGTATAATTTATCAACCGTCAAACAGACAGCACAAGAGTGTACTCGCTGCTTCATACAGTGTGGCAGCAAGATATATCGACACATCAAGTCACTGCTTGCTCATATCACGTTGCTCTGTTTTCTACACATGATTCTTGGTAACAACTCTATCAATAACCTTTATACGACCTCCACCGTAGCGAAGTGGTAAGGCTCCGGCTCTCTAACCGAGAGGTCACGGGTTCGATTCCCGGGTATATCAATACAAATTTTGAAACGTGTTTCAAGCTAATTCCTCTTAAAAACGTTTATTTGCAATGAATTAAGGTGACATTGGTGTAAGAAATTCCTAAACTTCCGGACCCTAACTGCTGGATAAGGAATTCCGGGACATTTCAATATTTGTAACTCAACAAAATCACTCTATAACCGCTTCAAGTCTTCTTGAAATTAAAGAACTTGGAAAATGAAGCACCAAGACTACACAAACACCACTGCTAACCGAATATTCCATTACTGTTTACTCAACGTCTGCTTTCATCCTCTCAATTACGTCCCTGACTGGTGGTACAAAGCCTTTCTATTTATCAACGTCGGATAACAAACAAGCTCTCTGCACCTCCGGGTAGCCATGTAATCGCTTATCTCTTACTACAGTTAATCATTCAAAATTATTGATATATCAGTTTGGCTGCTTTATCAAAAAAAAAATGTGATTAACGCCTCCGGACCAGTTATATCTAAATATACGGAGCCTTACGATGTTTCAATAATTATGGCTAATAATTTGGTGTGAATCGGTTTTGGTTATTTGTACTGGAAATATAAAGTTTGTATTACAAATTTTCATGGTTAAAAAAATATAAATACTATTATACAAGTATCGCAAATAAGTCAAAATACAAATTTAATTTATAGCAAGACGGTGTATGGTGAGACAGAAAATTTATCCATCATATTCTCCAACAAGTTGAGTGCAAAGGATTGTAAATCCGTCACACAATTCATTCTAAAAGCATTAAAAATTATGTGAGTTTATGATTTACATTATCTTTACACTTTTATTGAAGGTATAGTTATAAAGCTTGTATTACAACGATCTACAGGTTATTATGGTCTCAGATTCAAATAAAATGTTATTCATTGTATTGCTAAATTTATACAGGTTGATTATACTGTACAAGATGTTTCTAATAAAAACTATAGATATTTTGGAAAATGTTTCCATATTTGTTATTACTGCTTACAGACCAAGTTTTCGTGGTATGGGCTAGTAGTAAAACGTATTCATGGCAGCGGCACCAGTATGGTTTTACTGGTTGCTGTGAGTTTTGGTTGGAACAATTAAACGCACCAACGTAGTTTTTTTTTACTTAAGTACGGTAATGGTAAATTTTTTATGATCATTTACGGCAAATTCTGTTAGGTGAAGCAGGGTGATATACAGTATACTAAAAAAATCGTCAGGGGTCTCCAATGTCCAATGTTTTACCAAATTGTATAGCAAATGAGGCAATACTTCGCTAATTGTTTTGAGTAACAAAAAAGGTATGCTGCTCGTGAGCTGAGTGTATATAAACGACATTTTGAGAGTTGAAATACCGTTTCCGGTAAAAAATCTTCCAATTAACCAACAGTTTGAAACCGTAAAAGGATTTCTTGTAAGGAATTTTTGAAATTGGAGAAATAATCTTTAGAGGTGAGTTAAAATTAAAGGTTAACGCATATCGTAGTACAGTGAACATCAAATAGAATGTGTGTGATGTGTTAAGAATTCAACGAAATGGTGTACTAAGAGATCTTGTTGGAACTTTTTCAAAGGCCACAGGATGATAAAAACGAAGATTAACGAACCTTTTCACAAAATACTTTTAAATATATTGCAATCGCTTGTTTAGGTGTTTAGCTATTGCAGTGTTTTCTTGGCATTCATATGCGAAATATATATATAACAACAATAAAGTGGGTGCCATTAATTTCATACTGTCGGCATCTATTCACCAAAATACGCCAAAAACTAGTACCATGTTTCGGTTTTTATACGGCCGCCAGCTTCTCATGGCTAGCGTTGACTCCATAAATGATGTAGCATCTTGTTGCTATGCCGAAAAACTACGAACGTCCAGGATTTTCTGAATTACCGCTTTCCACTTAATGGAGATGCGAAGTTCACAAGACCCATATTTACCGGACCTGAAACCTCATATTTCTTTCCATCGAGGAGTAATCAGAGTTACCGGGTGTATACCCTCCACAGTCATCTCTACCAGATTTCTGAATGCCACAGTTGAGTAAGTTGTTCTGAAATTCTATGAGTCTAACACTTTTTTCCTCAAAAACGGATATGTTCCACGTACCCAATAAGAGTCATGTTGAACCCTATTCGATTTCAATATAGTACATGATTTCTCTTACAACATTGTATCAAACCTGGATCTGTTTTATACAGATATCTATACATTTTCAAAGCCGTAAAGTGTGTTAAGAAACACCATTTAATCCCATACTAAATTGAAACTCTTTTAACAAACAAGCATCGTACCAAAGTATATCAGAAACTATTTTCTACGATAATACATTTTTTAATTTATTTAAAACCTATTGCGTAAACTGTTGTAAAATTTAAATGTACTTAAACTATCGCAAACAATATTAGATATCATCAGTGGTTATTAATCATTTATGGTTGTCAATAATTGACATTTTCTAGCATTTAAAAGCACAGTATGAACTTAAACACCTCATGCGGAAGGAAGAGCTCATTAGTAAAATACTCTTTAGGTCACTCCATGAGAAACTGCAAACATTTAAAGTAGTTAGGCACAAATAAAAACGGATTGAAAAAATAAAATAATTTACAGTATTTACATAAGTTATAGATTAAAATATTGGCGTATTTTAAATTGTATATGAAATATAATTTACGAAACAATTTATCTTTTTACAATATTTTCCCCGAGGAAATTGTTTAATTTTTATAAGGAAAATACACATACTTGTATATACTTTACAATATTATATAATTATCTTCAACATTTATTACATGGCAAAGGTTATATGATACCTCTACATTCTGCTTCAAATGCCTACCACTGCTGTGGAAAGATAAAACATGTTCAAATTGTGACATGAATTTTGTGAAAAATCAAACAAACGTTATTCAAACAGAATATTGATTGCACCGCTTTCAGAAAACCCGAGATTGTATGTTAAGTGAATCAGTGATAGTGAGTTGATATTATTGATAGCAGTTTGTGAAGGAGTGTGAAATAATTAATGCCCTGGAGCGAAGGAACCGTCAGCTCCGAGTGATGCAGATCATCACACTACCTGAAGAAGAGATCAGATTGCAGATCTCGAAACGTAGTGTTACTGCTTTTAGTATCACTGAACGATGGCAAATGTCCGGGAAAATCTTATTTTCTTCATCACATACATAGCTATGTAAAGGAAGCCTATTGCTTTGTCAAACAGTCGAAACTTGTTAAGCTCTTTCTCAGAATTCTACCAGTGAAAGAACAGAATACAATTTGACTGCTGTTTTCTTTTACAGTTAAAAAGTATTTTTGAATAAATGATCCTTCTAAAAAAGAAAAAGAAAATATTTTTATAGACAGTGAACTATATAAAAAGATAACAAGAGAGGAGTTCCGTCTATTGTGACAAGCCAGAGTCGTCTTAGGGCACATCCGTCCTTACAACTGCTAACCCTGTCTTTGCCAGACTGTACCCTTTAGCGCAATTAAGTAACATAATAAGCTAAACAGTGACCTCTCTTGTTTGTAGTGAATTAGTTTCTATGCAACGGATTCCTGATTTTACTTTTACTCCAAAATGGATAAGTTAAAACTCCCCTAAAGAACTCATAGTAACGTTACCTGTTTTTACCATCGATTTCAAAACAGCCCATTCTCACCGTTATTTAAGAAAATAGATGCAGACATGTCAATATTTACTTTTGGAAAGTGAGCCAAATCGCTACCATGGTATGAATAGTTTAAGATATCCATTACATTTATCTCTGGGTTATACATCTACTGAAATTTAATTAACATTTAATTTTAATAAACCACTCTTTGCTTATAAAAAAAGTAATATAATTGTAATGAAGTTTCAGTTACTTCACTCTGTTATTTATCAAAACTTCACCACTTAACATAAAAGGATATAGCTTGATAAGGAATAGTGAAAATTTGAAGTGTATAGATCTTCGTTATTTATATGTCTTGTGGGCAGACAAACAAAAATAAAACTCTTTTACATTCCCTGCGCAGGCAAAAATGCAATTGTGCCAGCGTACTGAGTGATAGTCTTCAATTATGCTCAGCCAAATCCCATGGATGGGTACCATCCACCACGAAACTCATTCTTGTGGGTGAAACATAAAAATAAAGTTTCATATTAAATTTTAAGTCTATATGTGTAATATTTCTGCTTTCAATATGGTACGTTCACATGTTTCCTACGTTAGGTTTTATAGCAGTACGCAAATAATAAGAGCCAACACGTTTAGCAATAAGATCAATGTAAAAACGGCCAGTAACGTTCAGACAACTTCCAGTGGTAACATTTACCTCAATGGTGCCTTCAAAGGAATGAAGCTTCCTGAAAATGTTTTAAGAATCGTACGGACAGACAGATAGAGAGACGGACTGACACAATTTTTCCTGCTCCTCATGTGACGACACGCTTTGCTAAAACTCAGCCAATTATTTCAGTGCAGTTTAGAGTTTTATATGTTGAACATATAAAATAGTTCATAAAATAAAAAAGCTGGGAGCAACCCTAAAAATTTTATTAGTTCAGATAATTAATGAGGGTAACACACCTTGCACAAAAATACACGAAGGAAGCGAAGTGAACATAAACGAGGTCCGGAACACAAATGAGGTTTATAAATAAAACTACAGTTATATTCCTAAAATTATTTACTGAGAGGAAAGTTACGTAGTCTAAAACGGTGTTATGTTCCAAATACCCATCCTTGGCAAGTCGTACAATGAGATCGTAGAATCGCGGATTGCAATATCAAAAATACTTAGAACGTTCGATGAAAATAAACAAGTTGGCCCGTTACATTCGATATTACTTATCTATTCAAACATTTATCCACATAGTATTAAAAGAATTTACGATGAATATTCAAATTCAATCCGAGCGTTCATCTATTGTCTTTATCATTTAATAAAAGGATTCATGGACAAATATTATGTTACCGTAGTAACTTTTATTCTGCTGAATTTATTCACCAATGTGATTCTCTTCTATATTTTTTTTAGAGGAAATTCATGTTCTGGGGTGTACATAAGCATTTCTAACAATCAATTCGTTTTATCAAAGTTATGAATATTCCAATAATTTTGTTATTATTTATCTTTTTAGAGCATCAGACATATATATGCCAAATTTTGTCCTTTTTGAACATGGAGAAGTTGAAAAACAAATAGTAGTTATTCTACACGTTGCAGTCCTAATTTAACTCATATTTATGTTTGAGCTTCATAAAAATCCTTCAGTTTTTCTATTTACGACATCGGCGATACGTGTGCAGAGTTTCATAGACATGGAGAAGTTGAAAAACAAAAAGTAGTTTTTCTACACGTCACAACCCTTCTACTGATGTTTGAACGTTATAAAAATGCTTAAGTTTTTCCATTTACGTCATCGGAAATACATGTGCAGACTTTAAACTTTACGAGTGAGTGAGGGCTTTGCTTTAGTCGACAGAGAGATAAGTACTTTATGAAGTGGATTTAATAACATTGATTCCTTTTATTTCTTCACAACATTGGTTTTTACCAGTAGTCATTGAAAAGCATGGGAGGAAGTTACATCAACTTATAGGAGATGTAGACAATTTATAATTATATTATCCTTCCAGATGGATTTCGGAATATTCAGCGTTGTGAAGAGAGTGAAGTAGTATATTATTCATTGTTTCAAATGACAAATTATTCCAATTAAGAATTTGGCAAATTTTACGTTTTAATTTTTGTTAAATGGTTGTATAAATTAAAATTAAAAAAAGGATTAACGAGGAAAATTAAAAGGGTTTATGAATTTAACGATAAATTGAAATATTTTTTCGACTTTGAATATAAACTAAAGCTCTTGTTTCTAACAAAAACTATAGTTTCAAGTATTAAATTTAATTTAAATTCGAGTACAAATAAAAAAGGTTCTCATTAAATACGTAATAAAACACAAAATGGGGATTAAAATATCATTTAAGTGTGGAGAAAAAAACCAACGAAGGCTAAAGCAGTAGGAATATTAAAAAAAATATTTTACAAGGCTACAAAGCCTTTGAAAATGATTGTCGATTAAATCAAAGCATTTAAAATGCGCATCATAACTTTTATGTCATTAAAATGTAAAATATTCACAACTAATGTAAAAATGAAACAGTTATACCTCTCAAATGAAAGTTACCAAATCTGCAACCCTAATAGTTAACTTTGTTCTGAAACCACAGAAAATTGAACACTGAAACATACAAGAGGAAGATCAGTTTGCCCCAGTTCCACCAGTTGAAAGAATGGTCAGTGTAGTTCTCGATCCACATCAACCCTAACTAGTGCTGTAAACTTCCACACCACCCTGCCATAGTTTGTGTGAGAAACCCTGATCCCTGTTTCAGACCCAGGGGTGGCAACGAAAGAGCTTTTGCGAGATAATACTTTTTCGAAATATACGATTTCAGCTTGGCTAGGAGGATAGTAGTTTATTACTTGTTTAATAACAAAAATAACGGTTTATTGATATAATAGTGTACGATTACCAGCAGTTATTTCTGAATTGTTTTATTTGAAGTAAGACAAGGTAGCAGTACGCCACATCACATATTACGTCACAGGCTTCGCTGAGGTTACAGCTACATGTGTTTCTATGCCGCATGTTAAACTGTTATATAATTGTACTTAGTTTGGTTACAAGCACATTTATTTCGTTACCATTTTGCTTACCCAAAATACCAATGTAATAATAATGCTAACACTCAAAATCTCATGGAGTGACATGCACCATCATCAAACTCGATGTTGGACGTAGAGCCAATTAAATTTTAATTCGATAGGTCATTTCTATCTCAAAATATCGTGCGGACAGACAAACATAAATGGAATTGTTCCATCCCCGTGAGAATGGCTTATAATTGGAATATATAAGCGATTAATCATGTAAATGTGAGACTTAACAAACATTGATAGAGTGTGCAATAGTGTTAGGAGTCTACAAAGCTGGATTTAGAGAATGGGTTAAATGGAATAGGGCTTTTCATGTTGCCTGCTGTCATCGATAATCGGTTAGCAGACATTGAGATTGAATTTGTTTTATTTAAATTAAAAACAAATTTTTTTACATAAATTTACGTTACTATGGGGTAGGCACTTCGATATGTAAACAGGAAGTTTCGAACTCTCAAGTAATATTTTGGGGATGTGTTCTTCGGAGCAAGACAAGCAAAATATAATATAAACATGGATTATAAATCCTTATCTTGCCACCTGAATGTGTTTAATAGCTTTTAATTTTATTCCACAGGGAAAGACAAAAAATGTAAATTTAGTAAAATGATTGTTCTTGCAGTCTAAGAGGAAAATCAATACTATATTATTATATCGCGTTTCAACATGGAAAGAACAATAACTGTACCAAATATAAGATTTTATCTCTTCTGATTTGTAAAACAAAAAATAAAATCTTAAAAACACATATAACCATATAACGTTGCAAACTAATCATTTCTGGTACATATTTATGTTGTAATGTCTTTGCTTGTCTAGGTTCCAAGAACAAATCCCCAAAATATTACCGGAACACTCCGTATATTTATAAAATACTTAATCAATTATTATTTTATTACGAATAAAACTTTGGTTATTATAATTTATACATGTGACTAGAATCGATCTATCTTTACTACAGTTTTTTACTCAGCTACATACTGCATTTATATTGTTATTAATTTCAATAATATGTATTAAAATATAGCACGTAATCACGAGTTTTATTTTTTTTATTTCACTTGTAATATAGTAAATAAACCCCCCATGCATTGTGTGTTAGGCTGAAAGAAGACAAATGTTAAATTTTGTTAAAATGAACCCGTTATTGAAATAGCACACAACACCGCTATGAATAACTAGAAATGGCTCAGAATTGATATATACCTCTGCCAAAAATTTTGGCTTATCACACCCTCACTAATACAGTGCCCAGAACAGTATTACTGAAAATTGTTTCTACGCTAGGTATTACCCCTGACTTTAAACGTGTTCATAATCAATTTAAGATACGCTATTAATATCCTTGTCAATTTTGGCTAAGATCTGTCTAATGCAAAGAGGCCTATACATGCATCTCATTCATTGTTTACATACTAGAGCTTCTCTCCTTTAGAAATACTTGATTGAAATTATACTTTCAGCTAAGGATCTACCGTTGATATCAAATTGTCAAGTATGATAAAATACGCTTCACTAACAAAAAATTACGTTTTAAACACTTTTTCAGGGGGTTTTACACTCTTGGTTCCAAGCGAATCCAATACCAACCTTGGGTTAAGAAATATATCATAGAATATCTGTGTGAAATTTGGATAAGTTCTTTTAAATAATGAGGTTGCCAGATTGATGACTTGGTATAACAACTCTACCCTGACTTTTTGCCTCTTCTGATCGTATTTAATAGAAACCCTATTTTTATCTTAGGATCAACTCGTATAATGATTGTTATGTGATTGTTTCGATAAGACCCCTTCCGTAATAAGACTCTTAGGATAACAGTTGCTCAAAATATTTATCCTTAGGGCCAGCTCGCTTCGATCTAACTGGCTAGAATAAAAGTTTTACATGAACAAGAGTAAAGATTAGTACAAATTCAGATATTGTTGATTTGTTCGTTTATCTATGTAAATAGTTTGTTGTTAAATTAGTTTACATTATATGTATTAGTGTCATTTTAGAACACTAAGTGAAAACGATATAAAGAATAAAGCATTACTAAATCCCCTTAAGTACATGATAAACTTTGTTTGGTGTACACATTTAGATTATACGAGTATAATACGAAGCATTAACGGAATTATCTATAGAATTTAACAAGCAAATTATAACGGTTAAACTAGATTGCTGAATATTTAATCCTTACCGATTCACCTATGTACCATAATTGCTGCAGCAATAGTATAAAGTTAAAGTCAGTAGCTTTTATATTAAGGATTATTTTTAAAAAATCCCTGTTTTAGTAGAAAACTATTATAATACAGATGGATTGAACTTACATTCAGGCAATAAAAAAAATTATGTAAGTTGGCTGAATTTTTTACGACTATTAGTTTTACATATTTTATGTCTTTATTGTCATTATTAATACACCGCTAAGTAAATGAACTGATCGGGAGGTTAATAATAGAGTAGTACTAAGTAGAAATGAGGTGTGAAATTAAATTCCTCTAAGTACAATCTTTCATTTAACATATTTGCGTAATTTACAGAATTAGTTAAACAGCGGTTTGGATCATAAAACCAAGTATTACGTAAGACTGTATTCATTGTGTCCTTTACCGTAAAGGATAAAGATCAGTAATTCAGACCTAACCGGGAAGACAAGGCTGAGTTGCGTGTCTTCGCAACTTTGGCCGTTACATAAAAATGCTAATGAAGAAAGCAAGATCGCCCCTACTCTCTCCCTTGTGGATCGATTAGCTTCGACACCCTGGCGTAAGTAACCTAATCATTAGTGAACCTGATTTCAGGTTTAGCTTCAGATTGTTGCTGTCAAACATGCGAGCTTCCTATTAAGGATCAGTCATTCCTTTAAAAGAGCCTTTTTGAATTCGTGCCGTCCGCCCATGTATGCGATAGCTCTGGATGTTCCTTGACACTTGAAACTTGGTACTGCGTTTTTGTTTTGTGTTTATTTTATTTTTTTGTTTTTTGATTGTTTTTGTTTCCTTTGTTTTTTGTTTGAAGTAAGTATCAATGAAATTGTTCTGTATGTTGTAAAGGGGCTTTTGCTTCTTTCACATCGTATTTTCTGCATTTTACGTTAGCGAAATTCATTACTCGAAAAGCTGTAAAATTTTATTTATGTCTGTCTGTCTATCTGTATGTCTGCACGATATCCCGAACTGATCTATAGTCCTGGAATTTTGTATAAAGCTCCATATATATTAAAGAAAACATCGAGTTCGATTAATATGCACGCAACTCTATAGGACTTGATAGGCTTTAGTAAACATTTTTCTTACGATTACAACCATGTTAGCAACGAGAATAATAGCAATAAATAAATTTGTTAAAAAACTGAGTACTATCATATGAAATTTTGTCACGTGATATAGTAGTAAACCTTAAAAAATACAGGTTTTGTGTGACTTGAAATTTTGTACATAATAAAATAAAACCAGCAATGTATATGACTCGGTAGCTTAAAAATTTAATTGCGTGTTGAACATTGACCAAAATGTTATAAGGGTTTCGAACATCCTGTCAGTTGACGTACGTTCTTAGTTGAACATTCGACCTTTACGGGACACAATAACGTAATGAATTAAGTCACAATGAGCAACCTGTTTAGTTAAGAGTAAGTGGATTGATAAGGTCAACTTTTGAGGAACACGCGATGATGAAAACTTTCAGTTACCACGTCTTTGGGATTCTGACATTTGTTTTAACAACTGTCAAGCGCCAAACTTATAATGTATGCATGCTTGTCCATTTAATGTAGAGCTTAGTTCCAAAGGGTTTTCAAAAATATTAAACCCTTAGTTGGACTTCTGAAACGTTTGAACAGGTAAATTATATTTCTTCATTAGGTTCTTTAAGAGTTAAAAATTCAAGTTCACCATTAAAATGTCATTTATAATGTTTAAATTATGTATTAAGCACTATTACTATTTAAAGTAGGTGACTTTGTCCACTAAATTTGAATGAATAGATATACCTAAGTTGGATGACTTATCTCATTGTGTGCAATGAAAGGAAGCATAATGTGATACGGGACATTTTCTGGCAACGATGTACCATTTTCAAGGAAATCAAGTGTGAAGTTGGGAGCTTACACGCTTAACTTCCGCAGCCAAGAAATTGATGGTGTAACTATTTGGGTGGCATGCTACGGGGGAGATTATACAGAGTATCGTGCTGCAACATTCTGCCTTTATAAGTTCATCCGTACAAACATTACTAAGCTTTGTATATAATAACTTTGTCTTTGATATTTGCATTACAGTGCTGACCAAGCACTTCATACTTAATATCTGCTAATTATTATATCTGCTAATGTAATTAGTATTTTTACTATAACGTTAATTTTATTTTCTGGATATTTTCTTACTCTGCTCAACAGCGGTTACAGAAGACGTTTATAAAAGAAAAAGAAGTGTTTCTACTATCAAACTTACTTTATGCTTTCAAAACTATAGATGTAAACAAATTGATACTAACGGTTAAACTTTTTATACACACGGTTGTGCTGTCATACAACATTTTTTTTTTAAATGTTATACCTCCACTTGGTACAGCAAACCCGACGTGTTACTTAAATATGGGAAGCTTCATGGAAGTCGAGGAGAGGCTCATCACCAACCTCAAATATCGAGATATTGGGTTACAAATAACTGGTCGTTCGGTCTTAGAGCCGAGGATGAGTGTTTGAGTTCAGCTCCCTAAGTGTTAAGGTTGTAGCTAGCTGAAATATAAGGGAGTACTACTGTGCCATACTTCTTTGACTGGAAACGGCTTTCTCAGAGCTAACCTCCCCTTCTTTCAAATGTGACATGGCTGAGATAATGCTTGTTATCCCTCCTTATGGGATTTTGACAGATGCTGCTCCTACCCCCAACTTTAGCCACCCTTATAACTCCGGAAGAACGCAAAAGTCCTTTGAAATGTATATGCAATGAGGTATATTCTCTTATTGTCCTAATTGAACATGAGATGAACATAACTTATCTTATAGCGTTTCAGTATATGGGGCACATAATGCATCATCTTCAAGTATATAGTATCACGTTTCATGTAGTGTAAGCAGTGGTGTAAACAAATCTTGAAGATGTTAAATTTTTAATTCCAGACAAACTCATTCCTATTTGGACAAGACTTGGCTGGTTTACTAACTACGTATAGGCAAACATGATCAATAGTCTGGGAAGTTCTCTCATCCTTGGAAACTTTTGGGCTCGTTCCCATGAAAGTTGCAAAGACTAGTTAAATTAAATTACAGTCTCGAAGCTGTCGAGAAACAAATTAGCACTTGAGTGCTTTAATATTACAGCAGTTATAGCAGACTTGCACGAGATGACTGAGACCTATTCCAAGATTAGGGAACACTCTTTGTTAATTGGCAGCTGTACACGTAACGTAGTTTAAGTTCTAGAGTTCCACAGTTGGGTGTCGGTCTTATCAATGTACGAACAGAGTCACGGAACCTACGTACAATTAGTGATCGCGGAGTTATATTATTTTTATACGCATTCCATTTTAATTATGGCCCTGCTACACAATTAATTACTTTATTCAAATTACTATCCTTTGTAATTTAAACGCAACATTTTCATTAACTTGTAAAATCATATTAGGTTGGGAAGCTGAGGATCATAACTTTAAACACCCTTTTACGATCTTGTAAGGATAACCTTATTATTTTGTAAATACTATATAAAATGTATTACTAAAGACTGTATTACTTTATCACTGGACTAATTTAATGTTGGGTACCTATTTTTCTGTTAATACTGTTTTTTTTTTTTTTTTTTTTTTTTTTTTTTTTTGAGTAGTTGGTTTTTATGGGTGAACAAAAACATAATTGGATAAATACGAGCTTACGATTAAACATTAGGTGTTTTAATTGGTTACAGAAATAGTGTAAGATAGAGAAATAGGCAGTATGATCTAGTTGCAAGTTAAGTTTAGGTTGCATAAATTATTATAATTAATAAAGAGCTCCATATTTGTTTTAAAATACCGAATATTTAATTTACAAATATAATTTCTAAATTGATAGGTATTATGAAATTATAATATGCAGGATATTAATCAACAACAGGATTTGGAGGTCAGCAAGTGAAACCTATCGAATAAACAGAGATATCGTGTTGCCCCTGGACCAGTTATATAACTCTATTCAAATATGCAATATTCCTCGTAAACGACGCTTGATGGGAATATTGTTTTTACGATTTTTACAAACGTAAGACCAGTTTTCAGCGAAGAAAACCTACTAAAGAGCTTCCTTCTACTATCACGTTGAAAGTCTATACTATAAATTTGTTAAATTAATTTTTAAATCCATAAAATTGTATACCTTCATTGACGGACGGCGTTGCGTGGTACAAAACTTAGAATACCTGAAGTTTTAGTTACTAAATATTTCTCTGCATTATAATGTGTCTAAAATGAAATAGATTACACAATTAAAATTTTACAATTGCACTTATAAAATCACCATGTATAAAACCGTGGGGGTAATTACGTTTCTTTTAATAATCCTAAAATGCACAATGATACGCTTCAAAAGAACTTGCAATCGAAACAAAAACTAATTAAAATAGATCATCACCGTTAATGGCATTTCAAAGCAAACGTCTGGTAAAATCATAAAAGAAATGCGTGAAAGATAAAGCATTATAGCTTATAGGTACATATTGCTAGCTATTTAAACATGGAGTATGGCAATTAAAAACTATATTACATCTTACAACATAACTTAACACATTTAGATCAATAAATTGGTTAAAGTAGGCTTAAGTTAGTGGATTAATGACACTGGTAGTGTCCATGTTGCACTGAACTGGAAATGTCACACAATAAACTTTGACACTAAGGGAACTCAACGATAAATAACGGTTAATACGTCGTTGCTAATAACAAAATTGTCCTCCTGAGTGAAAGCCAGTGATATCGATAACGATATTTAAAATTAATTGAAATCTTTTCAAACGATTCCATTTCACGTAAACAATGCATCACTGATCGTTTTCAACAATTATGAATTTATGATCCAGGAATCCGAAACAATTCAATGTTTAATAATTATTGTGTTCAGAAGAATTGTCTCAGGTTGTTTGTAACAATTATAATACAAAAATATAAGATTTTAAATTCTTTGATATCTTGCATTCAAATAAAGTCTAAGATACAAATAAGAAAGACTTCGATAATTATCATGAAGCAAAATGAAGCATAATTTTTCAATGTTTTTCAAATGTAAATTATCTCTAAAATTGTTTAAACTGTTAAAATCCAAGAATGTCAAACATTTAAAAACGTTATACTGCGCATATTTTTAGTTAATGCCAAAATTTCTGCCGTGATGACCACAATTTACTATTGGCTGATAGACCAGTTTTTCCTTTTTTATTCCTAGCAGACAAATTGTGACCTGTAAAATTTGGTGTAAAATAATTAGTGATAGTTTTATTAAGTGCATAGTTTATTAAGAGCAACACGATAGTGTACGTGGAGTTGACACACTACATTTTTGTTGTGATTCTAGACTTATGGGAAGTCACAATGATTTCGTATTTTAACATAGGTTGTAGTTATGTGTTAGGACAGTTATTCACACCTGAGGAAGAGATCAGATTACAGATCTCGAAGTATAGTGTTACTGATTTATTTTGTTTTTGTGAATTGTTGCAAATTTTCTGACAAATATTGTTACCTTCACATAGCTTGCTTCGTCAAAACAGTATTAAGAAAGATCGAAGATTTTTGATAATTTTTCATTATTTTGCATCCGGCGCATTAACAATATATTATATGATTGGGTGAGCGTTAGCGAACCCTATTACTAGCCGGGCAGGAAAAAATGTATTTATCTCTGAAAAATGTACTTTTGTCAGCCTGCACGATATCTCTACAGAGAACTGACCTATTAACTTTTGCACGAAGCTTAATATTTATATAGGCAACATCGAGTTTGGTGATGGTACATGGCACTCTATGGGATATGGCTAAGTATTAGCGGACATTTTCCATTGCCCTTATATGTAACGACGATTGCATAGAGAACATCGCATTATAAATAAATTTTTGAATAAACAGAGTAAAACCATATAGTATTTAAAAATGAGATATATTAACACGTGTAGGCCAGAATACATAAGACACATTGAGAAAGATTTCATCTATATAATTTAAATTCTGCATTAAAATTTATTCTAAACAGACAAGATTGAGTTCTATGAATGATTGTGCATGTCTATCTACGGGTTTTTGGTTGAGCTTTAAACACTCAGTAAATCGGCATAAATTCTCTTTTATATGCAGGTAGGATACAGAAATTACGTTTATGTACAACACTGTCTGTATGTCTATCTGTCCACACATATCTGTCTATATGCCATCTTCAAATCAAGACTGAAAATGTATAAGCCAGTCAATGTACAACAAAGGCCAGAAGGTCTGTGAGACCGATTTACAGAAACCGATTAGAGTTGGGTTCTAAATTTGTCGAATGTTTTTATCTAAACAAAACAGACACCGGCATGTTGAGAGAACGATAAGAGAAACATCATATCAATCGTCTGCAAGCTATTGTTAGATGCTCTGCCACGAGCTTTGAACCTCTGTTCCTCGAAGCTCCACTACTAACAAACAACAGACAATGAATGAAAGTGATTCCTCTGGATCTGATGGTGAGTAGTGAATGGTTTACTGTGTCTATGGCTGGTCTTGATGTTATAAGCCTATTCAGAAACGTGCAGTTCGCCATGTCAATCAATATAATTCACAACAAACCTCACATGTATTGGTCAATATAGTTTGTTTGATATGCAACTGCCAAGGTTTAAACAGTTACGTGTAGTCATAGTGACGGGAAAATCTCTGACAGTTGAGTATTACATTACACCATTCTCTGACCTCAGTTGCCACATCTTGGGTAAAAGGTGATACTAGAATTTTATAAAGAAAATACTATATGATACACAGTATTTAAACTTGATGTTTGTTGTGGTGAATATGAAATACAGAATTTCCGATTACAAACGCACACAAACGGCATTCGTATATTGCAAATGTAAAAATCTTTCATAATTAAAATGTTTTAGTAAGTGTTTCTTGTGATTATCCAGTTCTCAAAAGGATGTGTTTTCTCCGATTGATTATGTCAGCAAAAAACTTAATAATATTACAGTATATAACTTTAGTATACCAAGGACTCAAATACCGCTATATAGTCATAAGACTAGGATTCTAATTTTACTATAAAAGATTATGATTATAAATAGAACTTGTGAAACATTATTGGTATGATCGTTGAGACATACCTTATTTTAACCTACTTAACAGGTTAAGTCTGTTACTTAACCTGACGTACCTACCTACTTAACTAGTGACGTAGGCAGATTACGTGGAAGTTTCGGAATAAGGAATGGCAAATGCACGCAAGTACACAGTAACTATACTTTTTCTTTAAAGAGGGAGGCCAATCCCCTTTTAATATGCAGACTACTGTAGATTCATACACAATGACAGTACTTAGTACAGTACAGCTGTTGGTATTAAGTACAGATCAACATTGAAGGTGTTAGGCCTCCTTATCCCCCGTCCTCATGGGCCACTGGCCACTGATCTTTGGGCAGATCTTATCAAACAGAATATGGAGAGCCGACAAGGTCGATGGCACTGATAAAACGCGCTTCGGTCACAGACAGGACTTGAACCTGCGCTATCTCTAACTCAGATCTAAAGTCCTACGCCCTAGACCGCTCAGCCATCGGCATAATACCTTGTTATATGGCAAATAGTTGTAGGCCATAAGGCTGCTAAATTTCTCACACCGCACACGCCCTTCCAGAATCGGGTGTCGCCGTAAACAAAAATCTATACAAGGTTCACCGAAATTAAATTGTAGATATTTCGGTAATTCATATAATGCACTTTTATTAAATAACTTTACAAAAATAAAATTAATGCTTGATGCACACGGTCTTTGACCGATATGGAATTTTTTCATCACAATAGGAAGTAAACGCAACATCATTGATTATACATTACCAATTAAAAGGAGAATTAAACAAAAAATATTAACTACAGACGTATCTCTGTAGAAACGAACATATTAACTTGAATGAACGGGAATGAACAATTCAACCGGTGAAATTTGTTGTATATTGGAATGTTTGATTTGCGGAATTTCAATAAAATGCAACTCTATTCTTCACAAAATATGTATATGAAATCGATGCGCCAACATAGTCTCATATGTTAAAACGTCAACATGTACTACTTTCAGTTCTTTAGTTCTAGTTTTGTTAAGCAATACGAGTTTTTCTTGTATTTAAGAATGATTTTAGAAAGTATTGTATTTGTTGTACGTAAGTAGAATTTACCGTCAATTACCTGTGCCTAATTTCTGAAAAGTTTTCCGTAGTTCAAGAAAATGGATTCTTAAAATAATATTAAAAATTGCGCGAATTCATTAAAAAGCCAACTGCATAAGTATGCCAGTAATATATATATATATATATATATATATATATATATATATATATATATAGTTCCTCGTTATCAGTGTATTGTGCTGCTAAAGACGAATTTCACGCAATCACTGTTTTGTGTCTTCCCCCCCCCCAAAAAAAAACAATAAAAGAGTTTAGGTTAAATTTTGGAAACACGTAATAGATCTTAACATCTTTAGTTTCAATTAATAATAGAATCAAACAATTTAAATTATATCTTAATCACATGCGGTACTAAACAAATACGTAATATGTTAGGGCCTAACCTAATAATCAAATAAGGGGTTGTATTGTTACTTTCCAATCACGTGCATACAGTGCTTTATGTAATAGTTATAATGCCTATGTATATATTATAATGAAATTCGAAGTGTAAACATTTTAACGTAAACTTACTGATTATCTGATTTACTGCAGTCAGTGTCTTTACCTGAAACAAAAATTATAAATTCAGCCAAACATTAATTTTAAATATATCTGACTTAGATGACACACTTGCAATATCTATTAGGTATAGCAAAATGAAAAATAACGACCTACAAAATTAAATGTCGTAAGGATGCCGCTGATCGTATGAGGAAGTGGCTGGTGAAAGCAAGGATCAGAGCTCCGGAATTAATCAAGTAGTTTTCGTAGGGTAAAGAAGTTTGATGAGAGGCATAGCAAGGAACGTAAATAATAATATAGTAAGGAGAATATGTTTAAGTATGCGAAAATTAAAGTTTCTGAAACGTCCCAGATGTTAACATTACTCCAATATCAATTTACTACATCATGTTGGTTGAAAATCTTTACATCTTACTGAATTAGAAGAATTGACAGTATTACTGTTTCATTACCAAAATGTAATTAGCAATCATTTACACTTTCACAATTGTTAGAGTGGAGTTATTAACATTTTCCATCCATTAGTGTAATTGCGATAACCACGCATTGTTTTAATAAAGGGGCGTTTTTAATGTTAGACTAACTTACGTCGGGAGCCATATACTTTTGTTGTTTGTTCTTTGTTAAGAGACTTTGTTATCTTATCTATCTAAACTACGTCAGAGATTCATGTGGTCGTTTGACTCTTACAAAAGTACCAAGCCGCTTTTAGCTGTGACTGATTCTGCCATTGAGTTGCGAGATAGGATTGATAATTTTCCTCACGTTGAGTGAAAAAGACGACATTTTAAGCTCGCCCACATCCTCATAGTGATATATTTTCAGGTTTTGGATATTATCGCAAGACCATGTTAGTTTTATTATTAATTCGCTTTATTAAAAATGTCTAGAGTAAAATTTTGTGAAATTGTTTTAACAGTTTCGTTGTCAGTTCAAGAGTCCCTCAAGGATCTAATTTAGGCCCACTCTTTTTCCTATGAAATCATTACATCCACCCTAATCTGTATTGTCTCGCTTTGTATCGAAGATCTTAATAATTTAGCAGTTCAACGGAGTGCCAGAAAATTCAACTCTGGCATTATGCTTTTGCTATTATTCATAAAACTATATATTAATAATTATTTTACAGGATTATAGACAACAGGATTTAAATAGTAAAATGAATGAGTAATTCTTATTAATTCCATTTTGATTTTATTTGCACACATAAGCAATGTGGTTTTTGTAAACCAAGAGAAGTTTCGTCTCCTTACGTTGCTATGATTTCCGATTTTCCAAAATCTAAAATTATTATGTCATGCTTCACAGAAGCTTGGTACAAAGTATTCTTAACTACGTCATATTTCTCTGGAATAAATATAGAATACAGAAGTATCAATAAAACCATTTAAAGGAAATCTATGTAAAGAAAATATTTGTATTGTTAATCTGGAAGACTTCTGAGCTGGTCGACATAAATGCACGCAAGGAGCTTCGACTTCCTGCTTATTCAGATAGTTCTATTGTGGTCAACTAGTTTTCTCTTGAGTTTTGCATTTCTACCTTCTACTACGAGAAAACTATAGGTGTCTACAATTTACGAGCTTTACCTTTCGTACAAGCATAATATTTTTAGTTAGACCTTTGGTCTGTAAAAATATGTACTATCAATGAAAAAAACTGTTTCGAAAGCAATTTGGACAAATATTATGGAACGATATGATTACCTGTGAACTAAAACTGATTTATTAAAACGTGAAACGTGTTTTAAGCGATTTTTAATTTACGCTTAGGTTCGTATAAGCCTCAGGGCTTCAAAAATTTACATTTTTGAGAATTTTACTAGTAAGGGCATAACTCACTGTCAGTGCGAAGTCCAGTGAGAAGCAGTAAAACAATTAATAACATTGAATAGTTATTAAAAAGTATGCTTGAAATAAATAATATTAGAAAAGAATAAATTATCACTTATTTTATTAAAGAAGTAGCGTCACTACATTACACGAGAAGAATTGTACACAGTTTCGTGACGAATTGGCTGTCATCACGAAAACGAATCGCTTTGTCTGTAATGGTGCACTGGTGTTTACTAGTTTTGGAAGTGATAAAATACACACCGTTGTCTTGAGTTGGGAAAACTAGGCTACATGAATCAATGTCGAAATGGGATAGTTCCAGTATTGATACTGCCTGATTAAGCCGAAACTGGTTATCGATTCGCAGATATCCTGAACTCCACTCACCACTGTTGTTGAGATAATCTTCAATTATGTTTTAACTCTTGTGGTAAGGAAATGTGGTTTTATTTATGTAGAAGATAAGTATGTTAAATAATATCATAATTTTGTGTACTGGAATCAACACAATTGTATAATGTCTTAAAATGTAATTCTCCAATATAACACCTTATATTAATCAGAAATTACTTCATCATTTCGGAAGCAGACCTGTTTTAAGTACATATACTATTAATTTAAGTTTTGAATACATAATAAATAACAACCGTAGCATTTGATACATATAATTGGATTTAATTAATATATAATTATGGGAGGAATTTTACATTCGAATTACGATGTTATTAGAGGAAATGATCGTCAACCAGTTCTCTTTTTACAGTGAAACTTTATCATTTTCATCCAATTTTGATAACACAAATTAGGAAATTCACGAAATTATTAACGGAAGATTGTAAGATATTACACGTTAAATCAAGATTTTTTCGAGTAAAAGTTTCAATTTCAATATTATTTTAATTTTTTTTTTCAATGGAAATTTAATATTCAAATGTCCTAATAAATTACTAGGCAAGATTTTAAAGTTTTAAGTAAATAATTTTGAAAGAAACATAGTTTTCATTTTAAATCTGTGCCAACTGTAACATGTCAAAAATAATTTTCAAATTAAGTTTCAATTTAATTTATATTTAGCTTCGCTTGTATAAGGAAAAAAATCGACTTATATTGATTGAAATGTAGAAGGTTTTTATTTTATTTGAATATTACAAGAAATATTAATTTTAGTTCAATTATTAATTTTGAGTCAAGAAGTTTTGAATTTGAATTTCATTTATTTGAAGAATTTTCTTGAAAAAGCTTTTAGAAGACAAGTGGTCCTGTAAACAATTGGTGGATTAAATTAATACATTTGGAATATTGGATCAATGGTATTTAATTGAATGCCTATTTTGAATTTTGTACTTTGATCTGTAGTTTAATACACGATTTTTAAAAATAATTTGAGAAAGTATTATCTTGCCCGTCTCCTACAATAGTCAATATTTAATAAATTTAAAACTAGCAGTAGAAGTGCACATAAACTAATAAAAAATATATTGAGAGAATATTGGATTACTGATTTACTGTGGTAAGGTATAATTTATAAGTAGTATGAATATCTTTAAGTATCCATTTGGTAATTAAAATTATGTGACTATGAGTTTGGTGATCTGTTGGGGGAATCTCTCTCTACAGTACGAATACGTCATTTTAGAATTTGTGTTTATTCACTGTTACTTAATCATAATAAAAACCCGATAAAAGGGAGTATCAACGGACTCGAGAAATCCTTACGAAGAGTTTTCGCGGACGGTCTGAAATGAGCATTTTAACTGTGAATTTACTAACAAAGTGTTGATATAGTTTGTTAATAAAAGTATAAGAGGTTATGTCAGTTCAGAACAATACGTCGCCACTCCACATGACCGTTATTAAATCTACTTACTAGTTGTGTAAAAAAATAAAATTATTAACATTGGCTTGTTAGTTTTAAACGCATTGTCCAGCTACAACAGATAAAACGAAGGTAGGGCAAGTACTGAGTGACATAAGCGATTCACGTGTTCATGGGTACATGGATATGTGGGCTGATATAAACTATGTGAACACAGCACTCTATTTGATTGACATGCCATTATATTGCGTGCAATAATAGAGCCGAGTTATACATGTGGATTGAATTTTAAAACTAATATCTGTTGCTATATTGACAGGGAAATAAATGAAAACACGGAGAATTGATGGAATTGAAGCAGTAATGAAACGACAGAACCATCCTGGGTAGCCGACTGGTTAACGTGACGGGAACACTCGTGTTCGAGTCCTGGTTTGGGCTTGGTTTTTTTGCAAGCTGACTAAGGATCATCTAAGTCTCATCTAAAGTAATGTAACTAGTAGCTTAGGTGCCAGATTGTCTCTTTGTATCTATTAAATCTTTTATATATCACAGGGGAAATATTAGTTTTAATTTGCATAAGCAGTCAAAGCGTGGGGCCCAAATTTATGATACTGCACACAAAGAAAATTAAGTTACCTCTCTAAGTGTTCCCACATGGAAAACAACAAGATTATTAACTGGACAAATTTTAACCACACTAAAGGACGACAAGAGTTGATAAGTTGACTATAGAGCCTAGTTCTAAATACGATTACAAAACGTCCCTAATATATTGTATTTAAAGAAAAAACAATATTATAATATAAAACTATAACAAAAGATATCATGTATATCAACTACAACGTCAGTTCACTGCTAGTAAAGTTAGCAAATATGACAGATACATGGGTTCGATTTGTAGGGATATTCAAAGATTTACGGAAAAAAATCCTCGAAGGAAATTAAATCCTGATGTCTAAATCTTTTAATAGCTTCCCTCCTCTTCTGAAATACTTCATTAAACAGTATATATTAGCATTTTGTTACAAAAACTTTACTCTTATTTATTTTCAAGATAATGAATAATTAGTCGTATTTAAAAAACTGAAAAATGGAAAACTTGAGAAAAATTGGGGATTTCACGAAATTTAAAGATGAAAATTGAGGATTTCCATTTTTTTCTTATTTATTCTGGTAATGATGACCAAAAATTATAAATGTATACCATTGCTACAGCAATAACATTTTAGAAACTTTTAAGAATTTCAAGTCCTACCTGAAACTATTTGAAAAAAAAAAGAAACGTTTATAGTCCAACGGTTAAAATGGAAGTTTCCTTGTAAAGCCCATGTGCTCGTATCTAAACATGGCCCACTGCTACCAACTTGACACAGTTAATTTCCTCATTGTTATTGTAATGTTACAACAGTGTATAAACGGAACATAACTAGCACCCAATAATAGTCACGTGTAATTGTTAATTGAGTAGCAGCTCTCTATTGGCTTTGCTGCATGAAGCTAATTTTGGAAACAAGTAATTATTTTAGAGTAATGGCAGTTTTACTAACAGTATGTTCTAATACTTTTTTCCAATGAAGAAAAAAATTATTGGAATACTTTTTAACCAGTGAATTCTCATTTTTTTGTTAGAAATTTTCTTGAGTCAAAATAGGAAGATTATACTCTAATCCCTAAATAAAATTCAATTAGGATCGGATCGTTCTTCGTCTTGGTTGTATATCTGTACATGCTCTTCTCTGAGTGAGTATGTATAGGTTTTAAAAATCATTTAAAATGAAAGCAATCTTAATTTTTTACCAAAATTGGTAAATTAGTCAGCTTTTATCCAATGGCACTAAATTTCGTATTATATTTTCGATACCATTGAAATATGAAGATTTGAAGGGTTAGAAAAGTAACCTGTAACTACCTACTGCATGCAGGGATGTACCTGGGTATTATTGAATCGGAGTTCATAATGTTCATAAATACCCGGGTATTTTACAATTTTAATAAAAAAAATCCCGCTTTGAAGCAAGTTTAAATATCTTAAAACACGTGTGCAAACTCATTTGTTAGACACAACATAGAGCAATGGTGAGAAGGGTTGATTCAATAAGAATGTTAAGTTCGGCTTAAGTTCACCTTTCACTTACTGAAGCGTATGAAGTCTAACGCTGTTCGTCAACGGTTTTGGATCTCTTCAGATGGATATTGGTTCCAGATTCCATGACTGAAATCTGTTACAGCGTTAGACTTCAGACGCTGCACTAAGTGGAAGGCGAACTGGAGCTAAACTTAACATTCTTATAATTTTTTAGAGTTGTTGTAATACTATAAAGTTACTGCAAGTGACATAAATTAGAATTGGGACTTACTACATAGTTTAAAAGATAGGATTAGAAACAAACAGATCTAATTTGTTCAATCGCAAAAACTTTAGAAAAAGTGAACCTTTTGCAACATTGAGGAGTACCATATGTTCAAGAGCCACTGACTGAAAAACCTTGAGTTTTACTTCATAAGAAAAAATTTTCGTCACCAACTTGTGTTTTGGTAACGTTTTATTAGAACGATATTGGTTCCAGATTCCATGACTGAAATCTGTTACAGCGTTAGACTTCAGACGGTGCACATTTTTTAAACTTGTTTCCAATACTATAAAGTTATTACAACTGACATGAATCAGAATTGGGACTAACTACTTATTTTAAAATATAGGATTAAAATCAAACAGATCTAATTTGTCCAATCGCAAAATTTCAGAAGTTAATGCTGCGTCTGGATTCTAACGTTTTTGTCGCCAACTGTTTTGGATCTCTTCAGATGGATATTGGTTATTCCATGACTGAAATTGTTACAGCGTTAGACTTCAGACGCTGCACTAAGTGGAAGGCGAACTGGAGCTAAACTTAACATTCTTATCATTTTTTGGAGTTGTTGTAATACTATAAAGTTACTGCAATTGACATAAATTAGAATTGGGACTTACGACATAGTTTAAAAGATAGGATTAGAAACAAACAGATCTAATTTGTTCAATCGCAAAAACTTTCAGAAAAAGTTAACCTTTTGCAACATTGAGGTGTACTATATGTTCAAGAGCCACTGACTTAAAAACCTTGAGTTTTACTTTATAAGAAAAATATTAAACCTTATAACGTTTTCAAACTTGTGTTTGATAACGTTTTATTAAACAAAAGTAATTAATATGTTTTGAAACGATTTTAAGTGTTTTTGTACGATGTATAATTTTTATATGTTTACATTATAAAAAAATTACTTAATTTTACAGTTCTGGGACCTTTTTTATCAGATTAAAACTACAAGAGACGATAGAATTCGCACCTTAATCTACCTTACCACAATTTCAGGAATACCTCGTTTTACACAGTGAACTGAAATCCGAGCGGAATCTTTCACTAAGAAAATTTCCGAACCCATGTTTATATAAACGTTTTCATTATTTGTACTTGTGGAATGAACTCCCCCATTTCTGCATATTTTCGTGAATCCTGCTCTATAAAGTTTAAAACTAGAAATACCCTAGTTTTGGGAACTTAGATGTGTAAATAACCGATTTATATTTCACTTTCCACCATGAATTTACCCGGCCCTAATCACTAATTGCCTGGGGGTAGATCGTTAACATGAATGTCATATTATCATGTTTAGGTATGTTAAAAATCTGGTTCAAGAACAATCACATAAACCCAAAATGTTTTGAAAACTGAGATTTAATTATTGAATTTCAGAAGTAATTAAACTACAGTTACACAATTATCATAATATGTTAATATAATAATATAACGAAAACCATATCATATCTATGAAGGATCAATGTGTGGCGACTTAAATTAGAATATTGTGTTAAGATACAGTGTGAAGAGCAGGAGGTTCATGAATGGAAACAGTCCATGCGGCAACTGTCAGGGTCAAGTAGCGTTGGCGACAGAGCTGGAAATCCACCTACTTCTTACGGTCTCGCGTCCGAAGGTACTTTGGATAACGAGGACATTTTAGCTTGCGAATTTCACCTCGAATAAAAGTTTTAATCCTTACTTAACGTTGTTAAAAAAACGCCACAACTAGCATACGCTAGAAATATTCTGTTAAATATGTGTTTTCATTTGCAGTTTTCTCTCCCTAACTACGTATAAATATTTATTGGATAACTTATTCTCTTGTATTTGAGTCTATGGTCTGATTAAGAAAGCCAATCCATGGATCATTAACAAATTTCTTGCCAGCGCGCCGAGGCGACTGTTACGCCCGATGGAAGAAACACTGGGGCCATTGTACACCGAACAGCCGCTGCGCTTTTTGTCCCCCCCCCCCCGATCACTGGCCGTTCGATCACCCGACGCCATCAATAATACGGGCCAAGCTACCTATTTAGCCACGTCGACAAGTTTTACGTCACTCTACTAATCCTTATTGGGACGTTCAATAAATCTGAGTCAAATCTGGAGCGACGAGAGACTGGACGAAGCTGCTGCAAGGGGAGACCTTTATAAATTCTTGCTGAAATTAATGCTCTCAACACTTCGATAAAAGTCTGAGTTCCTACAATCGTCACCTACTCTCTGTTTAGGGAGTGCCGATGGTGGATATAGTGCAGGTTCAAATCCTATCTGGGGTATTAGCACGTTTTGTCAGTACCATCGATCTTGTTCTGTAAAACAACTCCTTCTTATCCTGTTTGGGGTCTTTTCTAATATGTCCCCGCATTTACAAAGATCGTAATTAAAGCGGTTAATTCATTGTCAATTGAAAAACGGGAAACCGACGAATCACGAGTTTGGCCACCTCCTACCTATATAAGGTGCGTTTTCCACTCAGCTCAATATATACCTTATCTTATCAGTGATAAACGCGCGCCGCTTGATCTGGGCTTGGACTTTGCAAGCTCGAGTTAATTTTGTTTTTCTAAAAGAGCAAGCAGCGCGAAGCGCTGCGCAGCGGGCAAGCGTCACGTAATCTAACCCATTCTGAAAATTTTGTTGATCCTACAACAGAAGCACACACACAGAGAATCGAATCGCTCTGGGCGTCGGCAAAACGGCGTAATAGGAACGAATGCGGTACAAGTCGCAACTTGCTAGACTCATACTTGTGTGAGTTTCTGTGGAAACATCGCCACCAAAACACAGATTTGTTCGAACAAATCCTGGAGGACATTAAAGCGTTCTGGCTATCAGAATAGTATATTATTTTAAACATCTTTCATTACTAATTTGTGTTTTTTCGTACAAATTAATAAACTCCTTTTTCAATTGTTTTTGCAAATTATTGTCAAAAACCTAGCTTAACCTAACCTCAATTACCTTTAGAAATTACATTTGTAGCTCTAGTAACGTAATCTAACTTATAGAAATTAAAATAGAGAATGCGGGGACATACTAGAAAAGACCCCCTGTTTGATAAGATCCAAGCACAGACCAGTGGCCCAAGAGGACGGCGCAGAGTGAGGCTTGAAGGCGATCGGACTATATTTTAAATAATATAATAAGACTATTGTTATATTCAAGTGATAAATCCATTATTCCGTTAAAAGAGGTTCATCCTGGAAGAAAGTTTTATGATATCCAGGAGCAACTTGGGTACTGATACTGAAATTAGTATTCCCTTTATAAACAGTATTAAGATATTAATATCAAATAGTTCACTTAAGAAATACTTATAACCGGTATACCAAGTCATCTCAACCCAAAACAAGAGGTAAACAAGATCCTGGAGTGGATTAATAACGGGTTTAAAGCGGATATTGCTGCTAAAATTTAACATTTCAGGATCAAACTGGATAATATAATGTCTGATACTATCATAGTTACCATACTATGGTTGCAAAAAAGTTGAATATAGTTACAAATCATAGTTACCTCAAAGTTCACCCTTGTCGTTGGCTACTACTTTACTGTTCTGGTACAGCTAAGAAATACGTGCTGCTAAATTCAGGATGTTTCTTAAACAAAATTAATTACTATATTTTTTGAAAGTTTGAGATCAAAGTGCTCTTGAAACCGCATTTAGGCTAGAATTATCGTACATGTTGCAGCCCTAAGGATCGCTAACACTTATTTCAGTGGCGTTTAATAATATTTCATCGCCAAAGTTAAGGTCGTAGAAATCGATCGTTCTTGGCTGCAAGCTTTACGGACTGGTGCTGCGAGAAAGAATTTATGGATATAGACGTTCCTTTACATCACTATCATATATTAAATATATATACATTCCTAATAAAACAATCCAATTTACGTAACAATATAAGTACAATATTTGTTGTGAGATAAGTTGTTCATGCGGCTTCGAATGCTTACATGGAACTGCAGTAAGAAGAACGCAAAACACGAGAAAGCATGTCTGAAAACTTAGTTACTTGGATACTGTTAGGAAACACTACAATACGTTCCGAGTGCGAAACAGGCCTCAACGATTAGCAAGACCACAGTTAAGGTACATTGCGTCCTGAAAAAGTTTGTTAAAAACCCATTTAGCTTAATTGGCTGAGTGTTAACGAAGCTTCCAGTTCATAGGACTGGAAGTTGTTTATTTCTGTCTGTTTTAATATCTGTACGTCTGGCTAAACGATATCTCAAAAAAAATTTTACACGAACCTTCATTTATATACTAGCAGAGCTGAGTTTGATGATGATACATCTATCTTCATGAGATTTGGCTGAACGTTATCAAATATTATTACATTGGTAACAATAATGGTTAGGAGAAAGAGCACAATAAATAAATGAAGTACACATTCATATGAGATTTTTAAACAATGTGATACGTTTTAAACGTATGTAGATTATTCATACGTAATAATGAAATATTGATTGAAAGTAAATGTTAAAAGTTGGTGAAAAGATCTGATTTCGACGCAATCTTGTATTGTAGAACGTTACTTATCTCAACGGAACTTTTATAATTTAAACACTGCTGTGTAACCTAACTCAATGACCAATACCGTGAATGTATCATTTGGAAAGATAGATCGATAAACATAATCTGTACCACAATAACGAGTTCTATGATGTTCCGATAAGGGTATTTTGCAGAGCGTCATTGAAACCTATCACTTAGTAGGCTAAGTAAGCATGTTTTTCTTTATGATGTCTGTTTATCTATCTGACCGCACAACATATCACAAATAAAATTAGCAGTAGGTTTGAAATTTAGCATGCAAACTTAGCAAACCCTGTTACGTGACTCGTAGTGATCCTTGTAGTAAATAATCTTTAAACGATACAATTTTTAACCTTATCAAGGTTTTCATCATAAAACGATTAAACCTTTGAGATCAGATAGATTTAAACAAGACCAACCGCTAATTAGGCGTGATCAGCTAGCCGCTGTAACTAAAAGCCGCGCCGTGCCGGCTGTTCCAATCATCTCGCTTGGCTAATTAATTGTCCTGGGTTCACTGAGCCTACTTACCTCTGGAACACAATGCAAATACTAGTGTCCTGTTTCAAAGCAAACATTAGTATTGATTTTGAAACGGGATGTAAATGGTGAAACTGACGAATGTTCCTCAGTTCTCACCCTTCGCAACAAAATATTTCAAAAATTACAATAAACGATGCAAACTATTTTATTTTTGGGTTTCCTCGAACAATCGTGAGTTGGAGGAAATTCATGATTAGTGTGTGATATTGTAATGGCATTATGGATTTGTCATTGTGATATTTTTTTAACGTATTTGGTTGTTACCATAACATGAGTAGTGTGTGATATTTTAATGAAAATACTGAGTTGCTATAATCATTTGGATAGAGTGCGATATTTTAATGTAGGTTCTAGGTTATTATCATCATAAGAGTAGAGTATGATAGTTTAATAAAGTACCGAGATATTTGTATAATAACGCTAAAACTTTTATAGCAGTGCTTTATTTAAAAACAACAAACAAACACTCAAAAGCAGTGGCTCATGGACCGTCCGCTGGGTTGGCTAGTACAACGAAGTTTCAGTATTGTTAATTTTTAACATAAAAAAAACATAATCTTCCGAATCCTGAAAAGTAACAAAAATGTAATATACACATACGTGACAGAAAGAGGCCAAACACAAAATAATTGAAACGTAAAACGTAAGGGATGTGAGGTGTAGTGGTAGCGCACTTACCCGGCAAGTGAGAGATCCGGGTTCGAATCCCGGTGGAGCAAGTACTTTTTGTGATTCAATGTTTATTGAAATTAAATTAGGCTATTGCTATTTATACAAATTTAATGGAATTAATGCAATTAATTGGATGAAGCCAGAGTCGATTGCACATATTTGTTTTCCGCCGACAATATATTAGCTATAATGCAATGACTTGCTCACGACCCATAATTACAAGATCGTACCTCCAACAAAACTGAAATGTTTTCGATTTGCCCGATTGTCTTTTTCCCGTTCGGGCGGAATCGTATAGTGTGAAACATTTCGAACACAAATGTAATTCAGTAACATTTCATTAAATATACCTAACATTTTTAACTCGTGCAGAAACTGTCAGTTCCTAAATCAATCTGTTATCAATACATTACGTATCAAATATTGAAGTAGCTTTTGACAGAATAAATAATATCACCCGAGATGTAAACTATGGGTGATTAATACAAACAATTCATTCAAATGTTGTTACAATATTTTGTATTTGTATCTATTTATACACGGGGCGTGGAATATATATTATTATGGATCTTACAAGTTTGTGAAAACTTGAACTTTGGTGTTATTATTATTTAAACAACAAATGGCAACAGTCTCGATAAATGTCCCTCTTTTAGTAAAAGGTGTGTAGATGAAACAACTTATTTTGTGTGTCCACTCAAAAATAAATTTGTAAGAGCATATCATTAAGAGTTAAGGAAATACTTTGCATGGTGACATACAAACTTGTATTTCCCTCCAATGCTGGAAACCACTCAACCCTGGCAACCGACACCGACGTTATGTTCGTTATAAGGGTTATGTTAAAATGATAACGTATCTTAAGCTATGGTCGCAGCGAGATATTACTGCCAGTTAATAATATCCCGGTTGCCAGCTACTGTAGCTCGTTAATGTGGTTTCTGAGCCGACATCATGTTAGGGAATGTACATATTACTCTGCCGCTGTCGCAAAATTTAATAAGCTCCGAACTCTGGTAGTCGAGTATTCATCATAACGTGTTTGTATTCGTGTGCAACGTTGACAGAATTGGGACGCGACGTGCTTGTTTATTATTTTTCTTTCCAACAATCTGTGTTATTATTACCGGTTCTGTATTGAGCCCAATTAGCAAAACGTTATATTACATTTAAATATTAAATTATTACAGAGAATGTTCAGTTAATTTCCATATATTTTCCATATTTCTTGTTAAATAATTAGCATTTCAATTTAAAAATTAACTTGTAGTTCCTCTCCATGTAACACGCTATGAAAGGGTTCATTGAATACGAATATTTAGCTCAATATAAATTAGAATAATTAGCTTCACTTTATATTTCGCTTAGAGTAATTTCTGGAATCTTACACTAGTACGAGATTGACTTCATAAATCTGGAGTCCATGTCCTTGTGAATAGATAAAATAGTGGGTAGTTAATCTTACACTAGTACGAGATTGACTTTATAAATCTGGAGGCCATGTCCTTGTGAATAGATAAAAAAAGTAGGTAGATAATCTTACACTAGTACGAGGTTGACTTCATAAATCTGGAGGCCATGTCCTTGTGAATAGATAAAAAAGTGGGTAGTTAATCTTACACTAGAACGAGGTTGACTTCATAAATCTGGAGTCCGTGTCCTTGTGAATAGATAAAACGTGGGTAGTTAATCTTACACTAGTACGAGATTGACTTTATAAATCTGGAGGCCATGTCCTTGTGAATAGATAAAAAAGTGGGTAGATAATATTACACTAGAACGAGGTTGACTTCATAAATCTGGAGTCCATGTCCTTGCGAATATATAAAAAAGTGGGTAGTTAATCTTACACTAGAACGAGGTTAACTTCATAAATCTGGAGTCCTTGCCCTTGTGAATAGATAAAAAAAGTGGGTAGATAATCTTACACTAGTACGAGGTTGACTTCATAAATCTGGAGTCCATGTCCTTGTGAATAGATAAAAAAGTGGGTAGTTAATCTTACACTAGAACGAGGTTGACTTCATAAATCTGGAGTCCTTGTCCTTGTGAATAGATAAAAAAGTGGGTAGTTAATCTTACACTAGTACGAGGTTGATTTCATAAATCTGGAATCCTTGTCCTTGTGAATAGATAAAAAAAGTGGGTAGATAATCTTACACTAGGACGAGATTGACTTCATAAATCTGAAGTCCTTGTCCTTGTGAATAGATAAAAAAGTGGGTAGTTAATCTTACACTAGAACGAGGTTGACTTCATAAATCTGGAATCCTTGTCCTTGTGAATAGATAAAAAAAGGGTAGTTAATCTTACACTAGAACGAGGTTGACTTCATAAATCTGGAGTCCGTGTCCTTGTGAATAGATAAAACGTGGGTAGATAATTTTACAATAGTACGTCGTTGACTTCATAAATCTGGAGTCCATGTCCTTGTGAATAGATAAAAAAGTGGGTAGATAATCTTATACTAGTATGAGGTAGACTTCATAAATCTGGAGTCCATATCCTTCTGAATAGATAAAAAGTGGGTAGTTAAAATAAAAAGACGTTCATAACAAACTCTCTGCATTGTTTCAAGATCACAGACACGAAGGCTACAAAGGAAGTCTGTCTGGTTTACCCAGCAGCTATCCAGTGTAATCCAGAAGGAGAGGTTTTCTCATTATCTCAGGTATACAATCTTTTTCTGATTGTATGTTTACTGCATAATAAAATTGTTATTTTAATATTAGAACCAAGAGGAAAATTCAGCAGATTCTGACCTCGAAAAGCCAAGTTTTTGTATTCTAATACTTGAAGTGTGGCCGATGCCCGTAATAAAAATACTGAAATAGAGTTATAATCGTGGTATTGAAGCCTCTACGAAACGGTTCTTCTTCAACGTTATGCCTTCCCTTTTGTTGTACAGTCAGTGTGAGAATTACAGTGTGTCAAAGCCAGATAATTAGTGGCAGTGAGTGATAGTGTAATACTGAGCGGCATAATTGGCGTTATACCAACAAGCACCCAGCTATATATGTTCCACATTATATCTACTGACGACTTAAGTTCAAGGCAGGTGGAGGGAGCGCTGCCACATTGTTAACCATAGCATTATTGAACACCAGTGTCGCTACTGTCAGGACCGGCGCTACTGCAGGTGAATTTGTACAAGGGTCAACGATCGGGGGTTGGTTAGCACGCAAAATGGCGAATAATTAAACGAGGAAATAATACTGTAATTATTAAATTTTTACTGAGACATAATTTTGAGTACAAAATATTTTACGCTCACGCTTACAAAATTGGACCATCAAATTTTCTTTTAAAGTTATACTAATTTAGTAAAGTGAATTTGTTTGTGTCTTGGGTAGGTCATCTAGGCGAAAGTGTAGTTTTTTCTATTAGCGACATGAGAAATAATACGACAGAGTTGTGCGTTATTCTGTGCGCAGTCCAGCTAATGTGGTACTCTATGGTCCAACGGTCCCGCCTGCCCCCCACCACCAATAGCTCCAAGAAATGTTCTTTCCAAAATCCCAATAATATGTTGAAATATTTTTCAGCTGAAGAAGAGCGCAGATACCAGCCCTTGAAGCATCAGAATTATGTTGTAAACTAAAGTATCAATGTTCTTCCCAGTATCCCACTTTCGCCTATGCTGGTGTTACGTGTGATAGTGCACTTGACATTTCGTGCTCATGACTTGTCAATAACTGCATCTTGTTTAGTGACAACGCGTGGGTTCATTTTCTCCTGTAGGCTCCAAGCAGTTTTCGGCTTTATTTTCCCACGAACTAATTTGACCACATCTTAACGAAGAGGATAATTTCAATCCTCGAAACGTTGTGTTGTTCATTTTGTAACATTTTGCAAACGCTCAAACCCATATTATCCTTTCATATCGACGTAGCAATGGCAAACTTCCGTAACGCAACCCTTATCCTGACGTCTGCAGATTGATTAAGCTTTTGCCCGCACTTACGACATTTTAAAAGTCTTTATTCACTAAACTCCACCTCAAAGATTAGTTTTGCAAAATAGCTTAAGCCGGATATTGCAACCTTCATAGCATAGTATTAATAGTATTCATGTATTATTAATAGTATCGTTATCATATTAATAGTATTCATGTATTATTAATAGTATCGTTATCATATTAATAATATTCATAGTATTAATAGCAATTTTTGTATGTGCAGACTAAGGGCGTAATTGATGATCAATAATGTTTTACACTTTAGGACAACCTGCCGTCAAAATATTATATAGAAAAGGATATGAGTGAGAAGTAGAGTATAGTAAGAAGTGTGAAATTAACATAAAAACTTGAACAGCACAGGCTACAGATTCTAATCTAGGGATCAATTATTTTAAAACAAAATGTGGCGTACAATTAAGGAAAGGTTTCCATCGAATTAGATATCTAATTACCTCATTAAGTTGAGGAAAATTTCACAATTAAATGTACTTTACTGTGTTACGGTATAATTTTACTTGAATGATTTATTTGATTAAGGCATAAGTTAAGAACTGACGGTGACATCGACTATACAAGAAAACAATGAAAGTACATAAGAAAAATGAAAGTTCATTTTAGTATCACAAGAAATGTACAATAGCTCTCGAATGAACCAAATGTCAGCTGAAGAAATTAAAGTGTCAAAATATTTGATTATCTCTATATATAACAGGATTCCGAGCCCTATTGAGAATATAATATTACAGGATTATAAAATGACTTTGTGATCGGCGTCTTAGCAGAATAAAACCAAAGCTTCTATACTTGACCTACTGCTACTTGGAATATATTTTGAAATACTTAAGAATGCTTCCGTGGCTGAAAGAATGGATTTCAATATACTAGTCAGGATATAGTTGTAATAGATGAAAGCATATGCAGTAGAAAAGAAGACTGTATCACTTTCATTTAAGTAGCAGAATTCGCTATTATAATAATATAACTTAATTATAGAGTGAAACCATATTACAACGTTCTATAATTTAATTTTACTTTAGATCCCATATAGCATTATTACTCCAACGTAGTTTTCTTGTTTTATGAGTTAGAATTGTAATATTTCCTTTAGTTCACCTTACATATTTTTCGATTAACATTTTTATCAACATTAATTTTAAATTTTCTTTGCTTATATTGTTATGAGCATTGTAAATCATTCTGAAGTTGCCTGACAGTGAAATCATTGATTCTGAAAGACCACGCAAGAATAAAATTAATATTGGAAAATGTGTATTAATTTGATATTAAATTATTAAATTTTACACTAAGTTTGTTATGTATATTCAATTTTAAAAATGAGTATACAGTAATTTAGAGAGAGGATATTGTATAATTGCTAGTTTTCGTAGAAGAAAAAACTACAAATAATGGTAAAAACCCAGTTTATATAAAATCAGTCAGTATATAAAAGGCAGGAATACACCATGCAAGGATTCAGTGAGGCTCCACAAAAACATTCCAGTCTATAACTAGATGTCTATGTCACATGTAAAAATTCCAAATGATTGTAATCAGCCTGTTTACAAATTTACTAATGAAGATCGTCACAGCTTCGCTATTTTTACTTAATAAATAATGAGTTTAAAACACCTCAACGTGAGAGACCGCTTCGTGTTAGAAATTCCGTAGCTCTACCGAAGGTATTTAGACCACATTATACATTGTAAATGCATTACAGACTGCCGGGATATTAGTATGCTTCAGGTATCTTGACTGCGCTCATCAGTAGGCTAGAGTAGAGAGCTTCATTAACAGTCATCCTAAACGCATCATCAACACCGAGACGAGACCAGTCATCCAAATTAGTCCTTTATCTCCTGAAAGTGCAGGATCTACAGAACACATGTTTAGGATGACAATTAAAATTATATATGAAATTAAACCCGAAAGGTTTAAGAATTGAACAAAGTGCAGGATCTACAGAACAAATTTTTAGGATGACAATTAAAATTAAATATTAAATTAAACCCGAAAGGTTTAAGAATTGAACATGTATTGAACCAATAAATCTGTTATTGTCCAATTTCATCTGTAATTGATTAAATTTATACAAAAAATTAAATCCAGCTTGAAATATGTTATTACTGTTGATTTTGCTACATAATGGAGTACATAATATTAAATAAAGGGTGTTACAAATGATTGAAAACTATTTTAATTGATGCCTATTTTTGTATACGTAAGCATTGAAAAATGCACTGATAATTCCTGAATTTGAAACATTAGTACACGAGAAGTGAAAACCGGAAGGTTACAAAGATTTTAATTTAGTAATGTTAATACTGGAAACCACCGATATAAATTAAATTAAAAACTGTATGTACAAACCCTTGCATAAAAGGTACACATTATATTCATTAACTCTCAATTATAAATATCCGAAAAATGAAATTGTTCAATATAAGTAAGATCACTTCACTCCTCATGTAATGGAGTTCCATACCAATTATAATGTAAAATTTGTAACCTTGTGTTTTTCTACAAGGAAGGTTTTAAGTAATTGGTAGAATGTGTTGGAAGCTAATTATGATTATAAAGGTTTTATGAATCAATCCAATTTAATTGTATGTATGTAGTTGCAAAAACTCAATAACGGTAAGCATGTAATATAAACAAAGAGAGACGTATTGTTAGTAAACGTCAATTTTAAAGCCATATTAAAATTATTAACATGCTTTACTTATAGCTCAGTTTATTGACTTGATTCTCTACGAATTGAAGAACCAGTCTACCTCGATTTATTACTCTTGCTAACATTTTTTGTACTCTAAGAAATGTCGTATTTATTACTAACACTCATTAAAACCTAAATGTTCTAACGTTGTTTTCATGAATAATTAATATTGCTGAAAATAAATGCTTGAATTCATTTAGTTTATTTTCATCTCACCCTCTCTTTCCCCTCCACCATAAAACCCTTATAATCACTACCTCTCCTCTCTTTTCCAAAAATGACCGCATCATTTAATATTTCCAAAAGCTATTTTAATCATCCCATATTAATTGTCTTATTTATTAATACTCGTACCTTACATTTGCTTTATGATATGCTTTTTCATATTTTTATAATGGCTTTACAGTTGTTATTTCAATTAAAGTTTTTAAATATTTCTGTTGTTTAAAAAATGACAAAGAGAATACTCAACTCAATTAATTTAGAGCAAAAAAAAAAAAAAAAAAAAAAAAAATACATGGACAATCGCCAAGATACATGTATACACGATTGAGATGTATAAAAGTAATAATTAAAACAGAATTACCTATTACCTACCCTAAATACCAACTCAAAATAAGGTAAACTAATTATCGAGGTCTACATTTTTCTCTTCTAGGTATTCTCGAACACTGTACTATTCTTTTAAAATAAGGAACTTAAAGTTTATTTAAGAATTCCCTGTCATCAGCATCACTTTTCAAGTTAAAAAGGCAAAGAGTTAAAAAGACGAATGCATACATAAAAGCTCTGATTTTAAAATAATTTTTTTGTGGCGAGGTAAGATAAGGTAATTTCTAATCCTTAAATGGTAATTATGATAATAGTATAGTTATAGATAATAGTTGAAGACAAGTAACTTGACATACGTTACATGTTGGAGGATAAAACTCGATTAAATGAAAGACAACACAATGTAATATCGATTTGTCCTACAACAGAGCTATTGAGTATTGGGCAAAGTGTAGTAGAACGTGTGAAGTGGGATTTAGGTAGCAAGCTATTATGTCAACGTTTCGGTCTGGTGCTCCTTTCTTGCCATTGTCTAACCAGTATTGTCTCGCGTCCTCCTCTTGGAACGGCACATAACTCTTTAGTAAAACCTAATGTTACACTAACTAAATGCTTACTGTTGTAATCGTTTTGTTGCAATTGTTACTTCTGATCACTGAGTAATACGGCGATTACTTAACCCTTAAGTAAAACCTAATGTTACACTAACTAAATGCTTACTGTTTTAATCGTTTTGTTGCAATTGCTACTTCTGATCACTGAGTAATACGGCGATTACTTAACCCTTAAGTAAAACCTAATGTTACACTAACTAAATGCTTACTGTTTTAATCGTTTTGTTGCAATTGTTACTTCTGATCACTGAGTAATACAGCGATTACTTAACCCTTAAGTAAAACCTAATGTTACACTAACTAAATGCTTACTGTTTTAATCGTATTGTTGCAATTGCTACTTCTGATCACTGAGTAATACGGCGATTACTTAACCCTTAAGTAAAACCTAATGTTACACTAACTAAATGCTTACTGTTTTAATCGTTTTGTTGCAATTGCTACTTCTGATCACTGAGTAATACGGCGATTACTTAACCCTTAAGTAAAACCTAATGTTACACTAACTAACTGTTTACTGTTTTAATCGTTTTATTGCAATTGCTACTTCAGAATATCTTAAGAATAAACTGAACCACAACAAACGCAAAGCTTCATTTACACAAAGGCCACATCAAGTTAGAAGATTTCGGATGTCCCTACATTGGACTTGGCTGAGCAAAAGCGGAGCCTAACTGATCTTAATGTTTCTAGAGAACTAATAGAGAAGCTTTTGAAATTTTTACGTACTATCATTCAGGATCTTGTAAATTCTTTTTATAAACAAGTATTTCTTTAAATTTTAACATATAAATTTTAAACTGTACGCAAGATAGAGTTAGATTAAGGAACACGTCTCTCCATGGGATGTCCTTCACTCTATCCATAGCAAAGGCTGTTACGCGATACGTAGTATAGTGTACATCTGCCTTGAAGTACAGGAATATTCAGTCGGACAAACAAATTATCACTGTTTCTTAGGACGCATCATAAAAAAATACTATTTCAAAGAGTGGCGTATGAAGTTTGAAGTTTGTGCCATCGGTTTTTGGTTAGGGAAATATATGTTTTATTACTATACATTTATACTATACCTCTTTGGAAAAACTCCTCTGAAGGTGATCATTCCATCCCTCGGAATTTCAGTAATTTAAAATAGGAAATGTAGGTAATTGTTCCTACTAAGACTAACTTGTGATATAATTACAATATGTATTTGGGTTTTAGCTTCAGGGGTTGATATTATTTGGTAATTTATGACGTAAGTACATTATTTTCTTAAAATTAAATATGATTTCGAGAAATAGTGTGTTTTTTAATAGAGTTTCGTATGGAAATTGATGTTTTAATAAAAATAACACGGTGAATCCCTTCCACGATCACACTGTAAAATTTACCTCTTCTTATCTTCTATCATTTTTCAATGTGATTATATAAGATACCTCTAAATGAAGCTTCTACTGGGCATGACTCCACGTGGAATGATCAAACATATTTTTTTACTTTTTTCAGTTTTAGACATAGTATTTTAAAAAGCTGCTACTAAAATTATGTGTGAAAATAAATATAAAAAAATATTCCAACCGAAAACCGTTTGTACCATCTTAAACATGAACCATGTATTTCATACAATTTTGGTAAGAAATTTGGATCATGAAAACAGTTTTAACTGAACCCTTAGTAAGGAGAAGTACATTGGCTGAGAGTAAGCTAAGACTCTTCACAGATGGGTATAAAAAAGTATCTCTTTGTTTTCACCGTGTTTTTAAGATAAGAAGGAAACTAATTTTGTTACGTTTTTTAGTACAACACATTTCTTAGTAAATATTTTGCCGTGATAAAAAAACATTGTTTATCGGAAAGCATTATGATAAAATGTAATAAATGTTTGTCATATCAAAAAGTTTTTATTAGTATCCATTTACAGTAAAATAACTGTTGTGAACTGAGTTAAACAAAGTAAAAGCAACTATTCAACTCTGCATAGAATAAATAGTCATCTAACTTTAGATAGTTGTGTACTGCAAATGACAAATAAGCACGGTAAACTGTAGATGCAATTAAACATGTATTAACCAAGTAGTTGTCACCGCACATGGCGCTGCGGCGCTACGTGTTACAGACGTTCTAATTACTATCAAATCTGGTTGAAACGACTAAATTGTACGAGATGACACGTATTTTACTTTGTGACATCACATACAAATCCACATCACTGTAAATGTAATCCATATATAAAACACTGAATACTGTGTAATATGTATTATGTTATATTTAAAGAGAGATAAAGAGTAATTAAAACAAAATAAAACTTTTCATTAATAGAATTTTTAGTCTCAAATTAATTGACAAAAGGCAATAAACACTAACGAGCTGGCACCTCGCGTAACAGGGTTCTCCGAAGTTGCATGCACAATTTCAAATTTACAATACACGTAGTTCGTCATTGGTATTTCAACATTGCAGTATACCATATGCATAGTTTCAATATTATATAATAAATATGCAACATACATGCACATGTCTTTAAACAATAAAATTGCCGATGTTAATTTTTTATTAGGCCATATGTGTTACTATATAACACGTTAAAACATATATGATTGTGCTTAGATTGTTTACAAATTTATTTATTCTAAGATTTTCTTATTGCGGTCATCGTTACCCATACAATGAATGTAAAAACTTGCCGCCAAAGCTCATGGATTTTCATTGCGGTCATCGTTACCCATACAATCAATGTAAAAACTTGCAGCCAACTCTCGTGGATTCTCATTGGTTATCGTTACACATACAATCAATGTAAAACTTGCAGCCAAACCTCATGGATTCTCATTGCGGTCTTCGTTACCCATACAATCAATGTAAAACTTGCAGCCAAACCTCATGGATTCTCATTGCGGTCTTCGTTACCCATACAATCAATGTAAAACTTGCAGCCAAATCTCAAGGATTCTCATTGCGGTCATCGTTACCCATACAATCAATATAAAAACTTGCAGCCAAATCTCATGGATTGACTTGAAAAATCATTGAACATCGTGCTTCTCGTATAAAACTGAAGCTTCAAGCTCCATTTCAATTCTATAGGTCAGTTTGTACTCGAGATAACGTGCGGACAGACGTGTAAATAAACAGAAATGTTTCCAACCCCTCCAGAGAAGGCTTCACTCCCGCTCAGCCAATTAGGTCAAAGCGAACAAATCATAACAATGCGTTATGACACGCAAAGTGTCAACTCAATGTAAACATTATCTAGAACATCCACTCCCCAAAATTAACACCAATTATTACACAAGAACTAAATTAATGGCTTTTCGGCATTACAGTTATGTCAAGTTTAATGATAAATAACTTTAATTTTTATAATGAATAATGCGCATATATTTGACATAATGGTATAATTTGTTCATAACCCTAGTTTTCAGTCTATATTTTTTTTATACATCTGAGGCAGATATGAGATTGCAGATCTAGAAACGTTTTTTTCCATTTAAGAGTAATACAAATTTAATTGTTTAAAACAATTTTGTTACCACTACAAATTCTCAATCTTCGACAGTAAACTTTCAGCTTAGAACAAAAAGCTTTTAATGTAAAAACCACCACGATGAAATAAACCTGGTGTGGGAAATTCAAATATCATAGCTAAAAATGTCACACGTCACAAGCTCAGTGCTTGTGTACAGTTTGGTATCGCTTTTATATTGTCTGGAAACAAAAAGGGCAACAGTTAATGAGATTGTACTGTGAGACAAAGCTTTCAGAGCTTCGTTGTCGAACACTATCCCCCTACTTCCACTTTATTGTCGGATTCATTAAAAAATATTTATTTTCATAACTGGAGCAACTAGAATATAGGGCAATCTGCTCCAGTAAACGAAGATGTTTGCACGATTTAAATATTACATTTTTTCTACATTTTTATTCCTTTAGGCCATAACATAACGATTAAGCTTTGTATTTTTGTATTTTTGCCCATTTATAACTACAAAACTAAACTGTTTATAGCAAAACTCTGACTAAACCCAAACAGTTAGTACTTTTCACATAGCCTACTTTAATATGAGACATAAAACGTTGAAATCGGCTGAATAGTTCAAATGTTATAAGACATTTAATAAAACTTCAGTTTAGCCTACAAATTTGAAAAACTTTTAAAATAAAAGTAATAAACGAATTTAAAAATAATAAAGTTTTTAATATAGTAGTTTGAAATTACTTTTTAGGTTGAGCTGAATGTAAAAAGATCTATTATTTTTTATATCCATATTGCAGAAAGACAGTATGTTCAATATAGATACCCCGTAAATATTCTAAACTCAGTTACATTGTTCTGATTTTTTATTGTAAGTATTATTTATAGTGCACATTATTGAGACGTGTTCAGGTCGAAATGTATACAAACTCTTTAAAGGAAGAAAAATATAAAAATACTCCCTTGATAACACATTTATTCTCCGCCGCCATACTCAATTAAATAATGCTTGTGACTAAGGAGCTGCACTTGTTAATTAATAGTATCTGAGTACCGATAATTAAACAACGTTAAGTTAATTAAAAAGTTTAGTTTTTAATGTTATTTAAGATATTTCAATTTTATTTGAATATTAATGAACAGTTTAAATTATTCAATTTTATCGCTTTAATGTTATAAGAGAGTCTGCTAAAACTTTAATCTTTCTACATTTTATTTTAATTAACGCACCTAGTATACATCGCTGTCGTATACATCAAAATTATAGAAGGAAAAAATTGATCATTTATACATAAGTTATACATCATTTGCTAAATAAATACCAGGATTATTGCTAAAAGATTGGCGATTAAAACCCTAAAAATGTTGTTCACCCACTCCAGCATTCTGTTTTAAGACTTACTTTTTTGGCTGTTCGTTATTTAAAAGAATTTTTTAAATTTATATTTCAAAATTTTTACTCAAATTAATAAAATATAAATTTACAAACTTAAAGGGAACCATTTAATTTGTAGATTTTTAGCAGATGATTTTGACCCATTATCTATTGCTATTGCTCATAATGTCACGGTTTGGAACAAAAATCGTATAATATCTACAAGCAATTTTGATTAAAAAAGAAAACCCATAAAGAAAACCCTATTATAAATACTTTCAATTCAAATTATCATACAATTATATAAATTAATTAAATATCAAAATAATGATTTTCATACATTAAATCATTGATTCGTTATTAATTGATTTAATACATGTATGAATATTTACATTTATATTTATAAAAGTTTTTAAATATAGTCAGATGTGCTTTAACGATGTCCCACTCTGAAAAGTCCTTACTGTTAACTAGGAAACAAGAACATTACCTATTAACATGCTAGCACATTGGCATGGTTTAATGCATAATGTTTTGATAAAATATCAGGTTTTGAATTTAGGGCATATTTAAGCACTATTTATTTTTATTATCAAGTAAATGACAACATTTGTGACTGTACCTTCTAAACTGGAAGTGTAAGAAACTGTTATGCAAACACTTTTGTATCAGGCTAAAGAACGTAATGATGGTTTTATTTATATTTAATCAACACTATGGTGCGTTAAATATAAATTTACACTAAAATTAGGATTTAAACTTACTTTAAAAATGTTTTATTCGGGTGGTTTCTACCCTATTGTTTTTACGCGGTTGCTAATTCACTAACAGAATCGGACTTTATATATTGATCAGTAAATATGCCACTATGCGGGACAATAGCAAGCGAGCACTAGGACTGCGTGGTTGACGCGGCGGGGCGGGGCGGCCACTGCTATGTTCGCATTAGAACTCAAGAGCCACAAAGCTGACAACAGGTCAATAGAGGTGTTACGTGTTGGTCAGCTTTGAACAGAGGGATCGTGGTTTGTTTACTCCGCTGAAACTCTGTAATCTGGGTGGCCCCAGTTTGTTTACCTATTTCCCGTTGATTAACTTAATTTATCTATAACAACGTCCAGAAACAGTTTTATTTGCTTTTAAAATGCGCTATTTGTAAGTATTATTCAACGATTTTTATTGGTTGAAATTATTTTTCAAAATAGAATGAAAATATGTGAGAGATAAAGGAATACTTAGTAAGTTACAAAAAACGTAATATTAGAACGGTTTATGAATAAAACGGGACATTTCCCCCGGACATTTGCCATCGCTCAGTGATACAAAAAATCAGCAACACAATTTTTAAAGATCTGCAATCTGCTCTCTTCTTCAGGTAAATAACTAACCTAACAGATAATTACAAACTAGGTTAAAATAAACAAATCATAGAAGAGCGTCGTGACGCGTAAGTTAGGAATTCAAAACCAACATATTGTGTATCAACTTCACTGACAAACAAAACTCTAAAAATAAAATTAAAACAAATAAGAAGAGTGGTTTACTTCTTTCATATGAGGTATATAAATTTGAAAAGTATTATATATATAGATAGCATAGCCTATAGTTTTTGTTGTTGTTGTTGATATATAAGTTGGTTTTGTTAAAGTTTATTAGTTTAAATTACTTATTATTATTTATTTATTTATTGCTTTTTTTTAATACAAACACATGCCAAATATAACACATGAATTTTATCTATACAATAATAAACCGTTTGCTAGGGTTTGCCATTGGTATGAAAGCCTAGACTAAAGAGGGGAGGAGCTGCAGGTTGTTGTGGTGGCCGCGTACTGTACTGCAGTAAGAGAGTTTAGGGAATGGAAATTCGTTAGATATGACTAAACAATATGCAATATGAAATAACTTACATTTTGGAAGGAGTAGGAAAATGAATTATTATCAATATATAAATGCGTCAAAACACAATGAAATAACACATACACAATAACACAATACCAAAACACAATTAGGTTAGCACAGGGATAACACAAACACATATCGCAGACTGAATAGGCAAACAGACACATTGACATATATTTTGAATGCTGTAAATGCTACACATGGGTGAAATAAATTAACACAGTTATTTATTTATTGATAATCATCTAAAATGAACTTTAATAATTAGAGCAAAATTCATCCTAGATTTTGCACGTGCATTGCAGTTGCAGAAATAAACACTGGTAGTGGCGGAACAAGGAACAAGGAACGCCTGATGGGAGGGGGTATTTATTCTTGTCTCATACCGATTGGAATTGGGTAAGGACATCGACTGCTTCTGAATATAGATCATACAATCCAATCACACTATATGACCAGTGCAAATTTGTTAGTTAGGAACATGAACTTAATTTAATTTTAAGAGTTAAGAGACCGGTTTTATCAGTGGTAATAATTTGAAATGTAAAGATAAAATAAAACAAACCTGTATGCTGTTACTCTTGCTTGTAAACTTTAACAAAGTAATGAATGCCAATTTTGATACGTAATTTAATAAATACATTGTATGGTTTAGTTAAGATAGTTTAATTTGGACCCCGCTGATAAGTGTTGTACTTAGCGGGGCCATTGAAATGTAAGCTTTTGGAAATAAACCAATTCAATTCAATTCAATTCAATATATATAAATTCATTTTTGTATATATATATAAATTCATTTTTGTATATATATATATAAAAATTCATTTTTGTATATATATATATATATATATAAGAATTCATTTTTGTATATATATATATATATATATATATAAATTCATTTTTGTACCATTATTTCGTATTCATTAACCTAGTGATAAAACACGTGGGTTTCTCTTTGTATAACTCTGGACATAGTCAAGTTCACTGTCGAAAACAGAATAAAAAAAGATTCAAGTAGATGGAATTGCCTAGAGAATGTTCGGGTGACTTCGGCTATTTTCGTGCTCTCTTATCTGAAAGAGCCAGGTGATTCCTAAAAATATCGATTTCAAGTGGTTTTTACTATTCTTTTAAATAAAAATGGCTTACTGAAAGTGTCGCCAAGCGCTAATCTCGAGAACAGCTGGACTAATCCGCTCATGTTTGCGGTTTATTTGTATTAAGAGAACGATTGTTCACGAAAGAATTTGTAAATTGAAACAAATTATTATATTTAACCTTCAAAAGGTACACAAATACTTTTATCCTTCAACAGACACACAGAGGTCTGCTGGACTCTATTTTAAAAACACGCTTGAGAATATAAATATAAATAAATTACATTTATATAAGTTTAGTTTGTTTCCTTAGACTATTCGTGTGTGGGAGCTGTAATATAGTGGTTCAAAACAATTAATATAATAATTATAAAATTCTTCTCGCAAATTGCTGTAATTCTGACAAAGAAAATGTAAACTCTTTGAAAATATCCATGTGTTTAAGTTTTTTTAAAGTGTTAGACGCAAAACTATCATTATATGACACAATGTATGAATGTATTTATGCCATTGCAATTATTATATATCTAACAGAAGTTCGCAAACATAGGGAAACTTCATCATGATATAGGCTATATAATTCAAAACATAAGTTTTATAATATTGTATAATCTTTTTAATTGGCTATTGATTAAAATTTGTCTTTTTGTCAATAAATAAAATTATGTAAATTATTTCACATATAACTACAAAACTGAAATTACAACCAATACAATAAAATATACACGATGAGGAAAAACATAACCTTAAGCGGCACACAGGGGTCCTCTTGACCTCAAGACAAATAAAGTTGATTATTTACTCAGTTGACAGCTGGCGACATAAGGCGGCCAGTGGTGTGGCTTGAAGCCTAGTGATTCCAACTAATATTATATGCATACCAATAACTCCAGCAAGAAACTTAAATTGAGAAGTTTGAAAAAGAAAGTTATGTGGAGTCCTGTGGACTCCAGTGTGTTCTTTGAAGGTTAAGAAACACGATCCAAATTTAACTGATACTTTACAGCTGTAGACACTTTTAGTCGCAGTTAGCCAAAGGGGCAAAACATTGTTTTACATTTAGATGTTACAGCATATTAAACAGTGCTTGATTATTAGTGTAATACAGAGATTTCAAAGACAATTTTACTATGAATTTTGAGTTCTGTTCCAGTTCACCTTCCTCTTAGTCAGATTCCAGATGCTGCTCTAAGCGAAGAAGGTGTACTGTAACTAAACTCAATATTCACATTGAACTCTTCCCACCAGAACTACACTGTTACTAATTACGTTTTACATTAGATTTCAATTTAAACCATCTAATGCATTGGAAATATTATTTAATCGATGTTATGATGCCCACCTTAATCTAAAAAAGTGCCTGAATATTTAGTGTGCTGTTTATAAATGTAATTGGTACTAATTAGTTTCCTTTACGTTGCGAATTGAAAGGGAAATGCATGCTTCTATACGCGCACAACTTAAAGTAAGAGCCATTCATGAATACCTTGACTATGGAAGCCGAAAAACATATGTACTTGGTAAATGCCTATTTCTGTTTGAAAAAAAATATACTCCATAACATTACATCATAAATGCAGAAATGTATGTACCTTGAGTTTAAAAATCGAGAATGTATAACTACTAGTAACAAATAAAACTGAAAATGTAACTGAAATACGATGTTTTCAGCTTTTTACATTGCAAACTTGTAAGCTTTAAATTTAAGTCTAAGATCTTTTTAAATGTCTGGTCATTCTTAAACATTTTATATTATTAAGTAATATTGTGGAGCAGGGTGTTACAATAGGTTTTCGGTTCGAATATTTTGAAGAACCTTTTTGTCGCCACACAAACTTTTAAATACAATTTATGGTGAAAAAAACTATTTTTACTATTCTGTGACGAGTGGTAGGCATTTGTAGAAGAATGTTTTAGAACTTATTGTCAAAGAAATGGTTGAAGATAAACGTATGACCTTTTTACAGTGCTTAATGTAAGATGACATGGGACCAAAAGAAAGTAACGTGTTTTTGTGTGTATAACATATAAATTTCCTGTAGAAATATATTAAATTTTAATTTCCTGAATTATTATTTAATTGAATGATTATATATCCTGAAGTCATAAATGAATAAAAAATTTCATTTGGTAAAACTGTAACTTGTGTAAATAATGCAGAAATGTTATCATTTCTAATCACCTGAATGTCCCTACTTTAAGTGTCTGAAATTTATCATGAAGCGATATAAAGGGGTTTCCAATTTTGTTTGTATTCAGTCAAGTTATTATTTAATCAAAAATCCATTGCACCGCCAATTAGTTAACACAATAATCTTTTTTACTTTTAGGCAACTTATAAGATTTTTAGTACTGAACTGGAGTAAAAATAAATGTCAATGTTGAAAATAATGAAAATAAAATTTGTAACAGACTGAACCTACAATTTTGTCTAATAGGCAGTTAGAAGTGTCAATTGCAGAATGAACTACCCTCTCAACTGTGATTTATATTGCCTGGAAGTTCCACCAACTCCCGAACTCTACTGATTATTGTCTGTTCGGAAACTATTGCACTGAAATACACAAGTGTAGTCTCTGCTTTATAATCTATCTTCGATGTATTATTTATCTTGGAATCAATACTCTAGTCTGACCTTACGGCTGCAGCAAGGAAGTTCTTTCGTTAGGAAAAATATACTATACATAAAATATTATTTTTCTGTATAAAAATACAAATATATCGCTAGTTATAATAATTATATTAATATGACGTTCAATATACGTTTCAATTGAGTTTGTATCTAACACGGGTTTTTAATTTTTGTCAAAAATTCTTTATAATTATACTTTCTTGATACTGCAGTCAGATTTAGAAGAATCATATTTGTTTAATGTAAGAAAAGTACCAGTTTGTACATTCTTTTAGTTTAACCTATGTTTTAGTTATTTTAACAAATATTTCACATAACGTTTTAGTTTACGCAATAGCGAACAGTATTAAATAGCAATTACAAAAAGTAACAGGTGAATAACTGACTTACCACAATACTAGAATATAGGTTAAAATAAACAAATCATAGCACAGCGTTGTAAGACACATAAGTCAGTAAAAACACAACAACCATGCACACTAAATCCCACAACATGCACTTAATATAGCCAAAACATTATTAATTACAGAATAAAGGCCACAACAGGTCTGCACTCACTGACCAACCACTTAGAACTGACCAAAGGCCAATAGTAAATGACGATCGGCTCTATAGAAACAAGATAGCGGCAAAGAATTAGTTGTTTCACGTCCCAGAGCAAATCTAAAGTCTAGGTGATCAAGAGTTTCTGAAACACTAATTTGAATTACAGGGAGACTTTTGATCCAACCAAATAAAGGATAGTTTGATACCGGTGCTTAGTCTTCTATTACGAAACTACTTCATGATTTAGTGTTTTTTTTTTAATTATTTTTTTTATCCGATATGCACTCGGTCAGCTCGTTATATGAAGTATTCTAGTACACACTTTTAAAGAGTACATTCAAAACCAATTAAGAGTATTTTAGCGGTAATAATTTCCATATATCAATTCATTAGAATAGTCTTCACTATTTAATTATCACTACTCATAAGTCACAAGACCGTATATTTTATTAGCCTATTTCTTTAGTTTAGAAGTAAATCGAATTTGTTCTTAAAAAAAAAAAACAAAAAAAATCTTTCTAATAATGCCCTTTAGGACCTGCACGACGATAAGGAAGTATTATTGATTATATAGTTATTCTAATAAATAGAAAACTAGGATATGCGCATTGAAAAAGCGTACAGTAGCTTCATATTAGTACGAATATATCTGAGTTATTTCAGAGCAACATGCAGCAAAACGTGTTCGGGAATAACGAGGAATTGTCCTTTATCTGACGTTACGTCGTGTTTGTGTCATTTGATACAGATCCAAAACATTCATGCCGCACAGCACAATTTGAGAGAGTTGGCACATCATGAATTTCAATCTCTTTTGAATGAAATAGTTTTTATACTACGGTGTATTGTTTTTCTCTTTCATTGCTTAATGATAATTATTACTGATTATATTCAATTTAGAGAGATAGCAAAGCACTATGTTATTCCTAGTGGACGTTTTACATACAATTATTACATATTGCTATTTAATATAATAAATATGTACCGTACACACAAAGAGGCGTGTGTCCTTTATGGAATTAAAGCGTTTTCACACACAATTTGTATTCATTATTGTTTAAACCGCAACACAAAATCAAATTACGAGATATTATTATTCCAACAGAAGTAATGAATACCTATTCTCTATTAAAAATAAATTTCAAAAATATGATAAAAACTTTTAGTTATAAAAATTAAAATCAATTAATTTAATAATTTTGTATATTTTATGTTTTAGGACTTTCACATTCAAGGAAATCACCATTAAACCTACGTAACTAAATTCAGAGTGGTTGTTATAAATTATAGTATAAACATACGTGTACTTCAATAAAAGCGAATGTCATTTAAAATTACTGGGAGGTAAAATATAAATTTTTTCACATTAGGGCATTAAGTCTAATGCATATGTAAAATACTAAAATTAATATTTAATTACATCAAAAACAGTAACGATAGATTTTGGAAAGGCCCAGGTTCAAGATCTTCTAAACTTTTTGTTTCCTTATAAAAATCATTTCTTATGCACCGATGAAATTTTTTCGTATTTTGGTTTTTCCTTTATAATTTACATTTAAGATATGTCCCAAGTTTAAAGTGCTTGTATTAAGCAAGGAGCAATTGCAATGTAAAAAATCATCCAAACGTTTTCATAGTTTCATATTACAAAAATATTATTAAAAGATGTAGGTCTGTTATGTAATTTATTAGGATGTTCATCCAAATTAGAGTTACACACAGGATGTCATAATTTAGTTTTGATTAGTAATAAATTCATTGTAGGGAAAGTATTAAAAACACCAAAATAAGAACTCCGAAATAAGTTCATACAAAATAAGAAAAGTCACATCAATTCCCAAAAATTACACATATTTAGAAATGTTATATCTGCAAACATTTCTTAATAGCCCTTGTCAAATCCCCACACTAGTTATCAGGTGTCGATATAATCTAGTAAAAATAGAGTTGTCTGAGCAAAGTTTGAGCCCTCACCCTCCCGACTCATTGCATCGACCTAATCCCCTTCTATCTATCTGAGATAGTGAGCACCAATCCTCGTGCAGTGCCGATGTGCTGAATCAACAGCCCCAGAGTTCCCATTACCCCCGAGCTAAGTCAGAGTAAACTCCTCTGATACAACTGGTTGTTTAGAACACCATACTGTTTGAGTTGTCTGCTTTAATTGTAAAGTTTAATCAAACTGCACAGTTCACTTTCAACTTTGTGTTGAACAAATAGCGAGCAACTCTGTTTATTTGAAAATTACTAAAACTTAATATTAATCGTGTTCCATTTCAAAGTATAGCCATTACTCGGATATATATATATATATATATATATATATATATATATATATATATATATTTTCAAAGGAAACCATTTTAAATTGGATTTTAATTGCTTTGGCCCTTCAATTTATTGGCAATGAGCAGTGTTTGAAAAATGTTTAAACCTGCATATTTAGGCTTTTCCATAAATATTTAGTCCATATTTTTATGTCTGGTGGTGTGTGTATGGGTGTTGATTACATGTTCCATTGTGTGAAATTGTATGAAAACAGAGATTTCAAACATGTAAAGGCTTGGCACTATGAAGACTCAAATATTTAAAAACAGATCTTTCCAATGCGTATGAGGAGGCACTTTAAAGGGACATCTGGAGGCCTTCTTCTGACAGACAAGAATTTGGTTTAATTTAGATTCAGTAGCATCTCACAATACCAAAAATTGCGTCCTAACTCACCCCCAGAAAGTCGACTGAGTAAGTATCGTCAAGCTGGGTTTCATTTATTTAAAAAAGGCTAATAAATTATACGGGTTTTGTAAAATGAATAGCAATAATTAAATTGGCAATTATGTGCGTTAAAATACTCTTATTTTGTTTTGAATGGTGTACTCTGTAATGATGTTTACTAGAATAGGCTCATAATTCACATACAAGCTGATCATATTGGAAGGCAAAAATTAATTTTGAGCAACACAAACATAATCTGTACAGTTTTCTCGGAAACTATGCACTGGAATCAAATTGTCTTTTCTTTGCTTTAATTGGAACAAAAGCCTTTTTAAAAGCCAATTAAAATTAAGGTATCAAGGTCTCTTGATCACCTAGCCTTTAGATTTGCTCCGGGACGTTAAACAATTAATTTTTGCCGCCATATTTATTTATTTATTTATATACTTACAACCCATTTTAACAAAATATAGTACAAAGTTTCAATGGCTAATATAGATAAGCTGCAACACAAAACAGTAATATTAACAAAGTACTGTAGTATGATAATAGATACAAAACAACCTAAGATGAATTAATACATGCAAGATGCAAAAGACCAAATGAATTAGCAAACAATAAGAGGTAACAATAATAAACTATAAAAAATAACATGATGACTAACAGACAACAAGGCAATAAAATATGAAAGAGCTAACAATGATCGACTATGAAGAAATAAAACAAAACCTAGAATATCAACAAACGAAAGAGAAAAAAAAACACAACTTTTAAACATTATAATAATAAATAACAATGATAAATAATTTATGATAAATAATTTATGAACAATAAAACATAAATAAATAACAAATGAACAATTTGGTACTAATGAGCAGTGCAAGCAAGCAGAAATAGATATGAATCGATAAATTTTAAACCGCGATTAAGGACAAAATAGTTAATATACCGTATTAAAAAGGATTAACAGCACATAACATATTAACATAACGATATAAAGGATATCGTTATATAGGGATTATATTAAGGATTAACATATTGTTTCTGTCGAGACGATCGCCATTTACTGTTCGTCTCTGGGAAGTTCTATGTGGTTGGTCGGTGAGTGCAGACCTATTCTGACCTATATTCTGTATTTTAATCTTAATAATTTGGTTTTTGAATTTATTAAGAGCATGTGAGTGTGCATTTATTTATTTATTTTATTTTATTTTCCAACGGCAGCAGCCAATTTACAAAGACAAGCATAGCTAGTAGAATATACAGCGGAAAATAAAATTAATACAATCAGATGAAAAATCTACATAAAGTAACAAAATAGGTATCATACAAAATTTGATAATAAATAATAAGTACTCAAAGATATAACAAGTTATAAATAACATTGTTGTTGTGTTTCAGGACTTATGTGTGTCACAAGCTCTGGTATGATTAGTTTTATATGTGTGTGTGCGTGTATTGATTGCCTGAAGATAGTACAAGTAATAATCATAAAAGGTATAAAGCATATGTAAGAAAAAAGGCCCAAAATGCTTGTGAACGAAAATGGTGAAAAATCGATATATTGAAACAAATTTTAAGAAGACAATTTTAACACATCTTTTTCAACAACAAATAAAACACCGAACTAGAAAATTACTTTTGAGATGTGTAAACAGTATTCATGAGAATGTTTTCACATTAATTCATAAAATATGCTGTGTCCTATACCATATCGTTACAATGCGTTGGTAAGACATGCTCAAATAAACAACAGATGCTGTGCTGAGTGTCTTGCCGAGAGTAGACAGACGTGTTTGTTATTTGACAGTTGATAAACGATATATTGCCTGATATATCAGGACTGAGATAAATGATAGATAGAAGGATAGAGGATCTGCAGGCTCTGATTTATTTAACACCGAGATATGTGTTACAAAACCAGCCCAAAAGTTTGCTAAACTCATTTTATAAAAAGCCCGGTTTCCTTGCTCTTGTTGGATCTATCAATAAGTTACTATTTGTTGTTTTCATTGTGTATGCTATTAAAACAACCAGAAATATGCTAATATTTTCACTAACTGGAATTTTACCAAGTCCTACTATGCGTTTTAATTTGTGTACATTTTTATTCAGGCAATGCTTAAGATAGAAATATGGGGTTCTTAAAAAGAACAGAATCTCAATAGTGACCGTTAAATTGCATCCAAACTACTAGTTGTTGATCAAATTGGACAGCCAACATTGGCTGAGAAAGAAGAGGATATTTTCTCCAGTTAAAAGTCTTCCGTATTTAGTGACCTTATCTACAAGATTAAAGCCCAGGAGGTAAGTCTAAGTCTAAGTACTTTTTCATCACCAGTGAAGATAGTTCCAAAATTGATCACAGAATGTTCAGGTCCTTAAAACCGTGTGAGAATGTAAACTGTTTAACTGTGATAAAACCCGGAAATTACTTGTACGGTTAAGCGGGAGGCGGGAATATTCGTTCCACACTATTTGTTTGGCCCCCAAGAGCTCTTGCATGCCTTACATGATAAAATATGCATGACAGTGAAATTGGCCTCGAGGGATGTCAAGTGGGGATGAAGATTGAGCGATCAGTGGGGCGCGACAGGAAATGACCGCCCTGACCATTAGCTTGGCTGGTACATCCGGCGGCGATGTATTGAGCTGAGCGTTTGCAAAGCTCTTTGATTTCAGCTCAAAGCGGTAAACGCGTGCGCCCTAAATGATACAACGATGAAATAAGTTTAAAAGTTTAAACTTGACAAAACAAGTTAATGGTTGCATTCCGATAATGACCGTTTGGAAGCAAAATATTGTGAAATATCATTGTGGCTTATCACCAAGTGACATCTATTGATGTTTTACCTTCCCATCTCATTCTAATGCTCTAAACTTCTCGTCCACCCATCCATTTTGCCCTTATCATTGTTATGCTTTAACTGGATTGGTTATCAACAAACAAATTTTGTATCTCTCTTCATAAATACATACCGTAACCATTATTGAAAATTAAGTATTTCCTAAACAAAACATCACTAACACAGTATATGAGCTGACAACCAATTAACACTGTATAATATGATTTTCCTTGAAGTCAAACATCAGACGTCCTGATTGGTGGATGTTGAAATAGTAGGGTGTCGAAAATGTTAAAAAAGTATGAAACAATTTTGTTCTCTTATACTTTTTCTAGGCTTATAGAAAAATAAAACCAATAAACACGTACATTATACTTGTGTAATTGTCAGACAACAAGATAAAGAACCCACCAGTTACCAATGTAAAGTTTTCAAATATGGTTAGCTAACGTTAATTTCAATTTTATTTACATGTGTGACGGTTGTTTTTAAGTTTATTAAGCTAAGAAAAATAAAATCTGAAGAAATTTTTTTTTTATTTTTAACCTTTTTGATAACTTTCCATTTCAACCTCCACCAAACCTAACACGACTGACGATAAATATCTTTTTTAGAAGTCTATATTGATTTCAAGAAAAAAACAAGTAGTGTGCTTATACTGTGCAAATTGGTTCTTAGTTTCTAGACTATAAAAAGAGAGCATCCACTCGCAACTTGATTACAAAACTGTATTAAAATAATGTAATGACATCTTAAGAATATGTTGTATTGATCTATTGTTCCACAAAACTAGGAATACGATGCTAATAGCTGTAATCATTTCCCTGAACTATATAGTTTAAAATAATTACATCACTTGAATCAATTAAATATAACACCAATGTGGGTATGAGATTTTGAGTTTGACATAACTTTAAATACCATAACAGATTCAATCCTCTGACTGAAAAAGGTTTTTTTAATACTGGACCAAGAAGAAATACTACGGGCATATAGTATAGTACAAATCTATTTATTGAGATTCACTTTTTCTAAATATAATGTTTCTTAAACGAAACGAGAAATGAGATTATGCTATAATAATCCATATTAATTTTATATCTAATCTTGGTTGATACAATCTGATAATGATAATTGAATGACATTGTTTGAGATAAAATTAAAATCAGTCAAACCCAGTTTTATTTACAGCGTTATATCAAACATTATTTATTCTTCAGGCATTGTTTTAATTACATTATATGTAATAAATCAGTAACGTAGGAAAGCTAATTATCATCATAGAGTTACGAGGTCGCGCACCGTATGATCCATCAGATCATCGATCATTTATCAACTGTCAAATAATAAACTCGCGTACACTTTCATGTGCGACTGTGACAACCAGAAAATGTATAGGTACGGCTCAACTTTCACTGGTTTCACGTTATTTATTCACACACTACAACAAGCTTGTGTTGAATTTAAATAATAAGTTATGCGTGACATTTTGTGTGTGCTCAACAAGCTCCTAGCATACTCGTTTTGATTTGACGACTACGTAAAAAGTTTTCGTAACGATAAAATTTGTTCTCAATTTTACCGATTCACAAAATATTAGGGATCTCTAATAACATAATTTTCAGACATAAAATGAGAAGTTTATTTCCAGCTCAATATTACTTGTTTTGCTCACATCGGGAAATATTAACGATACGTAATCTGGGAACTTGATTTGAAATCACGCAATTTTGAAAGCATACAGTAGAGAAACGCGTTAAGATGTTAAAGCTGAATATTTAACAAATATAAAATATGTTAATTATTATAGTTGTACAGCTTTTGTAATATGTTGTTTCTCCATATTTTGCATAATTATAAGTACGTAAATCAATCAGTATATTCAATTAAGTATCAATCAATGGATATATAAATAAATAACCCCATTAATTAAGTTTATAAAAAAGAAATGAATAGAAAATATATTGATAATATTAACAAAATAACTGCATCTCTTGCCGTATTTCTTACGGTTTCCCATTTCCACAAAAAATACCGATATCCTTAGCAATCAAATATGTATGCCCATGTCGTGTCAAATAACAGGCTCCACTGAGGTTATAGAGAAAGTTATATCCGAAATTGACCTTTCTTGCTTTTGTTAGTCTTCACTAACTCTCAGCCAAATAACAATCTGAGGGAGAGCCATGCACAATTTTAGAACTCTGTATTGCTTATGTAGAATTAAAGGTTCACGCAAAATCTAAATCCTAAAGATGTCATTCTGAGTAATAGGATTTGCTAATGCTCAGTAAAATCCTCTGCGGGAAATGAAGCGTCATCGAAATTTATTTTGTGTATGGAAAATAAAGTTTCATGCACAATTTCAAGTTTACAGCTCAATTCGTTTGTATCGCCCTGAAGAACAGGCTTCGCTAACGCTCAGCTAACAAGTAATTTGAGCAGACATGATATCGTTTCCCAAGTGCCTACCTGACTGTGGCCTGTGGAGTGAGGGCCTGGACAGATGGCCTCGCCACTTAGACAATGGAGAAGGCGTCACAGGTTGCGTTATCCGGGGTGAATGACGTGCACGCGAGTTGTAGATTTATTTGAACACCCGATGGTGCTTCTTGGTGTTTGACATGTGCCCTTTCTCAGCCGTATGTGACAGCCACGTAACACACGAGCACGTCTACATTTGTTTTGCCAAGGAGTATCATTCTCAAGCACACATTCTGAAACGGGATTTAGATAATACATACTAAAATTTAACTTTGAAAGATTTGTTTCAGGAAATCCTTGTAATGAATTTTCATAATTAAAGCTAACTAAATGTTTAACAATCCCATAAAAGCCTAAGGTAAATTTAAATACAGTAAAGTAAATAATGAAACTGATAAAAAATGTCAATAAAAAGTACGCCAGTCCTTAACTAAAAAATAAGGACTAAGACTTTTAAGTACGACGTTTAGCTTTCGAAAGTAGTAAGTTTTTTGATTTTCCACAATGGTACTTGAATTTTAAATTTCCTCTTATGGAAAGAGGTTTTGGGGTAAAATGCTCTAGCTTTCAATAATCTTGAGGGTCTCTGTTAAAAAAAATTATGAAACTAAATAAGTAAAACATAAAAAAATCAAATTAAAATTTGAAAACAATGTTTTATTTCGATACAGTTCAGAAGCAATTAAAGTACATTTGATTTCGAATTAATAAGCGAGAAGGAATCCTAATTGTTTAATAATTTCAATTTTCTCGTAAAAAAATAAATTAAACTTTTTTAAACTGTAACTTTTTTAAACTATAGCTTCAACTTAATTTGTTGGTAGGTATAACTTAAAAACGTTGTTCAACTAAACGTGTACAAAAGCGTTAACCATTCAAAACTTGTTTTACTTAATAGTTCAGTAAGGATTTTTCTTTTCCCTCGTATGTGTTAAAAGGGAGAAGTACGTAAAAGTTAACGTTTCCTAATTTAATGATAATATAAAAACCAAGTTAATAAACAAAGTAACACATATCAAAGTTGATAAAATGTGTATAATAATCGAGCAATTCACCAAGACAAGACAGAGAGGAACCAGCAGCTGCTGAGCTGGCCTGCAGGAAACAATTTCCCCAACCGTTAGCCTCCTCATATTTCCGGCAGAGAGGAATGGTCTACTTCTTGTTTTGTTGCTGTTACTCTTCGCTTCAATTGTTCACCAATAACATTCTGCACAGCGGCATTGTTTTATTAAATACTAGCAGTCAGTCAATCGTGGAATTGTGCTCTATTTCGTAGGCTTTGCACTCCGACTGAATTATATTTCCGAAGCCAATAGTATGTCTTGATATAAATATATATATATATATATATAAAAAGATCTGAGAAGGTTACGTCTAAAGACAAATAAAATGGTTTTATAATAGTCTTAACACCATAGTAAAAGTTAGATATAAACTTTTATATCTGCATTACTGTACTGACCAAGCACTGTACACTTAACATTTGCTAAAATGTACAGTACAAAGTATAGTTTTACTCAAACATTTAACTTTCTGGATAATTTTTTACTCTGTGTTTAGCAGCGGTTGGAGAAAATTTTGAAATAAAGTGAGAAGTGTTGTTACTATCAAGCTTACTCTATGATTTCACAAGATAAAGGTAAATAGTAATTAAAGTAAACATATGGTTGTGCTGTTATGAAACAATTTTTGCACAGAATAATCAGGCTCTTTAAATCAATAATATTTATTCCTTTAGAGCCAATAACAATATTAGAGGCCAAGATGAATTTTCCGCTACTTAGAGACCAGTGGGGCATCGCCCGGAGGGATTTTCGAAATGTTAGTCAGGGGCCCTAAGAATGTTCATGTAAAATTTCAGTACAGTCGGTTGAACAAATTACGCTTCAATTTGTAACAAACAAACATACTCACTTTCATATTTAGAATAATACCAGCAGTTACCCGCGGCTTCGCACACAATTTCGTAGGGTTTGCACCTGTATGAGCACTTCTTGTCCGAGTGAATTATATTTCTGACGTAAAAGTTGAGTTTGCTCTGAGTAGCCTACTTCTGCTCACTAAAATGCTAAGTTTGTTTTATATATTACTACAATGTTAAAGATACAATGAAACTGTTTACGTGATTGTTTCTTAAAAAAGTAAACATGTTTTTAATATTTTACAACTTCTTCAATTGGAATTGGTACATTAGTTCAAAAGCTCATCAACTTTAATCTACCTTTGTTTTTGCCAACTGCTTCAGAGGGTTTTTGGAGTCAAATTATGTTTCAGGATATTTTCTAAGGTAGATGAGATTAAGAAATAGAATTAATACTGTAACTCTCTCAATGGTGTATTTAAAACGAAATAACAACTAGTATGTTTTATTAGCTGTTTAATTTTCAGCTCTTGGTCTTACCAACTTTTTATTTTAAACATTTGATGATTTTGTTCTCGTTTTTTATAAAAGGGCAGTATCCTCACAACATAAATCAGCAATAGTCAGTACTGTTGAACACACGGAGCATAAGTTTGGATCTACTTGTTTTTAGGAGTAACGCCTATCTAGAACAATATTGCAAAAGGCCGTATCAAAATGAATAACAGATGATAATAACGCATTATAAATAATTTAACTTCAAATACTGAACCTATTTAGAAATATTTATTATGTGACCAATTCACATAATATGGTTGATTATTCTAGAAACAATACTTTTATAAAAATGTGTCAAGACGTTGCTTCTTGCTCCAGGTAAACTTTATGTGCTCGTAAAAACTTCTCTAGACCCATAAACAACGGAGTTATGCATATTTTTAAAGTTTGGACGGCCATATTGATGTACCAAACTGGCCTATATTATCACTTTAGGACCACTTCACTTGACATTTGAAGTTAGTGGTTGCCGCTTCTTCAACATCATGATCTTCTGTACCAGTTAAGTGTCGGTTCTATAGTAGGTATAAACCAACCAGAAGTGAACTCACATTGAGGAGCAACAAATCATGCCTCACCGCCAGAGATGTTGGATATAAGTAGGGGAATAGTAGGTATAAACCAGCCAGCAGTGAACTCACATTGAGGAGCAACAAATCATGCCTCACCGCCAAGGATATTGGATATAAGTAGGGGAATAGTAGGTGTAAACCAGCCAGTAGTGAACTCACATTGAGGAGCAACAAATCAAGCCTCACCGCCAAGGATGTTGGATATAAGTAGGGGGAAATAGCAGGTATAAACCAGCCAGTAGTGAACTCACATTGAGGAGCAACAAATCATGCCTCACCGCCAGAGATGTTGGATATAAGTAGGGGGATAGTAGGTATAAACCAGCCAGCAGTGAACTCACATTGAGGAGCAACAAATCATGCCTCACCGCGAGAGATGTTGGATATAAGTAGGGGAATAGTGTGTGTAAACCAGCCAGTAGTGAACACACATTGAGGAGCAACAAATCACCGCGAGAGATGTTGGATATAAGTAGGGGAATAGTGGGTGTAAACCAGCCAGTAGTGAACACACATTGAGGAGCAACAAATCATGCCTCACCGCCAGAGATGTTGGATATAAGTAGGGGAATAGTGGGTGTAAACCAGCCAGTAGTGAACTCACATTGAGGAGCAACAAATCATGCCTCACCGCGAGAGAGATGTTGGATATAGGTAGGGGAACTGTGGTGGATACAGACAACTACAAGAATGGCTTGCCACATCCAGAACTTAGTCTAAGAAACTTACTTGCTGGCTACTTTTTGCTTAACTTCGATAAATTATTTTGTGATAGTTTTACTTTTGTTACAAACATAGTTTAGAAATACTTATCCAAATTTAAAGGTAATAACAACTTACTTACGTAGACGTGAACATTAAAATATATTTTCGAGGCATCTCACGATATCTAACAAGATGAGGTGGTTCGAACTGTTACCTGAAAAATTAAAATATATAAGAAAATCTGTACAAAACTACTGAAGTAAATTCGGAACCGTCTAATATATATGTAAGAACTATATACTATGTTTGTATGTATATTTTAACAGCAACATACATTTTGTTAGTGTAAGAACCTGTTTTTATAAGTAGGAATGGGTTGTAGAAATAGTTCCTTTTCAAATTCCTGGTAGACTGGGGATAGACGGTCTATGTTTTTCATTGGAATGTTTTAGAGAACTAATACTGCAAATTTGCAGAAATTTTCATATTCAAAAACTTAATAATGATTTTTAAAGAGCTATAAGATACAATTAGTGTAGTTTAGTTATATGTTTAGTTTATATTTTGCTTCTTTTACTGTTTCAAAAATTTACAAAACTGTACATTTAGACTTGTAGCACTCAAGTTATAATGCTAATAGACTTACGTTTACACGTTAACCAATATAGTATCAACGCTGAGAAGCTTACGTACACGAGTGTCATATAAGATATTATAGATACAACTGCAACTAAGGAGTTGTATATGTTTAATACTGTGAACCTGTTTCCAGAATTTTCAAAAAATATTCGTTAGAATGTTTTTGATAGTGTTCGTGAATAGTGTGTAAGGGATATGAACCTAAATAATTTGAAATTAGTACAACTGACCTGGGAAGACCAACTTTCGGTTGGTCTTTTAGAACGTTAGGTGGAATGTTCTGCGTGAAACATTCAGTTAGGAAAAAAACACAGAAAAACGACGTTATGAGACATGGTATTTATCCTTAATTTATCAAATTTTACAAATAATGTTAAACATAAACGAAGATAAAAGTAAGTAAAATGGTGTGAAGAAAATACCAAAAGTCATACATACTTGACTCGACTCATATTAATAATAATAATAATAATTTATTTTCCAAAATAAATACATTACATAGTTCTTTGTACAAATACAGGATAATAAAAACCATAATAATATACTTAGGTAACAAAATACATTTTGCCATTACCACAATAATTGAAATCTAAAAGTATCTTAAACTAAGTGCCAAGCCTAACTTTACATCCTTAAAACTTAACGCATTCATTCCAACATGGATAAAAAGTACATACACTCTTCACATTCATACATGCACAACAAATATAAAGTACAATATTACTGTGAAATTCATGGATTGACACATTTAAATATAACAAAATTAAATCAGAATGTTGGGTCATGTATTGTACAAAATATATTGGATATTTATTATTATTTATTCGGAACTAGAGTACTCCAAGGCAGTGCCTGTTTGGAGGTACTTTCACCACTAGAAATCCTGTAATATTATGGCAAAACAGAGCATAAATATATATACATATACATACACATATATACATATATATATATATATATACACACATACACATACATACACACATACATTATAATTTTCCAAACTTTAACATACTGATATTTCAAAAGAAAATTTATCGTTCAAGTGCAGTTTTGTATAAGCCCTTCAGTCCCAGGAAATGTCTTTCAAAGTTAATTTATATTTTTTGACGTTATTTAAATTTGTAGATATTGTTAGAATTGAATTGTATGGCAAAAGGTTTTCAAGCGTTTCTATGCAATCATAATAGGATAGTATACCACTAGTTATGAAAGGAATGTTCTATTGAACTATATTAAACATCTTATCTTCAATATTTTCAACAGTAAACAACCACATTCTAACTTTATTAGCAAAAAAGGTTGCTGTTCTTAAATTTTGAATTTCAGTTGGCAATTTATTAAACATTCTTGGTGCTAAAAAGTAATATGTTTTTGTGAAGTATGTATTGGAAGGTTTGGGTACAGTAAAAACTAGCTGCATTTCTTAGTTTAGACTTAAAAGCCTTATCAGTTATGCAGCATCTGCTACGAATGAAAAAATATTTTTAAAACTTTATATACGAACATATATTGCAGGGGGTAAGATTTTTCAAATTGCAAAAAAATTGGGAAAGATTTTTCAGTTTTAAGCTTTTTTCCTATTATTCGTATAAAACGTTTTTGAATCATGTAGATTGGTTTGATATTTGAACGATAAGTCCCTCCCCAGCAAATGATTCCATAATCCAATCGACTATGCACTAGTGAAAAATATAGAACCCGTAATAATTCTTTTTACTGCATATATTTCGTAAAAAATAAAATAACCTTAAAGTACTATTTATTTTTGATTTCAAATTCATGATATGATTCTTAAATTTTAGTTCCCTGTCCAATACTACTCCCAAGTATTTTATATTGTCCACAGGTTTTACTTCAGCACAAACAGTAGACACTGCCCGCCTCCACTGATACAATCAATGCATTTATAAAAAATTTTATTTTCAAAAATAACCTCTCGTCTTAAACTAAAATTCATAAATCTAGTTTTAGCAGAGCTAAAGTACCATGTTGTTTTTTGAAAACCACCATTGAAGCGCTTCTAAGTCTGAATTCATTTTTAGTTCTATTTCATTCCAATTCCGTTCAACATAGCAAAGTGCTGTATCGTCGGCGAATGATGTTACTTTCCCATTAAATTTTGCGCAGCATAGATCGTTAATATAAATTAGAAAAAGTATTGCTCCCAAAAACAGATCCTTGTGGAACACCATATTTTATTACTCCCATATTACTCAAAATCCCATTTATTCTTACACACTGAGATCGATTCAGCAAGTAACTTTTAAACCATCTGTACACAACACCTCTTACACCACAATTGTACATCTTATGTAGCAATATTCTGTGATCAACTGTATCAAAAGCCTTTTGAATATCTAAAAAATAGACCACTCACTCGCATTCCATCATTCATTCCATTTGATACCTATCCATAAAATCTAGTAATGCAGTTTCCGTATTCATTCCCTGTCTAAAACCAAATTGATTTGTACTAAAGAATTTTACTTTTTCTAAAAATAGTATTAATCTTTTCTTCATTATTTTTTCATAAATTTTTGAAAAGGAAGAAAGCAAAGGAGATGGGTCTGTAGTTATTACAAGCCAGGTTCGAGCTGCTTTTATGAATTGGAATCACCACAGCCTCCTTCAACTTTCCAGGGAAAACCCCTGTCTCAAAACTCAAATTGATAACATACGTCAGGACAGGAGCAATTTTTTGATAATATTTTTTAATAATATGTGAATTAATACCATCAACTCCAGGAGAAGTCCCATTCTTTAATGAGTTCACCGCTTCCCTAACATCTGTCTCTAGTACTGGGGCCATATACATTGATATTAAAACTGGCCTTTCGATAAAATACTCTTATAATTTAGAAGTGGATAAAATATCTGATTTGTTTTTATTTACACTTAGTTTTTCAGCAACAGAAAAGAAAATAATTATTAAATTCATTAGCTACTACATGAGGCTCATTTACATGCCTGCCATCAATTTCTAATGTTACTATAGAATCTCTACTGGGTTTCTGGTTTGTTATTTCCTTAACAATTTTCCAAGTCTCTTTTGAGTTTCCTTTATGTCTGTTAAACAATGATTCATAATATTTATTCTTTAGGTTGCGAATATCGGTCTGAAGTTTATTTCTAATTTCTATAAATTGCGATTTCAATAAAGTATTGTTTGGTTGTTTTTTTTTCACTTTTTTCACTAACAAGTTCCTCATCTTTATACGTTTACAAATAATATCATTCATCCATGGTTTTAATTTATTTATACTGCAATTTTTATAATGTACTTCTTTCCTACTTTCATTTATTAAATAAGAAAATTTGTTAAAAAAACATCATCAAAAGCACTATTAGCATTAAGTTCTAATAACACACCATTCCAGTCCACATTATCAAGTAAATTTGTTGAGTTGGTCATGGTTGATGCGATAAGGGCATTGACTATTTCTAAATTTAAACCGAATCAGCTGACGCAATCCCCCAACCTGGCCTCCAGAACCAAACAGCTGTTAAACAATGATCCGTTATCTGACAATCAATTACTGCAGCCTCAGTTCTAACTTTGTTTTTATTTCTTATTTTTACAATTATATGGTCAATACAAGTTTTAGATAAGTTTGTGATCCTTGTAGGGACGTTGATTAGGGATTCTAATCCATTGGAAGCTAATGTAAGTTTATAATTATCCATAACACTGCTTTGCTCTAGATAATTTATATTAATGTCTCCTATAATTAGTAGGTTATTACATTTCTTTATATAATCTTTATTCATATAAGAGTTTAATTCAAATAAAAATGAATCAGTGGTTTTTTGCTGTAACCTATAAATTGCTAAAATTATGAAATCATAACCTAAACATTTGAAATGATAGCTCTATTATATCAGCTGAGTTAAATTTCACATCTGATGCTTTAGTTTGATTGATATTTTTTGTGGATATATACAGCTACACCAACCAGCCCTATATTTATCATTAGCATTATAGAAAGAACAGTAGTTGGGGATGTTAAAAAAACTTGTTTCGTTACTATTTACCCAAAATTTCTGTTAACACAATCACTTGAGGAGGTTTCTCAATTGCTGTCAATTCAGCTAAAAAGATGTCAAAATTTTGATCTTAAACTTCTTATATTTTGGTGGATTACAACAAAACCAGCATTTTTATTAATGAAATCTATAGTTTCAATATTGTGACATGTTAATCTAATAGTATTCAATAAATATACAAAAAGACAAACTAACCTAGTAACAGCTAATAAACTAACAACAACAATTATATTATTTTGAAAGAAAACAAAAAAAATTTAATCTATAACTTACAATTTTTCTAAAGTCAGCTTGGCACTTTACAAGTATAATCTGGTTCTCCATCAGATTTTCTAAGAAAAATCTTCCCACCTCTAACCCATAGCCACTTATAGTTCTTATCAGACCTAACCTTTCTAGCCATTGGCAAATAGCCTCCTTCTCTCTGGGTGTTAGAGACTCATTAACATAGACAGGAGAGTCTGTTGAAAGTCCTAGATGCCTGGTGGACAGCTTTCTTACCTCTTCTTTTTGACAACAAAGTCTCAGCATCAATTCTTCGTACAAACTTGACTATAATTCCCGGAGGATCAGTAGCATTAGGTCTTTTCCCCAGTAAATGACATGCATCAACCATTGATTCGGTTATTTTCCATGCCCAGAGCCTGACCCACATTTTTCACACTATCGAATACCTCGTCATCACTAGATGGAACTCCTTGTATTTCAATACAGTTCCTCCGAGAATACTGCTCCATATCTTCTACTTTAGTTTCCAACAACTGCACTTTTTCTTTCAGCTTTTTATTTTCATTTTTAAGAGAATCTATTATTTCTAGGTACTCACGCATTTTGGCTGTGTTTTCTTTCAGGGCATCAGTGTTGTCATCAATCTTATTGTTCAGTAGTTCATATGATTCATTAAAATCCTCATGGACACCTTATGATCACTTCTAAGTTCATCAATTGACTTCATGACATCCTCCAGTGACAGAGTTCCTTCATTAGCCCTTAGATTCCAGCCTCAAACTGCTACGCCTATTTACACTGCAAGGCTCACACCTCCACACAACTTGCTCACTAGCCAGATAGTCATATCAACCTTGCTCATCTTTACACAAGATCCATGAAAGGATTGATCACAGTCACAACAAGTAACCTTTAGCCTGTTACCTAGGCCCTTGTTACAAACACTACACGAAAATCGACATTGTAGGTTATGTTTGGTTCACTGTTGTACAAAACAAATAAATACACTTGATACCACTTAATAACTACCTTAAAACACTGATATGGGCTTATGAAGCAATTAAAACTCACTATTTAAATACATTTAAGCACTTAAACGCTAAAATAACTAAAGTTTGGAATAGCAACTTTTTGTTTACGTGTACACTGCTCAGCACTGCCATCTGAATTGTTGGCTGAGCTATTCGTGCCAGACCGTGAAATTTACGACTTCTAAACTGTCGGGCTTGTTTTATATTTATGTCTTTATATTTTCCTCTCGTCTATAGAATTCAAGCAAGATAACTTTTGTACTTAAGTTCTCGCAATACCTTGGTACTTAATACTTTAATTCAAACTGAATCAGCAGTTTCTTCCGTTATGCACCAGAGAGCACAGCATAATAATCCAGAGCAAATTTAATCAGAAAGAGGAAAAGGACGTCATCTTCTGGAAGCAACCGAATCTAACGATGAATAGGTAACAATAATTGGATAAACAGAAACCCTGTCCGTTAAATTGCTGTTGCCAGGCAAGCGCTCTGAGCGGTGTTGAGGTCAAACTCGAGTCGAGGATAAGCCAAGGGCTGTGTACACTATAAACACTAACGGGTCTAGGTACACTATCAGACGTTTATATAATAGGCTCCTGTAAACAGATTACCTTAGCAATATCCGGGTTTAGGTAACGGAATAGTTCAGGAACTAGTTCATCTACTTTATACTAATAGGAGGTAGTTAAAGTTAGTTTTTCACCTTTCTGTAAAGAATGTTAGATCCGGGAATTGGTACACTAATTCCCGACATCTTTTTCTCTGTGTGTACAGGGTGTTCGACAATTGTGGTAAAAATATTTTGGGATATAGTTAAATAGGTGAAATAAAAAATGTTTATCGAACAATATGATCGGTTTAAATTATTCAATTTGTTCCAATTTTTCAATATAGTGATTGAAATAAATAAGTGTTTACAAAATGATGGTGCTGTTTTTATGGTTGAAGTAGTTTGCACTGAAACAGTAAACCACAATAAATACCAGTAACACAATTAATTCGTCCATTTAAACACATTAAATTAGTTTAATTTTCAATAGCAACATACGATTTAATGAACAATTGGTAATTAAATTCATTTTTAAAATTTCGCAGTACATGTAAATTATTATATAGATAATAATATATACCTTACAAATTAATAAAAATTCAAATTACATGTTGTCTTGAAGAAATGTGTTTTATTAAAGGATAGTACACTAAAATATTTAAATAGCGTATTCTAAGCTGAAACAATTTAAAACACTTTCATTAAAAGTGGTAAACAAAAAACATTAAGTCATTCCCGTTATTGATCAATTCACACATTCGTTGATCAGTCCGTGGTCTGACACTGAATCGTAATTTCCTGTGCACAATTTCTAAGCATGTTTATTTAATTACCTTTTTATTTTTTTATTTTGCTAATAAAACTAAACGTAATGAAATATTTCGTTTCAAAACAGAGAACTAGTTTTACTTCAACATATTTAAGTATAAAATAGAGATAATTTGTAAAATTAAAAGTCGATCTGGTGATCAAACATTGTTAAGCGCAACTTGGGATTTCTCACCAATTAGGCTAGCATCCTAATTAGCTATGTAACGGATTACTTTTATTAATATTAGATCTTGTTTCTCTCCAGGGAAAAAATAATCAAAATGGAACATGATCATAAACATAATAATATAGTGTATAAACGGTATCGACGGTACACCCATAATACACAAGCAGCTTCGCACACAAAGAGAAATATTCATTACAACATGTAATCGAGTTTATCAACAATTCTGTTTCAGCTTGTCAGCTCTGGTTATGTTGGTTAGAGAAAGCTACAGTATTCAGCAGTAGTCTGAATTCAGAATTATTTTGATTCACAACACTGTTGCAAGCTTATTTTATAATTTCATACAGTCAAACACAGGGCTTGGCGTGTAAATTTTGAAATAACCTACACTATACCATTAAAAAAGAAAAGAGAACATAGTATCACTTTGGCATGCAGAACTTCGAATAACTTGGATTAATCCAAGTGTGAGAAACGATGGCATCTTTTATGATACAGGCTATAGACGCCTTTCATGTCAACGACCTTTCCAAACCAAAATTGTAGATACAGAGACGAAATTTCATAGAAAACACATTGATTGACAAGAAAAATGGTGTCAAGATTTGTAATGACAACTTTAAGAGTACTACACAAATGTAAAAAAATGTCCTATACCCTCGAAAATTACAATATTTACAAAGCGCAACAATTTCCAACTGATATCCTACCTAAATGAGCAATTAAAGTTCTACGAAAATATTTTATTTCATAGACTGGAATTACTTGGTAATGTTGGAAGGCCAGATAACAATAAACTTATTACATTTTTTCAAGGTCAGCATTACGTATGGATCAATGTGGTGGTGTGCGACGTGACATATGTGCCGCGGAAAAATCTTGTAGGAGTTAGAGAGGTTCTGCCCAAGGTAGGCCTAAGGTCAATTTCTTGATAGTGTCGATTCATTATGCGTATTTGTTTGTTTATTGATTTGTGTCAAGTGTAATTTTATTGTTTTTGATTTTTAACTACTTGACGACATGATTTAATAATGGGACAGCACCCTCGAAACTTGTCATAATTAACAAAACAAATTGGATTGACGAAATAAAGTTACGTAATATTATTGAATTCAGTAGTTGTATATCAATACAGACGGTAGGCAATGAATACATTTGAACATACGTCCCTTTAAATTAATTGTCTAACATACTATACAGTAGTTATATTCGCATGATTGGTAAATTTTGGCTTTTATTCCATTTACTTTAGTTACAAGCTTCGTTTGAGGCTAAAGTCACAAATAGAAATCTGTTTGTTTCTAAATATTTAAATCTCTTGATTAACCCACGTTCTCCCAACTTGGGGAGTTTATTAGAGGATTAACCGGAGAGATGAATTACCAGAGGATAAGTTGATAAGGTCAAAGGGCAGCAAAGTTATCGATTATCAAGTTTTACTAATGAAAAACTTACTGAGTTCGGTAAAATCTTTGCTACTTTCGGCCGCCTCCATTGATACTCCGTTGTGTAAGGTTTTTTGCTAAACATTTTTGGAAGTCTTACACGTGTTTCATTTATTTTTCCTTTTGAAATTTTGAAATGAAATCAGGTAATATATGTTAAGCTTTTAAACATGTATTTCGCAACTTACTGCAGTAAAATATTGTATCCCCTAGGTTTATTTAAAGTTTTTGTTTTGTTTCTAGAAGTTTTTCATTTCCTAAAATTCAAGAGATAAAGTGCACATTCCCTATGTTATATATATATTTATACCGAGGATAATTACACGAAATTTCTTACTTTTATTTGGATTTTGATGCTAGTCTCAAATAAGCAAAATTCTGCCTTAAATGGACTCGGCAATGGGTCGTCCGCTTACGTGGAATGTGCAGCATTTTGTCTGATTCGTGAAGAAAAAACATTTAAACACGAGCATTCCTATGTTAACCTAACCAGGGTGCATTTAAAGTTCATTTGATAATAGTTTTAATATAAATTAAACATTTTTCACACAATGTCATGATCTTTTAGTTGAACTAACTGAATTTCTCTAATTAATAACTTTTATTGAAGTGGTAAAGTATGATAATCATATACATATCTAATTGGCCATACACATTTGTAAAACAAAGATGAATTTATGTTAAAATTTTAGTTTTAAATTATAAATTCATCTGTAATACTTCGGCTTACGTGATCAGTGACTTTTTAAACTCATATGATTACAATCTCGAAACATTTCGGGCAAATTGTTGAGGGTTATCTTCAGTGAAAAGACTTTAAACCAACACGGCCTGAACCAGTAATGCACAGCTGATGATACAGAGCGGAGCCTTGTGAGTGGCTGAGGCTGCAAACATCGGTAATATGGCATCTCTATCACAGGCTGCTAGGTTTTTAACTATCTAACGCTTTCTTGTTGTTCAAGTTATCTTCCTTCTTGATTATTTCTATAAATAGAATAGAATAGATTATTTCTATGAATTATTCCTATTATTATATTTGAATAGTAATGTCGAATTTTCAAACTACTTTCGTTTTGTTAATTTATACCACATTTTTGGTGTTGTAACTATGTTTTACTCTGACCAAATTGTCCTTATTCTGTATGTTTTGTGTGCCTAATGTCTTCACAAATCGGATATTTATAAAATGTAATTAACTGTGTGGTCCAGACGCGGTGTAAACAGGAAGTGAAATGACATATTCTGACTTATAAGAGATATTTTATTAATGTATCCGATTGTATTTGTAAAGCACGTTCCGTAGTGTTATTTTAACAATATGAATTAATTTACTCGTTTTATATTTATAAAGTTACAAAAAACTAGTTATAACAAATCTATTGCAAAATTTAGCAGGAAACCTTTTGCAAGACCTTTTTTTACTCTGCACATTAAATGTGGTTTCATTTCATTAATACATCTGAAAGTTAACTTCGTACTGAATTTTAACACTGACATTAGAAATGTTATATTGGGTTTTAACTCGGGAGTAAATAATTATGATAGTATCTTCGAATGTGTAAAGTATATTTTCTACAAACAACCAATTTAAAAAGTTGACTTTTAATTGCCTTCTGTAATTACTGTAACACTTTACATTCTAGCTGTATTCGACTTAATTAAATATATTTACCTTGATATTTTAAGATATTCATGATCAAAGTTACACAGGTGTTTGAAATGTTATACTATTAAAACCAGCGAACATTGTTATTCCGTGGAAAGTTGCGTGAAGGCTTTGAATAAGCGCACAAACTTTGCGCAATCCTCACCTCTGCAACGCTCCTTCCACAAAGATATTATGTGAAATGGATTCTGTTTGAGCTTCCTTGTAATGTAAACCTAACTCGTCACTTTACAGCGAGATGAAAGTCTTTGATCACTTGTAATCGTATTACATTACAGCGTTCTCGCCGATACTTTAAGTGAAATTTCCAGACAAAAACATCACAATATCAGTTGTACATTAATTTGGGACTAGCACTCAACAAAAATGATTTCGATCAAATAATATAATTGGTCATATATAATAATAACTTGTAAGACTCTAAAATGTAGAATTTCATTTCAGAAGCCTTCTTTTTCAGTTCTATAAATTCAAAATCTATTATAACGCCTAACACGAATTTTTAAAATTTGATTTATTGGACATCTTCAGCATAGTTTCTGTTAGAGATTTCCCACTATCTCGCATTTGAAAGAGGAAAATCTAGGATGAGTTCAATAAAATTAAACATAATTTATGCAACACTGTATATCAATTTATATCTTTTTAGGAGAAAAACAGTATATCAAATGAAACGTTAATAATACTCCGAAATTCTTCAGATATTGAAAGTATATATTCTTCAAATACTCTCTTCAAGTTGGGATAATTTTATGTACACTGACAAATTTTACATATCTAATGGGTTCAGCGAAACGAGGAACGTTTTTATTATTATAAAGCCAGTAAATCTCATTGTTAACTGACAATTAGTTCAACGTTACTTAAAAGACGCCAAATATTTTACTAATAAAATAATAAAAAATAAAAAAACGTAGTTCAAGAAATTTTGAAATAATTATCAAAAATCCAAGCTTAGGTCATACATTATACTTTTCGATATATTTAGAAGTAAAATGTTGTTACAGTACTGTTGAACTTGTTCTACCCTAAAAAGATATTATTTCATTAATAATTATAAATATTGTAAAATAAAAAAAGACAAATCTATCCAGAACGTAAATTAATTTGTTATTGATTCAGTCAAAAATAAAGTAACAGGTAACAATTATAGATGTTAATATTAAGCGGGTGAGTACAGGAAGTGTGGTGATATTGTATCAGGTACCCATACATGCTATACACATAATATACCCATGGTAACATACACAAACAGGTCAACTAAATGCTAAGCACATGATACCGTAGAAAAATATGCCTCCGGCCTACAGGCTGCATGATACATATAAGACTGAACTAGGAGAAGTAATACTGAATGATGTGGAAATATAGTTGTTTATTACAGAGGGAGCTACGCTGGGAGACCTCGCACCGAAACCGCAGCTTCTCGCACAAGTCTGTGGTCTCGTCCTTCATATACTAAAGTTGATCATGATAAATGATAAGACTGAACTAGGAGAAGTAATTCTAACCAACTAAATGATATGGAAATGTAGTTATTTATTACAGCGGGAGCTACGCTGGGAGACCTCGCACCGAAACCGCAGCTTCTCGCACAAGTCTGTGGTCTCGTCCTTCATATACTAAAGTTGATCATGATAAATGATAAGACTGAACTAGGAGAAGTAATTCTAACCAACTAAATGATATGGAAATGTAGTTATTTATTACAGCGGGAGCTACGCTGGGAGACCTAGCACCGTAACCGCAACATCTAGCACAAGTCTGTGGTTCCCCACATTCTCGTCCTTCATTTACTACACAGTTGATCATGATAAATGATAGTACTGAAGTAGGAGAAGTAGTCCTAACCAACTAAAGGATGACTATACCGTTTATAATGATACATGATAAGACCGAAGTAAGAGAAGTAATCCTAACTAACTGAACGATGTGGAAATGTAGTTATTTATTACAGCGGGAGTTACGCTGGGAGACCTCGCACCGAAACCACAACCTCTCGCACAAGTCTGCGGTTCCCCACACTCTCGTCCTTCCATGTTCTACACAGTTGATCTTAATATATGATAATACTGAAGTAGGAGAAGTAATCCTTAGTAACTGAACGATGTGGAAATGTAGTTATTTATTACAGCGGGAGTTACGCTGGGAGACCTCGCACCGAAACCACAACATCTAGCACAAGTCTGCGGTTCCCCACATTCTCGTCCTTCATGTACCATACAGTTGATTATGATAAATGATAAGACTGAAGCAGGAGAAGTAATCCTAACTACCTGAATATGACTACACAGTTGATAACGATAGATGATAAGACTGAAGTAGGAGAAGTAATCCTTAGTAACTGAACGATCTGGAAATGTAGTTATTTATTATAGCGGGAGCTACGCTGGGAGACCTTGCACCGAAACCGCAACCTCTAGCACAAGTCTGCGGTTCCCCACATTCTCGTCCTTCATGTACCATACAGTTGATCAATAAACCGTCCACTGTCTTCATTCGAAAATGCGGAGCACGATTAAATATTCTCATTGTAGGATCCTCTTCGAAAAATAATTAATTGTTAACTCGAGTTTCATTGATTTGTTTATTGAACAACTATCCTTTGAGTTCTAATTTAAGCAAAGAAACTGTATTGTTCCAGATAGTTAAGCATAATAATTATATTATTTTGTATTAGATTTTTTTCCCAAGGCTAACAGTATAAAACAAATAGTACAAATTCTTTTTCGAAATACAAAATATGATTATGGTCCATGTACAGCGGAGAAAAAATATTATGGCCGGGGAAATTAAAAGTAGATCATAGTGCATACCGTTACAAATATATAATTTTATTTGAACTTACTCGGAAAAGTAATGACGGTATCCTGAGGAAATAAAAATGGGTAAGGTATTAAACTGTTTCTATTTCATTCCAATCCTGTGAAAAAGTAATGCAAAAAATTAAAGTCGATCTTTTCATTGCTTAGGCTGTAAAACAAATCCAGTCCACCTATTATGCAAGTGCTCAGATATTACGCTCAATGTTCAAAGTCTTCCATCTTAAAATATTTTTAAAGTAAAAGACGTAACAGCTTGTGAAATTCTGATCCTGATTTACACATCATAAAACTACTATTTTGTAACTATCGCCTACAAAATGTGACACCCGAACACTGTTACAAATAAGGACTTGTATAAGACATTTTCACTGGTATTGCCACATACTCTGTCAGAGTGGCCATTTGTTATATCTGTCACTGTTTTCCAGACAAACAACTTCACGGCTACATTTATATTGCATTTTTGTTGGAATATGTTGCAATATTACCGGAGCATGACGGGAATGTTGTGACAAGGGGAAACGGTGGCCAGTATAATCTTCTTGTATTACAACCCTAACAGTAGATTTCGTTTATAATGGGGCTTAAGGGTTCCTGGATATATTCAGTGGCTATTATGGTCACATCATATTTAACTGAGGTACTGGTCATATTTAACTGCCGACGGTCTATCGCTCCCCAAAACTGGTAAGCATCGCTCCAAACATCGCCAAGATAAAGGCACTTTATGAAGTAATTATTCGACGAAGGTAATGGTATCATTCGATAGGGGATAAATCAGTGTAGCAATTCCTATGAAGTTCGGTATTTTTCGATCTTCGATAAAAGTCGTTTCATTTTCATACTTTTGATTTCTTTGTCGTTTACGTATTGATTGGTTTATTTGTTCACTACAATATTCTTGTTGCAAGTATGTAATATTATTTGAAGTCATTATTTAGTCAAGTGGGGGAGAGATGTAGTAAAATAAATAGTGATTTGTTTCAAAATAACCAGTTTTGTAATCTATGTAGGCGTAGGTTAGGAGTGTCAAGTTTGTATTTTAGCTAGTTTTATTTATTTATATGTTGAATGTTACCAATGTTATATTCTTTTGGAATGGATACGAATTATTTAGATCAATTTAGTGATATAAGAGATTTGATAGAAAGTGAACCAGTAGACCATGACAGCGGTGGTGAATCTGATGAGGCTCAGTGCCCCAACGGAAACTAGGTTTATAATTGTAACTTTTTGTAAATGAAGATTTATAACAATTAGGGTTATGTGTTCACAATACAGAATATTTTTAATGGAAAAATAAAATTTTATATTTTTCATAATGAGAAGATAATTACAACATTGCTTCTAACTTTGAAGATATAATGTTTGACATGTAATAAAATGTATGGTGTACGGATTAATAAATAGGTATGATATGTTATACTACATAATTTTGTACTTGCACTTCTTGATAAATTATATGTTATTGCTAACTCCTTATATGGTATAATACTGTTTAATGTAAGGAAAAACTATTGTTGCTGTAATATAGTATGTTACCATGGTAATGTAAATTTTCATAAAAATGCTCTATTGAAAGTTTTATAAATATAAAACTAAAAATGTATGAAATAAGTCAATCAAACTAATATATTTTGTGAAACTAGAGAAATGTATAAATCATTTTTATATTTTGGAGTATTTATTTGGTACAAAGGATAGCACTTCTATAGATATGGTCCCATCCACCATAAAAAAAGTTCAAAATAAAAAAAATAAAATACTAAAAAAGTATGCATGGTATAAAAACAAACTTTTATGAAAATATGATATATGACAATGCATAATCAAATAACTTTTTGTATTTATTATATTTTTTATAAAATTCCCTTGCAAAACCTGGAAAAGTGGTCTGCCAATAGGGGTAATGTAGTTGCCAGTCCTTGGGTAGTGACAGGATAGCCTTTTGTTGGCTCAGTGTAATTTCCCCTCTTGTCATTCTGTCATAGATGGTTCAACATACAACACGACATTTATCACACGTTTTCTCTGTAATATTGTGATGGAATTCCGGAACATTTAGGTACAATATAACATAATTTATAATTTTACGTTGTGCATCTTAACCTTTTTACTTGTAGCGAATGCATCTTTTCTTCATTAATTTAAGAATATTCAGTGATTAAATCTTTTTATACTCACTTTCCATGTTTATTGTTAGGGACAAAAACACAATTTTTTAAGTAAGTTACTAATTCTGTTGCACGATTGTTACGCATTTTATCTAAACCCAACCTTAAAATAATCAAATACGGCCAGTGATCTAATCTGTAATGATCCATCATTAAGGCAACACCATTCTGATAAGGCGTCCATAAGTTGCAGGTAATTTGGTTACTTTGGTCAGCTGATCTTTGTTATTTTGAAGTGAATGATCTTAGAATATGGAGGTTATACAATTTAAGAGAACAAATATGTCTGTTAATAAAGAATCTGACAGATGTTATCTATTCTCTCATCTTGTTCTTACATAGGATGCTAAAATTTCTTCCGTGATATAGATAAGGGTGCTGATTTTTAGCAATCAGGTGACCAAAATTTTCAATTTCGTTTCTCAGCTGAATCGAAAAAGTTTACACTGTTTATGTACTGTTTAAAAGAAATTGTATAATTGGATGTACCATATTTAGATATACAATATTCTAATAGTAAAGTAAACAATGTGCTGTGATTTACTTACTTAACGAAATAAACATGTTAATAGTATTCTCCACTACATTGTGCTTTTAAAAGAGCTTGTATAGAATAATGTAAATAATTAAATGCTAGTAACTAAGTAAAGAATATTGGTACAAGACGGTTATGCAATATTTGTGATCTTACATTACAGGAAGGCATACACTACAGTAAATTATGTACCCATATGTGATGAAAAATCCTTTTCAATTGTCTTATAAAAATGTCTCTGCTTATATTATGCAAATTATCTTATTTTCTTTGGTCATAGTGTAGGAAAGCCCGGATAAAACCATTTAACCTACTTTATTAAAAAAAATACATAGAAACCATTTTTATTTGTTTTACGTGAGGGAACTGAATTCAAAGTAACAAAAATGCATTATTGTAGTTATAACGATTGTTTGAAAACACATTTTTACTTAAATATCTGTTGTTGGCCAAATTAGAGGAATAATTCATGATTTCAGCACACGGCATTTCATTTACACAATGCCTTGGCATTAATAAGTAGAGATCTTTAAAAATTAAAGCTGCAACTGAAATTCTAAACGTATGATAATTTTAAAACATTGCATTCGAACATAAAGTTACACGGGTGTTTGAACTGGGTTAAACTATTAAAACCAGCGAACATTGTTATTCCGTGGAAAGTTGTGTGAAGGCTTTGAATAAGCGCACAAACTTTGCGCACTCCTCACATCTTTCCACGCTCCTCCCACAAAGATATCGTGGAAAATGGATTCTGTTTGAACATACTTGAAACGGAAACCTAATTCGTCACTTTACAACGAGATGAAAGTCTTTGATCACTTCTAATCGCATTATATTAGGCTTTCTCGCCGATACCAAAGAGAAATGTTCTGGTAAAGGAAGTACTCCTTGCTGCGGTAGTTTTAAAATTAAACATTTACACATTTTTAAATTACTCACAAACGTTTATCATTATATACATGTATTTTCAAAGGTAAAAATTCATAAATGTTAATATTTATTGGTATTATAAATATAATATATTTTATACCAATATACATAGAAACCATGTATATTGGTATAAGGGGTGTTATGGTACAACACACCTCTAATTGTTCCAAAATACTCACAGTTACATGTGAGATATGTAGATTTAAATTGTACAATACATTTCTCGATAAGAAAGAATTAGAGGATATCGTTACAAATTGTATTTAAACTCAACAACGGAAAGCCATTACAATAAATCATTAAACTTAATACCCGAAATTACCCCCCTTATTACAGTATTACAAAATGATATATAACTTATCGTTATGGGTGTACTAACACATTTACATAACCAATTTTAAATTAACATTTAAATGAGATAATTATTCCTTTAACGTTACATTGATCAAACTGAAGAACACATTAACACTGGATGCCCTAGTACATAACACCCACCTTTGTACTAGCTTTCGAAACTACACTTTGGATATTCTTGGAAAAGATAATTCTGGAATATAAAGAAACGTTAATCGTTTTTAACACTGCCATTTCTGTAGATGATTCGTGTAAAAAAATAAAACTATTTCTAAAACAAAAAGTAACATCACCGTAATAGGCAATGTCCATTTGTAAGACATTCACACATATTCACAGTGCGTCATAGTCTACAATTAATTTTAACTCATACACTGATAAAACCATATATTAATTAGGAAAAAATAACGATATATTTCAGTCCGACAAAAAATTAAGGCTTTAAATAATCGCTTTCAAACAGAAACTAACAGAATATTACCGAAAAGAAAAAGATATTACATATAACTGATGGGCTTGGTGACAGGAGGAAACAATTTACTAGACGTAATTGCCATGTTATATTTACTGTGACATGTATGGCCCCTTGTTTTGTCCGTGCGAATTGTTTGTTCTCTCTTGTGTTGTCACTTCTTTCTAGACACACACAAATTCCAAGCTACAATTACGAATGACGTTTGATGGACACTTTGTGTAATATTGTTATTAAGAATGATTAATGTTGTTTGGAGAGAGTTAGAACAATGTAGTGGACATTACAGTTGTTTTGTCCAATTTTGCTTAAATAACCACTTGTTCTGTACGTCCAGGGTCATGTCTTTACTCCGCCTCCGTTATCCTTGCAATAGACTCTACTGTAACAAATACAATACAACATTGTTACAAAATCACAAGTGGGTTATTGAGGTCCGATATATCCAGAAACGGGACAATGAACATTACAGCTGCTTGTACCTAGTGTTGGATAAATATTCAATTGTTCGGTATGTCCATTATCATTTCTTTAATATATTGTCTCCGTTATATGTACGATCGACTTCACCGTTACAAATATATCACATCTTTGTTGCAAAATCACAAGTGAGTAATAGTGATCAGATATATCCAGAAACAGGACAATGGACATTACAGTTTCTTATACCCAGTGTTGCATAAACAACCACTTGTTCTGTATGTCCATTATCATGTCTTTAATATTCCGTCTCGTTAATCGTACAATCGACTCCACTGTTAGAAATATATCACATCTTTGTTGCAATATCACAAGGAGTAACAGAGATCAGGTATATCCAGAAACAGGACAATGGACATTACAGTTGCTTATACCCAGTGTTGCATAAACAACCACTTGTTCTGTATGTCCATTATCATGTCTTTAATATTCCGTCTCGTTAATCGTACAATCGACTCCACTGTTACAAATATATCACATGTTTGTTGCAAAATCACAAGTGAGTAATAGTGATCAGATATATCCAGAAACAGGACAATGGACATTACAGTTGCTTATACCCAGTGTTGCATAAACAACCACTTGTTCTGTATGTCCATTATCATGTCTTTAATATTCCGTCTCGTTAATCGTACAATCGACTCCACTGTTACAAATATATCACATGTTTGTTGCAATATCACAAGTGAGTAACAGAGATCAGGTATATCCAGAAACAGGACAATGGACATTACAGTTGCTTATACCCAGTGTTGCATAAACAACCACTTGTTCTGTATGTCCATTATCATGTCTTTAATATTCCGTCTCGTTAATCGTACAATCGACTCCACTGTTACAAATATATCACATGTTTGTTCAATATCACAAGTGAGTAACAGAGATCAGGTATATCCAGAAACAGGACAATGGACATTACAGTTGCTTATACCCAGTGTTGCATAAACAACCACTTGTTCTGTATGTCCATTATCATGTCTTTAATATTCCGTCTCGTTAATCGTACAATCGACTCCACTGTTACAAATATATCACATCTTTGTTGCAATATCACAAGTGAGTAACAGAGATCAGATATATTCAGAAACAGGATAAGTGACCTTATTTACGATTTTATAAGTCTAACCTCTTGTTACATCTACGTATAAGTTTTTTACAACTTTTTTACAACTATCACCATAAACTGTATTAAATTTATAATTATATTAAATATTTAAACCAACTACATTGCAAGATCATCAGTAATGGTGGAAAGTAAACTAAAACAAATTTTAATGAACTATATGATATAAAAAATGGACCACATTGCAATGGGGTTTACATGGTTATGTAATGTTATAACATTTGTAAATAATTGAATTTGGAATCTTACACAAATAACGATCTTGTTACAATTATATGTACTGTTTATTTACTCCGAAAGCAATATTAACCAATCAATTTTGATAGTTCTGACTGGATTTTGAATAATAAATTTATAAATACGTTCCAAATTACATTTGAAATCCTAGTTAATATTCTAATACTTATGTCAGTAACAACTATTCTTAACCCAGAAAGGGAAAATGAAGAAATAAAAACTATGTTTCTGCTTTTATTAATGGGTTTCAAGAGAACGTTAACTATTGTTTGCAAAACAATTTCAAATGGCTGAAATGTGCTTAACCTTAAATTGCTTTTCTCGAAATTTACTGAATTATTAATAATGTAAAGTAGATTATTCGTAATAATAAACTAAAATTTACAACTTTCAATCTAAGATTTAAGGATTTTGTCTTAAATTACTGCTTTCATTTGAAAACAATAATTTATTGGGTCATCATTACTATTTATCATCTTGAAACCAATATTTTAAAGCTGAATATAAAACTGTATTTTAATTATATTTAGCTCCTAAGTACCTGTACATAAGATCAGATACAAATGTATGGTATCCAAACTCTGAAAATAAGGATCTATTTTAAGTTAGAAATAATCTTTGAATGTATTAACGAAATTCTTTTTGGGTGGATATGTTTGAAAATCAAATAAGCCTTTAAGAATATGAGGAGTCTCTTCATCAAAGACACCTCGCTGCGATCACGTGTACACGTAGCCTAAACAGCATAATTGACAAACCATGCAGGCGCGAACCTCGGAGCGAGCAGGAATCTGTTAATGCTAAATAATTCCCAGTACACTCATTCCGTTAATCTGACACCAAACACAAACGTGAATGTATAATTCGATTCTCTTTACTGATTTGTAGCTGGGTATGAGATTTGTTTGATCGTCATAATCTTAGTTTGAACAGTAATTAGAAAATTTCCAGCAATCTCTTCAGTTATTAATCACAAATAAATCAATCCGTAACTCAAACGCGGAAATTTATTCAGTGCAGATTCAAAAAGTAATAGATTGGAAACAGTGGTTTCAAATCGAGTGAGGTTAGTTCTTATCACTGCTCAACGCCTTTTTTAACAGTTTAAAGCGGCTACTATCCTTACTACATACGTCACGTGATGCGCACAATTATCTTTCTAATAGTTTACAAACACATTCTACTTATAACTATCGAAGTACTTTTAAGGCTTAAAAAGGGATACCATTATTATTATGATTCCCATAAGGACACTGAAAATAAATATATTTAAACATTAAACTAAATTAAATTTAGCTTGTCTCAAACTTTAAATAATTAGAAATCAAAAACATAAAATATTATTCAATTATCTTCAAAGATAAATATTATAAAGCAGCATGTAGCATGAATTAATTTTACCACAAACAGGCATTATGTTCTATTTTTTATGCAAATAAAAAATATATTATAGAGAGTTATTGCCGATTTTTTAATGTGCAATGCAATAAAATAAATACTTTCTTTCTAAATTTAAGAAGCTTTATCAATAAAGTTCTATTTGGCAAGCCTTAGTAAAAACAGTTTCACACAACATAGGCAGCAAAACTAATTACTTTGAAAAAAGTAAGACCATAAATTATTTATACATTTTCCATTCAACTATTTATAACTATATATTAGTTTCCGTAGTAAAAACTATAATATAAAACAAGTTTCCTCTTATTAAACTATCCAGGTAGTACAGTTTAACGGTATCGGTTTGACATTCATCATATCAATTTTGTGTGTTCTTAATTTGTCTACATTTTAACTTAAAATATAAAAAATAAATAAAAAAATATCCCTCAATCCTAACTAGTTGTAGCATAACTAAATAATATCATAACTCAGTAGGTATTTTCTCCAGTTTCTACACAAATAAAAACACGAATTCCATATTCCTACATCTTACTGGGAATAAGCAAGCTTTACTAAGAATGTTCTGCCATGTGTGCCATTTTCTTCGTTAACACCTTAATGGAAGTAGAATGATTTTAAATAAAAAAACACAAATTTTTAAGACTTCCACGATATTTTTAATACAAAAGTATTTTTGTTGCTGGTCAAGTCATCAAAGTAGTCATCCAACGATCCTGCAAAGACCACGGAAAGAACTCACATATGTCTCCAGATTTGAGAGATTTACGGTAGCATTAGAAACACAAGTAATATGACAATAAAAGAAAGCAAAACTCATCACTGAAAGATTTTGGTACGTACTCGCACTTACTTTGTCCATACCAAGGAGTATGTGTAGAGAATGTGGAGAAAAGTACGCTCGCCATGGTAAAGCTGCAGTAAACGTGGTATCCCGTATTTATAGAAGTGACAAATTGGAGTGTAGAAGTTGCACTTCTACCACAATAAGCCTTGAGATGACAGTTTGAGCAGAACTTGAGACAGGCATGAGCTACGGTAAAGCTGCAGTAAACGTGGTATCCCATATTTATAGAAGTGTCAAACTGGAGTGTGGAAGTTGCACTTCTACCACAAGAAACCTTGAGATAACAGTTTGAGCAGAAATTGAGACAGCGATGAGCTACGGTAAAGCTGCAGTAAACGTGGTATCCCGTATTTATGGAAGTGACAAACTGGAATGTGGAAGTTGCACTTCTACCACAAGAAACCTTGAGATGACAGTTTGAGCAGAACTTGAGACAGGGATGAGCTACGGTGCCCTACAAACTGCGGTACCGTAATTATAGTGTAGTCAGGGTAAGTCCTATCCCGGCCTTGTAACAACTATTAAATGTCTATCGCTTAGAACTTTCAGTTTTAAGTAATACATACAAAAAAGACAACATGTCTATCATCTCCCTTACTCATAAAATAGAGGACAATATCATGAATATCTTAATCCTCTCCTGTATCTGTAAGTAAAGAGGAATGTATCATGAACTTTTCTATCCTCTCCTGTACACATTAACGTAGATGAATGTATTATAAATGTCACTATATAATCATTAAGCTATAGAGGAATGTATCATAAACGTCTATATGTACTCTTATATGTATATAGGATCGTATCATGAGAGTCCCCGTCATCTCCTATACTAATGATACTCTACAGGAATACATAATGATAATCTATAGATAGAGATGTATTTCCTATACTTATAAGCAAAGACGAATATTATAAACGTTTCTATCTACTTTTAAAGGTATAAATGAATATATCACGACCTGTTCTATCTTCTCCTATAGATCGTAGGCATAGAGGAATGTATCCATGTTCTATCTGGCATCGTTCAGTGATAAAAAACATCAGTAACACTACGTTTCGAGATCTGCAATCTGATCTCTTTTTCAGTTGAACAACTAACCTAACACATAATTACAAACTAGGTTAAAATAAACAATAATCGCAGAGCGTTGTGATACTCTATAGGGTTAAATCTGGTACGATTTGTTTGTTTTAACATAGTTTGTAATTATATGTTAGGTTAGTTGTTTAGATGAAGAAGAGATCAGATTGCAGATCTCGAAACGTTATGTGACTGACTTTTTCTATCACTGAACGATAGAAAATGTAAGAAAAATCCTTTTTCCTTCACAATCCTTCCATCGTCAAAAACAAACTTCAAACCTAAAAGGTTTGTGAAGGAAACAGGATTTTTCCGGACATTTGCCATCATTCAGTGAAACAAAAAAGTCAGTAAAACTACGTCAAGATCTGCGATCAATAAACTTCAAACAAAGAAAAGAGGTTTTATCTTCTCCTACACATGTAAGTATATATATGCTTTCCAACTAACCAAGCAAAACTCAATTAGTGCCAATTAATGTAATTACTCGGAATCATTTAAATATCAATCCAATATATCGTGTTTTCACAACAGTTCGAAAATAACCACCAAAACCCGTACGTTTACGTGAAGAATCCTGTCAGAGCAGAGGATTTATTGGTTTACATTTTCCTATTCCCAGAACTCTCGTTTGACGACTACACAGCATCGTGTGTCTTCAGTTTACCCTAGCTTTGATTATTCCTTTTTGGATGGATTGGTTGGGGATCGTGTTAATTTGTTCCTCTACACGTATAACGATTGGATCTTTGTGGTCATCCTCTAATCCCATTTTATATATACTTATATAAAACTATACTATTTACTTATTAAAAAAATTCATAGTACAAATGTTATAGTACAAGTTATACAAAGAATTCATAGAACAAATATATACACAAATAAATGTGTGCATATTGATGCTTGCGTGTACTATATATACTTGTAATTAATCACAAAGTTCCTAGATACGGTTTAGAAAAGGGAATTTTTAGTTTGTAAACAGTGATTGATGAGAAATTTGTTTCGATAAAAACACAACTTAACATTTTTTTAAATAAACAGATCGAAAACTATCAACTGTACTATCTATATCTGTACAAAAACGAGCTCTGTTATTTAGGTTGCAGAAACGTGCAGCTGGGAGCCCAGCTTTAGTAGTGTTGTGTTAATTTGGGTATGGCATGGAATTCGATGATTACGAGAGGAAGTTAATCGGTATTAACAATATCCACCTAGTAATTAAGAAATATATGGACTTTGACGCTACTTAATGCCTGAATTGTAAGAGATACGATTACACAAAATTCAAAAGTATTATAATGCAAAACCAACAAGTAAGTAAATTGGATAAAATATAATTATAGCTGAGAGGAGCTCAATACTTAGTTTCCCTTAAGTAAATAATGAAACAAGTGGGATTAGGTAACATGGTGGTAAAGGAGGGCACAGGCCTGGGATGAGAAGGGAGGGAGAGGGCGAAGGCATTAAGTCTTGGAGCTAGTGAGAACCAATTTGCACCACAAATGCTCTCTGCATATTCAGGGGCGGTCGCCCCAGTCTGAGACACAGTCGCTTGCATCGCTCAAACGGCAACTCCTCATTTGTTAAAGCGAGCGCTTCTCACTTCATTAAGAATATTAAAAGCTAGCGAACGTCTACCTCTACTCCATCCGGTAGTAACTATACGGTTTTATCGGATCAGGCAAACAGAAGTAAGACAAGGAAACGAAGTTGGCGAATGAACGCACAATCTAAAAAATATTGCAACGTAGGAAAGCACAGCAAGAAGTTTCTAGGGGAGTTACAACGAAGCTCAAACAGCAACTTCTCATTTGTTAAAGCGAGCACTCCTCACATCAGACACTTCATTGAGAAATATTAAAAGCACGCGAACTTCCACCTAACCGTTAGTAACTATGCGGTTGTATCGGATCAGGCAAACAGAAGTAAGACAAGAAAACGAAGTTGTTGAAAGGACGCACATTCTAAAACATATTTCAACGCAGGAAAGCGCAGCAAGAAGTTACGGGAGTTACAATGAAGGTTCTTTAACAATAGAGCAGCTTGTAGCATCTACTTTTCTCATAAAAACAATTTGATACAAAGCCAAAATATCAAATATGAGTCTAAGCCAACTTTGCCAGGACCAGATTTCCATTTAAACTCTTTATCATTGAAGTGCTTAAGGCTCATTGTTGATGGATGGTTTTGAAAAATAACGGAATTTCGAACATTTTCTATGTTTTATAATGTGTTAAAATTTATTTAAATAACTGGTGGATATCCCCTTCTTCAGGTATCAAATCGTACACATAATGCTTACTGTACATGAAAGTAAAATCGTTAGTTCAATTAATGTTATTTCTAAAACACTACTTTTTTTATCTATTAGTACCTGCTTATAATTTCTCAGTGGAGAATCGGAAACTTAAGTTAGTAGTAAGTCGCTTAGGTACAAAATTCTTAACGAGAAGGAAGATATAACTAGTGACATAGGTACTTTTTCTCAAGGGATACTTTATCACCGAGATACTTTACATGGCACATTCCCAAAATACATGTAATTGGCCCAATTGGATATTTTCCGGCACTAAAGATAAGGTTTTAATCGGCATAAGTGATTGGATGGTACTATTCTACTCAAGGGCATGACAAAATAATTCTTACTTTTATATCCACCTATGTTCAGTATGCAATGTTTGCCAATATGCTTATGTTACAAATAATTGTTATTATACGTTATATATACATGAAGTTATTTGTATATACCTTTCGTCTGTGAAGTGTTTTTCAGAATTTAAAAGAATAGTTGATATATTTTAGTTTTTAGAGTTGTAAATATTACAAAGTTTAAAACATTGGAAAATATACGCTAGTCTGACTTGCCATTTTGGAAAGAATTGGCTACAGTATGCATAAACGCTATCACTCCTCATGAGTCTCGACAGGAGGCGGCTCCTCGCTCAAAAATCATTCATCCTGAAAATTTTATCATTCCGGAAGCAAAACTCAAAGGTCCTTTCAAGAATAAGTTCAATGACAGGACGTTTCTCAGCTTCTTGTCCTAAGAGAACCAAAAAACGATGTGCAACCAAGATGTAATGGTTACTACATAGCGCAATAAACAGGAATTAAACGTTAGGAATTTTTTTACATAACGAAAAAACACATAGCTGTGTTTTGAATACATAGTAAACAAATTAAAATTATGGTTCTATTGTTGCTCTATTTAAAATACAAAGGATGGATCAATTTAGATTTTGGCAATTTTTTATTATAATATAAACATAGTTAAGAATTTCAATACTAATGAAGAGTTCACGTAAAAAAATGACAGAAATATTACGGTTTAATACAATTATTATGATTTGAGTTCCAATTCTATGTATGATATGTTTGTCAAAGAGTAAAGTTAAAATAGAAGTGAATATTATACGAATTACACTAATCTTAATTGTACAACAACACTATATTGAGAATGAAAAAGGTTATAGTGGGACATACTCCTCAAGTTTAATTCCTGGAGACATAGAACTTCAACTTTTGTTAATTAATTTTCTTGGAAAGTGAAAACCAATAACTTGAGGAAACTTGCGTCGAGATTGTTAGCGCCGGCTTCCTGAAGGGCTTATAATTATTGGAGTTGGGAATATTTTAACCACCTGAGGTAACTTTTTCACGTATGCACTGCACTAGAAGGACGCTCATTCTTCCTGGAAATGGCTGAGTTTTTTATAGTTCTCAGTCACATTTCATGCACTTCGCAGTAAAGTCGGCAAACACGGCATTATACATTTGTGCGTCCTTCTCTCTGAATCAAAATTTTTACGAATCAATAAAGTCACATTGCAGTAAAAGTATGCTCGAAGTAAATAAACTACTACAGTACATAGCCAAATCCATAGGAGACATAAAGTGTGTATTATGTTTGAAAGTTTTAAATTGATAAATTGTCAGTATTTCATGAACAATATTTGTACAACTTAACAGTCAATTTAAAATTATACTTATACCTAAACATTTGGTAAAGATTGCCTAGTTATCCTAGAAAGTTTCAAAACTTGACTTGGTCTAATATTTTTGTTTGAATTGCTATACAAACAACCGAATGGCCAAATTTTAAGCTTTTTTCTGTTATTTGTCCAAAAGCATGAATAATTTGACATTGTTAAAATAGTTTTCCATGTTTTACTTAAAAACACAAACATGACGTTTTATATTACTGTTTATTTTTTATTACTATCATCTGCCCTCCTATACAAGTGTCAAAGTGTAACACATAAAACCAAAATATGGTGCGTAAAGCCAAGTTCGTACATATTATCATGTGTTTGCGGGGTTAAGTAGAGGATTTGTCGTGTTTAGTCCGGCCAATTTAGACGTTGACCCTTGCAAAATTTTCCAAAAAGCTGAAAATTTGCATAGATGTTAGGGACCCAATTTTTGTGAAATTGGGAAAAGTCTCCATTGATCCCATGTCTGCAAAACTTTTTATTCAAGGTCAAATTTTGCAAAAATGGGGTTTTTTAAATTTTTAAGCGAAACGCTTAATTTTGTGATAAAATATGTAAGACAAAAATTGTATATCATGCACATTGACCTTACGCTGTTTTCATAACACTAACCATTTTTGAGAAAAAACAATTACAACATTTTCTTACGCTGTATTGTCTATAATAAGCATAACTCAGCTGCCTATGATATCATTGAGACTAATACATTCATATTGACCGATAATTCTAAGAATATGATATTACAAACACAATCGCTAATTTTAAGAGACCATATGCCCTTTAACAGCATCTACATTGAAATGATTAATGTTAAATATCGTCAAAATGGCTTTTGATAAAACATGTAGTCTTTGTTATTCTAATTCTCAAAATAAGCATCGATAAACTAAACGTTGCATACTAAGGACGAAATCTACATGCAGGAAGAAGCTAATCATATTTACAGTATATATCGGTTATTAAACACAAATCATAGACTGATTTAAAATCTTTCGACACACAAGTACGGGAAGAATGAGCGTATGTCTAGGTATTTCCTGAATCATCTTGTAAATCACGTCTAATTATATGATCATAAATTCTGAATACAACAGGACTAAGTGAAATAAACTAAACAAAATGGTCCAACTTTAACCATAACAATAAATTTTAAGTTGTGATGTTACAAAGGAAAAATGTTTTGCTTTCATTAATACATTACAAATTTATATAAAAAATAACCTAGGCTTACATATAATGTTTATATATATATATATATATATATATATATATATATATATATATATATATTAAGCACATACAGGTATGATGTTTTCCCTTCCTCATTGTAATAGCTTCTCTTAAACCGTCATTGACATAATAGCTTTTGATTTTAAGTTTTAACACTTGTATTCTTACATATTTTAAGTAATACGCAATTAATAATCAGAATGCTAAAATAATACTACCTAATGATTAAATTTAAAAGTTTCTGTAATAGTTTATTTCTCTGTGGTCTCTGTATTAGAAAACGAAGAGAAATTTTCAATAGGGAATATTACGAGAACTTTACTTATTATTCATTTTAAATTATAAGAATATACTAGCTACATTATTGGCTTTTGTTTAGTTCGTAACAACTTAACTGGATATATTGCTCTGATTTGTAGGGTACGATTTCAAATAAATAAATAACTTTATCTATACAGTTTTATATTACGTGACAAAAAATCTTGAATTCAAAACGCGATATAATTGTTAAACATGCTTTCCAGATTATTAAAACAACAGTTATAATAAACAATCAGTGCAACACAATACAATTTTTTAATTTTATACTAATCAAATACATAAATATTTTAAAAACATAATATTAAAATATACCAGTGCCGAAATGGTATTAATTGCAAACATGGGCCATATTTAACAATAAATGTACTCGTAAATCAATGGGAAGTGATTAGTAACAGAGCTATAACTAATTAGTTAGCCTATACATCAATGCGAGCATTAATAGTAAATCAGCCACAACTAAGTGTGTAGTGACAGTTATGGCTTCAAGCCCGGCACTAACGGGGTGGCTGGGTTGGGGTGATCCGGGTGAGATGGGGTGTCTCATGTTGCAGCAAACACACATTGCTCATAAATTTGATTCCCTTCAGCCTAGGATCAAAGAGTCAATTTGCTTTGAATAAACAGAAAACATAGTTTTTCTTGAAATCAGTGAAGGTCGAAATGGGAGGATATCAAAAGGGGTATAAATACGAATCAATTTTATATCAAACTAGCTTTTTACCACGGCTTCGCATGCTCTTCACAAGCTTTGCACGTGTATGAGCACTTCTGGTTCAAGTGACTTATATTTCCAACGCCGATGTAGAGTTTACCTTATTGCCACAATCAAGGCAATCTGTCAAAAGTATAAGTTTATAAAGCGGTCTAACACTCAAGATCAACCTGAAATTTATTTTAAAGAGAAATATACATCAAAACTTAGCGCCTTCAAATAGTGTTTGGCTATTTAATTACGTATATTATTTTCACTGTTTCGTAATTGCAGTTTATAATATGCAAGCGCTTTCATAACTTATATAGTTTGCAGCGCCTCCTGGTAGTGAGTTACATCAATGGGCCTAGCATATAAACCTTTCAAGTGGAAAAATACATACATACAAATTTTCATAATGATTGGTGAAATCGTTTCTGATTCTACAAAATACAATCAGATAAACATACATTTTTATTGGCAACAATCGTTTAATTTTGTATAGATTTATTATTTTTACAATTTTTATTAGCTTGACACACTTAAAAATAAAGTGAAAACCAGTTATACCAGAGTCAACTACCCATATACAGATCCTGAAAGTGGTATAAGTAATATTTATGTGCCTGACGGGTCTGTTTTAATTTTATCAAGCTATAAAACATATTATTTTATAAACAACTATTATTTTATCGTTATGACCCTTTTGAAATACTCCCATTTTGATTTCCACCTAAATCTACGTGGCTAAAGATCAATTTAATTGTTATAAACACTAAATGAAATTTTTGTCTGTATAATGTAATACGTGATGAACGCTATTAGTTAAATACTCAACTCTTACAAATGTGTTTGTGTTATAACTTGTATATATGTTACAGTCAAAGCAATAGTTCCAGCTATTGCATGATATCCAGTCATTAAAATAATAACTAATGATATTGGTGAAAGTGATTAATCATGCTTTATTTTTAACTTTACCCATATATTATGCAAACTAAAAAACCTGTTTTACTTAAAAAAACCTACCCTAACTACCTAACTAGGCGCATTTGTCACGTGGCTTCCGATACCATTCTGAAATTATTACTTTGACAAACTAGATATACCTATTCATCAAACTGTCTTGTCAAAGTGATTATTTTCCAAAAACTAATTGCTACTAAGACAAAATAGCGTTAACTATCATGCGTAATTACTGGTTGAAGTCATCAGTTTATCATTTTGACTAATGCATTTCGTTATTATAAATTTAACCAGACATTTAAAATAATTACTGACTAATTAATAACTGTAATTATATTCGTTAATAAATAAGCGATCTCGGCCACTTTAAAGATAGGCTTGCACAAGCCGGGAGCAATAAACATTTTATCTTTTAATATGCATCAGTTAAAATCAAGTTAAAAATCAGTTTAAATCAGTTTAAAAAAATTAAAAGATACCAACTATTTTATATAAATTCCAACGGTACTTTTTCTAATGAAATCCATCAATGAATAAGCGAGCAAGATCACTTTAAAGACACGCATGCACAAGCCAGGAGCAACAAACAACAGATACATCTCAACTGTTAAAATGTTTGGCGCTCCCGGCTTGTGCAAGCCTATCCTTAAAGTGGTCGTGCTTCTTTATGCGTTGACGGATTTCGTTGAAACAAGTACAGTTAGAATTGCAATGAATTTCTTCAAATATATGTAGTCTAATCAATGTTTTATAAATATACTGGTTTTTTGTTATTTGACTTAAATAATTATTAACATTTGCCATTTTGGTAATATTAACGAATTATGTTTTTAATGTTTCTTTTCTTTATTCAAACTTGTGTGCCAAATCTGTTTCTTTACCTTCACTAGTTTTAGAGATAATATTTTTTTAATACAACATGGCAGCTAGCGGATAAACGACAGATATTTTGATTTGTGTTTTATATGCCATTTGTTTGTTCGATGCGATGAGTAATGATTAACATTGTATCCAATTCTACACTACAAGTTTAATGGTGAGCTTTGGCATGGACAAGGTTACTTGTAATACACAATGGTAATTCCCTGACAATTAAAACTCGTAAGATGTGCTCCTTTCCATGTTCTTATCTGTTAAGGGCAGGGGTAACTCAGATTATCTTATCTTGTTCGATTTGGCTAGGTAAAAGGTGTAGAATAGAGAGTTTCAGAGTGTAAGCTGATACAATCACGTCTTCTATTATGTCGCTCTTTACAGGCAGGTAAGCTGTAATACCGATATAACTTGTGCTGATGAAGCTGTTCTAGCAAACTTTACATTTCCTTGTCAAAGTCTTACTGATAGGATAATCGTTATGCAGTAATTTTGGGAATAACTTAAAACATGATTTTGATCATTTAATTTATTATATAGATTTGTTAAAATTTATTTGCCATACTGGTTATTACTAAACAAGATAGGGGTACGCCATACCACGTGTCGCACAACAGGCAATACTGATGTTCAACACAAATTTGAAGTTTGTAGCGTATTGTCATTGGCAGATAGAATGAGAGACAATCGTACGGGAAAACTCTTTTTATATCTCCAGACAAATAAAAAATATATAACGTCATCCTACTGGATGATAGGTTTCAACGTCAGTCAAGTTCCGTAGTTGGAAATCCAACACCATGCAACTGATTTTTGTGTAGTCTATGTAGAAAAGAAATGTCATCGATTCTACAGATAACATATTTCTCGATATATCTTGCTCTATGATATATTCACACATTTGTTCATTACATTGGGTTCGTATCAATGTTTAAAAAGTAACAGTCAAGAAACAAATTCACAATTAAGTGATATTGGATGCGTTGGGTATAGTACATGTTAGCTTATTAATATATCACATTTTAAAATATCTTATAACGCATTTATTGAATTAGTCGATGTGTTTTTAGGCTACATACGAGGCTACATTTGTATTACAATGTCACATATTAATGTATCCAATCATTGTACTTAGTTTGTTTACAAATGTATGTATTAATTCTGCTAGTATCTCGTTTCTACTACCATGGTTACCCATAATATCAATGTAAAACATTCGCTAACATTCAGCTAGATCACATGGAGTCACATAATTGAACTTTTGTTCTTCACATAGAAATTATGCTTTATCCAAAATGCCATGTCTATAGGTCAGTCATTTTCGAGAAATCGTCCGGACAGACAGACAGACAGACAGACAGTTAGACTATAAGGCCTATAACTTGATAGGCTTAGCTAACGCTCAGCCTATAAGAATTGATTTAAATAAATTAAATAATACGTAAAATACAAAAAAGCTTCACATTTAGTAATACTACACTATTATTTCTGTACAAAATTATTAATCCTGCTCATTACATTTTGCAGTTCACAATGGACAATAATAAACCACTATTCCTAAGAGCAAGTCACTTTGTTTTGGTATTATTTCAGTTTATGAAATCACTCTAAAGCTAATTTTTAAAAAAGTGTAAATTACTTAAATACTCAAAGAAACATGGATAATATACATTGTAATGCAGATACATGCAGTTAATTGGGTATCGGTGTCTTGCGCTTCAAAACACAGAGCTTGCGATGAATTCAGACCCTCGGCCTTACTTCTCATTACCATGCGAGTGACACCCTGCGCAACCCGTGTTGCTGACAAATCGGGTTTCTGGCCCCAATTGCCACCGGAATACATTTTCTGATTGTCTCCAGTCTCATCACCGGTTTGGATTTCCGCCGGAAACACGAAATCCATCTCGGTTGTCGATCAGAGCCGTGTTTACACTTGATTGCGATCCAACGTTTTTAATAACAATCATCACAACACCCCTTATTTGATTATTTAGTCATCTTCAATGGTTGGATTATTTAGTACAAGCTCAAGAGTTATAAGGAGTAAGGTGTTATACGTTATTGATAAATTCCGTATTACTCCTTATATCGTTAATTGAGATTCATGATACGATATAGTTCGATACTTCGTCCTCACTATTTGTGTAATTACGATTGTTTTACAGGAAAATGCAATTTTTACGGGTACGTAAAGAAAATTACAGGTGTGTTTGCATTCAATTATTAAAAAATTAAATTTAAAATTATATAAATGTTGACGAAACCCTCAGAAGGGTACCATTCTGGCTGGTTTACAGCTAGAAGTAGGGTCTATAAATGGTATAGCAGAACACAACGTGTCTATAATGTTGTCCAGGAGCAGAACATCACTAACCGAAAATGTTAGGATATTGAGCCAGGTCAAGGTGATTTTTGGAACGGTTGGAGCTCCCTCGATGTCAAACGTTTTTGCCCGCGCAAACTTGAGAGACACCCTTCTCTTACTCGCTTTCAAATGTAAAATAAACTGACCAGAACAACGTTGAGCTGATACTTGTAGGGTGAGTGTATTAGCCAATCATGCACTGTCATTAGATTGAACTGTAAATATGAATTAAAAAATTCGTAGCATATGAATTGATGTTCCTTGTACATAAATGTTGTGCAAACATTAGTTAGATGGGATACACTGAAAGTAATGTGCCCACGGCTACGAATACATTTGAAATAAACTTTAAAAATCAACCAGGCAGGCCAGACCAAGATGGCGGCTCCAATCCAAAGCCCGGCCCAACACGTATGCATCCATCTAGTAACCTTATACTTATTGCAAGTGTATAGTATTAAAAAAGGCTCAACTCTTAATTAATCGTTAGTTTATGCATTACTGTATAGCATACATATTTATATAATGTATAGCATACGTATTTTGTACAAGGTAACTGTGTTCTCTGACATTGCATGCAATATTTATATAACTACGAGCAGTTACCAGTGGCTTCGCCCGCAATTTCGTTGGATTAGCACGTGTTTGAGTAATTCAGATTTGAGTGTATTATATTCCTGACTCCAATGTTGAGTTTGCCTTGTTGTTGTTGTTTTGTTCCATAGTGGATTTTGTCTTGTTTCCTTATCAAGAAAATATATACCATAAACTGATCTGAGAAGCAATAACTTTGTCATTTATATATAATACTTAATATTTGCTAAACATGTTCAGTTCAAATCATTTAATTTTTTTTACTTGATTTTTTTCTTTCCTTATCACCAGTTGTAAAAAAGGTTGAAATAAGAAGTGTTGTTACTATCAAGCTTGCTTTCACATTATAAATGTAAACAAATTGAAAATGTTGGTTAAAGTAACTGAATACATGGTTGTGCTGTCATAATTGAGACCAAGATGGGATTTCATGCAACTTTTTATTCCAGTGGGGTGTAGCCAGGAGGATTTTCGGAATAATAAAAGGCCTGAGTTCATTTACGGGGACCCTAAGAATGTCCGTGTAAATGTTCAGTAGGTACAATCGGGTGAATAGATTAAGCGTGAAAGCAAAACAAAAAAGGCACTTTCGCATTTATAATATTAGATTAGTACTATGCTGACTTCATTTATAACTGCTCAATAAATTAATATATGCTTAATATATTATGCTAATTAATTGGCAAATATAGTTTTCTATTGATACAGTATATCTGTTTCGTGTACAGATCCATATTGTAATCAAAATCACATTTCCGTTACAATAAAATAAATAAAACTAAATCTTATTATATTTCAAATTTAAGAATTTATTTATATTTTAAGAATTAAGTATTGTAAAAAAGTACAATTAGTTTGATTGTACTTTTTTACAATACTTAATTCTTAAAATATACTACGAGTTTTATAAATAAAATCGATACTAATCGTTTGCTGAACATGTATAAATTGTAAGTCGTTGAAATTACTACAATGGTATTTATTTCTAATTTGTATTTTATTATTCAGTTAATATTTTCCTGTACGAATATTTTTTAATAATTAAATTTTTACTATATGTAGTTTCTGAATTGTAAACTCAACTTTTAAATAACAAATTTGCAGCGGACGTAACTAGAACACACCAACAGTTGCAACGTTCTCAGACATAAATTGTTTCACTTTATCAGGCTACAGGTAGAAAAGTACCTAACATATAACCTTTCAGCGTACTTTTTGGGTTACCCAAACAAGTTATAGATTATTAAAAGTCATAAATTGCGTATTTTAGGTAAAATAATTGTACCTAAACCTCGTACTGACTAATCATTTCTGAATAATAAAATACAAATTATGTCAATTTCTACCTTTTAAGTCTTTAATATAATTAATTATAATGTATTCTTAAAATGTTTATAATTAATGTATAGTTAAAGATGTAGCTTTGTTTCCACAATTTGCAAACATTTTATTCTCTAAAACAAATCTAAATTTTATATTTTTATTTAAGGTGATTTAATTTATATTTACCAAAAGTGTGCATATTTGTGTAGATGAAGAAGGAGGTATAGAAAACAGAAGAATATGCCAATACCAAATCTAGCAGAGACTACTTCAAGGTTAATAAGGAAGTCCACTTTATATTATAGACTTCTCTATCATGGATGTGGCTAAAAATAGGTTATAGTGTAGTATTCTTCAGTCTTCGTTAGTGGAATTTAATTGGCTCTAATCACACACATAAGCAAATTTAAATATTGCAAAGAATATTTTAAATATAAAACATTTATTTGACCGTTAATTGTTAATGGGAAATCTATATTAAAACCGATAACTGACGTTTAAACATATTTTTATTCTATGGGTCTTTTAATTAAAGCCATGTCTAAATGTAATTTAATTCTATGGCATTTTTCAAGCTAGTCGTATCGCTTACAGGTAGTTATGATCATAAAAATCAAATAAATAAATCTATATTCAAAGTTTTCTTTATAGAGCAATTAATATTCTCACACGCATATGATGACGTAGGAGTTGCATTAGTTAACAAGATGGCAGAGGATAGCAAAGGGCACAAGAGAAAGATAAGGTTCACGTGGAGAAGGGAAGGGAGGGGTAGTATCATAGCGTGCAGGTAGTGAGAACCAATTTTCGCCACAAATACTCTCTGCATATTCATTGGAAATCCGCCCCAGTGGTAAGTCGACTTGCATAGCCCACGGCGGCACCTCTTCTTTTGCTTCATTTAAGAATTCCATATAGAAAATGTTTCGTAATATACACTTACAAAATAAGGTAAGGCTGTTACAATTTATGATGCGTCACGTTGGCACGTTGGATGAAATAGAGAACCATTAGAGCACTGGTGCTCTACTTAAGAGGTACTCCATCCATGAAACGTCATCATCAAGTGAGCAAGTGCGGGGAACTCAGTCATCCATGAGAGAGTCTTCACATTGCGAAAGACGGTGACTAGGATGATATGTATTCTTAAAGGCCGCAATAGTTGCTTTTAAACCTTTCACCAGAAACTCTCCCGTCTCTATTTATTTATGAAGTATCAATGTTAACCTTCAAAAGTTATTAGTGAAATATTCGAGAACCATATCACAGTTACGAAAAAAAAGGGTGCCTCCATGTAGAACATTCATCATTATTTCTTGAAAAGAAGTTTTATGAACCTCGGGCCTAAACTCTTTAATGTTCTTCTGGTTAATAACAAATAACCTGAAGGACTAGCTTGTTTTAAATGTATAAATAAATACTATCTTATAATAAAAGAATTTGATTTGATTGAAAAAGTGGTTTTGTGAAAGGCTATAATCATTAAAATACGTAAAGCTTTTTTCGGGATTACAATTTTTTGTCATTGCTCTGTTGAAAAAGTACAATGCTGATTGAATGAAATCTTTTTATTTTGCGAAATGTATTTTCGCAATATCGCATAGTATAGATTATCTTTCGTAATGGATGATATGTCTTCAGTGCTTAGGAACACGTTTTTAGAAGTCTTGCTGGTAGCCATATGAACTTCATTAGGTGAAAAAATGTTGTCAAAATAATTGTGGATTTTTTTTGAATTCGGTATATACACAATTTCTATTACTCTTCTAATTTTCTAAAATCTGTTTATATAGTGAGGATTTTATTTTAATTTTTCATGGTGACAATATCATTAAAGATCTCTACTAAATAACAAACTGGCGTTGCCATACAGTTTATATATTAGACTTTTCCCCAATTAACTCCAGAAGGACTCTTATTAAGGTTCAATGCGTAAAACTCAAACTTTAAATCATCATTTAACAGGAAAAATAATTACTAAAGCAATTGGTCATTACAGTATTAACGATTTGAATGCACTAAAACTGTTTGATCACCTTTCAAATATTGATTTAAATCGTTCGTCAAAAATTCGAAAAGGATTAGTGGGTTTTACGTGTGGGACCAGTATCGCACACACTTTCTGTTTAATTTATAAAATGTCAAGCACCGTAAATGGAAAAACTGAATTGGAATGTCAAACGAAGTGTAGATACCTTATCTTGTATGTTAACAAGATAGAGACGCTGTTATCCACAGTGTTGACCCCACATTTTAACCCCTATTAGCCTACTTACAACATTGAGAAAATTAAACGACCAGACTTTGCGGAACCATTGCAGTTCTTGCAACACAATAATTCACAGGCCGAGATTGACTTTATGTAACTTTTTAGACTTGAAAACAAGTATTATTATATTAATTATTGTGTATATATATATATATATAAAATTTCAATAAAAAAAAAAAAAAAAATAAACATATATAATAATTATAAACAATAATTTTATATATATATATATATATAATTATATATATATATATATATATCTAATTTCAATAAACATATATAATTATAAACAATAATTTTATATATGTATATATATATATATATTTAAAAAATTTATAATGTAAATTAATATATATATATATATATAAAATATTGCAGTTTTACACTCATCGTATAAGTGTACTATAACAATTAAATGAAAAATATACACAAATCAGTACCCATTCATAAAGTTTAATTTTCTGACATGTGTTTTGGCAATCATTCCATGATTATTAAAACTCTACAAAAAACTAAAATAATAACACTATGGTGATGAGAATATGTAATAAACAATAAATCTTTGTTGGTAAAGTAAGGTTTACTTTATTAATTTTGATATTCGTTCGAATATTGGATTTGATTGTATTGACTTGCATTGTATTTTACAAGTCAATTGAATCTATTTTTAAATTTAATTAAATACGTAGTTCTTCTTTGGAATATATATTTTTCATTTTTGTTCAGAAAATTAATAACCTTCCATATTATTAATGTTTTCTTCCATACTTTTATAATTGTGTCCTGTTTGTAAGAGGTGTTCCACAAACCTAATTTCCTGGTTGCGTTGTTTGATTTTAAGGGTTTTATATGTTTCTTAAATTATCATTTGAAATTTTGACTTCTCTGGTCAATGTAATAATTTTGACAATCACTGAAAATAATTTTATAAATTCCAGAATATTTTTAAGAATTACTCTATGTTTTGTGGTTTGCTTAGCTTTTTATAAATAAAATCGAAACACTTATTTCTCTTTCTATAACTTATGTTAAACGTAGATTTTTTATGTATATTAAAATATATGTGTGAATATAAAAAGCAATAAATAGAAAATAACACTTAAACATGCAGTTTTTCTTAGATTCTAAGCTAACTTAGCAAAATAAGCTAATCACACTTAGTCCTAAAACAACCTTTGCGCTTGCTTCAGGAGGGGAGTGATAGGATGAGTTAGGTTGGTGATAGAGGCCAACTCCTGCCGATATCAGATTTTTAGGTACAACAGATTATATATCTCAGTCATATCGCCTTGGAAGAAGGAGAGGCTATATCTGTTTCAGCCTCTTCCAACCCATGTTTACGCTAACAACAGCCTTAATCACTTAAGGAGTTCCACACAATCCAACAGTCATCATCCCTAGCAAACTAGACCTATCGATCAATCCTTTTACTCCAATATTAAGATTTGTAGTTAGCGATATGCCGCTCCTAGACATCTATGGGATTGCCCAAATGTAATTGACACATTGTCTTTGTTGTAACCAGGGTAGGTTAAGTTGGAAGGTATAAACCAAATTCGAATCGTCTGAGTTAAATTAGGATTAACATAATTATATCAATTAAACATTAAATATAGTTTATAACATACTAAACACGTGAATTTAAGACAAAATCGTCAGTAGTAAGTTGATGTTTTCAGATACGAGTACTTTCCTCATTTTAATATTTAATATTCGACTAATTTAAAACATTAAACATAAACAGTGCCTAACAAATCATTATTTAAAAATATACCCTCATAAAACAGGCACTGTTGTTACAAATAAAAAGTTATTGAATACAGTGTTGAAACTACTGTAATTGGGTATACCATAGATCTTTGCAGGCACTAATAGTAAATAATTAATTTAAATTGAGTTTACATTGCCATTAATGGTTTCTGGTATGGGCTTAACAAACGGGATAGCCTTTTTTACAGTGAGATAGGGCATAAAAATTATCTTTTCGATACAATAGCTCTTCACCACCTCAGGACGATGGCATGTAAGGAGTCGGTGAAAAATCTTATAAGTAAGCATGGGTTGTTTTGATTACCATTTTAAATGTCTTAATTAGTAGAATATCATACCGCAAATTAGACTTCAAAAGGTTAATCCTAAACAAAATGGCGGCGATCGAAATTTTCAATACTGATTTTATGTATAATATGTAATATTTAAGGAAAGTTAATGCATTTTGATTTGTTACAGCATATTGACCTTCTGTGAAGTTAATAATTAGGTGTCCAGATTGTAAGTAATATAATGTTATTTTTATATTTAAATAAACGATGTTAAGTTTAAGATTCATTCGGTTAATTGCTTATGCAGGAACAATTAAAGCACAATAAGCTCGAAACCTGGCATGTCCTTATCTATTAAGGACGAGGACGACCCAGATTATCTTGTCAGGTTTGCTTCGATGAAGAGTCAGTGGAGATAGATACATAAGTGGCGATAAGGGGTTTTACATGTAAGCTGATACAAACACGTATTACACTATGGCGCTCTTCACAATGCGAGATCAACGATGATCAGTTTAAGATTCATTCGGTTAATTGTTTATGCCCAAGAAATTAGAGCACAATAAGCTCGAAGCCTGGCATGCCCTTATCTATTAAGGACGAGGACGACCCAGATTATCTTGTCAGGTTTGCTTCGATGAAGGGCCAGTGGAGATAGAGAAGTGGCGATGGGGGGTTCAATATGTAAGCTGATACAAACATGTATTACACTATGGCGCTCTTCACAAGGAAGTAAGCTGTGATACCGACTCAGCGGGATTAAATTACTTGTGCTTATGGACCCTTAACGTTCCAACAATCTGGAAACTCTATTGACATTATTTTAACACCATTTCACACAAACCAAATTGAGTTTTAAGTATAATTGTGGCATTAATTCGTGTATTGTGCAAAAATATTTATCATTTCACTCCATATCAGTCATTGATCTTGTTTAAGAATGCCTTCGCTAGAACAGTTGTTTCTAAATACATTTCTAATAAACTACATAAGTAAAAAAAAATACAAATTTTAAATGGGCTATTTTCAAATAACCAATTATAAATACTGTACGATATTAGTACATCTTCCATCTTCAGGTACTTGTAGAGGTTAAATCTATAACTCATTTCTCTATTTAGGCTTCTTCTTTATACAGGGTGTTTAATAAAAGTGTTCCAACACTTTGGAATTTTGTTCTACACATAAAAATGAGCAAAACTTTCATATAAAGGTTATGTTCTAAAACCTTTAGTTTTCCCTCTATCTTTCTGCGTGGGTTTTTTATTAAAATTGTATATAAATATATATTGCGTTTTAAACAGTTAAGATAAAGTTACGATAACTAAGAATTGCATTAATCTGTCGTAAACATAAAAAAAAAATTATTGACAAAATCCTTTTACTCGTTAAAAAAAATTTTAAAAACGTTTAAAACTATTAATGTACAATAATACACCTTTTAACATATTTTGATATACTGAATTTTATACAATGAACATTTCAAATTCAATAAATTCACTATCAGGTACTTCATTGATATTATTATTATTAAATTAAATTATTCCATAAAAATGACTCAAAATCACCTAAAGTCCGCCATTTTGAAACGAGCCTGTATAAAAAATACTTTGTTAGGATAAATATATTTCAAAAAATGTAATTTTCATTATATTTAATTAAAAGTATTGTTTATTGTCGTCATAAATTAATAACAAATGCCAGTTCCTGAAGCTATAAATCATTTAACGGCTCGTGTACTGTTTGTAATTTCATGAGGAAGGAAATTTTGTTCAGTCTTTTTGGTAATCTGAAAGTCACATTTGTCTTAAAAAGCTGGTACCGTAACTGTTTTATTACAAATATATTTAAAACCCAAAAATAGATTACTAACCAAACCGGAGCTATCCTGACTTCTGTGTTGATGACAAATCAGGTTCTGGCCCCACCCGCTGCGCCGCTAGGATAGATTTTTTTATAGTCTTCAGTTCCATCACCGGTTCAAATTTCCGCCGGAAACACCGAATCCAACTCGGTATCGGTCAATGCTGTGTTTACACATGATTTCGATTCAACTTTTAAACATCTCCATAATGCTCCTTTGAACTCCTACATTTACTATATTGTTTACTTATTTCCCTTTTACAATTTATATACATGTAAGTGTACACAAATTATCCCACCTTACTAGGTTAAACATACACCACCCTTTCACCAAACTAGATCTAGAAGGTCGAGCAAACAATATGCAACAAACCCAAGTTTCATAGCTATTCGTAAGGATGACATTGTTGAGTGTTCCTTGTATACTGATTTATTCTAATTTTATGTAGGCTATATAAAAATGCGTATATTATTCTGACCAAATCAAAACTTGTTTTTGTTGTAGAGGATGTAATGCGAATTTCATTTTAATATCATATGATAAACAGTTATGAAAGTAATTTAAAAGGATTTTAATAAACCAGGAACACTTTTTACCACTGAAATCGTTATTCCAGTAATATGTAAACGTACAATATGAAGTTACAACTTCATAGAGGAAGGGACATGTGATATGAGAAGAAACACACGTCTCTGTTTCCGAGAATTAATTCCCTTTACTCACATGACATTTCGTACTATAACAATATAGATTGATTGGCAGGAATTATAGAAACAATATCCTTTGATTTCGTTGAAATGTATTTAGTTTATTCATTATATGGCAATGAACTATACAGATATGGGAATATGTACCAGGTAATGTACCATGATTATTGTTCTTAGCCATTACGCACATAATCTATATTCATTCCTATAACGTTTCGTTTTAACTTTTTATATAATCCACATAAATACACAAAGTTTACAATGAGGTAAGAGGGCTTCAAATGTGAAGAAACTAAAAATTTCTGAGAATTCTTTTTTGTTAAGACGTATAAAAATACATTTTCTGTGAATCATATATGTTCTTCGCCAACGCTTAGCCAAGGATAACCATTGCACATAAAATGAAAATAACGATAAAAGATTACTTATACTCATAGAAGTTAAAAAAACACATTTTTAGTTACAAAGACAATAACTCGTTTTATTTTTAATTATGGCCAGAATTAATAATACCAAACCTGACGTAGTTCTAATAATAGCGCTAGAAGCAATATACAATCTCCTTTGTGTAAGAACTTAAACAAGGTTTTCTTTGAATCTATAAAGAAATTACCTGTAAGAAAGACACCGATCGCCAGCTGCGATATTTTCTATATTGATATTAAAGTACACGATGTTGTTACACTTTAGTTTTACCTCATGTAAGAAAACCCAACCCCATAACAGCAAAAACACAATGTTAGATTTTAGGCTTACGTTACTGGCGTCATTTCTAACAACTATTTTGCCGTTCAGGGCGCGTCGAAACTTAACTAATATAATTAAATTCCGTTTAACAGCTGTTGGCTGAATATGGCTCTCCACAGCGAGACTGAACTATTGCAAGGATTTAATTGTGTTAGCTAAGTTTCTGTGAGGCGTGAACGGGAAGACTTAACTGTTAGTTAAAACTTATTTAAGAAATAAGCATTAACAGTTAGTCTGGCTAGAGCAAATATTGCTACAAAACGAAGCCAATTATTATTAGTATACCGATTCGTGCATTCCCAGGACACCTGTTAAAGTCATGGGTGACCACGGACGGATTAAACGAGGCCAGAATTATTTCTAACAATTTACGTCTACCAGAACTTCAAATAATCTTTTTGTAACTCGATTGAATGAAGATAATCTTGTAACAAAATCAACACAACACCTTTATATTTACCTGGAAAAAAAATTGTAGTATTTCTCCTAGAGTATGTAATAGTTAAATAATTAACAGTGCTACGAGTTTCTTCTTTTTAGTTGAGCAAGTTCCTCAGTGCATCTGAATTAAAGTACTCTGGTGATCTTTGCACTGTGAGCTGACCCACTGCTATATAATGAAAATCACAAGAAGGGCGGGGGTCAAAATATTATTTATCTTAACATTGAGTTTTACAATAAGTGTAGCACTTTGAAGAGCCATTGAGCAGTTCTATTATTAAAACAAACAATACACTAAACTAAGTCTCGCAAAACAAGCTTTGCTCAGATCGCATTGAAAAAAGTCTATAGCTTATTTCACTCTTCGGTTGTCCTTCGGACAGCCGGTTTGGCTACCATCATACAGAAAATAAAGGTTCTTATCTCCAGATAGCGCCACCCTATTGAGTGATAAACTTCCATGATGCTCAGCCAAATCCCATATATGGACATGAACCATCCTCATAGAGCTCAATCTCGACTGTGTAGAAATGAAGTTTATCGATATATCTTACGGATATTTAGGTTATATATTTTACAATTTAGACCTTAAAATGTATTATGATTTGATGTAGTTAGTCTAAACATGTATTTTCTCTGCGGTTCTCTCATTACTATCATAGCTACCCGTAAGAAAAATAAAAAACGTTCGCTAACGCTCAGCCAAATTCCAATGTTGTGACATCGAGCACCATCATTGATAAATTACATGAAAAACATTAAACCAATATTTAAAACTTTTATTGTTTTGTGAGGGCTTTCGATAGCGAGGCTATCATCTTCAGACACATCACAAAATGATAATAGCCTCGCTATCGAAAGGCCTCACAAAACAATAAAAGTTTTAAATATTGGTTTAATGTTTTTCATGTAATTTAACAGTGACCAATATAAGCTCAATCTACAGCATTTCACCATCATTGATCTCGATTTTGCAATATAGGAATGCAATCTCATGTACAATTTCAAGTCAGCTAGTCTCGAGATATGTACACAGACAGACAGAATTACATTTTTTCCGTCCTTTCGAGTGATATAGCTTAGCTAAATCGCAAACAGCTATATTAAAAGCGGTACACATTGTGACACATATTGATTTAAGACACATACTCAGCCACTACTAACACTGCACTTCAGGCTACATTAGGTAATTAATACCCATAGTATAATTAATGAATACAATCTGTGCTTTAACCTTTAGCAGTCCTTTATTCCTCAGGCACACTCAACAAGATGGGGAGCAATGTCCTCTCTTGGTTTGCGACATCGTCTAGTTCATAGCGGCGCGGCGGAATGATAGATAAGAGAAAGTTACCGCGAGGTCATTAGGGTCAGTGTCTATCAGTCGAGATAACAAAACCGGTCTAAGCTGAGAACTTCAGATTTGTGCCGAATTTTGTGTTAGATGCTTTATACCTATTTGAATTAAAAGTTATTAAATTATAGATTTTCAACTTTATTGTGTTTTTCACAATTTGGCTAAATGCATTGTCCTTGATTATTGATATTTTTTCAGTTGACTAATAATAAAATTGGCGCCCTTGAAATAATTAGTGTTGTACGATTAATGAATAAATTGAGTTAGTTTTTTTTTTTTTTTTTTTAATGACTCGTGTATTTTGATATTAATTATTTATATTTTATACTTAATGAACTTTTGATTAGGTTTTTTCCAAAATATACCAATAAAATTTTATAATTTTGCACTGTATTTATTATATAAGGTGTCCCAAAAGTCCCATTCCCACTTATGTTTGAAAAGAAATATATCAACCAATATTCATGGTAGAAATATAATGAGTTTAATTAGATATAAAGTTTGTGTTACTTAATTTATAAACAACAGTATTGAGTGTTTGTTTTAATTCAAAATTTGATAGGCCGCGCCGTTTTGTGCTGGATTGAGATAACTGTTGAGACACCTGGTGTTTAAACATTGTTGACCACACGTCCGTACATACCCGTACATAATTTGAAATCACGAACAATATTATGCACCCACATGAGACAGGCCAATTACAGTTAATATCAGACAGACAGACGAAGGCTTATGAAGGTGGTAATTAAGTGGTTGGCTGACTACGAATGGAATGTCAGAACCAGTTCGAGGTGACATAGTCGCAGACAATATTGTCTGTACACCCTGCCATGCAGTACTAGACGATTACATGTAGCCAACCCTCAGGGAAGCCAAAGCCGCATAATTCTGGTTGAGTACTACAGACATTGCTTGGCAATTAGTTACCAATGATGTAGTGTTATCCGCTTCCCAGGGCTTTTCTGGCTAGACCGCATACTACAGGTTGAGAGCTACAAACATTGCTTGGAAATTAGTTACCAATGATGTAGTGTTATCCGCTTCCCAGGGCTTTTCTCCTGGCTAGACCGCATAATACAGGTTGAGTGATACAAACATTGCTTGGCAATTAGTTACCAATGAGGTAGTGTTATTCGCTTCCCAGGGCTTTCCTCCTGGCTAGACCACCTAATACAGGTTGAGTGCTCCAAATATTGCTTGGCAATTAGTTACCTGTGATGTGGTGTTATGCGATTCTCAGTGCTTGCCTTCTAGCTAGTCCGCATAATTTAGGTTAGGTGCTGCTGTTCAATGCTTGGCAATTAGTTACAAATTATGTCATGTAATCGGCATTTTAATGTTTGCTTCCTGGCTAGTCAACCTTATTCAGGTTGATCGCTGCTATTCATTGCTTGGAAATTAGTTACCCATGGTGGAGTGTTATCCGCTCCTCAGTGCTTCCCTCCTAGCTAGTCCGCATAATCCAGGTTGAGTGCTGCTATTCATTGCTTGGCAATTAGTTACCGATGGTGGAGTGTTATCCGCTCCTCAGTGCTTCCCTCCTAGCTAGTCCGCATAATCCAGGTTGAGTGCTGCTATTCATTGCTTGGCAATTAGTTACCGATGTTGGAGTGTTATCCGCTCCTAAGTGCTTCCCTCCTAGCTAGTCCGCATAATCCAGGTTGAGTGCTGATATTCATTGCTTGGCAATTAGTTACCATCGGTTGAGTATTATCCTCTCCTCAGTGCTTGCCTCCTGGCTAGTCCGCATAATCCAGGTTGAGTGCTGCTATTCATTGCTTGGCAATTAGTTACCGGTGGTGGAGTGTTATACGTTTCTCAGTGCTTGCCTCCTGGATAGTCCGCATAATCCAGGTTGTGCTGCTATTCATTGCTTGGCAATTAGTTACTGTCGGTTGAGTGTTATCCTCTCCTCGGTGCTTGCCTCCTGGCTAGTCCGCATAATCCAGGTTGTGCTGCTATTCATTGCTTGGCAATTAGTTACCGGTGGTGGAGTGTTATCCTCTCCTCGGTGCTTGCCTCCTGGCTAGTCCGCATAATCCAGGTTGAGTGCTGCTATTCATTGCTTGGCAATTAGTTACCGGTGGTGGAGTGTTATACGTTTCTCAGTGCTTGCCTCCTGGATAGTCCGCATAATCCAGGTTGTGCTGCTATTTATTGCTTGGCAATTAGTTACCGTCGGTGGAGTGTTACGTAATTACAACATTGTGATGATTTTCATTTGGTCCAGTATAAATGGACGATATTACATGTGATAGCGACAGTGAATCATTTGATCTTGCTGACTTGTTCTTGTAAAATATATTACAGTTGAATATTTTGTCTTACGATGATTATAATGTAGTTGTTTAAAAACGATTAGTTGAAATATGCATTGAAATGTAACAAATAGAAATTAAATATTTATTGTTTATGTATTGTATACTGTATGTTGTTATTTAACTAAATTTTAAAACATGCAGTTGTAAAACACATAGTAAAAATTATCAATTACTTTCGTAAAATAGGCACTTGACAAATAACTGAATTTAAAAATAACAGTTTTTTCTTAAACTGTAGTTTAAAAATTTAACGACGCCAGTAAAATATAGCGTTATATTTTCAAGTAATAAACATATGACTTTCATTAGATTTTCTGCTAAATAGGTTCACATTGTTAAACACAGATCGCGCAAGTCTGGGGAAATAGGTTATGGTATGAATGATAAATTCGAATCAATCCCGCAAGGGTCTCCTAGTCACACAGTGTCTAAAGCATTATTTACAAAATCAGCACGGAAATGTACTTAAATATATTGAAATGAAAAGTCATTTTTAATAAAATCAAGAGCATTGTTACAGTAAAGTTTTGAAACTGGCACCAACTAGGAATTCAATTATTAATGGATTAGATTGAGTGTACCGCTTGCCTAGCGGTCTAAGACGTCATATTTTGGATCTGAGTTATAGTTATCGCAGATTCATATCCTGACTGTGACCTTAGCGCTTTTTATCAGTACAATCGACCTTGTACTGTACCGACCTTGTATTGTGTTTAAAAAGATAATCGCACAGGCCAGGACAGACAGAATAAGGCATAAAACTGGATCACACTCTCCTTAAATAAACAACATTAGATGCATATCGGTAATAAATTTTACATTATCAGCAGTTCCTTCAAGACCCAACAAACTAAACTATAATTTTAAGAAATCAATTTCATGATTAGTTTAAGATCTTTTATGGATATATTAATCTAGTGTGGTATAGAAGTTGTTTATATGTTTTCAGCCTTATTTACGATCGTTATTTCTTTGTTTCATTCCAACGGCAAAAAACCCATTACATAAATAAGAAACATTCATTGATATACAGTTGCATTGCTACAAACAATGAATATATAAACACTACAATATACACAATAATCAAGAGTGAAAAAATAATAACAAGTACAAAAAAGCTATAAATATATAACAAATGCAAAGAGATCTATAAATAATATCACATGTAAAAAAGCTATAAATTTTACCGAATGAAAAACCAACTTAATAAGATGAATAATATTACTACATGCTAAGGGAAAACACATATTTATGTTGATGGCCCCATCTAGTAGGGCCACTCTACTATTTAACGGTATGCTAGGGAACAGTGAGTACACATCTTATGGTAATAAGAGCTGCACTGTCGTTGAACATGGCGAAAGTGTCGCAGAAGCTAGTTCTTAGCCTCATTCTTGCGAGTACACCGTGAAAGTCATAACAATGTTGGCAATGGCGGCTGCTGAACAAATCTCGTGACGAAGTCCTTGATGGAATACCAAGTCCGTCTGTGACAGGAGCATCGGACAATCCAGCTGTCAGGAAGAGAACATCTGCGGTGCAGCATCTCACTTGGAGGTCAGTAGAAACTCAGACGACAGTCCACAAGAGGAACGTCCCTGTAGTGCAGTCCTTTGTCACACCTTCGTCCATTAATAAGATCGGCAGGACTTTTACGAATTGAAACAATATCTCTTAAACTATGTCTTCTTCATTCTTGAAAATTTGCAATTCGTTATTTACTAGTATTAAGGAAGAAGTGGTCAGCACTGGAACTCCACTCTTGTGGCCTGCGCTCATGAACGCCAGCTCTTGAATGCGGTTATCGAACAATTTTAACTCTACACGAAAGAGACCTAAGGGACAATTATAATGTCATCATCTCACGAGGAGTAACTATGTAATTATCCTGTTTGAGATTATATTCAAATTTATTCAAGGTTAAATAAATTCCCTCATCGAAAATCCATGTGTTAAGAGGAAAAGTATAGCTGAATGCATTAGAATTCCAATGTATACATTCTATCTCATGTGTCCAAAATTTGTTACAAAAATCATGGTGGTTAGATTTTGTATCTTGATACAATACAAGAACAGCAGCTCAGGATCTATTATTTGTCAGTGATGAAGAATGGTGTAAATCCACTTTGGTCTTTAAAAAGTGGAAGAAGTACGCTGTTGACCACTATGTGTTCAGTAGAGTATCCGCGCTGGCATTCATCCAAATTGAGTAGTAAAATTAGGTAGTAATTAAAGCTGATTTTTTGTAAAAAGTACAATTTTGAGGCTGGAATCATCTAATCATCTTATATAATTACTTGGTGTTGTAGTTGATTGTCAAACGCAGACCTGTTAAGGAGTTTCGACTTTAGATCACCACAGCTGGAGGGAGTCAAGAGTAGCATTCTTCACACCACCAGTTACAAAGATAACAGATAGAGTAAGGTAACCAACTGCAGAGGTGCAGTGGAGCAGGTTAACTGAAAACCTCTTGGGGTAGGATAGATTACAATGGGTCTGATTAAGGCGTACAGCAGCCATCGTTTTGTTTCTCTCGTACTTGCATCATATTCTCTTTAACTGTTTCCATTACTGTTGCTTGCGATTTTGGAAAAAAATCAAAGCAATCAAATCAATTACATGTTGAAATGTGTTAGCTTACATTGCTTATTTTAGAAAAAGAGCAAGCAGATGGTACACATTATCCTTCATCAGGTACACAGGGGTCTACTGGACCCCATTTTAGAACGTGCTTAAAAATAAATTGCATTCGTATAAATTTTGTTTGTTTCCTTACACTACTAGTGTGTGCGTGCTGTAATATATTGATTAAAAAAATAAGTATAACAATTATATATTTGTTCTGGCATAATCCTATAAATTTTACGAAAATAGAATACCCTTTAGTTTGTTAGACGTTTTCTATACAAAACTATACAACACCTTTATAATATTGTGTAGAAACTATGTATGGAGGTATTTATTCCATCGCAATTCAATGTTACATAAAACCGGAAATCTAAGTAAAACTCAACCATCAAAATATATGCAATATAATTCAAAAACTTCATAAAATTGTGTAGTTTTTATTATGGTTTATTGATTAAAAATTGTAAATGGTCAGTAAGAAAAATTATTTTACAAATAACCACAAAATGACATTACAAACAATATAATCAAATATAGACAATTAAAAAAACACAACCTTAAACGGCACACAAGGGTCCACTGAATCCCAAGATAAATAAAGTTGTTAGTTACTCAGCTGACACCTGGCAACTAAGGCGGCCCAGTAATTGGGCTTGAAATCTAGTAATGCAAACACAATTACATGGGTACCAAAAATACTCATGACATACTTGGACTAAGAAATATGAAAAACATTATGTGGTATTCTGTAGACCCGTTGTGGTCTTTGAAGGTCAAACATAACTCCGAGTTATTAAAGAGTATTCTGTACCTCTTTGTAGAACTCAAACAAATTAGGTGCTTTCACTAATTTCTATTATTTGGTTGTCTTCAACTAAACGCTTGGAAAATAAGTAACACTACCAAGTACCATATTTGTTGAATTTCCATACGCAATTTCTATGTTTCAACTTCTTATAAAATGACGTTCATTCTTATTATTGCGAGTGCATTTATAAGGTCGAATGTTGGATGTTCAAGGACGTAGGAGGTTCAATTATCGCTTTAATTACAATGCCGTCACTCATCGTATTACATTTACATTACATGGCACGCAACTACTTCGTTACCTCGCCACACTGTTTTAGTAACGCAGTAGGGCGTATACCCTGTAATAGGGCACTAATGGTAGTCCCTCTCCAGGAGGGTTCGTTTCTGGCTGAACCATACCTATCAATAGAATTGGGTAAAACAAGTACAGATGTTGTAACTTACACACCGTGTATGTCGAGAAGTGGGACAGCACTAACTGTAAGTTTAAAGATATTGAGTCATAGATTGAGAAACATAGATGACTTAATCGATGTTTCTAGTCTACTGCGGGCGACGACTGTTGGAATGGGAGGACCTCTCTTAGTTTTAAAGGCTTTGCCAAGTATAAACAAGAGTGAAAAATATCTCCTCCCATTTGCTTTGACCGTATACTGTAGTGTTGGGACATCGATGGCGACATTGACACTTGAACATTGACGCAGTAAACAATCGAACAAAAACATTTATGACATCTCGTATATTTATCGTATAGGACGAAGGCTATCACATTCCTGTCTTTCTATCATTCATGCATCACTTTGTTTGTCTTTTCACACGTTATCTCGAGACCAAATTAACGTATAGATGTTGTAGACCCCAATATTTATGAGTTTTGAGGGTAAATTGAAAAAAAAACTTATACAAAATATATGGACTTTTCATTTGCAAGAAAAGTGCCAAAACTCGGTAATATAAACTGTAAAGCACTAAGCAGCTGTGCTAGCGCTACACCAATCCGAAACCTCTTGAGAATTAACTCTCAAATAAAACTTCCTGCTTTAAATTTATAGTGCAGGCTTGCTTGTACAGTTAAGAATTCCAACAAGGAAATCAAATATAAAAATAAAGGCGCGTCGGATGTAAAACAGTATTATGTGAAAAATTATGAGAGAGGATAACGAGTTGAAAAACAGAATTTTTATTTGAAAGTAAAACATAAATATCGAGAAAACATCGGTTACTGGACTTCGATAGAAATAACATCAAACATCGATCTCAATACATCGATGTTAAAAAGAAATAAATGTTCGATGTCCAACACTTCAGTGGAACATGAGGTAATCCTGTAATACTTTTCTTCCCAGTTGGTACGGCTAAGATAGTGCTCGCACTCCTCCCCCCCCCCCCAAACGGATGGCTCTACCATAGTACATTCCCAGGACGCGGGCCTAAATCACACCCCTGTCAATCCTCAACATCCTGTCACTCCGGATGCCACGCTTCTGTGGCCTTCTCCCCTTTAAGGTTTCACTGCAGTAGAGGTTTCCTAAGCTTTATGCCCCACAGAACGAAAAGTTATATTTCATATCACAACCAGTCCTTTGGTTATACTTCCTCTACTCCAGAATTAGGTTCTTGTTTCTCCAAAATCTCTTGAAACCTTGAAGAAACGAATCGCATTCAAATGGTGAAAACAACGCATATTAGGCATTTGGATAAGCAACGGATGTCACCCCTTTGAGCTTTCAGTGCATTGGAGGATTCTTCTGATTTTTCTCCCATAGAACAAAAAACCCATATCTCAAATAGAATTATTGTTAGTCTCCTTGTTTATACTTCATCTACTCCACATTTAGGTTTTTGTTTTCCCAAAATCTCTTAAATCCTTGTAAAAACCAATTACATTAAAATGGTGAAAATAACGCAAATTAGGCATTTGGATTGGCAACGGATATCATCCCTTTAAGGTTACAGTGCATCGGAGATATCTTCAGCTTTTTCTCCTACAGAACAAAAAAATATATACCACAAATAAAATTATCGTTATTCTCTTTGCTTATAATTACTTCTATCTTTACTCCAAAATTAGTTTATTCTTTTTCGAAAATCCCTTGAATGCTCGCTGAAATAGGTCACATTCAGATTGTGAAAATAACAGATATTAGGCATTTGAAACTGAATTTCTGCATCCCTCCAATGTCTCTGGAACATACACGCTTTATAATATTGTAAATACTTCTTTATTCATTGTTTTAAGACTTTTAAAATTTGAATAAGAAGAAATGTTTCCCCAATCTTTGTAATAGTTTTTTTTGTTTTATATACAGATTTGCTAAGTGTTGATGGTACTAATTTTGATATTACTCTGGTATGCAGAGGCAATAAAATTACAAATGCTTAATTAGCTAATATTAAATATACTAATTTATCATTATTTTGTAAATACAAATTGGCCACTGTTCACTGGAAAACCAAATTGCATTACATATTTAATTTATTTCCTTCAAATATAAATTAGGACTTTGTACTTCAAAACACTAAACGTGTACACAGAATATGTTTTATTTAAAGATAATTATACTAAAAAGCGTGAAAAAGATCTAACGATAGATAAGATAAATACTATAATCTATAACTAATATTGCCTTACGTTCATTTACTTTTTTTAACCGTTGTATAAACATACTCTACAGTAAAATCTACTACTTAAAAAACTGGTTGATGGGAAATTGAGTTAGGATGTACGTTTGTAATTAAATCGCTGTAAAAAATATCCAAAAAATATCGCTAATTTAATTGACAGAAATATACGTCACAGGGGTACACGGAAAAGGCCGAAATAACAAACATAATTAAGATAAATAACTCAGTTGCCCTTGATTAATCATCAGGACCCAACCGGCAGTTTTTTTCTGACAAAACTGGATATTTTCACTGGAGGCACAGCATTTCCCTGACATGGATGTCATTACGCAGCACGTAAGGGCATGTCATGCTAATAAATGATTTTTCCTCCCGGAGGTTTTAATGACACATATCACTCATGGTTAACAGAGTTGCCCATTTCACCATCCAGTTTTTAAGAATAATTACGAAGAGTAAGATACATAACATAAATTGATAGACACTACATATTATGATTGTTTAAGTTAAAAGTATTAAATGTGGAAAGAACTAAACTATACAAATATCATTAACACGGTGGTCCATAATACCATATACTTTTAATTACTGTTTTCATAGGGTAATTGTCAATTGCCTTCCTGCAATCAGTTAAAATGTTATCAAAATGAGCATGCCTTGGATTTACTTTTCCTCCACAAAAAATCTGACAGGCAACAAAATATTGGTAGGACAAAAGGTGTACAAGTATTTTATATATGCAACAATGATCCCAACCCATTTGGTTATCTCCTTATTATACGTACACGTACATAGAACATAGTGTCAATATAAGTTACAAACTTTCAGCGTCTAAAAAAGACACTTTTTTCCACGTAAACAAATGAACAAGGTATATCTAGATCTAGATGTCATCTAGGTCTAGATTTTCATGGTTTTAATTCTATACGAATATAATATATATTGACAATGTTTAAATGACAGCAAATAAGATTGTCAACATGCCAGTTTTAATTTATTGCGGTTACTTAAAAGAACAAAAATAAATAAACAACGAAGGACACTTTTAAAAACAAAATATTTAAGATATATACGAATTGCTTCTCCACTGAGTGTTTCTTTATTCCGATTGAGTTTATTGAGAGGAATGTTTCAATTCGTATGAGAGAATTCAGTATAGGAAATAAATAATAGTTCTTTATATCGGAGAGAATTTTTATGCATTGGTATTTGTTCATTGTGTGTGTGTGTGTGTGTGTGTGTGTGTGTGTGTGTGTGTGTGTGTGTGTGTGTGCGCGCGCGCGCGCGCGTGTGTGTGTGTGTGTGTACAAAAATATTTTAGGAAACGTTCATACGGTTATAAGAAATTTAAATTTTTACTATAATTGGATTTTTCGTTTTTTTTGTATACTATATATACCGGTATATATATATATATATATATATATATATATATATATATATATATATATATATACAAAACACACACACATATAACACATATATTTATGTTATTTTTTCTTAAACATATTTAATTTACAAAATAAACATATATTACCCAAAAATTTTGAAGATGGTATAATATTAATAACGTATGTTTTAAAATATTTTATGAAAATGATGAATTCGTCAATTTTAAGACTAGCGGTAATTTCAAAATTCGTTCCTCAATATGACTCAAAAGACAAAGGTGTACAAATTTTTAACAAGAATAATTTCAGAGAAGATAGCGCTCTCTTCTTAGTTAGTACCCGGTCTCAACGCAACAATTAAAATTTCTTGGGTGAGAAAACATTTATGAACTATCAAATAAAGACTAGTGGTAGAAGGTTATTGTAGAAGGAATACACGTGTATATAAAACCCAATTGGGCATATTTAATGTTCATTGCGATGTACAGCATTTCAATGTTGTTGGAGATCAATAAAGTTTAGGGATTGGTCCTTTATAACATAAAAATAATTGTATTTTCAATCCTAGAATTTAAACAGGCAAATTTTGTCAATAATAATATTTTGAAAAGTTTAATAATGCTATATAATATAGTATGTGGATGACGTTGTTCCCTACAAAAACAACTTTGTGAACTCTATATTTTTATCATGTTTAAATTTTGAAAATTTTAAAAAGTAGTGATAAAGATTTTAATTTGACTTTTTTACTAGAGTCGATCATTCAGAAAAAGTTGCCATCGTGTCGGTTCAGTAACAGTCTAAATTGTAGAAACGGATGTTTCTATTTTTAAACCTGGCTGCTTATCAATATCAGTAAGAATTACCAGTGTTTGTTAACATTACCGTATTGGTGGAAACTACTGTCATGATTTTAAATTTTCTGCAGATATTGATCACGATTAAAATCTAAACTGTAGTCGTACACGTAATCGTCTCGAAACATACTTGTAATATGGAAAATTAGCAAAATATCATAAAAATTTAAAGATATAATCGTGTTTCGGTTAATAAGATTTTTTAAATTCTGTCATGATTTTAAATTTTTGCAGATATTAATCACTGATTAAAATCTAAACTGTAGTCGTACACGTAATCGTCTCGAAACATACTTAGTAAAATATCATAAACATTTAAAGACATAATCGGGTTTTGGTTAATAAGTTTTTTTTTTTATTCTTCAAACGTGTTAAAATGTAACCTCGATGCACCTTTTCTACTAAAATATAAATACAACTTTTTCATTAGTGTACGAGGGATTTACAGAAAATATTTTCGGAATATTATAATCGGGCCCGAATGATAACTGTTTTATATAAGAACACATTTACAAAAAGAACATTTTTTACACTATTAAAATTATTATTTTTGTTAATTATTTTTTGATATTTTGTAACAAATTAATTTCATATTTAAAAACAATTTTTTCTTAAAAATTTTATTTTCTTAAATCATATATTATTAAGATATGTATCAGATTCCGAAGTTAATATTCATTTTATTATTGTAAAAAGCCTAATTTTTTATCCTTACTCGTTTTTATATCAGATTCAGTAATACATTACATTTGATGTCTACAATTTCCTCCGTATAGGGACAAAAACATTTTGTGCCGTGACTGTAAATAAAAATTATGATTTTCAAAATCTGATTGAATTACTTTAACTGTGAGTTCTTTCAATTAGGTACTGTAAAACCAACTTTCTATAATTTTTTCATACTAAATGTATTGAAAAATCAATAAAAAATACTTTTTTTCTTTTCTCTCTTTCATAATCTGTACAGAATTCCCTTGTTCACTGAAAATTCAAAAGATTTGGAATCAGGCAAGAGAAACGCAAACGAATTAGAGGTAACGAATTAACGCGGACTTTAACTAGACATCGCTCCGGGAAAGGGAAATCTAAAGTTGGTGTCTGAACTTTGCCTAACTTTTAAATGCTGAACCGTCAGCTTCAGTTGTACGTTTAATACCTGAGGGCACTTGCCACAACTTTCCAGGTGCTCTGTCTGTAACCTTCCGCCAACAACGCCCGAGGCAACGAACTGTCAGAAACGTAGCCTTTCGCGGCTTATCTCATTTATTTATTACGCCTTTTCATCTGGTGCGTAGTTAAATATCAAAACCGATAGTACTACTATTAGTTGGCTAAAACATTTTGCGAGTATGAATAAATATCGAATTTGGATACATTTACCATAAGCTTAGTGTAGCGTTTGAAATTTGACACTGGTACAGAATGGGTCGTGGACGTGTACTCTAGATAGCATGAGTGCACTCAGTTGTGTACCTAATGAGACAATGAGTATACCTGTTTATCTAGATTAGACAGGATAGCTGTTGGGCAACCATACTGAGCTCCTTTGTAGACTGGTTATCTCTGTTGTCTAAACGATGCAGAGTTCGTTTTGAACGTCGGTGACGTTTTATTGATCTCTTCAGACGGACGTGGACTCCAGATTTCGTGAGTGAACTCAGTTCTGTACCTATTGAGACAATGAGTAGACCTGTTAATCTAGATTTCAATGGATTGCTGCTGGTTAACCATACTGAGCTCCTTTGTAGCCTGGTTATCTCTGATGTCGAAACGATGCAGAGTTCGTTTTGAACGTCGGTGACGTTTTATTGATCTCTTCAGACAGATGTGGACTCCAGATTTCGTGAGTGAACTCAGTTGTGTACCTAATGAGACAAGGAGTATACCTGTTTATCTAGATTTCAATGGATTGCTGCTGGTTAACCATACTGAGCTCCTTTGTAGCCTGGTTATCTCTGATGTCGAAACGATGCAGAGTTCGTTTTGAACGTCGGTGACGTTTTATTGATCTTCTTCAGACAGATGTGGACTCCAGATTTCGTGAGTGAACTCAGTTGTGTACCTAATGAGACAATGAGTAGACATGTCTATCTAGATTACTGACTTTGTAGACTGGTTATCTCTGTTGTTAAACGATGCAGAGTTCGTTTTGAACGTCGGTGACGTTATTATCTCAGACAGATGTGGTTGTCTATTGAGACAACGAGACCTGAGAAGCTGCTGGTTAACATACTGAGCTCCTTTGTAGTGGTTATCTCTGACGACGATGCACGTTTTGAACGTCGGTGACGTTTGTTCTCAGATGTGGACTCCATATTTCGTGAGTGAACTCAGTTCTGTACCTAATGAGGCAATGAGTATACCTGTTTATCTAGATTTCAATGGATTGCTGCTGGTTAACCATACTGAGCTCCTTTGTAGCCTGGTTATCTCTGATGTCGAAACGATGCAGAGTTCGTTTTGAACGTCGGTGACGTTTTATTGATCTCTTCAGACAGATGTGGACTCCAGATTTCGTGAGTGAACTCAGTTGTGTACCTAATGAGACAATGAGTAGACATGTCTATCTAGATTACACTGGATAGCTGCTGGTTAACTATACTGAGCTCCTTTGTAGACTGGTTATCTCTGTTGTCTAAACGATGCAGAGTTCGTTTTGAACGTCGGTGACGTTTTATTGATATCTTCAGACAGATGTGGACTCCATATTTCGTGAGTGAACTCAGTTCTGTACCTAATGAGGCAATGAGTATACCTGTTTATCTAGATTTCAATGGATTGCTGCTGGTTAACCATACTGAGCTCCTTTGTAGCCTGGTTATCTCTGATGTCGAAACGATGCAGAGTTCGTTTTGAACGTCGGTGACGTTTTATTGTTCTCTTCAGACAGATGTGGACTCCAGATTTCGTGAGTGAACTCAGTTGTGTACCTAATGAGACAATGAGTATACCTGTTTATCTAGATTAGACTGGATATCTGCTGGTTAACCATAATGAGCTCCTTTGTAGCATGAGTATCTCTGATATCGAAACAATGCAAAGAGGATGACCTCGTCGGTGATATTTTATTGATCTCTTCAGACAGATTTGGACTCCAGATTACGCGAGTGAACTCAGTTGTGTACCTAATGAGACAATAAGTATACCTGTTTATATAGCTTACACAGGATAGCTGCTGGGTAACCATAACTGAGCTCCTTTGTAGCCTGGTTATCTCTGATGTCGAAACGATGCAGAGTTCGTTTTGAACGTCGGTGACGTTTTATTGATATCTTCAGACAGATGTGGACTCCAGATTTCGTGAGTGCACTCAGTTGTGTACTTAATGAGGCAATGAGTATACCTGTTTATCTAGATTACACTGGGTAGCTGTTGGGTTAACCATAATGAGCTCCTTTGTAGCATGAGTATCTCTGATATCGAAACAATGCAAAGAGGATGACCTCGTCGGTGATATTTTATTGATCTCTTCAGACAGATTTGGACTCCAGATTACGCGAGTGAACTCAGTTGTGTACCTAATGAGACAATGAGTATACCTGTTTATCTAGATTTCAATGGATTGCTGCTGGTTAACCATACTGAGCTCCTTTGTAGACTGGTTATCTCTGATGTCGAAACGATGCAGAGTTCGTTTTGAACGTCGGTGACGTTTTATTGATATCTTCAGACAGATGTGTACTCCAGATTTCGTGAGTGAACTCAGTTGTGTACCTAATGAGACAATGAGTATACCTGTTTATCTAGATTTCAATGGATTGCTGCTGGTTAACCATACTGAGCTCCTTTGTAGACTGGTTATCTCTGATGTCGAAACGATGCAGAGTTCGTTTTGAACGTCGGTGACGTTTTATTGATATCTTCAGACAGATGTGTACTCCAGATTTAGTGAGTGCACTCAGTTGTGTACCTAATGAGACAATGAGTATACCTGTTTATCTAGATTACACTGGATAGCTGTTGGGTAACCATAATGAGCTCCTTTGTAGCATGAGTATCTCTGATATCGAAACAATGCAAAGAGGATGACCTCGTCGGTGATATTTTATTGATCTCTTCAGACAGATTTGGACTCCAGATTACGCGAGTGAACTCAGTTGTGTACCTAATGAGACAATAAGTATACCTGTTTATATAGCTTACACCGGATAGCTGCTGGGTAACCATACTGAGCTTCTTTGTAGTCCGGGTATCTCTGTTGTCGAAACGATGCAACGAGTTCGTTTCGACATCCTCGTCGGTGATTTATTATTGATCTCTTCAAAGAGATGTGGACTCCAGATTCCAGTAGCCAAATTGTACCAGTGTTACACTTCAGTCGTTGGACTAAGCGGAAGGTGAAATAGAGCTAAACTAGCACATTTACTTGAATCAATGTTAGAAAGATTATACAATATAAAATATAGCAGTTATATGAACCGAGAAAGCATAATGCCTTACTCTTATAACAGATTACTTTTGGTGTGATACAAAACACTATAGATGACCTGGATAATCAGTATAGCAGATGGACGTAAATCAGCACTACAATAGTGGGTGTTGCTATCAATGATACAATAAAGGCAAAGCGCGTTGCGTCAATGGATTCATTCATGCCGGAATTCAATTAGCCAATAGGTCAATTCGGTCAAGGACTGAGAGTCAAAAGGTAAGAGAACACAAATGGTTGGAACTGATTGTTACTCGTGGAGCCTCACGCCTTTTACACGAATGAAATATTTCAGCTATACCGAAAAAACTACATTTTATTGATATATATAAGTGTAGCATGTATATAAATAACATTATGTATAAAATAATTACAGTTTGTAAGGGTTACTCGAAAGACTGTATGACGTAAGAAAAACAACCAGACCGATACACTGAAAACCATGCTTTGCAGGAGGCCTTTCTTTGTTGGCTGAACGTTAGTGAAGCTCATCATTTCTGTCTATCTATCCGTCAGTCACTCTGTTATCTCACGATATCACACGATATCTCGAGGCCTAACTGACCTAAATATAGATTTCAACTTTTCTATGAGGCTTCATTTCTACATAGGAAATGTAAGGCTAGATGATCGTGCATTTCACTCCATAAAATTTGGCCGAGCTTTAGTAAAAAATATTTCATTGGTCATTTCAGTAACCATGGTGGCAAAGATAACATAAACTTTTTAAACTAACTGAGTACAATCATATGTTATTTTAACATATAATATAGTAACACATGTTATTAGCTACAGACTTGACATTTTATATGCAACGAAGCCTGTTACGTAGCAGGTGGCGTTTTATACAACTATTTCTCCGATACATATTTCAAAGATTGGCATATATGTAAATATGAGAATCATAACGATAATTCTCGGTTCATGTATTTATTACAATCATTAATCATTATAAAATATATGTCAATACAGGATTTTTTAAAGAAACTAATGCCTTGTTACCTATGAAGGTAAAGCTTAATAGTAATATTTTAGTCATAAAGCCGTTGACTTTATTGCTTTATATATAAGAATAAAGTTTAACGCTTATTTCATATCACAAGCTTATAGAACCCTAACTCATAAAACACCAGTAACGACGAATGTTTTACCAGGTTTACTTCCGCTGCTTGTAGTACAGTCTGTTATAAAGCTCTTAATACTGAGTTCTGCACCACTTGGTTGTTAAAATTATAACACGTAATTTAATGAGATATAAAAAAATATTGGATGCTTGGCAGAGTACTTCCGATAGCAATATCTTAAATTTTCAACACAAATATATATATATAGGAATGTTACCATATATAATATAAATCGTACGACATCTTTCGGCTTGCTTTTGAATTACATCCTTTAGATATTTGAATATTCTGAACCACATTATCTAGACCAATCGTTTTCCTAAGCCAAGCTAAAAAAAATAAAGGAGATAGCAAGCTTGGATATGCATACAAGAATTTACTTTAGACCATTATTGATTTCTGTATGTGTGTCTGTCCGCACGATATCTTGAAAACGTACTGACTCTGTTTTCACGAAGCATTATTTTTATATGAGCTACAGTGAGTTCGATGGTAGTGCATATCAGTATCTGGGATTTGGCTGAGCATTAGTGAAAAATTTTACATTAGTCATGTGTGTAACCATAATGGCAACGTTAAGATAGTAGAATAAATCAATTTTCAATCAAACTGGATACAATCATATGAGGTTTAATACTGTACAATTTTATTCAGAAAGGTAAAAGAGAATGAGAAAATACCTGTATTTTAATATCTGTACTAGAGTTATTTAATAATAATATTGTGGAGGCCAACTTCTATGCATTAGAAAAAAACGTTCAGTTCAGATTAAGATTAAGACAGAAAGATATTACAAATTAAGTATTAATAATACAAGCTACAAATATCACTCCTCGTTCCACTCTATAAAAGCATAATTTGGCATTATCTGGTATTCAAAACAACTAATATCGTTATGTCAAACTGCCTAGTGTAATAAAGAAAATTTGATATTGTGAAATTTCCGTTTTGAATCATAAATGTGGTCAACTACGATAGGTCTTATAGAAGTCTTTAAATGAATACTAAAGTTTAGCTAGAAAGTAATTTAGATAGTATATATTAGCTAAAAATGTGTAGTTGAAAGTACATTAGTAAAGTTTGTAAATTCTCTTGGGATTAACCATTAGTTTTTACGCCGTTTTTAGATTTCAGCGATTAGGTAAGTACTTTACCTTAGAAATCTACCTTAGAAAATGTATTAAAACATAAGACGCTCAGAATTTGAGTGTTTGATTCTTTATAAACTGAAAAATATTTTTAATATTTCAGAACATTTAGTTGGAATAGATAAAATACTTTTATATAGTTTAGTTCTTGTCGACTGCTTCAATGTGTCTTCGGAGTTAAATTCTGACCTTCTTATGTTTCTTATGTGTCTGACATTTTCTAAGTTATATTTCTAAGGTAAAGTACTCACATAATCGTTGAAACCTAAAAACGGCGTGAAAACTAATGGTTTCTTCTTAGAGAGTTTACAAACTATAAATAAAAACAAATTGAGAGCAGTGGTTAAATTAATATATATGGTTGAACTAACATAAAATAATTTTTACACAGAAGAGTTGATCCATATTTCACAAACAAGATGGGATTTTTCGCTACTTGAAAGAGGATTAGAGATTTTCGAATAAACAATCATCGGCCTATATTCATCCCAGGGACCGTAAAAAAATGCCATTTAAAATTTCAATACAATCGGTTGAATAGTTTACGCGTGAAAGCAAAACTCACAAACAAAGGCACTTACGCGTTTATAATATTATTAAGATAACAGTAAAAATAACATTATCATAGTATAAAAAGCGGTAATCTACAGCATAACGATTATAATAGCATAACTATAATCATAACGTCGTCAAAGTATACAGCATAACGGTAATCTTCATCATTGCATTAATAAAGCAGAATGACTGTAATGCTACAGCATAACGTACGTTAGCAGGATGACTAGTACAGCAGTAGATTGGGCAGAGCAAGCTGTCGACTCGACTCATGCAAATTCTGAGGATACATTTCCATTCCCTTATTACATTATGAATGCTGAGAGACTTGTTCATAGGGGTAATAGACCGACACGTCCTGTGGCTTGGAGAATATCTTCATCTCTTGGTTGAATTTTTAAGAGTTTACTTTCTATTTTAAGACTATTAACTAAGTCAAAATTCTATTTCTGTATTTATAATAATAACAGTTGGGTTGCAACCTACTATTTTTTTTCTTTTTTATAAGGAAATCCTTTATAGTCTTATTCTACCTATCCTAATAGCTATGTTTACACTTGTGAGATTTTCGATTCAACTTTCTTTTCAATTTTTGTTTCGTCTTGCGTCAAGCGCATGCTTTTCCAAGCATTCTTTTGACGCATGCTTCATTGCTGTTTACATTTTAGCGTTATTTGTATGCTTGACGCAGTGTCTTTAATAATTATTTAGTGTTAAAATGGACAGTGACGCTGTGTTAGCTGGTATTAGTGTAGCGTGTTTATTATTGTCAAAAGTGCGGTAAACGTAAAAGGAAAGTTAGGTCTATGTGGATGTGTGATTATTTTAAAAGGAGGAATAATGGTATTTTGAACGGTTTGGAACTGAATGAAAGTTTTCTATTCAAAACTTTTACCAGAATGAGTAGAGAAAACTTTTATAACCTTTTAGAATTAGTCAGAGCAAAAATAGAGAAGAAAAATACTACCTTCAGAGAAGCTGTTCCTCCTGAGATCAGACTAGCGATATGTCTAAGATATTTAGCAACAGGTGACTCATTTGTATCTTTAATGTACCTGTTCAAAGTATCTAAGCCATTGATTTCGTCGATGATGCTAGGGGTCTTAAAGGCAATAATTGAAGCACTCCAAGATTTTGTCAAGTAATAATGTTTTATTTACATACATTATTACCCTACTATAAACACTTATTTCTCAGTATTATCAAGGTTTTTTAAAACACAAAAACTGCTGTACTTCCCCAAGCACATTACTTGGATGCTGGGGATTTCTCTGTGGAAATTTGTAGTTGGGGGAACTAATGGTAGGTTTCGTAGTGGGTTACCATAAGAAGAATCTGAAGAGGGGCCGAGGAGCTACTGTGTTATTTTGTAAAGAATTATTCATTTCCTGCATTTCAAAATCGAAAATCAATTTTGTATTCTATTTCTGGCAATTGCCTGGTTACGCGGAGTCAACTTCCTTAGCTGGGTTGCTATCATCTCCCCAAATATAGAACAGTCATCCTTTTCAGATGATTTAGCTGCTACTTCAAAAAATCCGAAGGCAGCCTCTTCTTTTTTCCCATCATCATCTATTTTTCTTTTAATTCCTCTGCAGGTCTGTGGTGTTGGGAGAAATTTTTGCTGTCGACAAGAAGACGATGCTGTATCTTGATTTTCAGGTGCTTCTTTTTCTGGTGGTTGGTCTTCATCCTGAAAGAAAAAAAACATACATAGTTTTTTGTTTACACCTTTATGAAGCGTTCGAAAATTTAACTTAGACCTTCTTTTACAGCTCCCTGCGAACGAGGACGAATGGAAATTAGTTTCCCATGATTTTAATGAGGTTTGGAATTATCCACATTGCATTGGGGCCTTGGATGGCAAACATGTCCAAATACAACGTCCGGAAAATACTGTTGCTGAGTATTACAATTCAACAATTGTCTTCCCCAATTTCAACTTCTTCGGTGATCGTATCCTCTAAGGAGTCCTTCGTCGTTCTTGGAGTGATTGAGTCTCCGAGAAATAACAAGTGTTTGTAGGCAAACCAGGAAACTTTGATATATACGTCATCAGCACTGGCACCACTTTTTTCTTTGCGACATTTTCTGTTGTTCTTTTGAAAAATATGAACAAAGGTTTTTAATTTTGGATTTAACACCTTTTTTCACTCATTTTGTACTTCTCACCTAGTGCATGGTAAGCGTCATTACGTTTGTTTTTATTTGGTATAACACTTGTCCTTTATGTCCCACAATACACTATAGTGTCTGTAGTCTTCTATAAAATCAACAGTTTGTTTATCTGAAGACATCCTGTAATATATAAACAAAACTAACAAATAACAACTGTAATAATAAATATATGCAGCACGGTTTGACGCACGAATATCCAAAAATTATGGAACTGCTTGCTTTGCAGCATGCGATTCAGAAGAAAGAAGACTGTTTTCCCGGAAAACAAGCACTCTTCTCCGCATGCGTCACGTGCGCTAGCGCATGCGCTGTGCAGCATGCCTCAAACGCACGCAAAATCGCACAAGTGTAAACATAGCTAATGGGCTACTCGCCTGTGCGATGGTCTTATCAAATAGATAAAGGAGTGAGTCGATAAGCATGCTATCTGTGTTCAGGATGTAAACCCGCGCTATCTCTAACTCGGATCCAAAGTCCAACGTCTTAGATCTTTCGACAACGGGACTCTTTATAAATTCTAAGTTTACAAAAGGGTGTCACAAACGTTTGTGGCTGATAGTACTCATCATTTCAAACAAAAACTGTTATAAACATAGGTCGGTAAAGGTTTTGTTTAGCTCCTAGCCGCCATTTTGTATATATATATCGCTATTTTTAAGGAAAACGTACTAAATCAAAATATTAATTTCTTTGGCAGAAAAAAGTCTTTAAAATTAAATTTAGTTCAATACTGGTACGAAAAATTTAATTTGTTTTATTTACTTTGACGCAAACTACTATAAATTAAAACTGTAATTGGAATGTACTTTTAGCATTAATCATAATAGGATGTAAAATTTAGTATATTTAAATATGTAGAAAATAATTAGATAAATCATTAAGTACATATTTCCATGTAATAATTATAAATAATTCCAGAGTTTAGTGTCTGTAACTAAAGGTATTATGATTTAAGCATTTTTGTAAAAGTCTACAATTAAAACGGAATTAACTAAATTAATAATTAAATTAGTTATGTGCTTAATATTAAGAAGTTCATTACGGAGATTAGTCTTACTGAACTGAACATTGAACTAGTACTTTAAATATTAAAACATGCTTGAATACAGGTATTAAGAAGTTAATACTGTCGTAAAGTTGGTATATTGTTATTAATTACATGGATTTTCACTATAATTGCCAATATATTATATTGTAAATTCACGCCTTCTGCTTCGCTAATCATGTAAAACTAATGAACTCTGAGAAAAGAGATAAACTGCTTAATTGCAGTGTGCAGAGGCGTATGATGCGATAGCAGAGTGGTGGAAGCATGGGGGTGAGGGAGAGGAGGCAGTGTAAGGGAGGAAGGGTGGTATCAGTAACGTAATTTGTAAATCGCCCCTGGAGCCTACATGATAGGCTGATTGTATTTTGGTACAAGCTCCGGAAAATTAAAACGTCATCTAGCTTAGCATATGGGGGAGGCAAGGAATGATTACGTGGCACGTAAGCTAGATTAGTTTCCAGCATAACAGCCCCTATCGTAAAAGTTGGAAAATATATTAAATGGAGCAAATTAAAGTACAAAAGGTGGTAATACTACCGTGGTAAGGTATTTATAAATGAATTAGAAACTTACTTGAAGACCGAGTAAAGTGATTGAAAGCTCTTAACTGTTGCGATATATTGGTAACGTAATGCAATTTCACGTGTCTGTCCGTGAATGTATTTGTTAAACAATCACTTTAAAACGGGGTTTTTTGATAAAATAAAGAATATATGTTCCTTGAATCATCATAAGAACTTTTTTGTTTCTTGGCTTTACTTAAATTCAATGGAAGTCCTAATGGCCAATTTTATGAATAAATAAAGGGTATATCATATCTGCTAAATCATCATTAAGTTTTATATTTATAACATTAATTGAGTTTAAGCAGAATAGAGATTGCAGAACTTTATCAATTTGCCTACAGTGGAAAGTATAGATTCAATTTGAATGTTGAGTTTAGCTCCAGTGTCTAGGTGAATGTTATGGTGTAGATGTCTCTAGATGTAGAGAGTTCGTTTAGAGCTTTTTTGTTGCCAATTTGTTTTTGGATCTTTTCCAAACATGACTCCAGAGTCCAGAAGTCAAGCCTGACACAGCGACAGATGCCAGACGTTCCACTAATAGGAAGGTGAACTGGATCTAAACTCTCGATGTTCATATTATATTAATTTTTATATAATCCGTGGGATAAAGGAATTAGCAAGAGATAAATGAATTTATATTGAAGTGGCTACTCTGTACTAGAAATCTAATATTTTTCATCTGCAATAAGACGCGTCAATCTCCATTTTAAATGTTCTTTCAAACACCACGGATAGTTTTCGACAATATTTCTGGTTTTAACATGGGAAGGTTAAAACCACAGCGACCATCTGGAATAATTGAAGGAAAATCATTACTGAATTGAAACGAAAATTTTGAAAATTGTTTCTTCAAACCCAAAGAAATGATATTCGTATTAGAGAAACACAACACATTATATGAAAATAAAAGCCTACATTTTTCGTAAACCTATAATTGTAGTAACCAAAAAAGCGCACAAATAACTATATAAAAATGTCTTAAAATTGGATTTTGTTTACATTTTTCCAAAAACGATCATTAGTTCAGAACTTCATTAGTTTAGAGCATGGCTTGCACCCTCAAATTTTGATACTGGGGACGTCCAAGGGTTATGCGTGTAGTTTTTTATTAATGACAGGAAAATTTTAAGTTGACTATTATAGGACTTTTACTGACCTACTCAGAGTAAGTGTGGGGTAAGATGAATCCAACCCTACCACAACACCATTCAGGGTGCGCGCGCTACGGTAAACAAACAATACATAATCACATTGTCATATTTTATCGGTTAGTAGCTGTTAGAAAAATGTAGTTTGAAGGGAACTGATAACTGTTTGCTTCCATGCTTCCATTTACTCTCTATCGCAAACTGCGAGTTCCTAGAAGTTAATTGCACAATCTAAATGAGAGACTTATTCTACACATTATTCGACGAATTTAACTTCAAGGTAGTTGAAGTTGATGATTTCTTCCAGCCTTAATAATTAGATGAATAACATTACGGTAATGTAGACACTTATTCTTCTTATTCTCATGATATCCTTTCATTGCCCGAGCGTTCAGAACCAAGCAAATTTTCACTTCAAAACATCCACCAGTTTATTTGTCTGCAGAAGGAATGAAGGAAAGCATAAAATTAAGTGGTAAGATGTAATATCAAAATTTAAACAAAATGTATTCCAAGCATTGTTACAAATTAAATTTTGATACACTATAAAGTCATTTAAGAATACAAATTATAATGGTTTTGATGTAAATTAGTGTCTGAACTATTTACACGAATTCATGATTAATCCTAATAAATTACATTGTTCTACATGTTCTAGGTTTTAAATTTAATATTTAAACATCAGATAATTGTTCCAAATACATTGAGAGCAAATTTGGTATTCATAGTTTGATTTGATTACTAGTGCTATTATATTATTAGCGTTTTTGCTATTATTGGGATAAAGAAGCAACTTATCGCAAACGCAGTTGATAAACAGCAGGCGTTGCCTCAGCGGCTATAAATTTCCATGTCGATAAGACATTAACGATAACAGGAAGCGATAAGGTTTGGAATGCTCAAGTTGATTGTGACTCGTGGCCTCGCTGCCTCCAATAGCAGGCCAAGGGACAAAACCGGTAAATGTCTCGAATTCTTAGATATATGCTGTATTTGCTTTTTACGTACTTACAAGTTTCCTGAAAAAGAAATTGTATATACCTTAGTCGAAGATGTAGATTCAAAACTACATTAACATAAATATATAAAGCAAATTCTTGTAGAAATTTCTAACTATGGGAGTAACGTTTATGCAAGTGATATTCCTTAAAAATGTGTAATAATTCATTGTTATTTCTTAAACAAATACTGTGAGTATATAGTTTTGGTCAAACAAAAATTATAAAGTACAGTATGTATCTTAATGATCCAAATGTATTTTACATTAATCAGCATGTACATATTTCGTTATTTTGAGTTAATTGGTAATAATTGGCTTTGCACGCAATTTCATATTGAATAACAGGAACGATATAGGAGTATCATTCATAGTAGCGTAATAAACACTCCTGAAAATTATTTATTTCCATTGGAAGGTATTTTAAAACTTCTAATCAATTTCAGAATAATAAAAATGTGTGTTTAAAGAGCATGTTTGGGGCCCTAAAGTCCGAGAGTGAAACAATTTTTATGAGTACCGATGAAATACTTTTGCAAGATTCCATAATATTTGAATAAATAGCTCGAATAAATTTATGTAATACTTGGAGTATTTTAGGCCAGGGTTGAGGAATACTGAACCCGTATCAATCTTAGTGGAAGCACTTATGATGTAATATAATGGAGCCCTATAACTAATTTTAAATCAGAAACGATATGCATTATTTCAGTGCTCATTGCTAAGAGGTTTAAAAGGCAAACAAAATTTCCACTGGCTCTTATTTCAAGATTAGCGTGTGAAGAGGAATTTCTGGTTAGAATCGATTATGTTATACACACGGCTTACGATAAGTTTGAAAAGTACCCTTAGATTAAAAAGCGTCTAATTCCGGTCATTGTAATCTATTCTACTTTTGTGGGATATCGGAAAGTTGGAGAATTAGTGGTGAGTTAGACATAAAGAGAGTGATTGTTTATTCTGTAGCATTTTTTGACATTAAAACGTTATTTTCAGTAAGTAGTTTATATAAATAAATCTTGTTTTATGATAAATGTAGGTAGTATGAAGGAAGTATTGAATGTGTTCATATATACACTTTGTTTTATTGTAAATATTTGTATAAGTAACATTTCAAGATGAAAAAATATTTTCACACTTACTAATAGTCAGAATTATATTTTTTATTTTTAATATTTTTTTATTTTTATAAACATCTTACTTTCAATTCTTGTTTCTCATTCTGGAATACTTTTAAAATCTTATCAAACTCAAGTGTAAACTTACTTTCTTTTATTCACCTCACGCAGCTGGTTCTTACCTGTAACACAAAAATAAATATAAATAGTGTAAAAATGAATAAGAGTTGATGTTTAAATCTAGCTAACTACAAAACCAGTCTTCGTGTTTATTAATACTTTTAAGTTAGCTATGTGTGGTAATAAATAATACAAACATATATAAAGACATTGACTTAGGAAAACTATTTAGGTTTACTCAATATAGATGAAATCTAAGACGCAACCTCAAATACAAATGTGTCAAAATCAAGCAAGCCTTGACTTTAGACTTTACAATGAAAACTATATCTATACTTTATACTAAATTAAGGTCATTTCTTGTAAGTTCTGCTATTTTAATTATGCAATAATAAAACTAAGTTATTAATGCAAACGACTGCATTCAACCACCGCATTGTAACATACAATCCCGTGAGAAAACTAACAATATTCTTGCATACACTTAACAAAAACATTTTAATTTAATTTTACTGACAAATCTAATATAAAGCATCTTACTCAATATTAGGTAATATCTTAGAATGTAGGATAGTGCTTCTTGGGAAGTTCTATTGTTGAGACATGCGTGGGTAGAATTTCTAGATTAATCTAGCAATACGTATTTGCAGTTTATTTGAACTTAATATTTTCTAACTTGCTATGATACTTTTTGCGGCATTGGCATCGTTTTATAGCAGAGGCTAGCAATAAGCCACAACACGTATTGTAACAGCCTTCGCTGGGGTTTCATGTGTAATTTCAAATCTACAGCTCATTTCATTCATGAGTTGGCCTGCGGGCAGATATACACAATGACAATCATAAAAGAAAGAACAAAAAAAATGATAGAATTCTTGTATAAATGAATTTTCGTACAAAATTTAAATTAAATGTTTGGAATCTGTCTTGATATATCTTACCGCACAATATATTCCAATGTTTGTCCATTACACTGATTTTCATATAGGTATTAAGTAATAAAACTCTATACACCAAGTTACTAAAACATATTTTGTATTTTTTTGGGATAGTTAGGCTACATGTGTTAATATGTCACATGTTTGAGTCTCTTATGGGTGTACTGAGTTTATTTATAACTTTATTTGTTCTGCTTTATTTATTTATTTGCTTTTACCATATTGATGAGCCATAAGGCCAAGTAAATATATTCGCTAACACTCAACCAAATCCCATGGAGTGACATGCATCATCGGTCTCAGTATTCCTCATACCGAAATGAAACCTCATGCATAATACCAAATTTATAGGTTAACTAGCTGTTTCTCGCGGCTTTGCACGCTTGTCATAAGTTAAGCCCGTGTATAAGCGCTTCTGGTTTAAGTATATTATATTTCAAACGCCACTATCAAGAAAACTGTCAAAAGTGAATGTTGATAGCCTTCTAAATGTACATGTACTTTATTATAAAGTGGTCTAACACATAAGCTTTAAGTTCAAACTGATGTTTATTTTAAAGGCAAATTTACATCATAATTTAGCGCCTTCAAATAGTGTTTGGCTATGTAATATACGTAACTGTCTCGTAATTGCAGTTTATAGTGTGCAGGAGCTTTTAAACCTTTTTATCTTTTGCAGCGCTGCTTGGTGGTGAGTTACATCAATAGGCATAGCTCATAAACCTCCGTGGAAAAATACGTATACATACAAAGATTCATAATGGTCTGTCTAGTATTTTGCGATTCCATAAAGGACAAACACACAAACATTCATATATATATATATAAATATAAATATATATATATATATATATATATATATATATATATATATATCTTATATATATAAAAATCTTGAGTCACGATGTATGTTGCCAATAAACTCCAAAACGACTGAACCAATTTCAATCAAATTTCACATGTATCCGTAATTTAGTCTAACTTAGAAGATAGGATAGTTATTATCTGAATTATTCGCTTATGTCGTGAATATAAACGAATAAAATGAAGAAAAGTTTTCAAAGCGCCTGCATATTATAACCTGCAATTACGAGATAGATACGTATATTAAACAGTGAAACACTATTTGAAGGCGCTAAGTTATGATGTATAATTTTCTAAACTAAATTTTTGGTTGAACTTAAAGGTTGAGTGGTAGACCACTTTGTAATAAAATACATTATGCATGTACAATACATTTTTGACATATTTTCTTGATCGTGACATCAAGGTAAAATCTACATCGGGGTTGGAAATATAATTTACTTCAACCAGAAATGCTCATACGCGGGCAAAACTTACGAAAAGCGTGCGAAGCCAAATAGATAGAGAGACAGAAATAAAATTTTTCCAATCGCAAAATCTCAACAATAAATTCTAGATTAAAAAAGATATGCACGATTTTAATCTTATCTAAGGTGGTTATGACGTAGTGCGGCCGTTTGAAGCCTGTGACAAGATCGATCATTTGATAATGCCAAAGGAACTGAAGCACTGTAAGCCGTGAGCCCACCCATGCCCTTATCTATTAAGGACAAGGGTGGCTCTGGTGGGCACAGATTATCTTGTCCTGTTTGGCTGAGTGAAGGGTGGGGGGAGGTTCAAAGTGTAAGCTGATACAAGCACGTCTTCTGTTATGGCGGTCTTCACAGAGCACTAAGCTGTGATAGTGACTTTAGCGGGCTTTCAGTTGTGCTGATGAAGCCTTAACGTTCTACCCCGCCTAATACTCCAGGGTTTTTAACGTTTCCACTAACTCATGGCAGGGTGTGTATATACATTTGTGTTTGTGATTGACGTGGGCCTGTATATGTAGTATGTAAAAGATCCGGGTTCGATTCTGACATAGGAAATACTTTTTGTGATTAAGTTTTTATTGAAATTAAATCAGGCTATTGCCATCTAATACAAATTTAATGCATGTAAATAAACGTCGTGACAGGTTTTTGATCTTACGATCACATGTTAGTTTATTTATTTAAACGCAAATGTGACAGATACGGCCAAGTACAATAGAATTGAATTGTAAAATGTAAGGGCTCTGTGGTGTAGTGGTAGCGCACTCACCCGGCAAGTGAGCGATTTTGGGATTAATTTTGAATTGAAATTAAATTTGGCTATTGACATGTATATCAATTTATTAAATATATATTTATATATACACACAATATAATTATAATACAAATAAAATAATAAATATAATTTAAATATCTAATATATATTGCTCTTCCAATACATTTCTTTCAATATATCCTAGAAACAATTACATAGAAAAATTTGGAAAATAAGTAATTTTTCAGTATTTATACTAACAAATCACTAAAAAAAAGTTAACATAGCTTATATATATATATATATATATATATATATATATATATATATATATAAAGATTATTAATAATGCATAGCAATATATATATATATATATATATATATATATATATATATATATATATATATAATATTCTTATGCATTATTAAACATCTTTTTATCTTATCTTGGTCAGCATGCCATTGCTATCATATGCTACTGGAAAATAAAACACGTTGCAACCATTAAAATTAAGTTCTTTAATTTTTGAACAGATTTTCAACACTTAACCATCGTTTTCGGTGATATAATTTAAGTTTAATGTGTGGATGTCATTTGAAATTTAATAAAACTATTACTAATATATTTGCTCTTCCACAATATTACAATACGTTTCTTTCAATAAATCCTACAAATAATTAGTACATTGTACCACAAGTAGGAAAACAAAGGTGAAATAAATTTACAAAATGTAACGTTTTATGTATATGGGCTTATAAACGGGATAAACAACTGCATGAATCTATAAAGTTCACTCTTATTCGGCGAATATTGGTGTTAAAGACATTGAACAATGTATTAGTAAGTGTAAAAGTTGTTTAGAACTTGGCAAAGTTGACGTTTAAGAATATTTTGCATACGTATATGTTATCTAATCATTTAAAATAATAATTTAATCAGGAGATTTAATTTAAAATAAGGCTTTCTTGTTTAAGGTAAAACCTAGAATAGTATATCTTAAATAAATCCACCTTTTGCTGAAATTAACCTAAAAATATGTATAAAGAATGTTCACTCGTATTAATAAATGCATCTAAATTTCTCTGGATTGAAAATAATTTTAAAACATATGTATCTGAACCTTACTTATATATATATATATATATAGTGCATGGGATTTTTTTTAGATTTTATAGAGCTTAAATTAATAGTAAGGAAAAATAATAATGTAAAAAGCCTGGTATTATAAAAATGTATTACGATCGAGGATTGCCTTAAACATTTTAAAAGTGAAAAGTAGTTTGTAATCCTGCCCTTTGGCTGTTCTATTGCTGAAAGACGAGAGACAATAACCCAAAGTACACGAAGGCAAGGACAGATATGCCTCCCGAGGTGTTGTCATACAAGGTCGTGTAGATCACCTTGCCCCAGGGGGGCTGAGCTAGCGGACCAGACGTACAGTCGAGGTCAACGTCACATTTATGGCAACAAAGGTGCTAAGCTACCTGGTATCGCTGTGACATTCAAGTTTATGATGTTGGCCTTTAAAGTCACCGTTGTTTCACTATCATACGTGCTCATGTTGCTCATCTTCCCACAGGGATTCTCAGGCGTATAAGTGAAATCTACGTCACATGTATTGAAAAAAATTGCTAATCTCCCAGGAATCGCTCTGAAATTGAAGTTAATGATATTGGCATCCGACGTCACTGTTACCTCACTGTAATACGATGTGATGTTACTAACCTCCCCCCACCGAGGTTCTCAGCTATCGGCTCAACATACAATTGAGGTCAACGTCACATTTATGGCAACAAAGATGCTAGCTCACTATTATCGCTCTGACATTGAAGTTTGTGGTGTTGGCATTCAACGCTACTCTTGTTTCACTGTAATACGAGGTCATGTCCCCCCTGTATGTTACTCATCTCCCCCCCCCCAGCGGGAGTCAGCTATCGGCCCTAACGTACAATTTGATATCAACGTCACATGTATTGTATGAATCACTGTGACATTGAAGTTAATGATGTTAGCATCCAACGTCACTGTTGTTCACTGCCATGTGAGATTCTGTTGCTTACCTTCCACCAGGGGTTCTCAGCTATCGTCTCAGACGTACAATAAATGAGGTCAACGTCACATTTATGGCAACAAAGGTGCTAAGCGCCCTAGTATCGCCCTGACATTCAAGTTCATGATGTTGGCCTTCAACGCTACTGTTGTTTCCACTATAAGTAAACGAGAATATTTCATGATTTTATCATCAATGTATTACTTTAACACAGCAAGATAGTTGCAAACAATTTATTCTACACTAGAACACTAGAAACTGCAGCTCGCAAGCTTGTAAATGTATTTTAACTTTCTATAATCTAAAATACCTTTTTTTTCAAATTAATTACTTGCTAATATAAACTCTTTTGTCTTCTTGGAATTGCGAAAAAATGATATTTAAAAAGGTTAGAAAAGGACAGGAATACGTTTTTAGGGGCGAAATTAATGACACACGAATCTCATATGGCTTCAACAATTATTTATTTGTACTGTATCTGATGCAAAAATAAATCAGATTGCCTTGTTTTTGTAGTAATTATTTTAGTTAAAAGTTCTATAGGCATATAGTATATTTCAAAAATAGGTCAGTTTTTCCATTTTTATATTACATTTATGAAAAGCAGTTTAACAGCATAAAATTAGAAAACTATCTAGAATGGTATTCATTCGTTGGACCAGCATTATTTTATTAACTGTAATAATTAGTTTTGATCTTTAAAATTTAAATATAAAGTAAATAATCCAAGACATCTGCAATCAGTAGTAGTGAAAATATGTAATCGATTATTACATTTATTCTTGGAATAAATCAAGGATAAACAAATCAGTAACAGTGCTTGGTTAGTTATAATGATAAAAGAAACGTATCATTTTTATTTAGTACAATTTTTATTACACTGTATGTCCCTTATTTGACTTTATTTGATGATCAAGATTCGTGAACACAAATATCAGTCAAAGAATTGAGAACCAGTTTGGCTTCTAAATCTGACACAAGTATCATTTTGGTTCTGATGCCTAGCGCTGGAGAATATTGATGACAATTTCCCGGTCGGAAGGATTAGGGCAGTCGGTAATTGAGTGACTGCCTTCATTAGGACTGTCACAACCAGCTGATGGAATCGCAGGCGATACCCCGCAGCTGGCCGTCACCCGTCAGTCGGCCTCATAGCTGCGAAACCGGGTCATTAATATTCCAATTAATATTCTAAACTCCAAAAACACAAATTATAAACTCATACATAAAACTCTTTGTTTTTATTGAAAACCCGTAAAAATTGTTTCGTTGAATAGAAATATGTAAATGTTATGGTTTGAAAAATTGTGACCCTTTATTAAAAGAAAAAAATATATATATATATAATATACATCGATATTTTGTATGTAAATATATGATAATATATTTACATTCTATCAATGCAACGGCTGACATATCTGTTTATCTATCTATCTGTCTGTCTCGAGGGCGAATTGATCTAAAGAGTATAAATTTTTAATGAAACTTCAGGGAAGTCTGTTACACTACAAGTGATATGGCGTAGCCCTACCTCGTATTTATATAAATAATTAGCTGAGAATTAACAAAATCTTTGAATCGAATGTTTGGAATATTTAATTTCTGTCTGCCTGTTCGCATACAAGAGCGAACTAACCTAGAGATTTGATAATATAAACGAAGATTCTTCTTTATAAAGGCAACATTGACTTTATATTAATATAAATATAAAGAGAAATATAGTAGATAAACTTGGCTAAGCGTTAGCGAACATATTTATATTGGTTAATCATGATGGTTCAGTAAATTGCAGAATAAATCCATATTTATTCAAACTGATTGCAACCCATGACATTTTACTAGCTATAGAATATCCTATTACAATCAGCAAGATATATTGAGAAAGATATCATCTCTAGGCTTTACATTTTGCACGATATTTCATTTCTTATTAGAAAATAATTGAAATATAATGGTGCATATGCATACTGAAGAGTTTAGTGGCCGTGCCTCATTGAAACCTATCATCCAGCAAGATGACGCAATTTCTCTTGGATCTGCCGAGGGACGTAAAACATTTCTTTTCTGTATGAATATCTGTCTATCTGTCGGCAAGACATATGAATTAAATTAAACTTAAGTTGAAATGTTTGCATACTCAGCGAATCCTATTAGGTTCCACGTGGTGTGTTGAACTTTTATACAAATACATACACATTTTTTATTTTTTGTTTTATTTAGTGTACTATTTATTACATACTAGACTTTTCAATCAATGATCATTGAATATTTGGTATCAATATATAAAAAAGGTTAAACGATTTAAGTGTATATGTACTTAGTTGAGTATGTACAACCCCAAAAATGTGTTTTAGTTTTCTACTTCAATGGAGCATAATCAAATAAAATACAAAAACTACTTAAATTCTCACATAATGTTTTGAATTAATTACTCCAGTATAAACTTTGCAACCCCTAGTAACGTATTAACGAAAATTAAATAGTCTATTATAAAGTGGTAACTAAAAGCTACTGTCAATGCGTTCCAATAATAAATATTTTATACAGACCCACTTAAAGAAATATGAAAACGTGTTAGGACTTTCGGAATAATAAATAGCTATTACGAATTCAAATTAAAAGCACATATTATGACATCCAGTTTTGTAAGAAGTCCCCACGGCCATGCCACGTCAGTCCTGTCCCTGATCGAGTGTCCAGGCTATAAAGGATTGGATTAGAGTTGTCAACACAACTGATGACCACCGGGGTGTATGATAGGGAGTGGTGCAGGGTGGGGGGAGGGTGAGGGGTCAGATTAGGCGGCAAGAGGGGTGATATCTAATTATCCCCCATAATTGCATCGCTATAACACCACTCACCATAATGTATAACGGTTTGTAAATGCGAAATCAGCAGTAAACTTCTGGACAGCACCACCCCTTTAGCATTATCGCGTACTTTTTGTTCCTCAAATGTGTGTATCGCTGCCTAAAATGCGACTAATACAATTGGCTGAGCATTAGCGAAGCAACTAAACAAGTGGGGTGAGAAATTCCTGTATGATCGCATATACTTTTCTAAGTGTCTTTCCTCAGTATATCTGTTTATACATTTTCCAAATCATTACAAAAGTCCATTGAAGAAATATTTCCCAGCGTAGATCACTTAAACTCGTTCACTCAACTGTGTTCTGTCGTTCTTAACACTAACACTGTGGCGTTAGGTGGCCGAGGTGTTAAATATATTTATGAAAAAATCTGTTGAAACATAAAATGGCAATTAGCAATTTAGTAACCTACAAAGACAGCAACACAAATTTAGATTATTCAAAATTTTACGATAGAAGCTAACACAAATATATGCTATTTAATTTTTTACTAATAAAGCTAAGAAAAGTTTTGGTTATTTCATGAAGATATAAAATTCACTGTTTTAATATTGAAGGTAACAAGAATACAGTTTATTAGATACTTTAAGAATACACTTATTATTGTTAACTATTTATTTAGTGTTTTACAAATTACGTTACAAATGTAGGTTATCTAGTATTTTAGTAATGACGCTAATGGATATTTTGGTTATTCAGTAATTAACTAATGGAGCTCTACAGTGTTGGTTATGTAGTGTTTTAGTAATAAAGTTAACAGAAATGTAGGTTATTCCATAATTTACAAATGAAGCCATACAAATTTTGGGATTTTTAATGTTTTAAAAATGAGTTTTATATAAATGTTGGATATTTAGTGTTTTATGAATTACGCTATAAATGTAGGTTATTTAATATTTTAGTAATGAAGCTAATAGATTATTTGGTTATTTAGTAAATAACTAATGGAGATAAATAGTGTTGGTTATATAGTGTTTTACTAAGGAAGTTAACAAAAATGTAGGTTATTTAATATTTTAGTAATGAAGCTAATAGATTATTTGGTTATTCAGTAAATAACTAATGGAGATAAATAGTGTTGGTTATATAGTGTTTTACTAAGGAAGTTAACAAAAATGTAGGTTATTTATTATGATACAAACGAAGCCATGAAAATGTTGACTATTAGTGTTTTTAAATTACGTCAAAAATGTAGGTTATCTTGTATTTTAGTAACGAAGCTATTGGGTGTTTTGGCTATTCAGTAATTAACTAATGGAGCTAGACAGTGTTGGTTATGTTGTGTTTTACTAATGAAGTTAACAAAAATGTAGGTTATTTATTATGAGACAAACGAAGCCATAAAAATGTTGACTATTAGTGTTTTCAAATTACTAGACAGTGTTGGTACACTAGAGCTAGAGCTAGACTACAGCTAGACAGTGTTGTGTTTTACTAACGAAGTTAACAAAAATGTAGGTTATTTATTATGTTACAAATGAAGCCATAAAAATGTTGGCTATTTAGTGTTTTACGAATTATTTTGTTTTTTAGTAATCAAGCTAATATGTTTTTGGCTATTTAGTAACTATCTAACGGAGGTAAACAGTGTTGGTTATGTAGTGTTTTACGTACGTTTTTTTTGTATTTTACGAATGGGTTTTATGAAAATGCTGGCTTTCCGGTATTTTACGTAAGATGCTAACACAAATACTGTATAGCTATATGTTTGTTTACGTTGAAACAAGTGTATAATTAAGCGTTTTGGTTCATTCTGCTGGAGTGTTGTGGGGCAAAGGTGGCGTCCATCCGGTAGACCGGATATCCATGGGATGTCATGTTCCAATTATCCCTATAATTACTGCGCCGTCACTCATCTCGCATTTCCATTGCCAGACACGCAACTCACCACCCCTCCCCCTCCATCACCGCTTCACGCTACTGCATACCTTAACCGTAACAGTTTACTATTTTATTTATCTTCTCGTCTACTATGTTTAAGCTGTAGAATACAGCGTGTCTTGCATTTGTCCACTTGTGTACTTTTCACTCGTTATAGAGAAAACATTATTTAGGCATATTAATCGTTATGCTAGAAAGTTATGGACCATATATCATTTTATGATTAGATGATCGATACGTAACCCAAAAAGAGGCTAAACATAGCACAATCACAATTTACTTACCTGATTTCCTATACGAATACTATAGTTGTCCTTACATCCAGTCCAGGAAAAAAGTAGGTAGGTTTTGTAACAACAGCAATGTTATTAATTTATTCTCATGGAATTCTCGATATCCCTGTTTGTGGGATATCCCTGTTTTAGATACAGCAAATTCTTATTGGCAAAGTTTTTAGTATATGGTTTAAAACCATCCTGAAGACCGTTAGCGTTTTTTTCCTACTTTTCCTTAATAAATAACGCAGTTGTAAAGTTTTTAAAAATTTAACGGCCGCCATTTTGAAACGAAGTGGGGCACGAAACCGGTCAAGAAACTTAGCCGAGATATGTAAAGATCAAATTTTGTACCAAGTTTCGGTGAATAACGGAAGTTATATGTGCAGGGGTCACGTTAGGTGAAATTACGCAGAAAGTTTGGGTAAGTACCATGTAGAAAATTGTGATAGGCTGATTTTGTATATAAAATCCACCTAAAAAACATTTAATGGTCCGTGTCTTTTGTTACATATTCGGAATTAAAAGTTGCTACAGCACGAATGGGGTTCCCCCCGAACCTTAAGATCCTGTGTGTGTTGCGAAAGCGATTTCAGTAGAAGTGAATCACTTGGCGGACGCCGTAACTGGATATCCAAGGAGAAGGTTGCAATTTATCGACTATTCGTTGAGACTGGCCAGTTGAAATAGTATCGATATTAATAACATCGAGTTCTCATTGTGCAAATTTGCTAGGAGTGCAATTAGGTTGTCTCAGATCGTTCTGTTCTAAATCAGGTCTTACAACACGCATGCTTTATCATCCCCCTAGCGGATGAACCACAAAAAAGATGTTGTCGGTTACTAATTAATGTTGATTAGTCAGTTACTAATTGTTTGTTCATATAATCGGGACGCGAAATCGTTTAAGTTTCTCAACTGTATATAATATATTATATTATATATATATATATATAATATTAATATATTACATATATTATATTATAATCCAAGGCAGAAATAAGCAAGTGAGACGGTAGAGCGTTCTGTGGCCAATAGCTATTTACCCCCACTCCTTTCCGGAACTCAGCTTTATCTTTCCTTTACCGATAACCTGAAAAATTTTTTATCTCAATGCTCAAATCTGCCTCCGTAGTAATTGTGCTTTCTATATCGTGGTGCTACCTTTTTTCTTTGAACATAACAAGTAATAATAAATCCATCCACTGCTTATAGTATTAGCAGTAATGTAATCGTTGTAAAAAACATTTCAAGTATCAAAACAATAGAACAGCGGAGTTGTAATTCACTGTAATCTTTTAGATGAGGCTTACATATTCATGAACTAAGCAATATATTACGTTTTTGCCTTCCACCAAGTTATCATTTGTTTAGGAGTGCTGCGTTCTCCTATACTAGTTTTAAAAAATTCTGAAGTTAATATTGACTTAATGAGTTTGAAAACCAAACTCACATGTCTAGACAAATGTCTCTTTGAGAATATATATTTAAATATATATATATATATATATATATATATATATATTCATTAAATTGTATAAATGGCAATAGCCTTATTTAATTTCAATAAACATTGAATCACAAAAAGTACTTGCTCCGCCGGGAGTCGAACCCGGATCTCTCACTTGCCGGGTGAATGTGCTACCATTACACTACAGAGCCCTCACTTTTTCTGATTCAATTATTTTGTATTTGACCATATCTGTCACACATGTGTTTAAATAAGCAAACTAACATATGATCGGAAGACCAAATACCTGTCAAACGACTTTTATTTTCATTAAATTGTATAAATGGCAATAGCCTTATTTTATTTCAATAAACATTGAATCACAAAAAGTACTTGCTCCGCCGGGAGTCGAACCCGGATCTCTCACTTGCCGGGTGAATGTGCTACCATTACACCACAGAGCGCTTACTTTTTCTGATTCAATTATTTTGTATTTGGCCATATCTGTCACACATGTGTTTAAATAAGCAAACTAACATATGATCGGAAGACCAAATACCTGTCAAACGACTTTTATTTTCATTAAATTGTATAAATGGCAATAGCCTTATTTAATTTCAATAAACATTGAATCACAAAAAGTACTTATATAATATTTCACCATCGATTTATTTGCTGAACGATAGCAAATAACGCTAGTCACTATGCTTATGTGTTTATCTTCAACACAATAACTCGTAAACGAACTGACCATAGACTTGAAATTTCGCATGAGAAACTTGTATTTAAATTTTTCATGAAGCAATACTTTTTTACAAAACCACATATTTTTACATTAGTATTATTATGACATCGAGAAAATAACAGAATAAGTATATTTGTAAACAAACTGTGTACAGTGATATGAGATTTGAACATATGTAAGGTTTATTCATAGATTAAAACGAAAAATAGTAGAATGGGAAGGCATTGCTAAATGTCGGGGGCAATATTTGATCTCAGCGCACCATTAGGATTTAGTACCTTCCATAACAATCCGGGATTTTAAACATTATATAAAACATTAATATGGAACTTAACTCATTGAACAAAAATGTATATGTATTATGTGGCAAGATATCGATCTTTAGACATATTTCACCTATTACCATTAAATTTTGCATGTAACTTCATTTCTATATAGATAAGAATGAGTTCTATGATGGTGCATAGAAAAAAATAATGTCCCAGAAAGGAGTTGGAACATCCGATATAAGCGGACTTCGCTTTGACGCTGCTTTTTATCCAAAAGTGTAACTCGTATATATCGATGGGTTTATTATATTTAGTCTAAAAACCGTCCATCAATTGAAATATTTTACAAATAGGATTTACGAAATCCAGAGAGGTGTCATTATAACATTATTTGTCTTAAATAAATAAAGATTTATTTGCTGTAAGATTAAAAATAATTTCATTGTCCTTTTCTATCCATCAAGAGTTTATCTTTATCCTTTTTTGCATTTTGATTGAAACGCCACTCTGAAAGGATCCCACTACCGATAACAGTTCACTAAGACAGGTTAATTTGCAAAGCTAACAAATTGCTATAATGTTATCACATATCTACAGAGTGCCTGCAGCTATTAGCATGCCCTGGCACGCGAAGGAACGCGTCTGACTCTTGGTTACTTTACGGTGTCCATTTGTAAAATTGTGATGTCTGTTATTTATAGCAGTTTTAGACAGACTCATTTTGTGTATTACAAGATTGTCCAGGCCCATAAGAATCTAAAAAGCTATGATAAATCTTCCCCTCCTACGATTTCCACATTTTTTTAAGTTCCAACCTCGAAATTCTGTGTCAAAGCTGAATATAGGTTAAATATTAGAAAATTTTACAAATCAACAAAAGCAATGGATAAGTTAATTTCATGTATCACTGATAATCACATTTGATAGTTTGATGTATTAATATGATAAAGGATTAGTAAACATAGATAACACAGAACACACCTGTTTATCACGACATTTAGAATTTACTTTTTGTATTTACTTTTGTGATGTGTCTGACGAAGATAGCCTTGCTATCGAAAGGCCTCACAAACATTTTACAAGTACAAAAGTTTTAAGTACTGGTTTGTGTTCTAAATGTAGTTAATATAGTAGCCAGTACAACCTCCATCTTAAACACCTGTTATTGTGTTAGTACTGGAACATCGAAATACTAAGTAGTACTAAGTGTGCAAATTGTAAACATTTTCTCATAATTTTACACTACATGTTTGTCATTTTATTAAACGAAACAGATTTCAAAATGTCATACCGTTTTTTGACAGTGCCATATCAAAGGTTTGTAATATACCAGGTAAAAACTATTTGTTTAAATTTTAATAGTGACTAACAATATATTTTAATAATTTTTCTTACTACCCCATTGCTAGCTATTACTGTACATCATTATTTCGTAATTGTGTTATTACAAAGCCTACTCTTATGAGGAAAAACGCAACACAAACGAAACATCACCCGCAGTGTTTTCAAAATGTATATCGGCGAATGTTTGGAAAATTAGCAAGGAGCCGAACAAAACACGGAAATGAATGAATTCAGGAAGATAATTAGACAGAACAGTTCGCTCTTCATTAGTCAACAACGCTCAACGAGTTTTTCCCTCTTTGTGAAGTTTAATTATTCGACTACGGCGGAGCGGAATCACAGCCACTGAAAAGTTAATAACGAGTCTGGCAAGTTCTTGTTTTTTACTAATTCCAGCGCTCCACAGGTGGATGCATTTTTAAAAAGGATCTGTTCGCTACAAAGGAGCATTTCAGGAGGTGATCAGAGACTGACAGAGATTCGAGCTTTTCTCGTTACCACGACAGTGACCAATGACTATACTACACTTACACTTCCATTATTACTTAATCATTCAAGCGCTCAATCTTCTTAACTGAACGCGGTAGAGTACAGGCCTTGATTATAGATCCTTCTGAGAAGGGTACAGATAAGGCTGTAGCTCTCCAACAGAAAGGTCACGTGTTCAATTCCCGAGGAGGTCATTTAAAAACGTTCAATATAACGAATTAAATTGTCTCTGGAAAAGGAAGGGCCCATAAACACATCTAGATTAATAGGGCCTCTAGGATCTTTTTTCGATAGAAGACGAGCAAACTGATAGACGCACAGACAACCTTTGGCTTTTCACCCCAAAATAAAAAGCCTTCATTCATGGACCCGGAAGAATACATGTACCAAGTTTAAAAACTCTAGGACTTTAATTTCATGAGTTACAGAGACAGACAGATGTATTACTCTTTGCTTTGCTTGGAATGAATACTGGGAGCTGATAATGTTTACAGTTTAGAAAAACCAGTACTCCCATCTCCAAAGTAATCGGCTAGTTTTCAGAGGATAGTTTAAAAATAGTTTCATATCTAACTTAGCACATTTGATAGTTAGCATAGCCTATCATTCGAGGGGCTGGAAAAAATATAATTTCTGTCATCTGGTTGTCTTTTCGCATGGTTGCATCGGTTTCAGAGGGCAACCATAATTGAAACGAGAACATCGCATAACAAATACATTTATAATCAAATTGAGTAAAATAACATAACATTTTAACATAGTAACACTTGAGAGTTTGCATATAACCGTGCAACCGCTCTGTGTTGTTGCGTACTTCCGCCTTGCCAAATACTCGCATTTTAAACTGATCTTTACAAGTACTTATATATAACATTTCCCCGTTTATCTTAGATGAAATATTTCATTTGCGAAACCTACAATTTAAAAAAAAAAACATCTTAATTCATTTTAGATTCCTTAATTTTTACAGCAACTTAAATTGCTCCTGGTTCATCTAAATGTATAAACAGCGCACAATATAGACTAAAAGAATAATGGAATATGTAGTTAATTAATTCACGCTTTAAGGTGTATTGAAACTTAATTATCAACACCATATCGTTTAATACGGCTGTAATATAACAGCGAATAATATACATATTAATAAGGTTGCCACAGAATGTGCGTGCAGTGTAAACACTCGGTTTAGTGCCCAAAAGAAACCGTTATTAGCATAACACTGGCTAGCGCTGCGTTTTACAGCGGCGGGGTTCCTTTAAAAACAGAGTCCATGACAACTAATTGGGTCATGAGTAAGGGTGAGTTTCCCTCGTAAATACGTAGGTTATTGATGGTGACCTTTTAAAATATAAGATGTCACTGCATTTACAAATAGAGCCTGTGACAACTAATTGGGTCATGAGTAAGGGTGGGTTTCCCTCGTAAATACGTAGGTTATTGATGGTGACCTTTTAAAATATAAGATGTCACTGCATTTACAAATAGAGCCCGTGACAACTAATTAGGTCATGAGTAAGGGTGAGTTTCGCTCGTATATACGTTGGTTATTGATGGTGACCTTTTAAAATATAAGGTGACACTGCCATTTTAAAACATAATCCGGGACAACTAATTAGGTCATGAGTAAGGGTAAGTTTCGCTCGTAAATACGCAGGTTATTGATGGAGAGCTTTTAAAATATAAGATGTCACTGCATTTACAAATAGAGCCTGTGACAACTAATTAGGTCATGAGTAAGGGTGAGTTTCGCTCTTAAATACATGGGTTATTGATGGAGACCTTTTAAAATATAAGATGTCACTGCATTTATAAATAGAGCCCGTGACAACTAATTAGGTCATGAGTAAGGGTGAGTTTCCCTCGTAAATACGTAGGTAATTGGTGGTGACCTTTTAAAATATAAGATGTCACTGCATTTACAAATAGAGCCCGTGACAACTAATTAGGTCATGAGTAAGGGTGAGTTTCGCTCTTAAATACATGGATTATTGATGGAGACCTTTTAAAATATAAGATGTCACTGCATTTACAAATAGAGCCCGTGACAACTAATTAGGTCATGAGTAAGGGTGAGTTTCGCTCTTAAATACGTGGGTTATTGATGGTGACCTTTTAAAATATAAGGTGACACTGTCATTTTAAAACATAATCCATGACAACTAATTAGGTCATGAGTAAGGGTTAGTTTCGCTCGTAAATAAGTGGGTTATTGATGGAGACATTTTAAAATACAAGGTGACACTGCCATTTTAAAACAGAATACGAGACAACTAATTAGGTCATGAGTAAGGGTGAGTTTCGCTCGTAAATACGTGGGTTATTGATGGAGACATTTTAAAATACAAGGTGACACTGCCATTTTAAAACATAATCCGGGACAACTAATTAGGTCATGAGTAAGGGTGAGTTTCGTTCGTAAATACGTGGGTTATTGATGGAGACATTTTAAAATACAAGGTGTTACTGCCATTTTAAAACAGAATACGAGACAACTAATTAGGTCATGAGTAAGGGTGATTTTCTCTCGTAAGTACGATGATCATCGATGGAGACTTTTTAAATATAATGTGTCACTGCCATTTTTATGATAATAACTGTAGTTTGTTCTAAAGGCAATTCAGTTGATACAATATTTATTATAAAGTAAATAACAAAGCTTTGTAAATCATAGAAACAATTAAATATACAAATAAATAAATATTGATAGGTGATTCTTAAACTCCGTGGTATATATTATTGATAATTCGTACAGCATAGAAGGATAGTCAGTAGTTTAATTTTCCATTATTTTTAAAGTGCTATATCAAAAAAGCGGTTTGGGTAACCTTGAAAGTTTTGAAGATTTCAAGGTGTACACCTCATAGCAGTCATATAATTTTGTACACACGTTAGTTTATATTTTACAAGTGAAACTTGCTACAACGTAGTGACTGTACGAGGGTGTTTTAGAGCGGCTTTAAGTAAATGGTTTTATTTTAAAGGACACCATTCCTTTAATTATTTTTTGTAATTCTTACTGTCCTAAATCCATTTTGTAGCCAAAATTAATGAGCCATAAACACAAATGTTATGTAATTTAAATTTTTTTGCTCATTCTAGGCGTTCCTCGTCTCCTCGTGGACCGCCAAAAACATTTCAATGGTCAATCTTAGGATCCCTAGTTAAGATGTAGCCTATTCTTAACTCAAAAATCCCTCCGGACTACGCCCCACTGGTCTCTTGAGTTGCGAAAAATCCCATCTGGGTGTCTAAACTTCCATTACAGCAAACATATATTATTAATTGAATGAGCCTCTTCATTATTTTCAACTGTTTTGTGAAAAACATTCTTTTATGTCAGCACAAGCATAGGTTTAATTAATTTAATCACTGTTTTAATTAATATTCTTGAAATCATGGAATAAGCTTTTATATACATTTCGTTTTCAATAACTTCCGTTGTTTAATACAGAGTAATACAATATCCAGATATAAAAACAAAAAGTTTTAGTGAAAATATACTTTTAACTGTACGTAATATCAAATATTAAGAATCCTAATGCAGATATCAAAGACGAAATGACTGTCTAACTATTACTTTTACTACAAATTTAAAGACGTTTATTGACCCATTTTAATATTTTGGCAGAAGTAGTCTTCTCAGATCTCTCTCTCTCTCTCTCTCTCTCTATCTCTGCGCGCGCGCGCGTGTGCGCGTGTGTGCGTGTGTGTGTGTGCGTGCGTGTGTGTGTGTATTTATTTATATTCTTAATCGAAAAACAAGTCAAATCAACTTTGTTGTTGAGCAAATTATAACAGCCATAAATATACATTTTTAAACACATTTCCTTTATTGCGGGAACAAGGCAAACTCAATATTGACATCGGAACCAGTGGTGCTCATACACGTGCAAAGGCCTACAAAATTGCATGCGAAGCCGCGGGTAACTGCTAGGCACTTAATTGAAGACGGGTTGCCACAACAGTTATGTTGTCCGTGATATTGTGTAAGATATTATTGGATTTCGCGTTGTATCGATCAGGTGATTAACCTGAATCCAGCAACCAGTTCAAGTCGAGAGTTGTGTAATTGGAATTTGCCGTGCTTACAAGCCTATCGCTCCTCCCTAACACCCCTCCCCACAGCGCCCTGACGTTACACAGTTGCTGAAAGCAATAGGATTCATCAATCCACTAACAACGACACTTCAATTAATTCTGTCTTTTTATTGGTTTTTTTATATTTCAGTATTTGTAGCGGATAGGGATATATATGGCAGTAAATGATTTCAAAGTAAATTATACATTATTTTAATCTATTTGAGTTTCAGTATGTTTATCCTTTTCAGCCTACAACAGTGTTTATACTGACACGCATGTGAGGCTAGGTGCTAGGTTCTCTCTACGTCAATAACATGTTAATTAGATACACCAAATGACTTGAAGGAAGAATGATCCAAACCCGAGATTTGTAAATTTTTAACCAAACCGAGAATCAAACCTGTGACCTTCTTGTCTGTGACCACAACCCTCAGTTCTTAGAGGGAGAGTAAAGGAATACTAGAAATATTTGAAAATTGTTTGAAAATTTGAAGCTAAATTCGCTGTAGGGACGATTTCAAATAGTTTATTTACTTTTATGTTTTATTGAGTTTGATAAAATCACCTACGTTCACAAACAAACTGTAAACCGGCATCTGGTGTCAAAACATCGTCATCCCACTTATTTATCATAGTCTACATTTTTTATATCAGAATTATTTCTATTCCAACGGTTTTTTACAGATTATGCTTAAACTCAAAAGGTCCAATATATTTCTAAATTTATATTCACTTTAATTGCAACCGAACCCGAGACCTCACGGATAGAGGTCCACAGCTACATTGAAGTTCTTCCTTATGTCGGCATAATTCCTAGACGTATTCATTAACGGAAGAGTTGGGACAATTTTTAACTGTCATTGATAACAAAGATATAACATGCGCCTTTGTGCCACGTTAAACGAACTGATAGTTTGAGAATAGACTGGCACTCAATTGTGGGCGTGTTCAGTCATTGATAAGTCGTGCCAGACGGTTCATTCACGCCTGCCCGAGTACAATCTAACCGGATTGGAGAGCGATTACATGGGAGGTGATAATAGGGATCAGCACAACGACAGTAAGAGGCACGAAAAGGTAGGTGTGCGTGGAGTGCTTGCTCTGCGCATTGCTGGTGTTGTGATAGTTGGTCAAGGCTGAAATCTAATCCGTGGAAAGTTTCACTTCTACATACATAGGGTAGTTAGTGAAACACTATATTTTACTGGAAATTACTCCATTGTAAAAACAATATATTTACAATGACCTAAACTATGGTCTACACTCTAACACCTTCAATGTAATGCTAAAATGTTATGTAAAATATAGTGTAAAGTATAATTTTACTAACTTTTTATACCTTATTTAACAATTTTATCCATATTTAACTCATGGATATTCCAGAATGAGATGATATTGGTGAATGTGTATTGTTAGTTTCAAACTGCGAGGGTAAAAAAATATAAAATGAAAAAGAGTAATAAGTGATTCCTTTATTAATAGTCTAGGACTCGAGTCTGTTTTTACACACTCTGTTTTTATATACATAAAGGATTCTTTCCTAAGAATTAAATCGAAAGAAATGCTGCCAATAGTGCAGTGTATCGGGTACAACGGTTATCGCAAAATAACCGAATCAAGCAACGTCGAGCGTGGCTGCTACTTGGATCGGTGACCACTGAGCGATTTTGTCCTTGCTAGCAGCCTGCCTTCCCGGCCGTTGGTGGTGGTTCGGAAGCCACCTTTAAGCCGTTGGTCCTCAGGTTGAGTGGTAGAGAGGGCTTCATGGCCCTAACTTCGCCTGGTAAAATAATATATCTTTACTTTTAATTCTTAAATCAACTTTCAGTCGCTTTTGTTTGTTTGTGGTCAAAATGGTAAGGTATGAAAAGGGTTAAATATGAAACAATTTGTAGTTAAATCTTTATCTTAGCTTTATAACACCGACCATAAGATACATACATAATAATGATATTACCGTCAAGACAAGTACATAAATAACCTGAAATTGCCACTTAAAGGATCGTTATATGTGGTTACCTGACGGTGATTATCATCACTTTACGGGTTTCACGGTTGGTTTTAAGTGTGTAAAAGATGTGATATGAGAACAAAATTATAATTTCATAGTGTAACTCTTATGACGTAATCCTGTTTTGACCCTCACCAAACTTAGTTAACGATCAATTTCTCCCTTAATAAAATTTCTCTTCCGATTTCAAGAATTGTGTGCTTATATATTGCAAAGACACTCGGCTCCTGTACTGTACAGAATAAATTAGGTGGTGCCACTACAAGTTAATTGAACGTCACGCAATTTATGACTCAAACAAGTGTGACATTTCATATCTAATTTGTCATAAATATGATAAAAACCTCATATAAATGTGATTAAATACAACATTTACCTAATTTCTTGTTAATATTGATAAATCTTGAGTTCATCACCCACATTACTACATTCTTTATCAGGTTTCTTTTATACATAACAATTATTTATAGCGGGACTTCAAATTTTCTTCAACCAATATAGTGATGAGTGTTAGGAAGACTACAAACAAAAGGCTTTGAACAACAACATTGTTGAGAACTACCACCTCATCGTTCTTCTCCATTTGACTGGGCCAGTGAATAAACTTGAATTTGGGCACTGCCCCAACATTTGTTTTACTTCCCTTAAAACAGTGCATAGTCTAACTTTCATTAAGCTGCAAGAGCCGAAGAATCTGTATTCCCTTTTTAAACCCGTTTATATGAAATCTTTGTGGTGGGTAGTATATGTTTTGGTGTGATTCAACCTTTACTACTTTACACCATAGATTTTCCACTTTTCAATTATAATATTTGAATAAGACAAGTTTTATCCAAATTCGACTTAGAAGAGATACTTTTTTATAAATCAGTGTTCTAATTTAGGAAATTTCTGAACATTAACCCCACTCTATAAACTTAATAAATTGATTACAATATTCAAATATAGCCAACCACCCCCTGAGAGAAGATCTTGCTGTTTTACTTACTAGACGGAACATCATCGTTAAAATAATAATTTAATTATAAATATATAACCTAACTTAAATTGTTAATTCCAATATTATACCCGAACTACCAAAATTAGAATGTTGGCATTTTATATATGTTTTTAAACTTATTAGAATTAGCTATAAAAATAAAATTTCAAGATAATATTCACTGATTGTTGTAGAGAAAACATAACTAGGGTGCATATTTATTTCTTTAGCTTAAGTATACTAGTATCTAAATTTTAGTAGTATATATAGCATAATTTAACACCAAAGAAGTAGAGAAGGTCAATTATTTAGAAATATTTTTTCCTCCTACAAAACAAATTGGAGTATACAATAAATGTACGTCAGGTAAAGAATACAAGTAAAGGAAACAAAATAAATAAAATGTCTCATGTTTAACCATGTCTTTAAAAACTATCTGAGTGATAGCGTAAAAAAGAAATTGGATAAATTACACAAATAATAAAAATGGTTAGAGTATCTATGTCTCCATTACAACCAGGACCAATAACAAGATAATCACCGCCAGTGAAATGATAAAACATTGGCTACTTTATTACACTCATAAAATAAAGGTACAGTTAATTATGATAATTACTCGCAGCACACTTCAACGCATTAAACTAATGCTACGCACCGGGCTCTGGACATGTAGAACGTACTGCATGTCACCAGGATAATGGCTTTAGCCGAGGATAGGGCAAGCATTACAGTGAGAGGGCAGAGAGCGCCAGTGACTGATGCAAATGCGGAGGGCACATTTCCATTCCCTTATTACATTATCAATGCCTAGGCGCTCACCTGCAGCCAGTACACATCGGAGGTTCTGTATACTCAGAATTGCACAGAGCATACATTCCTATAATCATAACTAAATAGAATTTTGGGTAGTTCGTGAACTTAGCGTATTGACTTTCAACACAACCAGTTCAGGATTGAGTAAAGTGTAGATTGAGGCATTGTGTGGGTAACCGGGATGACGTTTTTAGATGGTAAATTCTGAATAATATCTAATTGAATTACAGTTTCGAGAATATAAATTTTAAGTCCTATTTGTTGCTAATGGGCTTACCGGAACTAGGCTTACATAAACATTAAAACTTTGATCAAAGTAGATGTTTTTTTTTTTTTTTTTTTTTTTTTTTTTTTTTTTTTTACTTACTGTTTAGAAACCTTACGTTAAAGTAAGAAAAATTATGTGATTGCTATTCAAAACATATTTTTATCCAATGCACGATTTTGAATGTGAATGTCGCTTCCACTAGAAAATGCTTTTTTCCCAGCCGCAATAATTAACTATTTAAACCATGCTAAGTGGATTTGAAGCAATATTACTTAAGAAAATAGAAATAATTATAACGTTTGATTTCTATTTAATGACTAATAATGTTCAGTAAGCAAGAGCATGTAAAGTGCACCACTAACTATCCCTTACAAACTGGACGGAACTAAGTATTGATTTATACGTAATTGTTTATAATGATTTCATACAGGCCAAATCTATATACTTCCAAACATTAGACTTAGCTACACCATTTATATCTCAAGAATGGCTGTAATGCTTATAATTATCTCTGATTTGTTGGATTTGTCTCCGCCCTGAATATTAGAATTACTATTTAAAAGTTGTTAAAGTTTACGACAAAATCAGGTACATATAAAAAGAGAAAGATTTTGATATAATAGTACATTTGAAATATCCTGTTAAATTTAATAATATGTTCTGTGTAAACATTGTTTTACAACAGCTAAGAACACATGTTTAATTAATTTAACCACAATTTTGAATTTAGCTACATTTATAGTCTTGAAAGCATATAGTAAGTTTGATAGTTCAACACACACTTTTTACAACCACTGTTGAGCATAGAGTAAGAAAATAACCAGATAATACAATAAACATTTTGAGTGATAGTATATTTTAACTGTATATTTTAGCAAATTAAGTATGCAGTGCTTAGTCAATACCTTAATGCAAATATACCATGTAACGTTGCCTTTAACTTTGAAGACTCTTACAAAAGCATTCTCAGCTGTTCTTTGACAGAAATAGGGTTTCTAAATTATTTTATAGATCTTTATATATTTCTTTGATCAGGAAAACAAGGTCAAATCAACTACACGCCACAAAAAATATTTAGACCGGAACAAATTAGAATGGCCATACTCATTTTTTACATTTTCCTGATCATGGCATCAAGGAAAACTCAACACTGGTATCAAAAAAAGAATACCCTTGAACCAGAAGTGCTCATTACGTACAAAGCCTACGAAATTGCGTGCGAAGCGACGGGTTACTGCAAGTGACTACAAAGAAACTCCGATGACATAATGATGTATTTTATACATCGTCTCCTATGATTACGTTTGTCATTCAAGTTCTGAATGAGTATCTCTGAACTTTTCCAAATTTACATGTTCATTCTGATGCTGAGGCACAAACAAGGGTGAACTGAAAGATGCCTGGCCGAGCGTTCACACGTACAGCGAGGGTGATAAATGGGGGACTGTCTAGCTTCGCGGTCACCCTCAGAACTAATGATGCCAAACCTATGTATTATGCAACTCAATACTGTTTGTTGCTTGTGCTAAAACCTGTCACTTAACACTTTTTTCAAATTAATCACAATAACCCCTCTGATGTATTGCATCTCTACTGTAACTGATTTATCTAGTGGTTTGCGATAATCCCTCTCAACTGTGCGGATAATTGGATAAATCATTAAAACTGCATTTTCATCCAATTAATCTGCTTCCTAAGTGATTACACGTGTTACTGCGATGAAAGGTACTTGAATCCACTGATGTGTTGCACAGATGAATTATCTGTTATTGTGTGAACATAATCCTAGACTTCCCAGTACTGCCATTGCGTCCTCTACTCAATATCACAATATCCATGGTATATAAATAAACGCATTTTAATTAGATGTATTAATTAAATGCTCTTATGGCAGCAATTATTCGCTATTTTAATTTATATAGTTCTTGTCGTTTGTATCATAACACAATACCCTGCAAAAATTACACGACAGTACATCTAAAAATATAAACTTTTAACGATAAAATTAGGGAAAATGATGAGCTCAAAGTAAACTCAAAGGAAGACCAAATTCGAGTATATAATTCAAGGCTGAGGCATGCTATGACCGGGTATCATGACCTGCAGAATCTCTGAGTGACTTGCATTGGCATACGAGTTTTTAAGTCAATGCTAATGAATGCTATGCCCGGGTATCATGATCTGCATATTATCAGTGGCCTGCAGTGGCATAGGAGTGTTTAAGTCAAGGCTAAGGCATGCTATGCCCGGGTATCATGATCTGCAGAATCTCTGAGTGACTTGCATTGGCATACGAGTTTTTAAGTCAATGCTAAGGAATGCTATGCCCGGGTATCATGATCTGCATAATATCAGTGGCTTGCAGTGGCATAGGAGTATTTAAGTCAAGGCTAAGGCATGCTATGACCGCGTATCATGATCTGCAGAACCTTAGAGAGGCTTGCAGTGGCATACGAGTATTTAAGTCAAGGCTTAGGCATGGTATGCCAGGGTTTCATGATCTGCAGAATATCAAAATGGCTTGCAGCAATCTCTATCATTTAAGGGTGTAATCCTTAAAATCTTGTTGTCAAGGAATTAATTTTGCACAACTCCAATGATTTATTGAAAAATAAAGAACGCATTAAAAGTAAAGGAGAAATTGTCTTTGTCTAAATATTTTTCCAAGTATAAACTTATTGCAATCAGTAATTATTATTTATACATTATTAGGGAGAATAATAAAATTAATAGCCCTCACTCTTTTATTATACATGCGATGATGTTAAATATTCCGAGAGCAATCAATAATTGCCTAATTTGTATATTCCAAATTTTATTATATTTTGTAGGTAGAATACCTTATATTTCAAACTTTATTATCTTTGTATTAACTAAGCAGAAAAGCAGTTAAAATTAACTCTAAAACGGGCAGAAGTATATGAAAAATACAACTTAAAACTTTCAATCAATTTAGATTCACGGTGAATTGAAAAGTATCGTTGGTGGCTAAATAAAATGCGTTGAGCGTTTCCAAAAAAAAATTGAAGAAATGGAGACGGGCTAAATGAACGTTTACAACGTTTTTCGTCGTAGCCCGTATTTCCAGGTTAAAAAAGTTAAAGAGCAAAAGGTCCGAATCGAGCTCTGATTCTGGATGCTTGAACGAACAGATCCTGCACAACAATAGGGACAACAGTGGTTGAACTGAGTGAGTGGGGGTCGGGGTAGGGACAGGCAGCGCGACCGTCTGCTGAATGGCTGGGGTAAATCATCGGAAGAAGATTGCCGGGCAATTAGGCCAGAGACCGCTTTCGTCAAGCTTTGTGAGTCAGGCCGAGCTAGACAACCCAGCCGACTAATAATTACTTTCCAATCTTTTATTTTACGACGATGTTTAAAGTCAACATTTCCAAGAGATGTAAATGTAGCATGGAGCATTTGTTTCAACCTATTCATTTCCATGAGCAAAAGTAATATTTATTGGAATCGTAAAGAAAGGGATGTTAAAAATCTTAATCCTACATAATTAAGTTAAAATTTTAAATAACTTTAACTAGTGGTCTGTGGCAAGTTTCAAACTAAAGGGATTGCTTATATTTATTTGTTAAATAAAAATATACTTGTCTTTTAAAATTTACTATCAGTATGTGAATACCTGATTGTGAATGGTAGTAACAGTTCTAAGTATGCCCTATGAGGTACAAAACATTTGTTTAATCCTAACGTTTTACTTAATTAAACAAAAATAGTATTTATGGAAATTAAAAATAAACACATCTTAAAACCATTAAACGTCCACAATTAAATTCAAATTTTTATTAACCATCACTAATAGTCAGAGACAAGTTTAAAGTAAAATGCGACATATAAATATAATTGACTGTATTTACTTATGAAAAAACTTTAGTTGAAAAATTTATTATTTTGTATGAATGACTACTATATTAAATCAATATTTAACAATTATGTGAAACATTAATAATTCTGCAATTTTAATTCCAATCATTTCAGTGTAGTTTTTTATATTTAGCATGAGATAAAAACTACTTTAGTTTTAAAATTCACCATGATTATGTATTAACTACTATCGTAAACAATATTTATTCAAAATTGTAATAATTAAAAATATGTTACATCATGACCACAACCTCATATAAACAGCTGATACATTTTTTCATGTCAATGCATTATAATTTATTTTATTTAGATTAAACTTTGAATGTTTAATATGTATTTGTAATGTGGTGTAGACAATAAATGAATTGAATGTTTTCACATTTCTGCACACGATTTGGGAATGTGTCTGATTCGGTATATGGAAATACGTAACATTGTTTCGGTCGCCCACATTTTTCAAATATTTCCCGGGGCTCGTCGTTACGGATAGCAAATGTTTCGAATAACAGGCATCAAATCTATCCAGGAACCCATCGTCGTTCTTAAGTTCTTAAGTTCAACCATAATGTATCCTACTTTTCACAGAACAGTCTTATTTACGTTACAGAAATAATCGACAACAGTTTCAATGATTAGCAACACAACTATAATTAATTTGGTATATTTCGTAATATGTCTATATGTAGTGGTAGCACACTCACCCGGGACGCGAGAGATCCGGGTTCGAGTAACAGCGGAGGAGCAAGTACTTCTTGTGATTCAAAGTGTATTGAAAATTAAACTAGACTATAGCTAATTATACAAATTTAATAACTGTAAATAAGTCGTGTTAAGTCTTCATATTTTAGTTTGGTTATTTGAACGCACATGTGACAGATACGGCAAAATAAAAAATAATTTAACCGTAAAAAGTAAGAGCTCTGTGGTGTAGTGGTAGGGCACTTACCCGGCAAATCAGAGATCCGGGTTCGAGTCCCGGCGGAGCAAGTACATAAGTACGTTTTGTGATATACATATATAGTTTCTAGGGGTTAAATATCAAACTCCAAATTTGCGTTTGACATATCATTATATTTGAACAAGAATTGCGAAACCTAAAGAACTACTCGCAATTTTGCTTTACCTCTGATCCTCTTAATCATAAACACTGAAAAAGGGTACATGATGCATGGTATGTGACTAATTCTATTTTTTAAATATCATAGAGCCCTATCGTATTACATTACAAGTGCTTTCACTAAGAAAGCTATGACTTCGTCTGTGGATTTCCTCCGGATTGGTCTAAAATTGTTCAAGTGTTACTGAAATCATGGGAGCTATTGAATCTAATACAAATAATGTTTGGTAGAAATGCATGCCAAGTCGTGGGTATGTGGTAGTACTGAAATATTATCCAAGGAAAAATATTTTACTTTAATCTGGGCCATCAGATCTTAAAAATCATATTTTGGTTTGTAAAAATAAAAACTAGTTGTAATTTAGCAGCAATTAATCGTAAAGTAAATATATTATAAGTCTGTAGGTGTTACTTGCAATCAAGTCAAATGACTTGTAGTCTAGTTTTAAAAGTGTATTGGGCTTGTTAAACAACAACCTAAATCATGAATTTCCAGGACTAAAGACTTAAATGCAAACAGTAATTAGTGTTCCACCTTTCCTAGTGCTTGTGCAGTGAGTGTTATTCAATGCTCTTGGCTATGAGCAGTGACATTGCCTAGATTCGCACTATTTTACAACCTTGGGCACTATTTTAAACTTAGTGTATTACTGGAACATATGACAATGGAAAATGTCCAAAATCATATTGTCCTTTCAAACCGTCCGTGGTCAATAACAATGCGATTGTAAACAGTATACGATTAAGCCATTATTACAAACCAATATAAGTAACCACAATCACAAAACATAAATTTTTCATTATACCATGAACTTGAAGAGATAAACTATATAAAGAGCATTATTTGGTACAGTAAAGTTATTTTGCACACTGAAGTCCATCGGTTGAAGTTAGTTTTAATATAAGCGGCTGAAACCTATTAAATTGTAAATCTTAAAAATTTTCTAACCTTGTAAAAACTTTAAGAGAACAGTACTTCAAAATAGTTGTACAAGTATGTATAAACTTAATGACATCGATTTCACGTAATATACACATGGAATCTACAAACAAAAATACCCTTAGACAATGAAAATACAATCCCGTAACATTCCACAAGTGGCTTATTTACATATATACGGTAACGGTTATTTCTACAACTGCTTCTCTGCCAAAACGCCCTCTTTCAGCAAAACACATTACACGCACATTGCGTGTGCTCCTTTCCAAACGATTATGCTCCCTTACCTGTAGTGAACATTCTGTTTATACTCAACAGTTTCTTCCAAATTCTAACTACTTACAAGAAGTAAAGAAACTAAAAATGTCCATCATACATTTACTATCTTTTTGTTTGTAAATATATAAAAATTAATAAAACAATCAAAGATTTATTTGTCACATTAAACTTTCTTGGCTATTGGTCACAATATAAATATTTGAATCCACATCTATTATCCGTACTAATTTGTTGCACCTATTTTAAAATAATCACACCTAAATTCATATTAAAATAATTTACAAAGTATGATTTCATCTGTTTGAAACATCCCTAATTACAACTATCTGATCCTCTAACACTCAAACCCGAATAAATCCATCTTTTTACTTCCTGTAATTAATTTAAGGATTGACATTTAAAGAGTCACCTCCAGGATAGACAGGTTTTACGTTCGGGTCTATGGCGCATTGAGACAGTAACTCACGTTTTTCAGCGATGATCGCCACATAGGCTATTAATACTGAGTTCCATGTTTATTATTGTCAAATTCAAATATTTTAGGGATAATGAAGAAAGGATCCAAATGATTACAAAAAAATACCAAACAAACGATACAAGGTGTAATTCTTTTCACCTTACGTGTGTTTAAATCAGCTCATCTTTGAACGCTCCTTTATGTAGCTCGCGCTGTAGGGTGAACCAAGATACAGGGTATCACGTACGAGATCCAGTGATAACACATTTTTGCACTATAAGGAGACTTACGAATTTAATTAATAATAAAAACCTATTACCTAGTTTTTAAGCGATAAAGACAAATACACAATCACAGTGAGCCTTTACCCTTCACACTCCCGATCATTGTTTCAAACAAAACGCCGCGATGCCTCAGGAAGTGCCGACATTGATTTTAATGTTAGTGTCCCACTTTCGCCTGTGCCGGTGTGACGTGTGTTTGTGTCCTTGACCTCTCTTGCTTGACTTGCATCGTGTGCAGTGACAACGCCTGGGTTCATTTTCTCCTGTCAGGATCCAAGCATTTTTCGGGTATGTTTAATATTTTCTTTTTCCTTCCTTTTATTATTGTCTTTACAGGCAGCCCATTCCTGCAAGTACTAACTCTTATTGTACTAATTATCTTCTAACCAGACGAAGAGGATAGATTTCAGTCTTCGAAACGTTGCTATACATTTTGTAATGTACAACGATGGTAAATATTCGAAATTATATTGTCCTATCAAACTGCCCATCGCCAATAAAAAACGTTAAACAAAGAAACGATAAAGAGAATTGACATTATTGTGCTACAGATTTAATAATTCAGCCTAATACGAAGATCCGGGTGCAAACTTAATGGCCCTGTAATTTTGTATACAGGCAACAATTTTCCCAATGATTATTCACTATGGAACTTCATGAGACATTCGTTGTTTAAGATGAATGAAATGCTACTCTCCACTCCGAGCTGCGCATTTCCTTCAATTTTTTCTCATTATCTCATGGCAACAGGATTTAATTTATAATAACTTTTCCCACACGGATATTGCGAACTTAAGTTTATTGTAGAAAATTTTATTGTTCGTTTCTGGAATAAAAAACGAAATATCGACTTGACCAATAGAATAATCCGCGATTCAAAACCACTTCAGCAATTTCTTAACTTAACATATATCGATGGCATGGATCTTCTTCTCATTAGTTAAAATGAACTAAGATAAGGATCAACTGTGTCCGTACGTAGATATAGGGATACAAGTTCTAACTCAGTATATTTGTGTCGTTAATAGTAGTCAAATGCAACATAGTTCGAGCTTCCTAATTAGACTTTCCATAAATTAAGTTCTGGTCAATAATAATTTTTTTTTATTGGCACAATAGTTGCACCTAATACGTGTGCAAAAGCGAAGGTTTTGGGGCAGTGGCAATAGAACGTCCACTATATTTTCTCGTAAATCCTGCAATATCCAACAAACCATACATGCATAATAGAGAATAGTATACGATATTTATAACAATCTTTTTAAAAATATGAAAAAATATAAGAAAATATAAAAATCTAAGTCTTGTAGGTATGAAGATTAAAAACAATATTGAATAATAATAATATGTTGGCAATTGCTATTTAAAATTATACAACAAATTAAATTGATTGACTAAGAAATGAATAAAGTCCTATTATATTCGAGTCTTAGTGGCTGGCTAGTCATTTATTATTTGGTTTTTCATTTATTTTATCATACATATTCAAACCCTAGTGTGTGTTTTCACACGATAAGTGATGGCTGTCTATCAACTGCCGAATCTCCCATGGAACATCGCTCCCAATCGGGTTTATGGAATGGGGAGATTAGTTCGACCCGCACATGGCAATTACTACCAATAACCCCTCCCATTTGGCTACATGACGTTTTAATTTTCCGTAGTGGCTTAGCCAGAACATTATCTGCCCACTCACGCGATCCCACATCGCTCATTAGTCCCCCTTAAAAGCATTAGGCAAATCTTGACCCGCAGATTGGTAAAACGTTCATAACGCTATTCTGATCACCCACCATGAGAGCCTCGTTATTTTATCCGAAATCTCACGTAAGGTATTTTAGCAAAAAAATATAAATATGCAACAAATACTAAAATAGTTTTCACTTTTAATAAACATATTTTTCGTGTTCCTAGTTCACATTACGGTTGTTATTAAAAAGCCAACAAGGTTCTTGAAAACGGTTAAGAAACAGCATTGATTATTTTATTCAAACAAATATAGTGAGAAGCTAATACTGCAATAGAATGTTTTTGCCAGAACAAACATGTTAATCCATGTTATTTTAAAGATATGTTCACGTGATTCTGCCCTCCAGGTTTTAAGATTTTTAAGAACACTATGTTCTTCTACTCATATTGAGATATTTTACCCCGATTAAAATTATCGTTTATGTATAATATAAAGAATTATGATAAAACATACTCTTTACACAGATTGTGATATACATACAGGTGAAATCATGTGTTATTCTGGCTGGAACACAGGAAGCATTATTCACGGTCATACCTGTATTTTTCAAAGATAGATTAAAATTTTCATTAAATTCACATTCATTCCTCATCAGAATGTAAAATGTAAATGAAAAACTAATCGTGTTCTACTTCTAAGGGAATATTCTAAGGGATAAAACATCCCATGTTTATTACAACAACGTATGCTACAGTACAAATATTCCTGTAGTCTATTTTCCAATTTTTTATATTATGTGGTAAGATGCAAAGCTGAAGTTTGTAGTGCTTGCTTTATTAGTAGCCTACGACGTACAACCAAACTTAAACACCATACTCACTTATTACATGACATTTGGATATCACTAGAACGGACGTAACTGATACTTATTAAAAAACATAACTCTGGTCTATTATTTATTGGAGATAATAAAAAACTAACTGATATAGTGAGGACTATGAATTCTAATGAAGGTGGTAAAAATATTTCATTAAATAAAATAACACATTTGTAAAAAATGTGCCTTTCTGTTGATTTTATAATATCTACTACTCCTCATACCTTAGATAAATTAATAACAAAGATAATTACTTTGATGTAAGTAGCATACTTACTAATTTGCATTACTGAATTTTAATATACCTGAAACAAACAATGAAATAAAATAATTAATAATGTAATCAAATAAAACAAAGCAATTTATACAGTAATTGAAGGAAAGATGGAAGTTAAGATTGACAAAGAGAGAAATCTTGAAGTTTCGAAAGCTAAAATAGGACATTTGTCTTGCACTGAATACGTGAACCCAGACAATTAAAAGCGGAAAATAGCTGAGTTTACCGGATTTTAACACGGGTGATTTGTTTTCAAAAGAGTGTTTTTATTTAAGATAAAACAGTCTTGCTTTGTTTGCCACCCCTTTGTTTTATTGAGTCTATTGTATAAATGTTTCACCCCTTTCCGTACAACTTCAGCCTCGGTGGCACATCACATTGTTTTGTTTCTTTGACTTAATTTCTTTCAATTCACTGGAAAGATATAGTAAGTCAAGTTCGTCATATGGACTGATTTCACTCACAAATGAAAATGTGACTTTGATACAGATGAAAACTCTTATTATATTTCAATAAATGATTTAAAACCAAGTTTGATAAATTCAAAGTTCTGAAGTAAATTTGCAGTACCTCTATACCATTAACACTATTTATAATCTTTCATACAATTCTAACTGTTACGTTCTACGAAGTTTATGCAAAGTTGTGCATATATTATGTGATTCAAACTAGGTCATACACGTAGACGGAATACAAGAATAGAACGTATTCGCAGGAAAAGCACAATTACGTATTTGGATGCATTCTGCTCTATTTTGCTGAACACGCTTTTTGTACTGTTATACTTCTGAAAATTAAATGTCCTTCAGAGATAACTAAGTTGATTATCTCGTTAGATAACGCAAATAACATAATTTTAAAGACTTGTTTTTGAGATAAATGTCAAATTTCCTCTAACTCGTAGGTTGCATCACCAAATGAACCATTTAAAAATCTAACTATTGTAACACCCGTAGTACTATTGTAAGATAAACTATGACCAATTTTGTAGAGACTTATTTTCAATTCGAAAATAGAGTACAATCGAGAGCTCTGGTTCACAACATTCAATTGAAACGGTTGGTACACTGTAATATAATACCAAAAAAACAATAATAGTGTCAAATGTGGAATAAAATTCTGTTCATTGCATTTCACCTTTTTCTCAACGCCCGCCAAAGCTGTTTAAACTAGTTCGGGAAGAGGAGTACTGTAGGCTAGTTTACTCAATCTAGGAATACGATCCTGTTGTCTCAATCTGATTCTTTTATAACACCAAATTACATGTTCTTGATGTGGCATTTGTTATGTAGACTCTGATCGTGTATACGGAGTATTAATACTCGTAACCGGTTATATGTATCCTGTACTGAGTGAGCTTAATCCGTGTATAATTAATACACTCGTACGTAGGTTTCCTGATAATCCCTCACTTTGAGCCTTGGCAGACAGCTAAGCCACAAGGTTCTTTGAATCTCTACACTCTGAGACTGTTTCTAAGAACATCAGGCCACTGGGTGTCTTCTTCATTTGTATCTTTATGGTTTCGGCATACTCTAGGTCTCTGGAATATAACTCCTAGCCTTTGGCATAATTTGGTATTACGATCCTCCAACACCCAATACCAAAGATACACAACACATTTTGATACACATACAGCATATATATAATAACAATAAATATCTCGTGTATAATCACTTAATGCCTATTTGTTTAATTTTACTGTCTCAACAGTTCCAGTCTTATCACCAGGAATCATAAGAAAGTTACATGATAGTTCATTTAGCTGGATCTTGAATACGACAAAAGTTCTAAATTTTATCTCTTGTGATTTTTAATAAATAATTATTAATTAATTAATAAATAATTTTTAATAAATAACGATTCCACCTCCAAATTACAAAATTTTAATAGCAAATACCCATTGTAGTATCTGTTATAATATTTAACATCGCTGCCCATTTGTTTTGCATCAACTGTAATTAAATGAAACGAAAAATGACTTTATTATTGACATGTAAAAGACAAAAAACTCAAATAATTTGAAATATGCACTTAAAAATATCAAATAATAGAAACAATTGTCAAACAGTAAAATGTTTTAACTTTCATTTATATAATTCGTATAACTTACACAAAGCGGCTGTATCAATAACAGTAATAATAACTGTGGATATGATTTTGGAATTTCATATACTTATATTTGAAATACTCTTCCTTTAGGATATCGAATGATTTCATTAAAGTGTACAATTAAATATTAGTTGTTATAAAAAATTCAAATATATTACTTTAGTATACTAAATACATTGATTAATATCTGGAAGGCAAACTTATAGAATATAACAAACACTACAATTGCCATAACTCTGAATGGTCTTTTTATCTAAGTCAACCTATTTATATGGAGGGACGCTTTTCTTCCAGCCACGGTAAGAAAGTATTAATTGAGTAGATACAAACTTATCTTCTGATATTTCAAATTGCACTGTAATGTTATTTTATATCTAACCCAATAAAAAGGAAATGATTTAGTAGTCGGTCTCGTTGTTCAGAGCCAAAGACTACAAGTTTTAATGAAAATTATTTCGTAAAAGTTATGGTTTACGTAATTTCCCACACGAGCGAATGTGCTAATTCCAACACCATAACTCCCTCCGGTTAGGGGAGGGGAGGGTGTGTAGACTAAAGCCTTATCAGCGGCAGACACCCAATAAATCCCAGGAGACTAAGGCGACACGTGGTCCCGGACCTTCTGCGACTCAACGTCAGACACCAGACACCCTGAGTTATTGGGGGACTTAGTTTGTCTCAGCTAATTATACAAGCGTGTTAGGGCTCTAGAAGCGGGCTTTGAGTAAATGTTGGGCTATTGTTAGTAGGGAGAGGGGGAGGGAGGGTGGCACGTCAGGACTTCAGGAGTGAGTTAGTAACAGGGGTGTTTTTAGTAGCTTAAATGTTTAGTGAGGCAAGACAAACGTCGTGAAAATTATTATTTTTGCGGTATTTCTCAACCATCCAATATAGAACCAAACTGAAACACAAGAAATTTCAATTTTTGTGAGAGCTATTGTAGTAAAAGTTATAACTTTATATTTATTTTTTTATGTTTTGCGAGTTTTAAATATATGAAATAACATTTTTTAATTAGATATGTGTAAAACATATTTTTAGAAAGGCAACCTTCGATGAAAATTTGGATTTCCTTAAAGTTTTAATTAGTAACAGTAAAATAACTGTTAAGCCGTGCAACTTTCATAATTTGGACCACCTTATAAACAAGAAGTAAAGTTTAATAAAGTAAAATAAAAAATATTTTTTTTCTAAAATGATAAGTAAATAGAAACCTTTACAATGAAATAAGGCTCGATCTTCCATTACATTTGAAAATATTTCGAAAAAATGAGAAAAATTAAAGCTTTAGAGTTTTCAGGTAGTTACAAAAATAATTGCTCTTACTTGTTTTTTACATCTCGTAAAATTTTCAGATAGCGGATGTACGAATTTTAAGAAGTTTATAACATTGCGTAAATCATTGTGAAATCGATAACTACCGAATTTCCTAATAATGTGAGATCAAACTTTGTACAGAGGAAACATGTTTTTATACCTTGGATAAGTTCTGTAAATGCATAAGAAATTATAATACATCATTATAATCAACTTTTATTCTTTCACTGTTTCGAAATTTTTTTAAGTTTCAAGGTGGTGGCTATACATAGTTTGGAAATTATGAATTATAGGAAAAAATTTGTGTTTAAAAATTCCCAGGTCATGTACAGTAATGCTTTTTCTTACGTATTATTTATATCTCTTAAGATTTATAGATAGTGGGAGTACAAAGTTTTAAGTAGTATACAATGTTGTGGGAGTAGGTGTGAACACGGTAACTACTGTAGTTCCTAATAGATTCAGATTAAACCAGGTACAGAGACAGAATTTACACATAGCTTGGTTGAGTTTGTTAGCCAGTCTAAACGAATAAAACGTTTCGCCGAGTCTTAACCAATGGCGGTTATTCGAATTTGGCAACATTTGTATCTCTGTTATGTTATAACGTAAATGTTAAAAAACTAATTTATCGAATAATGTTCAGGCAATTTCAAGCAGCATTTATTAATTCATATTTTTCTGTAAGTCTTATGGCTTCAATTTGGTGCTCGTTGAAATTAATAGTAGTAAAAAAATAATTTGTTATAAGTAAAAAATGTTTTCAAACACAATTTGTTATTAATTTTTATCTTGTAGGATTTAAAGATTATGGAGTTTCCAAATGTTTTGCAATGTTATAATAAAATTATAATAACATGCCAACATTAAGAGTTATGGACCCAACAGTGTCGTGGAAATTAAACATCTAAACTAATGACCATCTTCGGTTAGACAATTAGAGATGACGACCACATGTGAAATTTAAATTTCTTCTTACTGGGTCGGAAGGGATATATTGATTTTTATTTATAATTATCCTATGAGGTTAAAAACTATTCCTTGATTTTTAATAATAAGAAACGAAGGAATATTGCACGAACTACTCTAGGAAATTAATTAATTTATAAGAAGCAATATTTAGGAAACTACATACTAACAGTATTTTAATTTTAAAATTTTAAACACTAGTATGAAACCCTAGATCCGAGAATACAATCTCCATCTGAGCAGTCCAAAGCTTTTAGTTTAATAGATGTCACAGGTCGCTATTAAATATCACGAGGAGCACAATAAAAACAGAGACCCATTAGTATGGTTCAAACACAACGTTTTATGTTGGGGATTAATAAACAACCATCACCAAATCATTTTTAAATTATTATTTAGAACCAAAAAGTAAAAATTATATTGTTCCAGAAGAGATTCAAAAAGTGGCCAATAAAGGAAAAATCAGCCCTATGATATTCAATAATGCTGGTATTGATAAAAAATATCATTTATTCGGTTTGTCAAGATTGCTACACATTGGAGTATGGGCCGTATTAAATTAATAAAAGCTAAATTCTGAAAATAATCCATCTCTGTTCTGAAACCTTCAGGAAACAGTGAAACCGAGTTTTAATAACCAAGGCTTAACCCAAAATACAATTTGCCCGTCCATCCATGCTGAACACCGCCAGAGGTTTACAAATCTCGTTACTAACCACACCCAACCCTTCACACCTTAGGAATAAATCTACTGTTACGTAACATAACTTTTCACAATACATTAAACATTCCAATGTTGCATGTTTCTGAACGTTAATGTATAATATATAACTAACCCCCCCCCCCCCCCCCTTCCCCAGTGTTTTCTTCTTTTACACAGTTTGAATCCACAAAAACAATTACATTTAATTTTACTTGCAACGGTTAAGCTGCAAAATGTTTTTAAAGTTGAAATATCTGTGAAATATAGGGAAACTTATAGTTAAAAGTCTATAGGTTTGTATTATGACTTTAAGTAGAAAATATGTTTCATCATCTGATTCGAAACAAGATCTTAGATGAAATATTATTCTTACACAATTTATAACTCTAACAAATTACTACTTCTATCGTGTAATTGATGTAAACATCGGTAGGTGTGACGATCACTATGGCCTACTTAACTCCCTGGAAACCTAATCTCCGATTTAAACTACCACTACTTCAGCTTAGGCCCAAATTTAACACCCATCCCGGCGGCTAGGGACGGGGATCCCTGCAAACAGAAGACTAATTATATTCTATAACAAAGCATATATATATATATATATATATATATATATATACAAGAACTATTCACGATAAATAAAACCAATAACAAAAAACGCATACGCATTCTGGAATTATAAAAATATATATGAAGTATTCAAAATAGGTATGTTTATTTTCATTATAGAAAGGGACGGACAAAACTTAATAAATTTAAAGGGGATGCCCTACTGAAACTAGCGATTTTCTTTAAAATATTATTAATCATTATTATATGTAGGTTTTGGGGTTCATTTGGTCCTGGAATAATGTTTATTACTGTAAAAATAAAAAAAAACCTGTATTTATTTTGAAGTATATAAAATAAACTATCATTCCGTGCATGATGAGATTGATTTTTAAAATAGTGTACTAGTTATGGCTTTACAAAAAACAGAATGTCTTTTGAATTAATTTATTGTTTATTTACGTAACATGTATTTAACTTACATGTAATTCCATGTACAAAGAGTTACAATTTATTATAAATAATGTGTGGTAAAGTTTTTAGCGCTGTAGCTGTAATAGTAACAAAGTTACAATAGCTTTTGTGTGATAAACATAAAAAATTGCAGGAATCGTCGTTTGTTTACGCTATACATTTAGTAGTTATAGAGAAAAGTAACTTACCCTACAGGTACTTGTAGTTAGTGAATGGTAAATTTATATATTGAAGACATATTTAGGCCTAGTAAATCATTAACAGGAAACAGAAAAGGTCATATTTATTATGTTATCACTGTAAAATATTTACGATGAATTAACATAAGCCTATATTTCGTCCACCTTCTGTCAGCGTTTTGTCTTTGTTTCTTTGAGATTGTAGTTTTTATTTTTATTTACTTTAACCATTTTGCACTCTACAATAATGAATAACCTCTATATCGTCAAAACTAGTCCAACTGAGAAAATTTGTAAACAAACAATAAAATCAGCTTACAAATGTGACATCAACATACTGTTTGTAAAAAGCTTATTTTGTTTCTCCCTGTTTGAAAGAGGATAGGATAAAATAAATATTGAGTAATTTTTAAATACTAACAGGAAATAGAAAAGTGCGATTGTCAACGCATTTATATCTTAGTGTTAAGAAATTGTGGTGAAGGCTTATATATCTTCATCACTCTGACATGAAGGCTGTATTGTCAACCTTGGTGTGAACTAAACGTTATTCAACAAAAAGGAAGCCTCACTATCCTGTCAGATCAGTAGACAAAGTAATCACACCATGGTGTTGTGAAAATGCGGTGAGGGCTAAGAAATCTTTATCGCTCCGACATGAAGGCTGTATTGTCAACCTTGACGTGTGAACTAAACGTTATTCAACAAAAAGGAAGCCTCACTATCCTGTCAGATCAGTAGACAAAGTAATCACACCATGGTGTTTGTGAAATTGCGGTGAGGGCTAAGAAATCTTTATCGCTCCGACATGAAGGCTGTATTGTCAACCTGACGTGTGAACTAAACGTTGTTCAACAAGAAGGAAGCCTCACTATCCTGTCAGATCAGTAGACAAAGTAATCACACCATGGTGTTGTGAAATTGCGGTGAGGGCTAAGAAATCTTTATCGCTCCGACATGAAGGCTGTATTGTCAACCTTGGTGTGAACTAAACGTTATTCAACAAAAAGGAAGCCTCACTATCCTGTCAGATCAGTAGACAAAGTAATCACACCATGGTGTTGTGAAATTGCGGTGAGGGCTAAGAAATCTTTATCGCTCCGACATGAAGGCTGTATTGTCAACCTTGGTGTGAACTAAACGTCACTATTCAGTAGAAAGGCTAAGACAGTCACGTCAGTCACTATCCTGTCAGATCAGTAGACAAAGTAATCACACCATGGTGTTGTGAAATTGCGGTGAGGGCTAAGAAATCTTTATCGCTCCGACATGAAGGCTGTATTGTCAACCTGATGAGAACTAAACGTCATTCAACAAGAAGGAAGCCTCACTATCTTGCCTGCCAGGTCAGTAGACAACAAAATCGCATCATGGTGTTAAGAAAGTGTGGCGAGGGGTTAGAAATATGTCATAGAAGAGAAGGAAATTCTCCACATTAACGTAGAACGCAGTTTTTTACCGTTTGCTTTCCCCTTCCTTGTGTAAACGTTACGCGTGGATTCGGAAAAAATGTTAAACTGAATAACCTATGGCACAAGTTGTATCTAATTCTTTACTAATATAAAAATAAACATATACGATATATAATGGAGGATAGGTCAGATACTATGTGGAATAGCTTTTTTTCTTCGATTTCCAGGCCGGTTGCACTTCGAATGATGTATTATTTTGAAATAAATCCAGTTATAAAAACATTATATTTATCTGTATTCATCCTAAAATAATTTCTTTATTCATGTATGAGTAAATGTCGTGAACGAATTTGAATGCCTTTTTTTATTTTCGCATACAAAAATAAGTTCATCACTATCATATTGTTTTATTGAGGGCTATATTAAATAGTTTTATGTTTTTAGAAGCCTCCTTATACAGGGGCTGAAGAGTACCTGAAGGTACAGAATCGTAACGTTTTACATCATATTTTGATGTGCAGGTTATACAAATTAAACCATTAAAAGTTATGCAGACGTTTCGCAACTTTATTACACCCGGTGATGTGGTTACAGCCATCTCCGGGAATCTACATTACTGGTACATGCACTTGGAGAATAGTACAGTCAGGTCACACTACAGTAGACCCGCCAATATGTGTTACGTTACATTCGCTTGCTCGCACCACACAGAACTTGGCGCTGTCTATACCGTCATACGTTTGATTCCGAGAATGTTGTTTGTTTTGAAACTGGAACAAACTAGAAACAAGTTTCCACATATGGTCTTTACAGGCAGGATTCTCTACTTTTTACCTTAAAATTTTGGTAAGAGTCGATCTCCCAACGGAAGCTCAACTGGAAAAAATGTATTACATGGAAAGGAGACAGATACAAAAGTGTAAACACTATGAAATTTAAAGTTAACACACGATGCTAAAAATCGTAATTTAGTTATGTTGTCGTGGAATAAATGTTACGAGGTACGTCGTTTTTAATTATTTTACTTAAATTTATCACTTTCGATTCTGAACGCAGAAATTTAGAAAATTTGCAATAGATTTTTAAATGATTTAATTTATTTTGAATATAAACACGTTTTTCTCCATATATTGTAATTCAAAGTTCATAGACAGTATCACATTTTATAACTTTGCTTTAATTTTATTCAAGTGATGGGGCCTTTAGTGATATAACCGCTGGTTTGGTACTGGAAAAAGACTTGTGGAACTTATACCTCGTACTTACTAAAGTACTTATTAGTTTAAGATCTCTTTAGATTTTCTTATTTATTATTGTAATATTTATTCTTACTATTATGTATTGGCTAGAGTTACTAAATTTGGGTTTAAAATATTAGTGTTAAATTTTATATCCACTGTCTATAGGTAAGACCTTAATATTTTTAAAACTAATATACATTTGAAATTTAATACCACAAATTTGATGTATATTTAACAAGTAATATTTACTTATAAATAGATCCTTGTTAATGAAAAACAGAGTAGAATATGAATACACACACACACACACGCACGCACGCACGCACGCACGCACGCACGCACGCACGCACGCACGCACGCACGCACGCACGCACGCACGCACGCACGCACGCACGCACGCACGCACACACACACACACACACACACACACACACACACACACACAAACACACACACACACACACACACACAAGGCGCAATTTTGGCCTTGTGAGTTGAATTTACGTACCCCCAGAAAAGGTTCATAATAAGATGCCAAAATTTAAATTCTTATCTATCTCACTTTTTTCTTCTTTGGCTAATTAGCTCAATATTAAAACACAAACAGCCGAGCAACCAGTTTTGTTGCTGTTATACGATATATCATGGCCCAAGTCCTCTTAAAACCTCGACCTCTGACGCTAAGATCGTAAAAAGTCTTATTATCATGGAAACCTCATATAAAACTTGTACCTAAGATGGTCTGCATTAGAGGTTAGGGTGTTTTCACTGTTTTATAGAATAGTAATGAGTTATAATAAATGTGAGTTTATTTATAGTTTTGAGGCAATTTATCTTGTTTTATGAGAGAAATCTTTCCGACACTTAATCGATTAGATTGATTCATTCTTCTTGTTAGAAATCGAACGAATTGGTCTAAACTTAACAGAACGTCAGGTCGGCTGATATTGTAGAGTGAATAGGTAAATTCTCTCTCGCATCCACTAATTGAGGAAACGTTGCGATGTAACTTTTCCTCGTATATATTTCAAGGGAGAGAATTTATTTAACACTTTATTCTCGTGATGGACCCACACATGAAGTAACACAGTTAAATAACATTACTTCAGTACAATTTGTTTTAAAAATGCTGAATATAATTGCTAGCAAAATGATAAACATATATATCAAGTAACCTTGTTACAACAATTTTTTTCAATCACAAAATAGTTAGTGGAATTAAATTTGAATTAAATTTACATAATTACACACACATTTATACTAGACACAGTTCATATCAAAATGTCAGTGATAAAACAACTAATTTATCCTACAGATGTGGTTACACCTATTTAAAGTAGCTAATATATACACTGTTGATCTATACCAGCCCAGTGTAACCACATAGACACAATTGTACCCACAGTACTCACACAGAACATGGTTACAGTCGGTATTAATACGGACTTTGACGGGTTAAACTAGGTAGTATATCAATTGGTTAATATGACACAGTTCGACTTTCTATTAGTCGTAGATAAAAAATGCCTATGCATGAAAGCGTTACATAACAGTAATTGTTCTGAATACAACATTTAATTAATTCCATTTATTTTTATTATTACATTATAAACTAAAAAATATGCATAACTAGATTTCAAATACATATCCTTGTGCGAGGATACATGTTACACCTCTTTACCTTCGTATACAATAATAATAATTATATATATAATAGAACGATTAAAAATTGCAAATATTTCTTGGAAAGAAATTAAATAGGAGTAATCGAGCAACTACTAATTTTATATTATAGAATTTGTTAGACATAAACTAATTCTGTGTCTAAATAGCGTTTATATAAATACGCTCTATCTAAATTATTACAAATATAGCTATAAACGTGCGCAAATAGCCAGAGTAAATGAACCAAATTAATGAGCTGTGAAAAAGTCATTTCTCGTCGGGGTCCTATTTAATAAAGAAATGTATCCATTTCGTTAATCTCCAGCAAGAAAATGCAATGTACACGAGACATTCTTGTTATAAAAGTGTTTAGAATTTTTGTTGACCATTTTAACACATTTTTAATGAACTTTAAACACACAAATTTCTATAGGTTTATTCTTATTTTTTAAAGCGTTTTCGAACAAAACACATGCCACAATAAACAGTTAAAACAACAGAAAATAGAGACAAAAAGACGATCACAAATGTTTCAGACAAAGCACTTCAGTTAGAACTGAGAAAGGAATGGGAGTGAGGAACTGGAGGTGTTAGAGGTGTAAATAATTGTTTGATTAGTCTTTTGATTGGGGGGTGACCCGCAGAGAAGCGGTTGTGGGAGCAAGTTTGCGGTTAGATCCCCTACAATACCTGCGACTATCTCATACCGTTCCATTGTGTTGAATGTTGTCCGAACGTGGCTCTACTGTGATTCTTGATTTGTTTATCTTCAGTGTAAAATATCCAACATATCTATATGAATTTTGCGTAACAAGCTGATTAAATGTTGTATTTACGGAAAAATTACCAGATCTCAAATTTGATATAGTCACGGGTGAGAAAGAAAACCACTGTTGTCACAGTATACAGTGTTAAGCTAAGAAGCGTAAATTCTTTTTGGTGAATTACAGTTTAATTTGGATTACGAACCATGTTGAAATGGAACTTTATTTGAGATGTATGCTATTAATGGCACATTATACTAGGTACCCAATGAGTTTATTTATGAAATGACAAACCACGCTGGAATGAGATTTCATTGGTGGTTAATAAACCTTCTCAGCAATCCTTGGAACAAGGCTGGACATTGTTATACTTTCCTCTACCTTTCATTTGTGACTTTTCTTTCTAACATCAAAGTCAGTTTCTTTACTAACCCATTAGTGAAATGTATTAGGAAAGAACTATGGTCAAATACACTTGTATCTCACTACTCTATCTTCAGGCCATATCTTGTATCACATACCTGCCAAGTACATCTCCCAAAAACTCATTGGTGGGTCGCCCCTCTATTGGCTCTACATCGAACTTATCCTATCTCAAAGTCGGTGAGTGAACAATATACGAGTAAAACTGTACAAATGCTTCTTATAGCCTATAAATAACATAATTAAATAACCCATTTCATTATACGCTCTTATATTTATCTCATTATTCTTATTTGTTGTTATTAGCCGCCATTTTGAACTTTAAAGTCTCATGAGATTAACATAGAGTTAAATTTTTAAAAGTAGTGGGCTGCCTTGGAGTCCAAGGGCGATGACATTTCTTAAAGATCACGTTCGTTATGCCATATTCTAACCCCACGAAATAACTGTAGAACTATCGTGTTTGATGTTAATTGGCTGAGCGTCAGCGAAGCCTGTCACTCATGGGGCTAGAGAAAATTCATTCCTGTGTGTACACCTGTCTCTATGTCCGTATGATATCTTGAAAAGGAACCGACACGAAGCTTCATTTATATATTAGCAATATGAGTTAGACGATAATGTATGTTATTCACCGGAATTTAGCTAAGCAAATATTTTTAGACTGGTCTTATAATATTATATAAACATAATGGCAACGAGAAAATATCAGTAAAAATCTATTTGTAATCAAGCTGAATTGAACTATATTAGATTTTAATAAGTGGTACATTGAAGTATGTAGATTATTGATATAGTTAAGAGAAAAAATAAGAGAGTGACAGTCAATGTTGTAAGTTGGGCAAGGTTTGATTGCGTTGTAGTACCCTCCCAAACTGACCGGAGCTTTTATTATTTAAACAGTGCTATGAAACTCAACTCAATTAACAAAAATATGAATGTATCATGTGGCAAGATACCATGAAAAAAACATTTGCAGGTTTAGAATTCTGATGAAATTTCATTTCTGTACAGAAAGGGTATCAGTTTTTGGTGGTGCATGTCTAACCATAGAATTTTGATGATCGTTATTGAAGCAACTAGGCTTGACACAATTTCTTCTTCGTCAGCTGGGGGATTAAAAATTCATTTTTTGTATGACATGTGTTTACCTATCTGAACGCAGGTCGTCTCAAAAATAACATTACTTAGAAGCCTATTACGCGACACGTGAAGTGGCGTACTCCTGTTAATATTTATCAATAACATTATAAGAGTTGAAGTATAAGTTTTTTAAAATTTATGCTTTATAATAAAGTTAAATTGATTTTCTAGCCGTGGATTTGTGAAGTCACTAACTCTTCTGTGTATAGAAACTTTTAAACAATCTCAAAAGTGCATTATTTGTATTCAATTTGAAATTCCAATCAATTGGATTTGGAAATCTTAGAAAATTTTTGTAACTGTTCATGAAAAAAGACAAAGTTATAAATCAATTTCACATATTTCCATCCATTCACTTGTATAAAACCGTTTTAGTCTCCTAATAACGAAAGTAGAGTATTTCCACGAAAACGAGCTTATGTCCTAAGTTTTACGTTTTACTACGTTAAGGATGCACATGGTAAATTCAACATGATAAACTTCATCAAACTTCAATTTAGTTAGAGATGCGATGGGATCTAACAACCCGTCACTGCAGTTTGTTCGTACAACTTTGATTGCTGTTAGTAGTAGTTTAATTAGAGATGCGACTGGATCTAACAACCCGTCACTGCAGTTTGTTCGTACAACTTTGATTGCTGTTAGTAGCAGTTTAGTTAGAGATGCGACTGGATCTAACAACCCGTCACTGCAGTTTGTTCGTACAACTTTGATTGCTGTTAGTAGTAGTTTAATTAGAGATGCGACTGGATCTAACAACCCGTCACTGCAGTTTGTTCGTACAACTTTGATTGCTGTTAGTAGCAGTTTAGTTAGAGATGCGACGGGATCTAACAACCCGTCACTGCAGTTTGTTCGTACAACTTTGATTGCTGTTAGTAGTAGTTTAGTTAGAGATGCGACGGGATCTAACAACCCGTCACTGCAGTTGTTCGTACAACTTTGATTGCTGTTAGTAGTAGTTTAGTTAGAGATGCGACGGGATCTAACATCCCGTCACTGCAGTTGTTCGTACAACTTTGATTGCTGTTAGTAGTAGTTTAGTTATGCAACACAACACACTACCGTCTTTAACACAAGTCCATTACAGGTGCAAACGAGATGAGAACTTCGGCGAACTTGTCAGATTGGTTCATCCGGTAAACAATGGTTGCGATATTTTTTAATAAGAAGTCAGTAAACCTCTTCATCCTCGATAAGTTTTCCTTGTAAAGCTTAAAGAGGCAGAATAAATCTGAACAAGGAAGGAAATGGGGCGTGTGATTGTGAACGAAAAGAGATTTTTGTTTAGAGTGAACAAACAAGTATAGGTGAGTAGATAGAGTAGGGCATAACATCTTTCTTCTCGCAACGTATACGCAGGTAAATACATATGAACAAAAGTTGACATTCATAACGATATAATTACTCAGATTGATTAAATGAAAATAAATTTATAAATTATTCAGGAAATATTAATATAATAATATTTATAAAATATTCATAGGTTGGAATATTATAATAAATATTCATATCAAACTGTAAATATTTTTAAATAAACAAGACAATTATCTACAAACAATAAACTATTACGTTTTTAAGTTATAATGGAGTTAACAAAGTAGTTTGCCTGAATAATTTAGAAGGTGTTAGAGTGTTATTAAAATTGCCACATTAACATATTCGTTTGATTGCAAAGACAAAATTACATATTTTTTTTAAATAAATCAATTATGTAATTTTGTCTTTGTAATGAAACGAAAACATTAGCAAGAAAATATGTAGCAATGTAAATAACACTTTAACACTTACTAAATTATTCAGGCAAACAACTTTGTTCTACTAATTTATTACTTTCTTACCCCTTAATTCTTCCCATAAAAAGTAATTAAAAAAATACAAAACTGAATGTCTGGTAAAGAACTAAAATCGAAGCTTTTTAATATTTAACCCACGTTAAACACCAAATTATGTATCTGACAAGATTACTTATTATTACTTGAATTAATTGTATTTGAATCTAAATCAACGTTAATAAGATAAAATACTCATAATATACTAATTAATTATAAAATGATTAATATAAAAATTAAATCCTTATTACTTGCAACATAGTAACTTAGTTACTTAAAAATGGGTGATAAAAATACTTCGACTCAAGCAATACGATATAACACGAAAGAAAAAGCTAGCAGTGCTTAGATCTAAATCACTTGAGCTAAGAGATATCACTGCCTGTAAACCCTTGATGACTGCCTCTGAAAGAAAAATAGCGGCGTTTAAATTCTTATTCCTTGTGCATCAGGTGGCTGGTTCCTCTGAGATAAAAGCTTGGCGTTGTTTTATTTCCTCTTAATTGAACTGGCTACCTTGTCTGTAAAATATGTACAATGTTAATTTTAAACTAACGTTTCACTCTTCGCATAAACTAGTGACTTGCTCGTACACAGAATCTGCATATTTTATATTTGCGCGAATAAGGCATGTTTCAAAGAGGGACTTTTTACCTTATAGGATCCAAGACTTATTTTCACTGTATAAGCACATAACCTAGTTATTTTTCATTTTTGAAATCAATAAATGTAAATATTTTTAGAAAGATATCGCTCACAGCTGCCCTAATTTTGGGCTCGTTTCGAAATTGGCCGGATTAAAACGGGTTAAAAATATGAACCGATATTTTTTTCTCAAATTATATTTTTCTTACTTTAAAAACCTTATGACCAACTGTCAGACCAATAAACAATAGACGTATCACCATCCGAAAAATCGATAAAATGTCTGAAGGTAGTCTATTTAAGGATATAACTGCTGATACTGATTTAACATTTATTTATGTTTTGACGGTCCACTTTAAGTATGACAAGCTAAAAAAATTATCAAAAAATTCATATTTTTAACGATTTGATACCCACCCATTCCAGCCCCTAGAGGGTTGCAGCACCACTTCTATTTTTAGCAGAAATATCTAGTTTTGATTTCAAGTAAAAAAACGCAAATTAGCCTTCAGGTGCTGGACTGTTACGATCATGCTAAGTCATTAATCGATACTATACTGATATTTAAGAAAAACATAGTTTTCATCCAAGAGAAGAAAGAGTATAACTTTAAGTACTTGAAGATCATCCATAGCATCAAATCTTACTTAATGAGCATCGGAATGAAGTTAAAATTTAACAGTAGTTAGTATATCCCTCTCAGTTTTGTTAAGTTTTGTTTTGATATTGAGAGAAATTATTATATATATATATGCAAACACAAACATGCCCTTTACAGGTTATCTTCATTACTCAAAGCAACCTAGTTTGCAGATGTAATTGAGTCTTATTAGTCGTTAGTATAACCTGATAGTTTTTTTAAGGTTACTGAGAGAAATAACTGTTCCACAAATTAATTCCAGATTCATCACCGTTCTTCCAACGTTTAGTGCAAACACAAACATGCCCTTTACAGGTTATCTTCATTACTCAAAGCAACCTAATTTGCAGATGTAATTGAGTCTTATTAGTCGTTAGTATAACCTGATAGTTTTGTTAAGGTTACTGAGAGAAATAACTGTTCCACAAATTAATTCCAGATTCATCACCGTTCTTCCAACGTTTAGTGCAAACACAAACATGCCCTTTACAGGTTATCTTCATTACTCAAAGCAACCTAATTTGCAGATGTAATTGAGTCTTATTAGTCGTTAGTATAACCTGATAGTTTTGTTAAGGTTACTGAGAGAAATAACTGTTCCACAAATTAATTCCAGATTCATCACCGTTCTTCCAACGTTTAGTGCAAACACAAACATGCCCTTTACAGGTTATCTTCATTACTCAAAGCAACATAGTTTGCAGACGTAATTGAGTCTTATTAATCGTTAGTATAACAAGGTAGTTTTATTAAAGCTACTGAGAAGAATAACTGTTCCACAAATTAATTCCTTATTCATCGTCGTTCTTGCAACGTTTACTGCAAACACAAACATCATGGCCTTTACAGATTATCTTTATTAATTAAAATTACTAAGTTTGCAGACGTAATTGAGTATTATTAGTTGTTTGTACAACCCCGACAGTTTCGTGAAGGCTACTGGGAAAAATAACTGTTTTACAAATTAATTCCAGTCTCATCCTTGGTTATGCAATGTTTAGTGCAAATAGAAACATGTCCTTTACATATTGACTTTATCAATTAAAATTACCAAGTTTGCAGACGTACTCGAGTTTATTAGTAGTTAGTAATGTTAGTCAATTGCGGGCGAGCATAAGCATAAAATAAACAGGCACCATAAACTATACTACATTACTGAATCGTAAAAGATAAGGACCCCGTGGTGTATTAGTAACATGCTCGCTCGCCCGGCAAGTGAGAGATCCGGGTTCGAGTCCCTACGGAGCAAGTATTTTTTGCAATCCAATGTTTATTGAAAAATCTATCAGGCTGTTGCCTCTTATATATATGCGGCTTCTAGCTCACTTTGTGTACGACATTAAATCACTGTAAAATATCTGTCTAAAGCATTACAAATAATCAACCATTGTCTGTTTTTGAATAATCCTCAAATGTATGTCTAAATAATGTCATAAATGTATCTACAGATGTAAACAATAAATCTAACACCTGTTATGCCTAAAAATGTGTGATACCACAGTAAGTAGTTTTAGTGAAAAATCTAAATGCAGTTATTGGTAAATGTATGGAAAATTGACGAAAAATTGAACGAAAATCGATGAAAAATCTGTACGCTACATTGTTAACCTTTACACATTCTTCTTCTTTCCAATCACAATTAAATGCAAATTCTCTTTCTTGTTGATTTATTAATGTTTTACCTTTATAAACAAGTAAAAATCTATTTGCCAGATTCACTTTAATGTCTTTTAACCCTACAATAATTTTATTGTTAAACTAAATTTAGTTTTGACTTTCTCTAAAATTTAAATTTTATATTTCTTGTTTTCTTCAAAATAAATTAATTTCTTACGTTCTGTAAATGTAAATTCTCCTATGTTACTCTACTCTTTTAAGAACTCTACTATTTAGTATGAACATTGTTTATTTAAACACTCATTTCTTTAAAGATTTGATAAAAAAGGTGACATTACACATGTTATCAAAACCATTCATCATTTTTTCGATGACTGAGAGAAATCGAATTATAGAATGCATAAAAGTAGATATGAATATGAACATAGGTTTCGTTCACGTTTTCACGTTTAAGTTTATGTATATGTTGTCATTTAAGATTTTTAAAAAAACGTTAACATTTACACCCATCAACTTTTCCTAATTAAATAGAAAACGAAATGAATTTATTACAAAGCGAAAAAGAAAATATACTGCATTGTAACGAGCAAATGGTGTTAATTCCAGTACTTAATTTTAAAAAACTAATTCGTTCACAATGATGTAAATGCATTTTACTAAGTAAACGTTCTACTTTCCTTCAACTTTGGCAAACAAATTATTTCGTCCTCACTAAATTACATAAATTCTTCCAAGAAAATGTTATTAAAATTTATAGTTTAACTTTGGTACTTTGGTAAGGTTAAAAAAACAATATCGGACTAAGGCGCATGCCCTTTCGCAACCACGATATTCAGTTTATTGATTCAGAGGTACCTCTACGGAATTTGTCGATATTGATTTGATAGCCAGTCTCTCACCTTGTATAGTGCGTATAGCACGTCATGTGCAGCGCGTATGTATTGTGCAGTTCTTGTTTTGTGACTATTCACACAGCTATGAAATTCAAGTACATGTTTTAATATTTTAGCACAACTTTTTATGTTGTAATTTGTTTTACTTTAACGAGGTCATCGCTTTATTTGCTATTGTTTAGATCCAATTATTAGATCTTTCAACTGAAGAAGAGGGTAGATTCCAACCATCGAAAGTTAGTTTTATGTTCTTGTAAACTAACGATGGCAAACGTCCAGTACCTTTTCCGCCGTTAGAATATACTCTCGTTACAGTTTCTTTAAATAATTGCACATTTTACAATATATCAAAATATATATATATATATATATATATATATATATATATATATATATATATATATATGATTAAATTATGAGTATTATGACTAACTTTATTTATTCTCTAATATTTTATATACAATGTTTGTTTTTCGTTACGGAAGAGATATTTATTATAAACAAAGAGATTCCTATCTATTATACACGTTATCATTTGAAAGACATTTTATTTACGAATAGCATTCACTGTCCTCGTGTACATCACTGTTAACGATGTTTTCAAAAATTTGTTTAATCTTTATAATTATAAATTTCTGGTATACTTGTAAAGGGAGAATGCTTTTTAGAGTGGAATTTTCTAAAGCAAATGTAAATATACTGGCGAGCCACAGACACAATAATTAGAAGTTGGAGCAACTACGCCATGATGACCCCTAGCCAGTTCCAATCCCCTTCTCCCCCAGGCAACTACAGTAACACCCGACCCCCAATACCACCCCTCCCTTCACCAACAGTAACCTCTGCTGAAGTTGTCAGTTTCCGCTTTTAACATGCTCTGTTTGCTTTTTTCACCAAGAGACATTTCATAATGACAAAATCGTCGCTCCCGAATTTACACAAGGGCGGGTTTTTACACCGCAATCAACAGGGTATGACATTTACATTTTAATTAGAAAAACTCATTAGCTAATGTTGTTTAAATGTTGATAGAACAATATTACTCTCCGTTGTTTACATCGCTTCTAGTTTGTCGGTGTACTGACTTAATTTTACAATTTCTAGGTGTGAAATAGCAATTATCAGGTGAATACGATCTCTGTTCTATGCTGTAAATTCTATTTATACACAAAGTGGTCATTACTTCTTTGTTAGACAGAAGTACAGAACTATTCGTATTATAAAAGTACACACTAGCTTAATTTGCCCAAAACGTTCTCCCGGTATCCAACTAAGTAAAAATGTTTAGATCACTTAATTGTAAACCAGGTAATATAACCATGATATATTCTGTAAATAGGCGACAAAGTGGACGCTTATGTACTAACTGAAGTGCCTGTGTTAAGTGACTTTCACGCTTGGAAGAAGGCCGATTATAGAGACGGCTAGGCAAAATAGCTTCGCTTTTGTAACCTCGGATGGTTTTAAAAATACGACGACCCATTAGCTAACATTAATGTGCCACATTAAATATTTTTATTAAGTAATCTGAATAATAAGAGGGGAAATAAATTGTTCATTCATCTTATGTGTAGCGGTTGGGGAAATTGTAAGCGGTGAGTGCTATGGATACCACAGCTCTATCTATAATTCCTTTACTACTACTATCCTAGTTCCTCTCGAATTAAGTAGCGTCAAATCAATTTGCTGCATGTATGTAACAGTGGATTGGCTCAGAACAAAAACTTATTAACACAATAAAAAGTAAAGAAAAGTATTTTAAATGTGGTTATTTATCTGATACTGTTGTATCGATTGCACATAATAGGTAATAGTATCATACAAATGTAACTTAGTGTTAATGGCTCAACAATTGGGTTAAAAATAATATTAGGATTATTCCATTTAAATGGAATCTTAATGTTAAAAAGGCTCTAAAATGTCCATATGACTCATATAAATACTGTCATTGGTGCCAGTGAAGTGGGTAAGGCGGTTATCGCGTGATAACCAAATCAAGCAACGTCGGCGTGGCTGCTGCTTGGATTGGTGACCGCTGAGCTGTCCTGCCCTTGGAAGCATATCACTCCTCCCCTCTATCTCTAAGCTCTTCGAGAAGCTTCTCCTTTCCAGATTAGTTCCCTACCTAAATGACTTCATCCGGCCAGAACAGTTCGGATTCAGGAGAGATCATTCGACGACTCAACAACTAGTTCGCGTTGTGAACATGCTGGCTGACAACATGAACTACAACCTGTGCTCAGTTGCAGTATTTCTAGATGTCAGCAGAGCGTTTGACAGAGTCTGGCACGAGGGGCTCCTGTACAAACTTGCAGATTCACCAGTTCCCCCCACCATGGTACATCTCCTCCGCTCCTACCTCACAGGAAGGACCTTCCGCATCGCCGTGGACGGCGAACTATCTACAGAAAGGACGATCGAGGCGGGCGTGCCACAGGGCAGCGTACTAGGACCAGTGCTTTATCTCGTTTACACCAACGACATGCCACTGGTACCTAGGGTAACGTTGTCCTTGTACGCAGACGACGCCATGTTCCTCTGCAGGAGCTTTCAGCCGACACGAGCCGCTGACGTCATGCAGCAGCAGATGGACCTTCTCTCTCCGTGGCTGGAAAAGTGGCGCATTTCCATCAACACTGAGAAGAGTTCAGCTGTCTGCTTCAGAAAGCGCAGAAGAATGCCGAAGAGACTCCCGCCACCCGTGACTCTGGATGACGATCCATACCCCATGCCAAATACCTAGGAGTTATTCTAGACTCCAAATTAAATTTCGGACCCCACGCTAAGAAAAAAGCCGAGGAGGCGAAGAAAATTGCTGGGTCAATAGGCCCCCTAATAAACCGCCGCTCGTCCCTCCCTATGAGCGTCAAGACCACAATTTTCTTCGCTGTGGTTAGATCGGTCATGATGTATGCCTCCACAGCTTGGTGGACCAACTGCAGCCGATCTAACCGCAAGTCACTCCAGACCATCCAAAATAAGGCCCTCCGAGCCATCACCCGGCAACCATGGTTTGTACGGAATGAAACCATAAGGAAATCCCTAGAAGTGCCAACGGTAGAAGTGTTTGCGAGAACATCAGCCGTCAAGTTCTTCGAGACAGCAGCAGCGTCGGATCATCAACATATTGCTGCAATCACAGCGCCGTACGATGGTCCGGACGACTACAGGCGGCGCCCCATCAGCATCCTGGACGACCCACCGTAGCAAATTCATCTACAGGAGAGAGCCTGCGATCCCAACTTGAGACGCAGTTGTTAAAATTCAATATTTTCTTTTAAATTATTAATTTGCTTTCGTAACAGTGATTTCTAATTAGGCGACTCTATAAAAATTTTAAGTTTCAGCGCTTCATTCTACAGCCAGTGAACCTAGAGTTCAGGTGCTGTACGGCCACGAAGGACGTGGCAGCAGAGTGGTTTAGTGCGGTAAGAATCCCACATAACCGGGACGCCGGTACCTTTTGAAGGTTCTCTCTGCTTAACAAAAAAAAAAAAAAAAAAAAAAAAAAAAAAAAAAAAAAAAAAAAAGCTTACCCGGCCATTGGTGGTTTGGAAGACACCTTTAAGCGGTTGGTCTCCAGGTTAAGTATTAAAGAGGGCATCTTAGTCCTAACTTTGTCTGGTATTATAAAACATTACTTTACTCAAAAATAATTTTGGGCAAAAACGACTAGACAAATCAGACCATAACTCACCCACAGACGAGGAAATAAAAGTTATATCAGCGTTTCCTGACCATAAAAATATTTGATTGGAAATGGCAACTTTCAGTTTCTTTATCGTTGGCTGATGATGTGCTCACTATTACTTGTCTGCCAGGTGGCAGGTTTCAAATTTCTCGTGGAAAAAATTATTTGAGTAGTAAATTATTGATATTTTTAAACTTTCCAGGACACTCCCATTTTTACCTGATCAAAACATCGCGCATGAGCATCTTATACATCCTGAAGGGAGATGCCTCTATCGATTTAGCGAAAAACAAGGTTCAGTGCTTATACAATGAAAATTGGCTCTAGGGCTCTATGGTTCAATGCTATTACTATAGTAAATTTTAAACTTACAGTCACACACAACTTTGTATCAGTACATACAAACAATTATGTATATTGTTCAAAGCGTATCCAACATTACATATTAATTATGTAAATATCGTAACACAATACTGTACAAAACTATTCTTCCAACATATTTTAGAATAGATCAAGTTTGTGGTTCAATAAATTTTATTTAGCATGTATGGTGTCACGTAAATATTAATATATATATATATATATATATATATATATATATATAAACTTTTTGTGATTCAATGTTTATTGAAATTATATATATATATATATATATATATATATATATATATAAACTAATTTTGTGTTCGTTAGTTTTCATTTATAACAGATCCTTCCACAGGAAAGTTTCGTTATTTTTATATTCTAAATGACAATAATGTATTACTGACGTTTGTTAATTAAGTAATACAAAAAGATTTAAAATTATATTTACTCTTAAGAATATGTAAGATTGGTTCTTCAAAGTTTATAAAAAGAAGCATATATTAGAAATAATACCCTGAAAAGATATTTTTGTTACTTCAAAAGTACACAAAAGACATGTAAAATATGCTCAAATTATTTGAGCGGTTCAAAGAATTGTGAAAAAAGTATTATTTAATTATTATTGACATTAAAATTACATTTAAAATTTCCATTTATACTAATTATATCTTTGTTAATTTATACATTTTTTAAACATTTAAAGTGTGTGGAATACACAGTAAAACACTATAGACTACCAAATATTTGTTTTCCAATTATTCTTAATTTGGTGTCATACGAGTCAACAATTTGTAAACTTATACGAAACACATTTTGGAGCGTAACATTGTTTGTATTAATTTAATGAATGTATGTTTAAAATTAATTTAATTCAATAAGGCGTATAAATCCAAATATGGTTCAATCAATTCATGTGCGCAGCATAATTTAATATAATACTACTACTGATTTTTTGTATTAGTGTTTTGGGGGCGAGGTCATTTTAATTACAAATTTCCATTAACAACTTTGTCCACATCCAATTTAAGACAAAATAAATAGAATGTTCTGTAAAATCAATATTAGTAATTACTGTATGTACAATTGTGTGAATATAATTTTGTAAACAAAAATATTAAGATTTTAAGATTATTTCCCCTTAAAAGGGTGACATGACTTTGCTATGAAATAGTTGCTACCCATATGTTGTAACTTCATCGGATAAAGAGATTATGCATTTTAGGGCTTCTAAACGGGGCTTAGCGGAGGAGGGGGGAGCGGAAGGGATGGAATTCGCTACAAAGGGTGTTGACAGTATAGAGCTCTCGCTCAAAGATTGGTAAACACCCTAAACAATAGAATCTACGCGAACAACCTTTCCCTTCACACTACTGCTCAATAAATCTTTTGGTAGCTATACTGAATGGTAACTGGCATTTTGTATGAGTATTTAACGATCGTAATACATATAATACATATAACCAGTCAATATTAGGGACTAGTAAAGGTAAATGCACATAATGAATAGATTACGTATGGACTGTAGAGAGGAATGTGATTTTATCAAATTATCTCCAAAGTACATTTTTGAACTCGATCTGAGTGAACTGGTGCATTTACATTGTAATATACACAGTTCAGAACTAAGGTTTAGATACTTACCCGTAATATATATAACAGGTATAAAGTAGCTATGTAATATTAGATAGTCTATAATCCACGTATAGAACCTATGTAAACAATTAGTAAGGAAAATCCTATGTAGACACATTTACTAGTTTGTTTTTTTAAGTAGATCCCTGAGAAAGCCGGGTCCTGGCGACCTCTCTCACACGCGAAACATCTCACTTTCAAACGTCTACCAAATTAAATTATACATCTATTTTACATCGGAAACAATTTTTTTATTGTTTTTGTAGTATTCATCACTCGTGTATTAGAGCGAAAGAAAATTGTTTGTTTTGTTTTTGTGGATTGTGATAACCAAATATATGGATAAAAACACAGTTTTCTGATTAAAATTTTTAAGCTTTCTCCACGTTAACTCCTTATTATTCAAACAATAGTGGTATTAAAACAATTCTTTTACAGTATTTGTTTTATGTCTCTTGAAGAAAGACGTTCTACAAATTGAGAGTTCTAAGTTAAACCATTAATGGTGCAATTAATTTATTTTGTAAGACTTTACAAAATCGGTTATTAGATATAATTTTGAAATTGTGTTAATACTGAATTACAGTACTCTACGTACTGATTGAGAATACCGATTATGATTCCTATTAATTCAGTTTTGCACCATGTTATAAATAGGAGATATTTCAAAATAGTTTTTGACTATTATAACAGGCGAGCAGTGGCTGCTTCCTGGACCGGGAGTACAGTATTGTCTCTTCAGGTGACAAATTCGATGGAGCGTCATGGTTCTCCAAAGTTTTATTCTTAGACTTCCAGATATGCAGTGCCTATGTTACTGCACAGGATCAGTTCAGTTTACGCGGCGGGACAGTTTGGCTATAGTTCAGTGGTTTTAAGAAGTTTATTCAACATTAGTTTTAAAATTATTTAAATAGTAAATTAGTAGTGGTTTTTATATTTTCAGTGCAGTGCAGTGTAGCATAAATTAATGGTGTAAGCTATTAAGTTGAGATGAAACGGTTAAATAAATCTGTTGTAAGGAAACCACGAACCTGGAAGCCGGTCAAAAGGAAATCGTCTGGCCAAGGAATAATGTAGGAAGTGTCGTATGTAGATACTCTAACGAATGAAACGAAAAAGAAATAATCCTAGGTAACTTCCTTACTCAATATCATGATAAGGAAACAACCAAATGAGCACAATTACGTACACAATGTGCAATTTAAAGAGCAAATACTTGGAAATAAAAAATAAATAGGACTAAAGAACAGGAAAGAATGAACTAATGCAACCTCCAGTATTTGAGAAGTACCGTAAGCTTTTAGTTCGTTACATAAGTTTTATGATGTTTGAAAAAGAGAAAAGTTTTACTATGTAAACTGATTATCAGTACTAAAGTGTATTTTGTTCCTTAATTAGCGATGAAATCTTCCGAAAATCGAGTAGTTTCACTAAGAAAGTTGAAGGGACTTTTAAGTCACAACTTATTATAACTTATTAAGTACCATACAGATACTTAGACAATCTATATGAAATGATAACAAAACTATAAACTTTCAGAAAGTTTCAGGCAGTTTGTCCTCCAGACATTGTTATTACTGGTAAATGTTTCTTTGCAAGTTTCTCTGTAGTAATGTTACGTTAACTGTACTAACACATTCGTGTTTCAAGTCACATTCTAGACCGTCTCATAATATTTTCCATGCAACCTTTCAGTCAGTTCTTGGCACCTTTTCCTCCAGACATTGCCATTACTATTAACTTACTCTGTGCAAGTTTCTCTGTAGTATCGTTACGTTAACTGTACTAACACATTCGTGTTTCAAGTCACATTCTAGACCGTCTCATCATATTTTTCTATGCAACCTTTCAGTCCGTTCTTGGCACCTTTTCCTCCAGACATTGCCATTACTATTAACTTACTCTGTGCAAGTTTCTCTGTAGTATCGTTACGTTAACTGTACTAACACATTCGTGTTTCAAGTCACATTCTAGACCGTCTCATCATATTTTCTATGCAACCTTTCAGTCCGTTCTTGGCACCTTTTCCTCCAGACATTGCCATTACTATTAACTTACTCTGTGCAAGTTTCTCTGTAGTATCGTTACGTTAACTGTACTAACACATTCGTGTTTCAAGTCACATTCTAGACCGTCTCATTATCTTTTCCATGCACCTTTCAGTCCGTTCTTGGCACCTTTTCCTCCAGATATTGCCATTACTATTAACTTACTCTGTGCAAGTTTCTCTGTAGTATCGTTACGTTAGCTGTACTAACACATTCGTGTTTCAAGTCACATTCTAGACCGTCTCATTATCTTTTCCATGCACCTTTCAGTCCGTTCTTGGCACCTTTTCCTCCAGACATTGCCATTACTATTAACTTACTCTGTGCAAGTTTCTCTGTAGTATCGTTACGTTAACTGTACTAACACATTCGTGTTTCAAGTCACATTCTAGACCGTCTCATCATATTTTCTATGCAACCTTTCAGTCCGTTCTTGGCACCTTTTCCTCCAGACATTGCCATTACTATTAACTTACTCTGTGCAAGTTTCTCTGTAGTATCGTTACGTTAACTGTACTAACACATTCGTGTTTCAAGTCACATTCTAGACCGTCTCATCATATTTTCTATGCAACCTTTCAGTCCGTTCTTGGCACCTTTTCCTCCAGACATTGCCATTACTATTAACTTACTCTGTGCAAGTTTCTCTGTAGTATCGTTACGTTAACTGTACTAACACATTCGTGTTTCAAGTCACATTCTAGACCGTCTCATCATATTTTCTATGCAACCTTTCAGTCCGTTCTTGGCACCTTTTCCTCCAGACAATGCCATTACTATTAACTTACTCTGTGCAAGTTTCTCTGTAGTATCGTTACGTTAACTGTACTAACACATTCGTGTTTCAAGTCACATTCTAGACCGTCTCATTATCTTTTCCATGCACCTTTCAGTCCGTTCTTGGCACCTTTTCCTCCAGACATTGCCATTACTATTAACTTATTCTGTGCAAGTTTCTCTGTAGTATCGTTACGTTAACTGTACTAACACATTCGTGTTTCAAGTCACATTCTAGACCGTCTCATTATCTTTTCCATGCATCTTTCAGTCCGTTCTTGGCACCTTTTCCTCCAGACATTGCCATTACTATTAACTTACTCTGTGCAAGTTTCTCTGTAGTATCGTTACGTTAACTGTACTAACACTTTCGTGTTTCAAGTCACATTCTAGACAGTCTCATTATCTTTTCCATGCACCTTTCAGTCCGTTCTTGGCACCTTTTCCTCCAGACAATGCCATTACTATTAACTTACTCTGTGCAAGTTTCTCTGTAGTATCGTTACGTTAACTGTACTAACACATTCGTGTTTCAAGTCACATTCTAGACCGTCTCATCATATTTTTCTATGCAACCTTTCAGTCCGTTCTTGGCACCTTTTCCTCCAGACAATGCCATTACTATTAACTTACTCTGTGCAAGTTTCTCTGTAGTATCGTTACGTTAACTGTACTAACACATTCGTGTTTCAAGTCACATTCTAGACCGTCTCATAATATTTTCCATGCAACCTTTCAGTCAGTTCTTGGCACCTTTTCCTCCAGACATTGCCATTACTATTAACTTACTCGGTGCAAGTTTCTCTGTAGTATCGTTACGTTAACTGTACTAACACATTCGTGTTTCAAGTCACATTCTAGACCGTCTCATCATATTTTCCATGCAACCTTTCAGTCAGTTCTTGGCACCTTTTCCTCCAGACATTGCCATTACTATTAACTTACTCTGTGCAAGTTTCTCTGTAGTATCGTTACGTTAACTGTACTAAAATACCCGTGTGACAAGTCTGATCCTGGACCGTCACATTATTATTTCCATGTTTCATAAAACTTGAGATTTTAACTTGAGTAATGATAAAACAACATGCCCTCAAGCAGCACGATGAGCCATTTAAAAATAAACTCTAACTAAAAGATACTTAAAAGGTCCAATATACAGTTTCTTTAACACTAAGATAGTCTTTTCTTCGTTTCCTTGTTGATTTTTTGACGTCACTGTTTGTATCTTTAGGACGCCCTAATAAAGTGCAACTTTATTATTGTTTTGGTTTTTCCTTTTTTAGGTACTTCAACATTTCTTCAATTTAGGATAATGGTTCTTTGTCTAAATTATAAAATTCTTACCCCAGGATTATACGCTGAACCCACTTAACAACAATGGCGAATTGACAAATGTGTGTTTTTCTTGAATACGATTCCATTTTAAGCTTTATTCTTTCAATCCTCTTAGGCCACTGGCTTGTATGAGAATCATTTTAAACAGCACACGAAGGAGAGTAGATACAGTACAAGGTCGATCGTGCACATATCAGATACAGGATTTGAACCTGCTCTATCTCTTATTTAGTTCGGGACACCCTTAAGTGTGGGGAATAACCAATAATTTACAACACGTGTTAATTTTTAACATTATAAGTGTTAGTTTAACATTAAAAAATTGTATTACATTTTATATACACTATTTACTTGATCTACTCGATTCTTTTATTTCAAACATTTCGTTTACATCCTAAAATAACTGTAAAATATTATAAATTTAATTCAAATTCACTAAAGAGTCGAGAATAGAATAACCGTCTTGGAGATAAAAATGTGGAGCTGATGAGCTGCTGTATTGTTATTGTTAGTCTGACACCCAGCAACACACAGTTTAACAATTTACAGTGAACAGAACGTTTAGGTGATAAACATTTGTTTAAGCGTTGTATCCAAACACACCTGGACGCAAAAACACCTTCCCCTAACCATCCACAAGTGGCCTATTCGCATTTAGATGGTTATTTCTCCAACTAGTCTCCCTTGTCGAAACGCCCTCTTTCAACGGCACAACGCTTTACACGCGCCATTTCACGCTAATCCGGCCCTCTCCCTTTCATGTCATCCCCTTCTCTCCACGCAAAATATAATACATCCGGTTTTTATTCAATCCTTTCCAGATAAGTGGAAATCTTGGAATATTCTATGGATTGTCGCTGAGAATATTGTATGGTTAATAATAAATCTTGGGTCTGATGGAGTATGAATGATGATGATGATGATGCTACTTGTATGTGGTTTGATTTGTTTTCAATGAAAGAGTTCAAATTTAACAAAAAGAACAATTTGAGTAGCCGAGTTTAGAACTATTTAAGGGTTTGAGTTTATAACTACAATAACTATATAAAACTGATTATGAATTGCGTTTACGTATATTACCACAGCCATATTTTTATAGAAAAAATTCTACCCTCGAATACCTTTGATCACAGAAGTGGATGAATTTAATTCATGTCATCCTTTCATACAAAACTATTAGAGCGGTTCTTACAGGGAATGTGAGAAAAGCTTCCACATTTTTTGTTTAAAGTTTGTCTAGACTATTCAATCAAATGTAGTGTACTTCAAAATGTTTATCAATTTGAGGTGAAAACCTGAACATTTTGAATTACACTAGATCCCGAACTAAGCGGACAATGCTCGTTAAGCACTCAAGTTCTAAGCCGTACATAGAATAACATTTTTTAACCTACAATACGAATTTTAAAATACATTTTTACCACTTTAGTAACTCTAGTACAATTATTATCAGTTTTATTTTTTTATTTTATTTAATTAATGGATGTAAACCGTTAAATAATCAACGAATTGGTTCTTGAATCTAATAGAGAAACCAGACACATAGTATCTGGCTGGCTAACATACGGCAATGTAAACTGAAAGAAAATAATACAATACACTAAAAAAAGACAATAAATTAGATAAATATCAATTAATTTTAAACCTAGATAACAATCATTAATATAAACATATCTTTTAATGTTACTTCTTGAAAAAAAAAAGAATTGAATAACCCTTTAAACTGAAAGTTATTTAAGCCTTCACATGCCTTGAAGAAAAAGTTGGAAGAACTCAAATTTTATAATCTGTACCACAAATCTTAAATTTATAAATTTGAACTTTTTTTCAACAACATTTTAGAGCATGTAAAAATTAAAACTTTTTTGAAAGCTAAAAACAATATAAGGAATTTAACGAAAGTGTTATAGAGAAGAACTGACTTGAGGAACACCCAAAGGGTAAAAATAAAGGATATGAAATTGAAGAGTCTAATATACCTTAACCCTATTGCACCTTCCTTATGTAGCCCTTCGATAAGGGCTGAAGATGGAGGAGACTGATAATTATTCGAGGCAACAATGACTTTATCAAGATGGCGTTAGCAAGGTTAGTTTACTTTCATATAGCCTAATAGGAAATTTGGAAGTTGCTTATTATGTTAGAAAGGTACTTTCCAAACAATATATAAGTGTTATGAAATTTAATGAACAAAAGAGGGTTTCACTACACAATTGTATTAATTTTCAATGATAACATTTATAACAGATAATGGTAGTAAAACTGTTACAAAAGTTCTATTTCTCAACGTTAGAAGTTCTAACAATTTAATTTCAATGATTAGTATATAGTGTGGGATTTAACATAAAGTGTGTAACATCTGCTTTAAGTTCAAAGGTTTATAATACTAAAAATTTTAAATATAACCACTTATTGTCTTATACTTTAGGAACCGAGAGCATGAGAATTTACATTGCACAAGTACACAACCTGGGTTTTCTATCATGAAATCATAGTTATCGAGCTACATAAACAGGCTGAAAGTGGACGAATAGGAGGTTTACATACAGTTGCTGATGCTTATTTTATACGAGAGTTATACGGTTGGCTTAAGTGTTTAAGACTAAGAAAAGTATATTTTGAGAATAAACTCTGGTTTTATATTTTTAACCCTTTTGATACCTTTCCGTTTTGACCTCTATAAAAATTAGTGCGGCTCACAATAATTCCTTTCTTAGAGGAAATGCGTCAGTAAATTTAAGAGAAAACATATATTGTGTGTGTTTCTACAACACTAATTGACTCTAGTATCCTGGAATCACCTAATAGAACTATATACTAAACATAATTTAGCTTTTCCAAATTCGCAACTTTTAAAACATTCAGCGTCTAATGAGCTAAATTTATTAAAAAAACTTAGTATCTATTAAATATTTTGTAGTTAGTTTATTTTTACTTTCGTTTATATATTTTTTGGGCTTAATTACAATTTTATTAAATTAAAAACCTTTTATTTCCAATTTTCTTTATATATATAAATCTGTTCCAATTAACCTAGACACCACCCGTTCTTTTAGTTCGTCGCAAAATCTATGTGTTGCTAAAATAATTGAATTAGTAACCTAAATATTTTAATTACATATTCATTGAGTAACTTTATGTTATTGTACTTACTTGATGATTAAAAATGAATTAAATAGGATTACTCGAAATGTTACAAACTCAGAAGTTAATAACAATTAATCGGAAAAGAAGTGTAAATAACAATCGGTATTGACTCGTGAAACGGGCAATACTCTGAATAAGAATTATTTTGATGGCTCATAAATATTTAAGTCACAGACAACACTGTGATGGAGGGCCATCTCAATGGTGGGGTGTTTTCATCAGCTAATTACAACTTTACTAACTGGATGTTTATGGAATAGCTTTTGGAGTGAGACGGTCTCCCTTGATGAGTTTCGATTAACACTATGCTGGCTGCAACAACTGAGACCAAACGGTTGTGTTTTGTTTGGCGGATCGAAACTAGCATTTCCAATTCGTTCTTAATTTAAGTAAACTATTCGCTAAATTGCTTCTTCTAAAGTATATTTAGCTTCTTGTGACAGTACTGTACTCTGAATATTAAAATAACTATTTCCACTAGTTTCAAAGTTTGTTAATTGTTAAATTGCATTTTAAATGAAAGTTTTATCAAGAAACGGAAAATGATTCCAACAAACGAACGAGGTTCCAAAGTGTCTCTTGTTTAGTAAATGAAAAAATAACTGAAGAAGTTCTGATTGTATTTCGTTATAAATAAATATATTTATGTTAGAGATATAGCCTTGAAAAGTGTTTTATAAATATGTATAACACAATATAAATAAACCTTTTAACACATTTTTTTGTAAATTTTTATTTTTGTTACAATGTACATTTCGAAATCTGTGATTTCATTTTCAGGTACTAAAGTATTAGTAATAAATCACAGATTCCGAAATGTACATTTCGAAATCTGTGATTTCATTTTCAGGTACTAAAGTATTAGTAATAAATCACAGATTCCGAAATGTACATTTCGAAATCTGTGATTTCATTTTCAGGTACTAAAGTATTAGTAATAAATCACAGATTCCGAAATGTACATTGTAACAAAAATAAAAGTTTACAAAAAAAGTGTTAAAAGGTTTATTTATATTGTGTTATACATAAATAAATATATCTTAATATAGCAGTTATTGAAAGAGATCAAAAATAAATATAGCATAAACTACTATAATACTTAATATATATAATACTATATTACTGAAACAATTACGTACACAGAAAATTGTACAATTATCCCTTATTACACCCCTATTTTTGAAGGTAGCATTTCTATAATCAAATCACCTCAAATATACCTAAAATCTGGCTTTCTAATATATCGAAAACAAAATTTACAGACCAATGCTGATTATTAATCAGCAATTAAATAACATTAATGACTGGATTTTTACATCTAAAGTGAGGGGTCATGCTCAGTTAAATATTTCCTATTCGGTTATTATTTGTTGTAGAGAAATATTTTTTATCAAAATATTTATCTAAAAGTAACCCTCACTATCCTTATGGACTTTTTATAAAATCTCCAGTATTTGAATTATTAGAGTTTGATAATATGTATGGTCGCCATTTTTATACCTGATACGATATTTTTTCCAAAGCGACTGCCAGAACCGATCTTAACTATACTATATATTTATACTCTAAAATCACAAAAAAAAACAATAGAAATACGGCAAAAGTAAGCAAGAAAAATCTTCACTTTATGTGACATTCCGTACTTATTTTAACCAGAAAAACCAAATAGTAAAGTTTGGTTGAGTAATTTGTACACACCCTGTATAATTCGGCTCGGGGAACGATAAATAAATGTCCCTAAAAAGCACAAGTTGAAAATAGATACCAAAATTTATATTGCAAATATCCCGGCTAAGTTCGTTGGCCAGCTTGGTACTTTTCGTTTCAATATGGTTGCTTTTCAAATATTAACAACTCCGTTATTCATGAAGCTAGGGGAGAAATGTTTTTTGGAATGCTTGTAACAACATTTCCTAAACCTTTGCTCCAACCAATCTTTGATATCTCGAACGGGTTTTCTCATGAAAAATTCATGAAAAACCAGTGAGACTAAAGGAATAATAATGACATTGTTACAAAATGTACCTACTTCTTCCAAATGAGCTAGAAGAACTACAATTACTTTCAATTAACTATCGTAGGAGCCTTCTTGACCTATAAAATGCCCGGAAAATTGTATTAGAACATTTTGTATCTCTGATGTGCATCAAATAAAAGGGCAATGGAGTGGGGGGGGGTGGACCGTCACCCACACTTCATAACAGAAACAGCATCGGAAAACCATAGCTCGGACTCACCCACCCTTGCTGCCCAGCTCTCGCCAATTACGCCCAATATCCCATTCAATTTGGCTTTATAGCATTTTAATTCTCCAGATGGGCTTGAATCGGAGTAATCCGCTTGCTCAAGCACACAGTAGGGATTACGCTTTCTAATCTGGAGATAACAAGAACGCTACAGATTTTATTCAGATAACAATCCTACACTCGGGATCTTCAAAAATTAAGTTTTCACTCGGTTTGTATGGGGATGTGAAATAATAAATTATTCCTACAAATACTATGTGACATGTAATGTGCTGATTTTCGACACATTAATTAATAACGTTGATTTGGTCCATTATTCTCTATTTCCATTAATGTATTTATGTATCAATCCGCCTGTTATATACTGCTAGCAATAATAAACACGATCAAATCAATTTCGATAATTATAGAATCAGTGTCAAACCATGAGGTCCGAAATATATTCTTGGAAGTATCTTAACATTTCTTCCTAAAAATGGAATACTGTAGTAACAATTATAATTAACATCTCTCACTAAACCATACTGGGCGTAAATGAAAAATACACCCTTTTCAACCGTGTCACAAAACTGGTTAAACCAACCACGAATTGCTTTACCATGTGGCAAACTTTGACCTCTATAACATAACTTGAAACCGAGCTGCACATTAATATTCGATTTCAATTCTGCGTAACACAGAACACACTGCGCCGTAAAAATTACTCGCGAATAGCGCTATGCGTGTTAGTCACAATAGTGGGTTGCCTCCGCGCAGCTGTTCTGCACATGCTTAGGGTCAATGTTTCCTTCCATGCTACACGGAAAAACTTACTTATTTTAATCTTCAATTTGACGTTTAAATCGTTTAGTTATCTTGAATAGCTTTCCAGTAACGTTCGTTCACAATCCCGGTATTCTTTTCAGGAGAACCTGTATTTTGCGGTTCATTTCGTTTATTTCCTTCACAATCCCGGTATTCTTTTTCGGAGAACCTGTATTTTGCGGTTGATTTCGTTTATTGCCTTTCACAATCCCGGTATTCTTTTTCGGAGAACCTGTATTTTGCGGTTGATTTCGTTTATTGCCTTTACAATCCTGGTATTCTTTTTCGGAGAACCTGTATTTTGCGGTTGATTTCGTTTATTGCCTTCACAATCCTGGTATTCTTTTCAGGAGAACCTGTATTTTGCGGTTGATTTCGTTTATTGCCTTCACAATCCTGGTATTCTTTTTCAGGAGAACCTGTATTTTGCGGTTGATTTCGTTTATTTGCCTTCACAATCCTGGTATTCTTTTCAGGAGAACCTGTATTTTGCGGTTGATTTCGTTTATTGCCTTCACAATCCCGGTATTCTTTTTCGGAGAACCTGTATTTTGCGGTTGATTTCGTTTATTGCCTTCACAATCCCGGTATTCTTTTTCGGAGAACCTGTATTTTGCGGTTGATTTCGTTTATTGCCTTCACAATCCTGGTATTCTTTTTCGGAGAACCTGTATTTTGCGGTTGATTTCGTTTATTGCCTTCACAATCCTGGTATTCTTTTTCGGAGAACCTGTATTTTGCGGTTGATTTCGTTTATTGCCTTCACAATCCTGGTATTCTTTTTCGGAGAACCTGTATTTTGCGGTTGATTTCGTTTATTGCCTTCACAATCCTGGTATTCTTTTTCGGAGAACCTGTATTTTGCGGTTGATTTCGTTTATTGCCTTTCACAATCCTGGTATTCTTTTTCAGGAGAACCTGTATTTTGCGGTTGATTTCGTTTATTGCCTTCACAATCCCGGTATTCTTTTTCGGAGAACCTGTATTTTGCGGTTGATTTCGTTTATTGCCTCCATAACTCCGTACTTTTGTAAAATGCTTAGTCGTAAAAAGATAAAGGAACCATCAATAAAGGAAATAAACTACTTTTTGTATAAAGTAGTACAGATCGTAAAAACATGTGTGGAAATGGAACAAATCAAAAGGAAAGCAAAGCGTGCTATGCAAACAAAAACAGAACTGGGTTTATGTTGGAGTAGATAAATAACTCTTGGAACAAAGGGAGCTGGGATAGATTTATATCGACCACTTGTTGAGAGCTGGCTGACGTAGGAATAGATGATTCAATCAATTAATGGTGCTCTCTCTCTACAAGGCGATACGATCGTCTCTTCATATTTACCCTAGAACAGAACCGGTTCTTTTTTCCTCTGGATTTCTTATTATAATAAGCATTCAAGCAGAAGCGATCTCATCGAAGACGAAAGTAGACGTGATTTACTTTCATGATCCTATTGATATTTTACAAAAAGGTAGACTAAGTGGGCTTAGTCTGCCATTAAAGGTTAGTCTACTTAAAATTATGTTAAAGAATTTTTGTAAATATCGACTCCTCTTAAAGGATTAGGCGATACGGGTTGAGTAAAGATGTTAAAATAGCAATCTTCCTCTGATGACCTCTTAAAATTTAACAATCCAAAACAGCAAATACGAATCCAGTCACTATGAAAATTTTACTTTCTCCCAAACAAAATAGAAGGCGATTTAAAATTAGAATAATTCACCACTTTATGAACATAATTACGTAGTTATTCTTTTAATAATCTTAAGATGTCTTTATACTTTTATAAAACTTATTTTCGTTTGAAGAAAACGAAACATGCATTTGAGGAAGGAATGCATTTATTGATATTTAAGTTTTATTTAGTAGTAAACTGTCTATTTCCATAATTTAAAGAGATATGTAATCATGTTTTGTGGTATGGTTATAATTTACATCTAAATATAATATCCCATTTGACGACCAAAATGTTGTGTAGGAAAAGTTCGAGCAAATTTGAATTAGATTTCTTTAGAAAGAGTACACAATATAAGTTGGTGAAGGTTTTAGTTAGGTAGTCATCCTATTCTCAAAACTGGATGGACATTATAAAATAGTGTTTTAGTTTAGCTACCACAACACTGAGAGAGAGACTACTTGTTTTATTTCCATACTTTCCCTATGTAAAGGAATTTTAAGATACAAGATTAACAGGTATTGAATCAGATAGATAAGTAATAATAGCAGAGTAGTCGCAGAAGTAATAAAAACTAAGGATGTAATATAAGTGACTTCTGCAGTAACAATTTATCTGTAGTAACTCTTCGAGAACGATGATCAATACTGAAAGAGGTGTTAGTCAAAGGAATGGGTTATATGTTATGTCTTCAACGACGTCTTTGACCAACCTGAAGACCTTGTCTGAAAATCACCTAACGATAACTGGTCGTTTTAATGGAATTATTTTCAACTGGTGCGATTAATATTTTTGTGAAATGGAAACTTATCGGTTGTTTTAATGGAATTACTTTTACCTGGTGCGATTCAGATTTTGGTGAAATGGGAACCACAACATTCTTTTCGTAACTTGGAGTTTTCAAAATTAATTAATGCATCCTAAAAATGAGTATGCAGCTGCAAGGTCATTCAACGATTATAGGGGTTTTAGGCCTTGGATTGGGTTATTTACGTTATATTTCAACACATGTTGACAAACAATTATTTATCACCTATATGCACCTGATATGTTAATTAGGGCGAAACGTCTGACTGATTTCCCCAAACCACTACATCTTTTGCAAGTTGAGCCATACATTACATTGGAACAGCTGAATTTAAAGCTACCTCAACGTATTTTGGTTCGTAAGTATTTGTTTCGTTTATTATAGTCACCACACTAAGTATTTGATTTTCTCACGTTATACACTCCACCGCACTTACTGGAAATTTTGCAAAGTTTTGATTCATTATATACAGTAAGAAGTAAATATAATTTCTTTCACTTAGCTGGGGTGATATTTTGTCAACAGGGCAGTACAAATTTCTTTAGCGTTTTGGATTGATATATTTTATGAGTTTTGTACTAATGTTATTAAAATTTGACATTGGCGAACTATAAGATCCGCCATTTTGCAAACAAAATACGTATACAAAAACAGAAGCATTGAAAATGTTTAGCCTATTTTGAATGAGCACTATAACAATCCAGAAACATTATTAACTATCATGCTTTCTTCATTATTAATATAAACATAATATATGCAATACAATAAAATAAAATATATAATATAATATTCATGTATCGATATGAGAAAATCATAAATAGTAGATTTTAAAAATAAGAACACTTTTTATTCAATTCTGTTATAAATTCTAGTAAAATTGGCATTACTTACTTACAGGACACCCTAGATGAATTCAGGAGCTCACCTGAAAAAAAAGCTTAATTCATCATTTTGTTATGTACAATGTACATATTAATATACAACAATTTAAATTATTTTCTTCCGACTAATTTGCTAAGCATTGCGTGAGTATGCTATGAAGGCCACAAATTTAAAGTTGCCTTTATACGTATTACTTTGGGATTAAAACAGATCCAAGCGAAAACAAAGAAAATTAGAAGCGTTTAATTTAAAGGCATTGAGTGTAAGGAACGACATAGAGGAAAACCTGTGGCGCAGCCGTTTAAGAGAGAGAAATGGACGCCTTTAATAGGTTTAAAGACGTTCGTATTTTTGTGCAGGCTGCGATTCTATTTAAGATAAAACAGGAGTCGCTTTGTTTTGTGTTCTTTTGTTTAATTTAATCTATTGTTTACGCTTTTAATAACTTTTTATCAACATTTTTATTCTTTCTGTATAATTAATTATTTTGGATAATAACCTTTTACAAGTTAATTGTAAATACAATTTTAAAATAAAAGTCTGATTATAAATAGATAAATTCTATGTTTTATATTAAACATGGCAACAACTTATGCACTGGTTTAATTGAATAAAAATAGTCCTATGAAACTTCACGATCTTCTTTAGTCATTTCAAATTCATCATAACTATCTAGTTACATATTTATGTATTATTAGATTATACGTGAATATAATCTATTACCTTATTACAATTTAAACTTAATTTCGAATTCTTCTAATCTCTTCTAATTTCAATTATCAATGTATTATAATTGGCTGAGGAAAATGGAAGCCTTTAACTTGTGGAGCTAGAAATATACATATTTGTCTAACTGCATGTCTGCTCATACGGTATATCGAAGACGAACTGACCTATAGAATTGACCTTGTGATTGAATCGTCATTACGATGAACACTGGGTTCGACTATTGTGCATGTCACTCCACGGGACTTGGCTGAGCGTAAGCGAATTTTTAAAAATTGTTCTAATAGGTAACCATGACGGCGACGAGAAAATATCAAAATAAAATTGTTTAAACAAACTCAATAGCGCCATAACAGTTTCAAATCAGTCAACTATTAAAACCTAATTAGCCCAATACATACATCATTTTCAGTTACTTAGTGCATAGACTTTTATTACTCTAACATTGATATGAAACCCAATTAAACTAGCAAAAATCTGAATGTATCACGTGGCAAGATATCTTGAGATATGTTTACAATATAGACTTCTTTAAATTTTTATTTCTACGATGCGTCATTTTCGTGTCAACTCTATTTTGTACGACTATCACTCTATCTATCTTTCTGCAGGATACCTCAAGAATGAGCTATAAATTGGAAATGCTGCATGCTATCTCAGCGAAGCTTGTTCAGACACGTGGTGTGGTGTACTTCTACCTTGTTATTATATACAAGAGTAAATACGTTTTCGTGCTCGAAACAGACACAATACTAACATGGTTTACTATACAGGATGAATTTTAGACATATTCAGAAGAAAACCAGATTTTTGCGGACATTTGCCATCCTTTAGTGACACAAACAATAACTAAAATTAAGTTTCGAGATCTGTAGTCTGATCTCTTCCTCAGATGAATAATTAATCTAACATTTAATTACAATATAGGTTAAAATAAACAAATCATACCAGAGCATTTTGACACGCATAAGTCAGGAATCACAACCACCATGTCGTGTGTCAACTTTACTAACTCTAAAACATGCACTTAATAAAAACAACACACAACACTAATCATTAAAACTGACCTACAGAATGTAGATCACAATAGGTCTGCTTCGCCAACCAACCACCTAAGGCTGACCAGAGGCAAATAGTAAAAGTCAATCGTCACGTCAGAAACAATATGGTGGCAAAAATTATTTTGTTCCCTTATCTTTGCCAACCTCTCATCAAGAGTTAAACCAAACTATCAAAAATGATTTTTAGTTAGTAATTTTCTTATTTAATATAATTATTAATTTCTGACGTAATATAGTATCCGAAATTTATTTTCTCAAAAATAAATATAATGTATACATATTATACATATATACACATGATTTTGAGCTAGTATTTTGTGTTTAATACATCGATGGAATTAAAACGTCATAAAATTCATTACGAGGATAAAAAACAAACTAACTCAATCCGTAAATCCAATTTTGAAGTAATTAAAAAATATTTTTTTAACTGGAAATAGCGAGGTTTAATTTGTGATCATGATACATTCATATATTTTACACAGCTTTTCTTAATCATTGAAGGTTAACAAGAAACACCCACGCAAATGATGTGATGATACTCAGGTTTAGTAACTAAAAGACCTTACTTTTTTATATTCCAAAACATAAGTTAACATGTACTGTACTTTACTTCAAAACGCTTCGATCTTTGGCTTTAACGTATTGAATATTATTCCACTGATGTTAATACATAGCACAATTACTTGGTAAACGTTTAATTACATTTAAAATTAAAATGCCTTGTGAACGAAAAAATGAAAACAAAAATGATCCCATTCGTTTATAAATAAGGTACAACATGGCGAACAAATAAAATAATGATCAGAATATTCAACTAAGTCAAATACAATCTACAACTAAACAATTTTTAAACTCTTCTAAATTCAATCTTTATATATTGGTCATTTCGGACCAATAAAATATGAAAGGCAACTATGTGATTCAATCATTTTGGATGAATCCAAACACTGGCCACTCGATTGAGCTGAAAATGTGGTAAAGGGTGCCCAGCGCCCACGCATAACTTCCACTCCTGTAACTTCCCCCATCCCTTCAAAAGTTCGCGCTTCCCCTTTTGATATGCTCTATTTGGTCTATTTACTGAGTGACATTTTCGAAATTGTTATGTCATTTATTGATGTTACAGACGTTAACATAATATAACCCTATCGCAAAACATTACTACCGTATTATGTTTTAATTGAGCCGTACTCACGTGTTTCCATGACGATTGATCTTTGAATAATACATTATAAGTCTAACCTCCCCCCTGGAGAAGACGCTAGGTGACAGATCTCAAAACGTCTTGTTAAATTTTTGTTGGTATACATAAGACTATTTTCCGATCCAATCTGTTTTATTTTGAACTATTTTAAAAAGTTCGCTCATTGCTAACTGGTATAAGGCACGTGCTTGCATATAAAACAACAATGTATATTATAATAAGTTCCCAATTAAAACAAACTTGAAGCTGCCGCAGTCATTCATATGCGCATCTGCTCCGTCCGTGGAGAGCAGTCCAAACACAACACGGTGGTGGGAAGATAGCGTTTAACCAATCAGAAGGCGGTGGCCGCAGGCTTCTATAGAACCTTACAAGAATACCAACATCGTTACAGTGTAGCTGTCTATAATACTGATCAGTGTGTGAAAAACGGCTTCAGGCTACCAACAAAATAATATCGTATTTTGATCAGTCTTTACCTATTAGCAAATGTAATTTGGGTTAAATTATAATTAGGTAAAATTGACACTGTTTAATTTAATAACTATATAATTAGGAGAAAATAGGAGAATGAGAAGTTTGTTTATTGGTATTATCTGTTTTAAAAATATTTGTTGAAGTTCGTTTTCGTACTGTTACTATTTTTTTGTATAACTGGACTATGGCAAATGTCCGGAAAAATCCTATTTCCGGTTTTCAAATAATTTTTTTAGATGATATAAAACCAAATTATGTTTAAAGGAATATCTAATGGATTTCATTTTTACCTACCATTATTTATTGAACCATTAAAATTTTGAATATGAAAACATTATTTCACCATTATAATACCAACTTGACTATGGAGGTAAACTGGTTTTTCCTGCACTTTTTAATAACATCTATTATTGGGAAAACCAACGGCCGAGCGGTCTAGGGCGACAGACTTTGAGTTTGAGTTAGATATAGTGCAGGTTCGATTCCTGCCTGCGGCCTTTGCACTTTTTATCATACCAGTACTGTAAACTTTGTACTTTACCGTCCTCTCCCTTAGTCTGTTTGATACGATTCTCGCACAGGCCATTGGCCCATGAGGAGGAGGCAGCATAAGACTGAAGAGAGGATCAGGTACTCGTCTAAAAATAAATAAATAAATGTAACTGTTACAAATAGGTGCAGGCTACATTCTGGTCATTAGAAACTGTGCGTAAGCCAAACTGTGTTTTAGTAGTAATTCCAATTTTAAAATAATATAATACAACGTTTAATAACGAATGATAAATTAAAATGGAGGTCCACTCCATTATAACCCCTAGCTCAGATAAAAACACACCTGTCTCATTCTCCAATCTGATAACGGTGATAAGCCGCGATAAGGAACAGATAACAGTCAGCATTTTCTTGGCGACGCGCTTTGATAGTGTTTTTGTCCACAGCTCTATCGGTATTTATTGAATTATTTACTTCTTATCACTGCTATTTTTAGACTGTTTATATTTATGTTTTGTAGCGCTACAATTTTCGCTTAGCAAATTTTTATAACAAACCAATTTGATCACAGGCCGTTACGATACCGTTATAAAAATAAAAATAATAGATAATTCAAAGAGGTGTAATAGAAATTCTGTGCAGAATTGTAGGATATCTTACTATAGTTTATTTAAACCCCAATAAAAACAAATCCAGAAAAAGAAAGCCCTGCACATAACATGACATTTGTAAATTGTAACTGACTATGACAGTGTGAATCACAATATAAATTTACTATCACATGTTTAACTGTGTATAAACTGGCATACTTATTATCCTTGATTTTGACAGGTGAACATAAACACATTTACTATCTGCTGATTAAGCCATGTCCATAAATATAATGGATAATGGAGTTTTACGGGATTATTCAAGACCGGTGGGGCGTAGCCTGGGAGGATTTTCGAAATAGGAATAAGGCTTTGTGTTAACCAGATTCTTAAAGATATCTATAAAAAATTACTGTACACTCAGTCTAGTACTGTTTACCTGATTTAGTACTACATAAACACGCGGGCAGAGTTTTATATAATAGTAAAGATATAATTTCTCGAAGAAGTAATTTATTGAAAACCTGTCGTTTTAAAAATTATATTTAACAAATACAGGGTTTTCATAAATGAATAGTGCAATTTTGAATGCTTATAAACAATTTGCTATGCAAGGTAGAAAAATATGGTTGGCACCTCTGAATTCTTCAGCTCAATTAGTTTTATTGCTCTAATGTCAATATGGTGTATTTTCAACAAGATGGTGCGCCACCCCATTATAAGGACTTTGTTCGTGATTGCTTTGAATGACAAGTTTGGACAAAGATGGATAGGTCGAGGTGGCCCAATAGCATGGCCTCCTAGAAGCCCGGATTTGACTCCATGCAATTTTTTTTTTGTGGGGATACGTGAAAAACATTGTTTATTCTCAGAAGATCCGTGATTTAGCTCATTTAAAGGAAAGGATTTATGAGGCAGTATCATCGGTTACAAGACACATGCTGCACAGTGTATGGGCCGAGATCGATCATAGATTTGATGTCTGCAGAGCTATCGGTGGTGGACACATTGAAATGTACTAAATGTATCAGTATAAAATTGTTTTTAACGAGGATTCTAATGAAATAAATATTTTTAATGTACTTCGTACGGTTTCTTTTTCTTTTATGTTTAAATTGTACCATTCATTTATGAAAACCCTGTACATATAATAAACAAATCATTAATTAATAGAAAGGTTTCAAAACACTCCCTGAAGCTGTATATTATCTAAGGAAACCATAAATATATTGCAAAAACAACGTCATTATCTTCATTCGTTTATTTGCTTAACATTAATGAAAAAACTCCCAACATTTTATAAATGTCAGTAATTCCTCGTAGAGCGATCTAAACGTTAACATCTTTTAGTTTTCAGGAAATTTACCTTCAACAGCTATGAATTTAAAATAAATAATAATTTCTCTAGCAAAAACCGATTGCACCACCCCCCATCCAACGAACATATTTGGTGCCAAACGAATTTAAGGTACGTATATAGCGAAGTCTTAAAAAAGAATGTTTATTCGTTCAGTAAAAAAAGGTGCACTATAAGGCCTAGAGGTAAAGTATGCATGTAAAATTAGTGCCCCAAAACCAAATTAATCATTAAATTTGTATAAATGGTAATAGCCGAATTTAATTACAAGTACTACAGACATAAAGTATATATATACTCGTATATATATATATATATATATATATATATATATATATATATATATATATATATTTATGTATATATACTCGTATCTCGTATATATATATTAGGTTATTCCAGTTCCTCATGCATTTATGATGACTATCAACATGAATGACAACATGTTTAACTAGAGGAAATTTATAAAGCAACAACAACATAAACAAAAAGTCCAAATTAAAATACTTTACACATTGATGTAAGAAAGACCTCTGTAATATAGTGTTGACGGCGCCTGCTCTCTAGGAGGTTTCATAAGAGGACAGTGGAAAATCTTCAGAGTAGCTTAGGTCTAGCTTTATATAACTTGAAAGGTCAGAGTTAGAGCGATTAAAAAAATAAAATCTACGGGAAAAGGAAAGTTATTTAAAGCAGAATACTCCACAAATTCAAGTAATTTTCAAAATATAGTATATACAAAATAAAAATTTAGTTACTGAAGTAAAATTAAATTAAAAATGTCTATATAAATAAATAAATATATATATATATATATATATATATATATATATATATATATATATATATAAACGCATTATTCACAATTATTCAATGTTAAGGTTCTCTACAGTTTCCTAATTTTAATTTTTTTATTGAGTCAATTTTATTATTCTAACAAATTATAAAAACATCCAAACCTAAAGGACTTTAACTGTTCATAACTCTTTGCAGAAACAGTATATATGATACAGAAATGATGTAACAGAAAATAAAAATTATGCGTAACTATTTGTTTTCTCCTGGGTAGCAATGATTAACCGCTTTCAAGAAGTTGTTGAAAGCACCCTCTCTAGAAAACCGTATTTCTATTCTATGCAGATACTCACATAGAATATCTGCAAGCAGGTCGGCTGTTATGCCACTTTTTAAACTTCATTTCACGATCCTCCACGAGCTTTCAACGTGTGTTTTTTTAAGACAATACGTTTATCATATGAAAAGTTTGAAGTTTGAAAAGGATTTCAAGTTTGATACAAGTTAGTTATTGTTCTAAAATCAGTATCGGTTATTATATCCATAGTTGTAATTACGTAATATCTTTTGTCAATATCAATATAAAAAAACTGAGTCCGCTTATTGTACTCTACCCGTAAAAAGTGTTAAAAGTTAGTAAGTGTTCATTCTTATTACTTATATTATAATGTACTTTTCAAATGCCGAGTTTAAAATGTATAAATTACAACTGCATATATGAGGCTGTTTGTACATCGTAACATCAAGGCCCGGAACGCTTAGAAAGTTGCAGGAACGAACATGCACAAGATGTATCCCACACGAGGTGGGGTTGAATATTAGTTTGAGAGGTTTAAGGTTGGGGACACACATAACCGCACCGCGCCCGACACGTCAGTCGGCCGTATGCTGGCCGTCCATACCGGTGAAAGAATTGCAGCGCAGTTTTCAAACCTGCAAGTCCACACCATGTCCGCACCGACACACCAGACCGTCGTGGCCGCACCGTGCCCGCACCGTCACCGATATGTTTAGTTTGAATTTTGACGGGCACGGTGCGGTCTACGAGCGGCATCATATGTTGTTTACTGTTGCGTTCTTCTTTTTTTAAAACTATTTAAGTAGTCTACACGTTCTATTTAGTGAATTATTTAGTATAGCCTACTAACTCTACATCCTGTGTTCGCGTACAAAATCGTATTTATTATTAAAAGTATTACATTTTCTTACCTTAGAGTAAACTAGTCATATTTTTCTTATTGTGCATATTTTTCTTTATTACAACAAATTTGAAAACCATGTTGTACCTTAAGTGATTTTAAAAACTAGATTTGAATTATGATGAAAAATCTATACGGTAAACATTTTTCATTAATTAAAAAAATAACAAGCATGTAATTATTTTGCGCGAAAATCTATTTCTCTTTGATGTATTGAAGTTAACTTGATTACATTTATTCCGGTATTTTTGTAAGGGTCGTATTTAGAATGTTTCTATGACATTTTTATTTTTTTCACTTCAATAAAGTAAAAATAAAAATATTTTATTTACAATAAGATTTTCAAGCAAGAAAAACCCATGTTAAAAATAAATCATAATAATAAATCATTTATTTCCACATAATAACAAACTGAATATTACAAATAAATATTATCGCCATACAAATAAATAATACTATGACATAACGTATTTACAATATCAGTAAATAACAAATAAAAAAAATGTGTTCTACTTACTTTATTTCAAATTTATGTACTTAGAGTAATAAAATGTAAAAAGTAGGTTACATCCTTTTAGATTTTTTCTTTCTTTTTTTTAAACTAATAATTAGGCCAATAGATTTACAAAATAAGGAAATTTAGGTACCCCATAAGAGGCTGTGCCTGTGTTGGGGATACTATATACAAAAAGGGTAAAAAATAAAAATAGCGGAATCGAGCAAGAATGAAATGAAAAAAAATGAGTTATTGTAGTTTATGTAGTAAATAATGTAGGCCCTACTCTTACGTTTCAAAGTTTAAATTTAGTATAAACTAGTGTGCTGTATTAAACAAAAAGGATGTATGCATGATTTACAATTCAAATATTAGACTTTACACATGTAACATTAAAATATTATATTATAAATAATTATTTTATAATGCTCTAACGTGTCTATTTAAATATTATTATAACTTAGCAGACAAGACTAACCATACACTAATGTATTATCTTAAACAAGTACTCAATATCATTTTGACCGATCAACCATACTCTAATTTTTTTTAGAAAATATATTTATGTTTCTACTATTTTTGACTAATTCTGGCAATAAATGATTTGTCCTCGGAGCTATAAAAGAAAAACATTTTGTAAAATATGTTTTTTTGTAAGTTCTCCAGCATATATTTTACAAATATTTACTATGTTTTACAAATTATTATAAAAAAAGGGCTTGCAACATGGCAAAACTCTCTGGCATCACACTATAGCTCTTGACAAAAAAACACTAAATATACTGTTTTATAGTGTATTTGACCGAAATTCATTGCAATGAAACACAATGAAAATAATTATAGGGATAAAAAATATAACCAAGATAAATGATATTTACAAATTTTACATACTAGCTGATTGTACAAAGCTTTACTGTAGCATTATAATGTTTCATTCACCACAGCGATTAATAAAAATAAACAACAATTGATATTAACAATTTTCTCAAGCAATAGTTAATCTTTCGAATATTTTTTAAGTATCTGTCACTTCGAATTCAAAAGAAACATGTTCTAGTACAAACAGTGAGATTGTTGCGCTCGGACTGCATACGGACATGTGTGGCCTCACGGTAACCGAGCCGAGCCCGCACCGACAATCGGCCGACTCACGTGTCGGGCACGGTGCGGTTATGTGTGTCCCAACCTTTGTAGCATTGAGAGAGGGGGTTGAAAGGCTCGGCAGAGCTACCTGGCTGAATAATATATAGTTGAAAACTCGCGGCAGAACTCTCAGATTGTTTGTACCTGGTGCTCTATGTTTTGTACGATTCTCATTTCACTCACATGCCTACCGACCGTCATCAAAAAAAGTTTTCATCTTTGTAAAACTCTGTTTTTTTGCAATATCGTCAGGTGCAACAATTAGGAAAGTAGCACCACATCATGTTTTCACATAAATACTATGTTGTTAATTTGTATTCCTTAAATGATTCTAGTAATTACAATAATCAATCATTTATCCTTGAATAATTTATGGTGTGCTTACTTTTTGTATTTGCAGATTACTAATTTAGCAGACTTCTGATGGTATTTTTGTCTTCTTTTTTCTTGAGAACCCACATCTTGTTTAATTTGAAATTACATGAAATATGTCTTTTTTTTTAGGCGAAGTTAGCGCTTATTTTATATCTCTCTTCCACTCGACCTCCCAATAAAAAGGATGTGTTATTTATCGATTGAAAGTACACAACTAAATACTTTAAAAAAATAATAAGATTTCAAATATTTGACTTCATTATATGTTACGCTACGTTTCGAGGAATATATCAACCCTCTTTTTCGGATTTCAAACACCATAATACATCACAAAAGTCATAAACTAAAAAGTGCGGCAATAGACAGCCACTTTTGTGATGTAACTACTTTTGGCCCATGAGGAAGAAGGTAGATTTCGATCCTCAAAAGGTAATGTGATGTTATTCTTTTTGTAACATATAAGATGGTAAAGATCTGAAATTCTATAAGCCTTTCGACTCACGAGGATTACCACAGCGACTAAGCAAGTAATAGCAAGTAGTATGGCAGTGCGACAAGTTGAGAAGAATTGTTTACTAATGTGGTGCGATAATATTGACACGTGTGTCAGAGTCGTGTGGCGGTCGTGTCCCTCTCCCACAGGAGCGATCGTGTGGCATGGGCTCACGACTGGAGAGAAGCATTGATTTATATTGCAGTGTAGTGCGTTATAGTGGCAGAGGTGTTCGAGTCGTATGGCTGTCGCATCACTCTCCCACAGGGGCGATCGTGTTTCATGGGCTCACGACTGGAGAGAAGCTTTGATTTATATTGCAGTGTAGTGTGATAGTAGTAGCATAGGTGTTCGAGTCGTATTGCTGTCGCATCACTCTCCCACAGGGGCAATCGTGTCGCATGGGCTCACGACAGGAGAGCAGCATTTATTTGTATTGCAGTGTAGTGGTATAGTAGTGGCATAGGTGTTCGAGTCGTATGGCTTTCGCATCACTCTCCCACAGGGCGAACGTGTCGCATGGGCTCACGACTGGAGAGAAGCTTTGATTTGTATTTGAGTGTAGTGCGATAGTAGTGGCAGAGGACGTGTTCGAGTCTTATTGCTGTCGCATCACTCTCCCACAGGGGCGATCGTGTCGCATGGGCTCACGACTGGAGAGAAGCTTTGATTTGTATTGAGTGTAGTATGTGATAGTAGTGGCAGAGGTGTTCGAGTCGTATTTCGCATCACTCTCCCACAGAGGCGATCGTGTCGCAAGGGCTCACGACTGGAGAGAAGCTTTGATTTGTATTGGAGTGTAGTGCGATAGTAGTGGCAGAGGTGTTCGAGTCTTATTGCTGTGGCATCACTCTCCCACAGGGGCGATCGTGTCGCATGGGCTCACGACTGGAGAGAAGCTTTGATTTGTATTGGAGTGTAGTGTGATAGTAGTGGCAGAGGTGTTCGAGTCGTATTGCTGTGGCATCACTCTCCCACAGGGGCGATCGTGTCGCATGGGCTCACGACTGGAGAGAAGCTTTGATTTGTATTGGAGTGTAGTGTGATAGTAGTGGCAGAGGTGTCCGAGTCGTATTGCTGTCGCATCACTCTCCCACAGGGGCGATCGTGTCGCATGGGCTCACGACTGGACAGAAGCTTTGATTTGTATTTGAGTGTAGTACGATAGTAGTGGCAGAGGACGTGTTCGAGTCTTATTGCTGTCGCATCACTCTCCCACAGGGGCAATCGTGTCGCATGGGCTCACGACTGGAGAGAAGCTTTGATTTGTATTTGAGTGTAGTACGATAGTAGTAGCAGAGGACATGTTCGAGTCTTATTGCTGTCGCATCACTCTCCCACAGGGGCGATCGTGTCGTATGGGCTCACGACTGACAGAAGCATTGATTTGTATTGCAGTGTAGTGCGATAGTATTGGCAGAGGTGTTCGAGTCGTATTGCATATTAGAGTGATAGTTATAGAAATTATGTCGATAAATGTATGTATGAATATTGAGGATTGTAGAAATAATATGTATGATTGCAATATGCTGATTCAGTACATAAAATTTACCTATAAGAATCAGAGTTTACACTTTTCCTTTTACGTCGTTTTCTCATCAACGGAAAAAAGGAGACGCACCACTTTTTATTCCTGCGATATGTTCCAAAATGCTGGTAAACAAGCAAAGAGAAATATGCTCTTCTAATCCTTTATAAAAACATTTGCTGTCGCATTTCGATACGATTGTTCTCGTATTCATACGTCATAAATATACCTAGAGGTTCCTAACCTAAATTAAACGGAACCTAAATCAGATGGTAACTGAAAATGTCTGCAGTACTATGACCTACATAGTTTCCATAAAGATCGAGAGTGAGTGATCATGGCAGTATCGATAGTGTTATCGGTCTGTCACGTGCCAGAGTTTAGAATTTTCGCCGAGACTGTACAGCCCGGGGCATATTGAGGCGGACTGTATCGCTCGAAGCCGTTCAAACCGGTTATTGCGTAACAACCGGCTCCTTCTTCGAGACTTCAGCTTCTCATACCTACGTAGCTAACTAATTTAACTACCTGTCTGATATAGTCACTCAGATATCAGACCGATGGCGATAGCCTGCGGTACAGTGAGGTGCAGCAGTATGCTATAAGAGGTCCTCGACTGTCTTACCGATCGCTAAATGCTGTATAGTTAAAGGTTTGATAGTATGACCTACAAACTGTAACTAATACAATGTTGTACATGTGTAATTATTACTATCAAAGATAACCTATAAACCTATAATTTACAAGAGTATACGTGTAATTTATCGGTGTAAAACAAGGGTTTCATGTAAGGTAAACAGACCTTAAAGATAATAGTATAGTTGAAAAGGAAACGGCCTTTTTGTTTCAAAAAATAAAACATTTGTCTTATTTACAAACTGAATGATAACTTGATATTTGTACCGACTTCAATATAAGTTTGTAAAACATTTTCTTATTGTGACATAATACTGTTAGTCATTTACAAGAATAAGCCTGCTACTAGCTTAGTGGATATATTGTAAACTGTTACGTTTGCAAGACGAAGCCTCCTACTAGCGTTTCCAAGACGAAACCTACTACTAACGTTTCCAAGACGAAACCTGCTACTAACGTTTCCAAGACGAAGCCTCCTACTAGCGTTTCCAAGACGAAGCCTGCTACTAACGTTTCCAAGACGAAGCCTCCTACTAACGTTTCCAAGACGAAGCCTGCTACTAACGTTTCCAAGACGAAGCCTCCTACTAGCGTTTCCAAGGCGAAGCCTGCTACTAACGTAACGTTTCCAAGACGAAGCCTGCTACTAACGTTTCCAAGACGAAGCCTCCTACTAGCGTTTCCAAGACGAAGCCTGCTACTAACGTTTCCAAGACGAAGCCTCCTACTAGCGTTTCCAAGACGAAGCCTGCTAGTAACACAGTAATAACTTAAGAGATATTATTGCAAACTATTACGTAACATTTACAAAAAAAACATATATTTATTAAAATGTGTCATATGATTTCTAAATAGGAAAATTTCCAATAAAATGCTTGTTGCATGTACAGGTATGCCTGTTTGTGAATTTCTATATCAACCAATTGAAAATCATACCACTTTTTCAACTGTCAGTTTTACTGTGATGTCATTCATTACAACAGTTTTTAAATATTCCGTTTTAGACCCCAAAGAAGTGTTAAGACCAGTCAATTATTAGTACATGTTAAGAACACATAACCGTGAAAAGGTCACTTATGTTAAGGATATTGGCACGGTTTAAACACACAAGAAAAACTTTAAAATAGCTATACCATACGATTTTCCAGTTTTAAAGCAAACAAAACTAGAATTGTCTGATATATCACATGATAGTAATTTATTAGTGAAAATTTTTATACATACATCGATCGAATGCAGTTCAAAACATTTGATAGGCATCAATACAAATTTTAAATCTTAACAAATAAACTTTAAAATTGGGCATTAAAATAATTTGTATTGTGTATACATTTGAAAAATTTAAGATTAATTTCAGTCTTTTATTTTGGAGGAAAAATAAAAAAGACCGTATTTGCTACTTTAAATTATTTATGTATTATTTATTTTAAATAATTTAAAACTGAATATATTTCAATTCTTAAACTAAAATAGTGACAACAGTTAACTGATCTAAAACTGTGTACAAATAATAATGTTATAAATTTATTTCTCTCTAAAAATTTATCAATGTGAGAAAAGTTAGTTTACAGCAGTAGTGCACATTCATCTAAGCTATATGTTTTTTACAATTTGGTCAATATCTTGGAAATTAAGCGACTTTACTAGGGGCATGTATAGCACTGTTTTCAAAATCCCGTTGCCTTACCCGAAACGTAAATATGCAACGCCTTTTAATGATCATGCATTGAGTTTGAAACGTTATCCTTAGGGAAAAAGCGTTGTTGGAAATAATTCTGCATTGACGTGACTTTTTGTAAAAACCGTGATTCCGAGTAGAACATTTATTATGAATCCTTTCTGATTAACGAATTTGAATTTTAACTATATTGGAATGTTGGTACAATTGTAAATATGCCACAGTCGTTGGATAACACGGTGTGATTGCGTCACAATACTTGAAAATTACCACGGGGTATAAAACTTTCCCTTGGTACACTTTTGTTTTACCTCATAAAAAAGTAAAAAAGATAATATTAATACGTCACGTCATGTTAGCGACATACCGTGTTGTCAAAGCAAGTCGATGTCTGGTGTTCCCATTTTCTCTATAAAACATATATAATTTACAACAGAATAGTTATTGAAATTACAAAAATATTTTATAATTGAATAGCGTTAAATATTTTTTTACCTCAGTGCTATGGAAATTGTCATGTGTACAAGTTACAGCGTTCAAAGAACAAAATCGTGTTTTTCAAGCGGGACATACACGCAGAAGGTTGTTTTTACTGCAGAAGGTATTATTTTCCTTTAAAAAGGGAAAACTTATTTCATTACACCATAAAGGTATTCATGCCTTAGAGTGTCACTCAAAGAGTGCTAAATACTGCGTTTCAGTCGTAAACCACTCAAAAGAGTATTTCCTCCGGACAAACCCTGAATAAAACTGGCGCCGCGGCAGTACGGCAAACTTTTCTTTCAGACCTCTAATGCACTAGTTAATTCCCTTGAGTTCTGTAGCAACGCATGATGCTTCTGAGACTTGCTCGCTCTCGTTTCAATTAACTTCCTTGTTTCCATTCTTCCACTCGGAGTTTTCCCATTCCGACTGAGAAATAATTGTGTAACTTAATTGTACACAATTGTACACATATTCCAATCTATCACAACACTGAAGGAGATAGTGTTTTATTTATTCATGGTGTTATTAACGAGGATGAAATACAACATTAGTATTGTAACGAGTTTAAAATAATAATTAATGAATTTGGATTTATTATAATGAAAAGAAGGGAGGACATTTTATTCCATTCTTAGGTCCACCAGAAATATTAATTGATATTAATAGAAAGTGTTTTTTTACTTACAGCCTGGGAAGTTTTTTTCGTAAGGTTTCACATTACCGAATGTTATAATTTTAAATTATATAAATTTTTATGTAATACAAAAATAATTAATATAATTAAATTATACTTATTTATTAATTAATTTATTTATATTATAACTTTTTATATCATTTTAAAATTATAAAAATATATATATATATATATATTATATATATTATATATAATATTATATATATATATATATATAATATTTATATATCATCATCATATAACAATATTTATATTGCTATGAAAGTAGTATTTTATTATAGTTCACAATATACTTGTGAATTAAACAGTACTTAAATATCAGACAACTTTTTAAGTTATATTGATTTCTTTTAAACACTACCTATTTTATGAAATGTAATACAAGAAGACGTTTAGTAGACGTGCAGTATTACGTAAACTGCATATTTAATCAAATAGGCCATTAACTTATCAAGGCGCGTTTTGAGGAACATTGAGGAACGCAAAAACTTAGTAAATCATCACTTTTTCATTAAATGTGCTTAAATTCTTAGAACCCTGTTTTACTTTCCTACAGAATCATCAATTGCCATAAAAATTAAATAAAGGACGTAACTGATAAACTTGATGTAAGTTGGTCTCAACTTACCCCTTCCATTAGTTTTCAGAAGACAATCTTGTTTCCGCCCTATTCCGTACAAACAACGGCAAATTAAGCGAAGGGTAGGACGAGTGTGACAAAAAACAGCCAGGTGGCAGGCGGACGGGAAGTGAATAGAGACCATAAAAACTTCAGTTTTTTTAGTAAACCAAATTCATCAACAGTTTTATCGCTGATGACATGAAAGATTAAGACTCACGAACGGATTATTAAGGTGTATTTATCTCCGAACAAAGTAATGGTAAAAACATGAAATGGGTACGATACTATGGTATTGAACTGGACTGCTAATGAAATAATCTCGATTTTGACCTACACGTTAACTTTTTCACAGGTAAGGCAGCCAATCTGTCTCAGGCCAAATTTGAGTTTTAATTTTGTCTTGTAAATAAACTTATACTGTTATGAAGGATTCTGTCATTTTCGTAGTATTAAATTACTTACAACATATAAGTTATTTAAGATTGCTCTTTCGTTATGGTGTGACCATTATACACCAAAGGCCATAATTAGTGTAGAACGGAACACTTTTGGGACACGGAAAGAGGCAACAGCTGTGTGTGTTTATTTATTAGGTACAAAAAGTCCAGTACTTTTAACATATTCGAGTGTGAAATCTTCTCCGTATGTTATGAAAATCTTTTAAACTCAGTGAAACATTAATTGTGAGAAGCACAGGCAAGGGATTCAAGGACGACATGGCCTTACGCAGAAGACTTATTCTTAGAAATGTAAATGAAGAGCCGACAATGGCTAAGATTACTCCTGTAGTGCGCATACTACAACTCATAAGCAGAAGGTCCTTTAGAGACTTGGCAGTTCAGTTTTTTTTTTCGAAGAAATAACAGCAGAATGTGGCGGCCGCATTCTTGCCACGTCAGCTGCACTCGTTTGTCGCCAGGGCAGCGGTACCAGGAACTGGCCGGTTGGTCTAGAGTTGGTGTCTTTCATTCTAGTTCCAGTTCCAGCGATTCAGAGATAACTCGTACTAAACCAGGCGCCAGCGGTACCAGGAACTGGCCGGTTGGTACAGTTGGCACTTGTCTACTAGTTCCAGTTCCAACGTTTCAGAGATAACTCGTACTAAACCAGGCGCCAGCAGTATCAAGAACTGGCCGGTTGGTGTCTTTTGCCTTCTATTTCCAGTTCCAGTTTTTCAGATATAACTTGTACTAAACTGGACGCCAGCAGTACCAGGAACTGGCCGGTTGGTGTCTTTTGCCTTCTATTTCCAGTTCCAGTTTTTCAGATATAACTTGTACTAAACTGGACGCCAGCAGTACCAGAAACTGGCCGGTGATTTCTAGTTCCAGTTCCACCGTTTCAGAGGTGATTCGTACTAAACTTCGATGCTCTCCAGAGTAGATCAGGATTATTACTGTCCGGCTGTATGTTCAGGGAGAGGGACGGGGAGAAAAGCTGTAGAGTTTTAAAAAGGGAGGGTTTGTAATTAAACTCCTGGTTTTTTGATAATTTATTTCAGGATTTATTTGCATAGCAAGTATTTTGAGTGATTTCTGAAAAATGAATTTGTTTGACGAATTATTTTTAGTTCCTTGCCATCTAGAGTTTGGTCATAGTACAGAATGTTCTTTCGAACAAAATGTTTAATACCGAGGATTGAGAAGTGGTGTAATTATGTGTTTCTTTCACTTAACTGTTTGCTTAATGTTACTAAGGTTGTTACCAAATAATTGTAAAACGACTTAAGATTTCCAATCCGTCTTATCAGCGAAAAATGAACCGAAACTCGGTAATGCATACTTATTAAACAAACTTGTCGACTTAATCATCTCTTTGCTATGCATATCTCTACGTATTACAATTTGTGTATCGCTGTTGAAGTTTTCATAGAAGATTAAGCAAATCAAACGATCCCTTCAATCCATATAAGCGAATGGAATGTTTTAATCTCAAGTTGGGTGAATGAAAACGGAGCTGAAGTTGGAGAAAGCTTTTGAAGTGTGAACTGGGAAGTGTAAGTGGTGTTAGATTCTCGCCCTTCGCACCCAAAGACATTAATCGACATGGCGCTCAGGCGCTGTAGCTTATTGTCTTTTGTATTATTTTCGTATTGTCAAGATGAAAACGATGGTAACAGATATAACCAATTAAAATATCTAATATCACTGTATAATCGTTCCTCGGCAGGAAATAGACATGTGTCTTACGATTTCAAAATTTGTTTCCAAACATTAACCTATATCCTACTTCATTTTTACCCAAATCTCTCTAAATTAAAAATACTGTGTTCTGAATTGGAATGCAACAAATGATTTAAGAGGAGAGTCGATTCAGTGAAAAGTACGATAGGAATCCTTCTGTATCGGGAAAGTTTGATTCTGGACTCTATCTCGGATTCCAAATCCGACGCGTTAGACCGTGCGGTTTCCGAATCTTCCAATCCTTAAAGACCATATCTACAAGCCTTGTTACCAATATTTGTGGCCAGATGGTTTATTCCAACGTTTTACAAGCCACTAGTATCAGGGACTGTTAAACCTGTATGGATTCCACAGGCGTGACGTTACCTGATCTTTCCTGTTAAAATATTGTGAATTATCACATCTACGATATGATGTACGTGACAGAAGAGTAGTAAGTTGCTCAGTGGCTTGTCCGTAATTTGAGAACTGTAACTACAAATAAATTAATTTAGATTTAAAAAAGTTAGTGTTGACATTTTGGATTTATATGAGAGAAAATAAATCAACAATTTGTGGATTTTCCCAAAATACGTATTGTATTGCCTAGACGCAGGATTAAAATGCGGAATCAGAATTCCAACCACCGGACGTAAAATATGTAAAATATTAAACCTGAAATACACCTTGAGTAGAAGCCATATTTAATATAGATCAAACCCCTCCGAGACTATTCTACAGCTCATGGGACCTTGACCTATAACTACTAAAAATAGTGTTCTGGAAGCCATCATATCTCTAGTAAAGAGCTAAAGCTGTATACAAATTCAACGAAAGTTCATTTCATCATTACTTCACTTAGGGTATAAAAATAAATAATAATGCCAACTAAGACTTCTTTACAGTAGATAAATCTTGAAAGCTAGACACAAACACTTTCCTATTTAATAGGACAAGTAGTATGGGCTGAAGGACTCATTCGGCCTATCTATTCGGTTTGAAATTGGTAACGTCATTCATCCACAGGGAAGGGTAGGATTTCAAAAACCTACCCTTTTTTAATGATTTTCAACATATCAGAGATGGTTTATGGTCCAAAATGTTTAGTATAGTTCCTTTCAGCTTTTTCAGTCAGTTGAAAAACTTGAAATATAATTTTTATAATTAACAAATAGATATATTATATTATATTGCGACATAAATTTAACTAATGATTCATCATAATGTATATTTTAAAAACATAAGTCTCAAAATATGTTTATATCCTAAAATCTAATATAATGTACTTAACAGATATCTACGGCCTTGCTCAACGATTTCTTAGTTGATATATCTACGTCATAGGCATATCACTTTTAATTCGCACAATAACACTCCTGAAAATTGTCATTGGAAGGCATTTCAAACTCCTGATCCTTTTGACAATAGTTGAATTTTAAGTTTAAATACCGATATTTTGGGGCCCTGGAGTTTGGAGAATGAGGCAGCTTTTACGAGTACCAATGAATCACACAACATTGTCTACAAAATTCCATAACATATGAATAATAATTTCAGTAACACTTGATCAACAATTTTAAGCCAGACTGGAGGAATACTAAGGCCCTAGTAATCTTAGTGAAAGAACTTACCCTGTGATAATATTGAATCTGAAGAAAACATGTTTAAGTACATATTTTCTCATTGTTCATTGTTATGGTGTTCAGAAGTAAAACGAAATAGCCACTGGCTCGTATTTCAAAGTTTATCGCGTGAAAAAGTATTTCAAACTCAATGATATTTCACACGCCTTAGTAGAATTTGCCTTGTTGCCGAGATCAAAAAATATATACCTACTTGATTTGAGAAGCTTACTTTACTTTAGTCAACTTACGGCCTATCTAATCTTATTTTGGTATGTTATTCCCGATGGTCTAGCAGCGTTTGTATTGTTGCTGCGATCAAGAAAATATGTACGAGTAATCTCGTATATAAACTGAAAAGTATTCTTTAGTCAAAAAGTTTCTACTTTCGACGATTGTCATTTATACTCTGATTGAGATATTATCGGAGCAGTAGTAGCGTTTGCCGTTTGGTCCCGATCAAAAAGTATAAAAGTACGTAGCGTGGGTCTGAAAACTATATTTCGCTAAAGAAATAAGGATCTACCAGATATAAGATCTACTTCCGGTATCCGGTATTTCCAGTGCATTAGTAGCGTTCGCATTAAGAAAATATACCCGATTAAGTAAATATACACATACATAGGCCTGGAAAGTATTCTTCGGTCTACTTCCGGGCATTGTATTTTACTTCCGGTCTAAAGCATTTTAGGTGCCGGTACGCTGTTGAGACCATAATATACATGCATGTTTAACTTCACTTTACAAGGGTATCGAGAAGGGTTAAAATAACTATGGCCTAGGCCTGTAGTTTTTCTAGGGTTAGAATTCCATTTCAACTCCTACGGATTGTTGATATTCATGAAAAATCTTAAATTTTTCTGTTGAGAGTAAAAGTCACGTGTTTCAAATTTTATCTTTCTAGGACATCGAGAAATTGGGAAACAAAATATAGTTCTTATAAAGATAGCAACCCATTTAAATGTCAATAGATGTTTGAGCTTTATGAAACTGCTTTAGTTTTTTTTTTCTTTTTACGTCATGAGGCATACGTGTCACAAATTTCAACTTTCGAAGATATAGGGAAATTGGACAATTAGTATGAGTGAGTAAGTGAGGGCTTTACCTTTTTAATATGAAGACTCGTTATAAAATCTACACCGTTAAGCTTGATAATTATAACGACTTGGATTGTTGATATTAATATTCCAGAGTATTAATATTTAAATCATCAATAATACATCCAAGACGATATAAAATATTTTTTGATTAGTAAAGATCCTAGTGAATATTAAGTACAATGTATTACTAAATTTGTTAACTATTAAATATTATCTGGTTTTTCCAAAATAAAAATCACAGTTCTAAATAAAAACAATGGATTTATTTTTAACTGGCAAATTAATAAGTTCAACGTTTCAGAATTTTTATCACTCTATTTTCCACAAAGAATTGACAAACCGTTTAGTAAATTTAAAAATTCCTTTGGCAAGAAATAAAAATATTAATCAAATATATCAAAATAAAAATGAAACACCACTTGGAAATAACTAAAATAAAAATGTTCACTTCTAAGTTCACTCAAAATTCAAAATAAAAATTTAAACTTCTCTTTACACTATTTGAACCATAACTTTCAAGTCTCTGCAATTCAGATTACAACTCTCTCTCTAAGAATTATTAAAGTTCAATTAATTTTCAATTAATAATTCACAATAAAACAGTTCCAGTTAAATATTAATAAATTACTACTTTTCCAAATCTCAATTAAAGTTATTAACAAAGTTCAATTTTAATTCACTTCTCTTGCAAGCAAGAACCAAATGTAACTTGTATGATTCTATTATGCTCTATTGTTCTTCGAGAATAAGTTATTCAGAATGCTCTGTAGTTTCTTTGAATTTAATTTTTTCCTCAAAATCACTCGCGGAAAAATTTAATTAAGAAATACGGCGCACTGCAATGAACTTTACTCACGAAAAAACCCAAAAGAAGGGCGAAAATTATGAGCGGGCGCTTAAATACTTCCCTTTCCAATCAACTTTGGACATCCGTGGTGCTCTCTCATTGGTCCAGCTGTATCAAACCAGGAGAACAATACTCGCAACAAGACAAGTTCTAATCAATTCAAGGCAGTCAACCTGCCTTCCTAACAATTTAAAACTACCAGTACTAGCTTGCCAAAGGATTACATGTTCGTTTTTACCCTGACATTTCACAATCTAATCTAAAATTAAGTCCCAATATTTCGATCCCAAAACTTTTATTTAATTTAAGTTTTAATAAAAAAATAAATCAATGTAGCTTTAAAAACGCTACAATAATACATGATATTTTCATTGGATTCAAAAGAATCAACTAATTATTTCAATCCAGATTACGCTACGATAACTGATTTTTAGAAACGATTGATTTTTAATTAAATATTGTTTGATTGTGACGTGTGTCCTTTGACTGTAGGACAAAGAGTGATAATAATTGCTTTCATCAGTTTGATTCGTCCCGTAATTGATATCGTGTCAGGAATCAATTGTGAAGACAGAGTCTCAACAGTGTTGTCAATTTTGATTAGCGGTGTGTATTAAAAATGATTGGTCTTAGTGCCTATTTCTGCCACAGTGTCATTCTTAACAAAATTTCAACGGATAAGAGGGCTGATTATAAATCTACAGGGGTACAGTTAAAAGGAAAAAGGAAAAATGTAAATGTTTAATTTTTCGATATCGATATAGCTTTAAAGATAAACAGATTTTAGACTATTGCCGAACTTATTGTATCAAATGACGAGCCGTAATACTACAAGAAGTCTTTATATTGATTTTTACTCGGTCTGTCACCTTCTCTGTTGTGAGCGACTGTGTTGTTCAGCACACTGTTAAGTGATATGGTTGGTATTTATTCTAATCATTCGCGACCCTCAGACAAATGCTTTTTTATTGTGGCATACAACTAATTATACTGTCAACTTAGGATTCGGGGGTGTTCTTCACTATATCCTGTTCCTAGTTTCGCTGAGGGTCTATGAAAAATATCAGGTTTATAGCTCATTTAATTCTATCAGATGTTAAAATGACATATAATTAATTCTTCTCATTCAGTTCAAAATTGATTCATCCTGCGATTTTCTCGTTGCCATGAAGGTTACCCCAAAGACCAATGTTAAAATGTTCGCTAAAGCTCAGCCAAATCATATGGATCTGTTACCTTTATAGAAATGATGAACAATTATCTACGGTTTCGCAGGCAATTTCTAAGGTTTTGCATTTGTATAAGCACTTCTGGTTCGAGTAAATTATATTTCCGACGTCAGTATTGAGTTCGCTTTGTTGCCACGATCTATACAATACATCAAAAAGTGTATACATTTATTGCGATTATCATTTAATTCGTTTTTTTGTATTTTTTGTTTCATACTTGATCTTGACTTGTTTCCTGATCAAGAAAATATATCCTACTTCTTCCAAAGAAGTTGGGTATTTTAACAGTGTTTAAATTTATAAGTAACAAAATTAAATAGTAAATTTGCCCTTTATATCTAACACTTAATTGTTGCTACAATTAAAATTAATTTAACAATGACACTATTTACGTGTTTGTCTCGTTATAATGCTGAAATATATTTTTAATGTTTTAGAATATTTTCAGCTGGAATTGGTACATTAGTTCAAAAGCACAGTCCAGTAAACTTTCTCTAGCATAGCTCTTGCTGACTGCTTCAAAAGGAGTGTTCGGAAACAAATTCTGACCATCTTATGTTTTAGGGTATTTTTTCAGGTAGACGAGATTCCCACGTCTAATCGCTGAAATCTAAAACAACGTGAAAAATAATTGTAACTCGTTAGACAATTTATGTAAAAAAATTGAAATTAATGAACAGTTTTTACTAAGAACAGTTGATTACATTTGACATTTATAGAGATCTAGATGGGGAATTTCGCAACTAGTGGAGCGGCGCGGGGAGGATTTTAAAAATAAGAGCCAGTATTTATGCCAGGGACTATGAGAATATCCATGTAAAAGTTCAGTAGAATTGGTTGAATAGTTTACGCGCGAGAGCTAACAAACAAACACAGGCACTTTCTCATTTATAATATTATTAGGATTAGGACGTGTATATATTAGTTCAATTTTGAGTTACTGTGCGGATACACAGATAGATAAATAGACAGATATACCGATATGACATTTGCCCCCCCCCCCCACCTCAAAAGAACCTCTTCGCTAACACGCAGCCTATATTTTTTGCGTATGTTGTTAATGGGAACAGATTAAAATCCACAAAGCGTAGTATTCCAAATTTACAAATTATTCTTTCAATAATGACAATTTATTGTTATGCCAAAATAAAATGTAGTAAATAGTTGAAAAAGTCAGCCACCCTAAAGTAATAACTTCCCTAATTCGGAATAGTACAATAAACTCGCTCTTTAAATAAATGACATATCTTTACTACCTCGCAAATAATCTTCGTTCTAAGTTTACTTTCTAACATAAATAACTCCATTGGTAATTTGAACTAGAATGGTAATTATTAATATTTAACCATATGTCCGCATCAGCTAAGGTGGATGATAATTATTTGTGATTGTGAGCCAGTGGCTGCAACATGTTAGACGGCCTGTATCGACTCTCCCACTTATAGGATTCATGCAAGCAGCAGTGGCTCAAGAGGACGACCACATAATAAAGCTTAAGTAATGTGAGAAAGACCATGTGAGACTAAGAGGAGTTAGTCACATACTTAAGTCCAAGAGGCGGCAGTACTTTGCATTGTACAAGCACGCAACTTAGATAAAGGAATCAGACATAACCATCTTTTTATTTCTAAATACCACTCATAACTAATTTTCGAAAGTGATTATAAAAAACATTGTTTACCTTTTTGTTCTATTTTGTTTTGATCCTCAGCTCTTGGCTATGCTGGCTAGTTTTGGGTCTTATATTCCTATCATGATTGGACCCACCGGGATTTGAACCTATGATCTCTCACTTGGAGCCATGACTGTATCCACTAGTCTACGGAGGAGGACAAGAAAATTTATACACTGTAACGATACGCAATGTTTTTGACAGCTGATAGAGATACATTACTTTGTAATGCCAAAGTATCACCTGTCGTTTTTCTCTCTCTTTTAAGCCTCAGCTCCTCCCCGGGATTTGAACCCGTGATCTCTCAGTTAGAGAGCTGTGACTGTATCCACTGGTCTACGGAGAAGGACTTTCATTATAGATAGCAGCAGCGATAAATTAAAACCTAATAGTTTCTTCTGGATACTACGAACGAAATTAAAAATGTATACATATAAGGTATAAAAATTAGTTTTGTAAGGTACTAAATTATACATTGTGAGACGGCATATTTACAGTACCTGAAGGGAACAAAAGGGACCGGGAACTAACATGATTCAACGAACCATTCGCTCCGTGACTACGATTTTAGCAAACAACCGAGTGCAATGAATCCGTGGCAATTAAAACCAAAAGCAATATAGCAATATAGGATTAGATCAAAGCTTATGAAGCCTTCAGGGGATACATAAGAGTGGTTATGAAAGCTCTGATTAAATATGGAGGTGACATGTTCATCGAATCCAAAGACTTGTGTGGGGAAATTTGCATAGAAAATTAAATTTGAGAATTAAATATTAGTCATATAAATTCAATTCTGTGTTAATATTTTTTCCCTTGCATACAAAGCTTCAATTTTATGAATTAATTAATTAGTATCCTTATGCTTTTATGAATTTGATTCAGTAGTTTTTTTTAGTTTGTAACATTTAAATAACACAAATTAAATGTATCTAGAGATGAGGAAAAATTTACCTTACGTCTTATATTCACAGACGAGACTGGAGTAAAATCTTAACCGGCGTATAAAAGCCACACTGGCTCACAAGGAAATAAAACACAACTTCTCACTTTTACCAATCCATAGAGTAACACTGTCACCGATATACATACTACACCAGTAATACCTATAATAATACTCTTGATAATTATTAAAAACGCCCTCGTTTTAATTTAAAGTTTATACCGTATCTTACAAAATTTTATGACGTCCTTCAAAATATTTTATATAAATAATTCATTTACTTTATTTTTAGAACCATTTATGATACAGTGGTGATTGAAATACATAGTTTTAAATGTTTTCTATATAGTGACAACTGTTTGTTCTGACAAAGAATTGGCAATATTCGCTTCCATATCATCTTGTCCAATTCAGCCTGTAATCTTAATAATTTAGAATTATTTAGAAGGAGATTTCCGTCAAAGTTGAAAAGAACCGGTTGAAAATGCGGGTTGTAAAGTGTCCACGCACTCAGCTGAACCTGAATTACCAGGCACTTCTAAACCTGTTCATAGCGGACAAAATATTCACAAAAAGAAGAAAATCAGGCTCAGGACGGCACAATGAGGAATACCAGAGTCTCTGATTACGGGATCCGGTAATGAGTAGGCGACTTTAATACACGAGAAGGGACGTCTGAAATGAAAACACGAGCTTCAATTGAAGGGTCAACTACTGGACTGTTCAAAGCACACCACCCCCTCCCCCTCATAGCTCAGTCCACTGGCCTTCGCACAGGGCATAATTAAACAAACAACTTCCATATTTATCCTGACCCTATAAAACTTGCAATCCATCGCGTATGTTTGAGTAGTGTAGTCAATATAATACTTTGAGAACGGATTATATAGACAAATATAGTAGGATTAAATATAAATATAAAATTACAAAGATTTATTAAAATTGAAATGATTTTAAATATTGTTAAATTTTGTTCGTTGTTTATATATCTTGTTCTACCGTTTGGCCCACTGTTTAAATTGGTATGTTAATATGGTTGAATATTTTGTGTTCTTTCCATTCTTATTGTAGAAAAATCCTCTTTGGAGCTATTTAAAGAAGCCACTCCTTGGTAACTGACCTAGAAGACAGCACACTACAAGGTAGACAGTATCTCTAGAAAGTTCATAAGTCCAAGTAAGCTTTGAACCTACTGTATCTCTTACTCTAGCCACACCACTAGACAGTAAGGTGTTTATGTCTCATATGTCTCAAGAATTGGTAAACAGTAGTTAATATTCGGCCTTTTTCTACTAGCGTGGTAAATTATATAGCACATATACGAGTAATAATTGTTTTTATATCTTCGCCAAAGTATTGGCAAGGATATAAATCGATATAAAAAGATAAGAAAACAATAAAAAAAACAATAATTTGTTTAAGTAAAAATTTATTTTGCTGGCACTTATGGGGTTGGCTGGAAATATCTATTTATAGAATTTAAAATTTATACAGTTGAAACTTTTATTTGGCTATTTTCATTTTTTTTTCAGGCTGAAAGTATTAGATAATAATTAGGTGCTGTATGGTCCCAAAAAGGGTTTTTTGTTCTTTTTAGTATGTTTTTAGGCATGATTGTAATTTTTTAGTCATGAGATAGCAAGTTATTGAAAACCTCGTAAAGGGCCTTACTAGATTCATTTCTATTGAACTTTTGTATTGTTTGTCTTTCAAGTTATTCAGATATTTGCATAGTCTATTAGTGATGGGATGACAAACAATTCGGTGAACATATGGTTAACAGCTATAGTTACATTAGTGTAAGTCTACCCAAACTAATTATATAATTATAAATTAATTTTAATAATATATTAGTCAATGTGTAGTGTCTGTTTTACAATCAATATTTTACAGTCAACATGTACGAAATATTTTACTCCAGCAACGAACTTGTTTAAAAAAATGTTTCAAGCTCAATTTTCCTGCCCCAATACTATAAATTGAACTTGAAAATGACATTTGACAGCGAAAAGGCATTTATTCAGTTTCTATAGACAAACGTGGACTCCGAGCGCACTGTTATATGGCAAGGTCAATGATGGTTTTCAATGATTTAAACGTTCTAAAGCATGCACCAACCGCCATTTCCTTACATGTATTGAGAAGACCAGTTCAACGTTTAGGAAAATGAAGGTCATCCACATAGTATGGCGTACAATGTTTATTATACATAGATCACAATGGAATTTAGGTATTTTTGTTCTCTTAGAACAAGAAGCTGAGATAGATAATTCATTGAGCACCTGTCCTATAGGGAACTTTACGCTGCTTACGGAGTGACAGGATATTTTGGATGGGTAAGGTTGAGGGTAAGGGCCGCCTCCTATTGAGATCCATGAGGAAGAATTTAGGACATTAATCTTAAATCATCTCCTCTCGGAAGAAGGAAAACACAGTTCTCAACCAGACTCTTCAGCCAAAACTAGCAGGAACTCCATCAGTAATCTTCCGCAAGTGACTAGACCTATCGAATTACCCTTGCACCCCAGAATCTCGACATTTGCAGTTAGTGATGTACCACTCCTGGACATCCATGAGGTTGTCCAGTATTAAATTACATCGGTTTGTTGTGCTCAGTGTGGGTTAAACTGAATGGCATAAACCAGCCAGAAGTGAACTATCCTGGGTTTAAACAATTTAGATTAGAAAATATAATTAAACATATTGATTTTAGATCTTACACTAGATTGAATATTAAAAATTAAAAATATTAGATATCGAAAAGAAAGGAGAGAAATTAAACACAAAAAGAAGAATTACATATATATCTAAATCATAATAAAGATCCTCATAACATTTTAAATAGTAATCTGAAAAATAAGACAAGCCCAATTTTTGCAAAATTAAAACATTATTAATACAGATTACTAATCAAAATTACAACTGTGTCATTTAAATTTAACATAATATGTTTAAATGGTTCACATGTGTATATTTAATTGTTTATTACTTATTTATTTAGAGGTTAATATACACTGATGATGGTTGAATACCAAGACACGTGTATGACAATAAAAACATTAAAAAGGGGGTTTAGTTGACTTTTCATTATACTAATAAAAATAAAAACTTAAAATTTATTTTAATATGAACAACTTTGTGTATTATGGGTTATGGAATATATTTTTATTTAACACTCATATAACCGTAGAGGATTAACTGCTATCTTCTATACAGACACACTAATGTGTTGTTTTCTTATGCAGAATGGCTAGGTAAGCAAAGGATCGAGATTGGGTCTGAGTTAGATGTAAAACAGGTCCAAATCCTTTTTGGACTTGTGTTGTGAACATTATAACAAAACATCCAATAGTAAAGTACCGAATCTTCGACTGATTCTTTTTGATAGGTCACCAAACAGAGCTATAGGTTTTTGAGTATGGACAGAGTAAGGAGAACGCTATTTATATTTATATTTTACAATTCCCTTAATAGAGGAAAATGTATTCATATTATTTGCATTAAGAATGGAAAGAACATAAAACCGACGTAAGGTACAATAATACTGTAGAGTTAGTGCGGGGCAAGATATCCTGTATAATACGAGTATCGTACAGTTTTCCAGTAATGCATGCATACGTCCTCTCGAGGAAGTCTACTGGAGGAGGAATTACTTTGAAAGCTGACAATGGCACTTAAACACAAATTACATTTACTTTACTCCACTTAACTCGAACCAATTTGCTCGCTCAAACACAAACAAAAGCGAGCACTTCCCCGGTTCCTCCCCCCTCCACCCGGCGTGTCATGCTGCTCTCACTTCCTCGGGTTTCTACTAAACCGGCAAGCACTACTGTAAAATTTCCCGCCAACCTTGACTTGGCTTGCATACCTCTTTATTTGTCTTTTTATTACCGTTTTTCCACATGACATTCAGAAATGCAGTTCACAAATTATTTTATTCACCAAGTTACACCAAGTTAGAAGTATTTGACTTATTATTGACTTCAATGATAATTTTAAATCATGTTTTACTATAACAAATAAATAAGCAATAAAATTATTAATGTCTTAAATCTGAAATTTAATGAGACGAAATTGATAACTGGAGACTGCGCAGCTAATTTAGAATTTGTTGAAAGAATATTTTTTTTATTCCAGCCCCATATCGATTACATTATAAAAAATATTAATGATATAACTCTGAAATAGGTAAACAATCTAAGTGAAGACGTTATGAAACAATTAATAATAGATGTAATTCTGTGTAATGCAACTGCTTATTACTCATAATATTATTCATAGTGTCATTGCTGAAATTTTGTTTCATTCTTAATATAGTTGTTTATATGACATTGATCAATATTTGCTTTACTAATATGTATTTAAATCATTGAAAACATTTTATGAATACATTTTTTAAATATTATTAGCTTACCAAATGTTTTTATAACTTAAATAGTTTTATTAATAATAGTAATTTTATTAAAATGAGTAAGTGTTTATTATAGATAATAATAATAATCTAAAGTTAATTTAATTAAAAATAAATAAAAGTAACGAATGAAGTTTGATGTAATTTGGTATTATAATAATCTGATAAATTACTTATAGGTTTAGTTTCGCCAACTTTGGTATTTATTTTTTTTATTAAAATGACAAAAAGGATTTGTGACGTATTTTAAGTTAATTTATGTTAAGGAATCGTTATTAATTTATAGCTTCTTATGACCAATTTCCAGAATACAGTTGATTAGAGCGTAACAAAAATAACTATATTAGGAATTATTTTCAATTGAAATTTGAGAAATGTACACAAATGAACAATTTCTCATCCTAACGCCAAATTTAAGACAATCCAAATCATCAATAAAGTTATTAATAATATTTACTACCTGATCGTCATTAACATTAAAATTTGAGAAACTTTCACATAAGATTTACGATTATTAAAACATTGATTTTAACACTCTATTTGTCAGTCGGAACGAAACATTTGTCTTTTTCTTCTACCTCGGTTTTGTTGTTATTTCTATTAAAACTTTTTATAATATAAGTTAAATAAATAAATAACGTGAGCATACTCGTATTAACGTGACATTTCGAGTTTATGTTCAGTAAAATAACAAACCCCAGGCAGCCGTAAAAGATCTCATAAACACCTTGCTTCAAAAACTTTTTCAGGATAATAGTAAAATTACAAACAACTTCACTTTACTTCGTATAATTCTATTGTTCTCCTAAAGAGTTTAGTATACTACGTAATTAAGTGATTTTAACTATTATTACCATCGTGTAATTGACTTCATTATCACCATAGTGTTGTAATAAATGTGCAACACATTCAATGCTTTAATCGCATGAACACAATATCGGTCAGAATAAAAATCTTAGAACAATAAGTATACATTACATTTATTTTGTGACAGGTTAATCTGGAACTTTACTGAAAAAACATTGATTAGAGGAGTTCTCGGAATCTCTGAAAACGTAGTTTAGTTAAATATTACACCCAATACATTGTGTAATAATGTAAACCTAGCTCGGATAACTGCTGCATCTCGGATTATCTTGCTAAGCAATTTTCCTCTTTGTGCTAAAATAATAATTATTATATGTAACAAGATATGTCATTGTTACATAACTCCTATAGTAATTATATATTATTAATGTGGCGTTTGTACTTGTATACATTATTAAGGATCAAACTGACAGGGTCTTCTAAAACTATGTCATTGTCCGACAGAATATCCATCTGTAGGATGATTCTTGATATACAAACCTCAGAGACTTTAAAGCTGGTACATGCGTTGCTCTTCGTTAAAGGACGAGCCTTATTTCGAGTTGGATGGACAATAATCAGACCATCTGTCCGTCTGTGCGATAAGTCTTGAAACAAAAGTCCTAGAAACTTGAAACTTTGTACATAGGTGTCTTTTCCTCTAAAGGAAGTACTTTATTGATTTTAGGGTTGTGAGTTCAAGGGACAGTCCATTTGTCTATTAGTGCGATAACTTTTGATAGTAAAGCCATAGAGAGCTGAAACTTGGTACATAGGTTCTCTTTGTCTAAAAATTGTAGCTTATTATTGATTAGATTCAAAAAGTTCAAGACGCAGTCTACCTCTCCGTATGTGTGATAACTCTTGATAGTAAAGCCATAGAGAGCTGAAACTTTATACATAGGTTCTCTTCGTCTAAAAAAGATAATTCGCTTATTGATTTTGGATTGAAAAGGCCAAGAAACAGTCCATCTGTCTGCCTGTGTGACAACTATGATAACAGTCCTAGAGACTTGAAACTTGGTAGGCTACAGATGTTGCTCATCATGCCTATAAAAGTACCTTATTGCTTTTAGATTCAAAAGGTCAAGAAGCAGTCTATCTCTCCGTATGTGTGATAACTATTGATAAAAAATCCTAGAGAATTGAAACTTGGTACATAGGTTGCTCTTCATCTAAAAAAGTACCTTATTGCTTTTAGATTTAAAAGTCAAGAAGCAGTCTATCTCTCCGTATGTGTGATAACTATTGATAAAAAAGTCCTAGAGAATTGAAACTTGGTACAGAAGTTGCTCTTCGGATAAAAAAGTAGGTACCTTATTAATTTTGGATTTAAAAGGTCAAGAACCAGTCCATCTGTCTGTCTCTATTTCCATCTGAGGGATAATTCTTGATGGAAAGGTCCTAGAGAATTGAAACTTGGTACATAGGTTGCTCTTTCGTCTAAAAAGTACCTTATTGATTTTAGATTTCAAAAGGTCAAGAACCAGTCCATCTGTCTGTCTCTATTTCCATCTGAGGGATCATTCTTGATGGAAAGGTCCTAGAGACTTGAAACTTGGTACAGATGTTGCTCTTTGCCTAAAAAAGTAGCTTATTTGATTTTAGATTCAAAAGGTCAAGAACCAGTCCATCTGTCTGTCTCTATTTCCATCTGAGGGATAATTCTTGATGGAAAGGTCCTAGAGACTTCAAACTTGGTACATAGGTTACTCTTCGTCTAAAAAAGTATCTTATTTGATTTCTAGATTCAAAAGGTCAAGAACCAGTCCATCTGTCTGTCTCTATTTCCATCTGAGGGATAATTCTTGATGGAAAGGTCTTAGAGAATTCAAACTTGGTATATAAGTTCCTCTTGATCCACAACGAACTCTTTTGGTTTTGGGGTCTAAAGGTAAAAGGGCAGTTCGTCATCTGTCCGAAAGCTGTTTCGTTGGGTTGTATAGAAGCCTGCGACACTCCGTTGTGATAATTTATTTTTTTTACATTTTAAACATCTAAAAAGCATAAAATATCAATGAAATAAATTTTAACCTTGCAGAAGTATTACCTCGATTACCATTAGTAACATCAGACCACTACGAAAATCATTAACATATTTTTCAAACGTCGTGTTTCCATATGAACGCGATAAGCTATAGATTTTAATTGAAAATGACAACCTGATTGACATAATGTTGAAATATCAAAGGCTCACAGATTTGCTTTTGATCATTGGAACTCAACCGGGTGATTAATCCTCGTTGAGTTGATGAGGATTCTGGCTACTGTTTTGGAATTATTCTTTGTCTTTTTGAGGTTCGCTTAATTAAGATATTTGTAATTTGCGTTTACCTATAATATTAATCGTTATCCTATGTTAAATTGAAATAGTGATTCTGGAAATTCATGTACCGAATGGACAATACACATGGAATTGGATACAGCCGAGGTCGTAATAATGAATACTCGATTTGCAAAGTTTACTTATATGTTTAATTGTGGCAAATAAACATAAAAGCACCACTTATAGATGTTCAAAATAAAATAATGTATTGCCACGATTCTGCCAAATAGAGTGATAATGAACTAAATTATATCATAGGGTTGGGCCTAGTGGTTCCAATGTTCTATGGGATTTTGCATACGAACTTAATAATTATTAAAACTTTAAAATTGAGTTCCCATCACGTTGATGTCAACTCACAAGCGCGGGCGTCAGCATCTTCGCTCGATACTCGGAAAAAGCTGTAGTCGGAAAGAGTGAAGGTTAGTAAACTAGAAGTCTAAAAGCGAAGTTAAAATCAGATTCAGAGACTCGCCTAAAACAAAACCACGACGGTATTAACCATTTATCGAGACAAGATTCATTTCAAAGTGGTCTCGTCAGAATGACATCACCACGATACTATCACTATTAATCTGCTAAAAAAAAACATCAACCAAGGTAAGTTACTTTAGTATTTACAACTTTACTTTATGTTACATTTAAAATTAGATATCTCGCATAAAAGGGGTTATTTATAATACGAAAATATACATTTTACTTACGGACATGGCGCGCGAGATGTTGCTAGGCAGCAGGATCGGCAGCTACAAAGTTCACGAGAGAAAAATTAATACGCGTGCCAATTAATAATCCGCCAAGAATTTAGTTCCAAGAACTTCGGATGTAACTTATATTTACCAGTAACGAGTAACAGGGTTGCGAAAAAATGTATTATATAAAATACAACTGAATAAAGTAAAGTAAAAATGTACTAAAGTTTACACATGTTTTAAAACTAGAATTGGCCCAAATAACTTTAAATTGCAGCCCCAATAAACCTACTACGTCGTGGCTAGCTGTACTCGAGTGCTCGGAGATCGTAAATTTGACTGAAATGTAAAATATAAAAGGGCGGGGAGGTGACTCACTAAAAAGGCAGACACAAAACCGCCCTGAGCTCTGACGTGCTGTCCAATTATAACAAACAAGACAAACCGTCAGCCGTCTGTCTCATCAGGCCGCCGGTTCAAGCGAAAACTTGCTCTTTTGATTGTGCAGCAAATCTATGGGCTTTATGAAAACGTACTTCAGTGCATACTTCAATAATTATTTCTATTGACTGACTGATGAATAGTGATCTTACTTCAATAAGGTTAAATGGTACAGTTCACCAGGTAAGCACTAGGTGAAGACATTTGGGGTCTTTTTCGTTTAAGGGCCAGCACCTTACAAACATACTATACCTGACTGTCAGTGCATTTAATCGTTTTTTTGGTGTTATTAGTTCTTAGGGCATTAGTCCAGGTACTACTTCTAGTAAAAACTCGTCTTATCTTATCAGTGATAAACGCGCGCCACTTATCTTTTGCCTGTAATGAAACCTGCGTTAGTTCATGAGTGAGTTATACTTAGTTTTTCTTGTTCAATAAAGCGTGGTGAGTTGATCTGGACTTGGACTTTGCAAGCTCGAGTTAATTTTTTTTCTAAAAGAGAAAGCATCTGAGTTTTGAATAGGGCAGCAGCGGGTAAGCATCGCGTGAAACAAAAAAGACCCATTATTTCTGAATGACTGACTGGTGAATAGTGATCTTACTTCAAAAAAGGTTAAATGGTACAGATCACGAAAAAGACACGACATTTGACATCATGAAGAGATAGTGTGTTGATTTTTTATGAAGTGAAGTTGAAAATCCCAATATTGGGGACGACTTGTCTTTTTCACCACCAGTTATTTTTCTCATTCTACTAGTGGAACATCTTCAATTGAGACACGGCCGAAATTCCGTCACTTCAAAAGACATCATTGAAACAATTACGCCCAATTTCAGGCGTTGAAGTTTGTTTAAGACTAATTAATAGCTAGGTAGAAGTACCCCACACCATGTGTTGCATAACAAGCTTCACTGAGGTTGCGTGCAAACTTTCAAATCTAAAGCCCATTTCATTCTCGAGATGTGCGGTCAGTCAGAAATCGGGACAATCATAAAGAAATGTCTCAATCCCCTCTAGCAGGAAAAAGAAAAACTGTATCATACTACGAAGTCACAGCTTTCAATGACGCTCAGCCAAATTTCATGATTGGACATGCACCATCATAGAAAACATTCTTGTGTATGCAAAAATGAAGATTTACGCAAAATTTAAATTCGAAAGATAATATCTTTCTCGAGATAATATAACGTATTCCCATTTCCCCAAATATTCAAAATTAGGTTTCATGGATGTATTCAAATAATAAAAGTTCTAGTGAGTTAAGAAGGGTACTACAACGCAAGAGTGCGCCGAAGTAAAATCTTTCCATCAAGTTTTAACATAGAATTTGCATTCTATTTCTTTTACTTTATGAATGTGTGAGACAGGCAAAGATTTTTCAAGCCCACGGAGTAATGATGGGCTTTGATAAGGCTTAGCCTATTAATATCTGTTGTAAAATACGATTTTAAACTTGGTCCCAGGGTGAACAGAGTTGAAATTCATTCGAAATTAAAATTATATTAAAAATAATTTACATCTCCAAAGCGCCTTTTAAGGCCTTCCTCGATTCTAAAATTGGTGTTCATTAAAAAAAATAACTACATAGTGCGGGTCAAACCCATTTACACCAAAACTTTATATCTTATATACCATAAAAACATATTTAGATAAATGCGTTTTCATATTTGTTAGCAAACTCTCAAGTAATTGTGATCAGACCATGTAGAATATTACGTGCTCTTTGAAGCAGTGTTTTTAATCTTGTTCAAATATTCGTAAATATGGTATTTGTTATTTCCAAGTAAATGGTTAAAGGGTCATATAAAATTTTTAGTTTTGCAGGTAAACAACTGAATTTCGTAATAGATACGGTGAAACTGGAAAGTTTGCAAATCTATGTTAGTTGGTGGTTCAATATATTCCGTTTATATAACGAGTTGTTGCTAGTCGTTTTTCATAGACATAGACCAGGTCGTGATTCAGCACGAAACACAAAGGCACAGAGCAGATTTTAAAAAGTTGAGTCTAGCCAACAAGAAAACTCCATTAAGGGTAATTGTTGAGGTATGAAAGTTTAGCAGGCTTTTAACCGCAACAAGGCGCGACTTGGCGAGTAAAAACTTACATGACGCAAATTGGCCAGGCATAGTGTTATAATCGACAGCGACCCTGGCGGCAGCCGGCACAATAACAGGCTGCGTGATCTGGATATCGGTGTAGAAATGGTCGGGGAGGAAATAACACAGGCCTATGGTGCTTGTATCGTGTTTAACATTGCGTTTTTCACTTCTTTTGTGACTTGTGGTTAAGTGGTGTAAAGGTTGGGTTTCACGTGATACAGAGTATGTTTTCAACTGTACATTTAAACGAATAAATATGAAAAAATATGAATTGAAACGCTATAGAATGCTTTATGTGAAATATATAATACTCTAAATTCTTATACAGTATAAGTTTTTAACTAACACTCATTAAAAACTACCATACAAAATACTAGTTATATTCAACGTCTGCCAACAATATTCTGGATGAGAAATATCAGGTTCTTTATCTCGTTGGCCGATAAAGTCTTTATCTCGAAGTTGATGTTTTTTTTTCAATTTAGGAAGAGGAATTCCTATATCAATTTTAAAAAGATTAGGTTATCTGCAGGGTTCCTGAACTATAAAGATTTTGCAACAACTGATAGGTACAAAATTGACGAAATATAAATAAACATCATTTCTTTGAAATATAAAACGGATAATATGACATGTTTAAAAATATTTCAAAAGTATATTGGTCACAAAAACAGTCTTCATCAGATTCACTTAAGTTTTTAATAAATTACTACCAGGGTTTAACTAAATGGTTCTAGTTTTAATGAGCATCTTTTAATTTTGGTTTAACGTAGTATTAAAATTTATTAATCCATAGTTTAGCTCAGAATGTTGTCCACGTGATGTTAAATATTTCAGTTATGTCCGCAAATATTCAGCAAACAACCTGAAGTGCGGAACGTTGTTTCGGTAAGCTAAAACATCATCATCCATCATTCCATTATCTGAAGCAGCCTCTGGTAAGTTGATTACTTCTATTAGCCGCCATATCTACAACGTTCGAACAGAACACCATCAGAGTTTTTACAATATCAACAATCCCTTCAAATTTATCATTGATCCTGTAATATGATCAGTCTTTGAAATACATTATCGCGTGTAAATGCCACTACAGCTTCCAGTAAAGCTTTTTACAGACTTTTCAGCTTCCCGAAGGCTTATCCCATGATTCAACTGTAAAAATTTATTTGTTAAAACTGGTAACTCACTCTGAAAAGCTTTCGCAAGCTAGTGACATTAGCTTGTAATTTTTGTCACCAATATTTTAACACTATTAAATTACTTGAATTGGAATGTAAAGCTAGACATTTAATCAACAAAAAGATAACAATATCGATAAAAAATCCGACTTGACCGACTTACCAATAACTTAGTGGTAAAATAAAAAAGAAAAATTTGTAAGATGAGAAGGGAAACCAAATACCTACAAGATAACAATCAGACAAATTATTACTCATATATAAAATAAACAGCTTTGAGTAAGATAAATATACTGCGATACTAATATAGAATGCCATTCCTTAATTAAACCCATAAAGACAGAATTAAAAAGAAAGAAAAAAAGTTACACCAATAAAAAAGCAATGCTGGTGGAAAAATACAGTTTGCAAAGAATAACTATATATCACGAAAAACAAGAAAGAATTGTTTTACATTTTAATAGGAATAGTACAAATGCAGTATGAAATTCATGGAAATTAAAGAATTTAAGAAACTTTAATTTAAAAAATTAACTGTTCCTTAATAGTTTCCACGCCTTATTGTGACGTTTTATGAAGAATTAGAGTTATTTTTATAGAATTCGTCAACTATAGACGCCGAATTCTTTAAATTTAAAATAAAGGTCATAATGTAAATACAGTATTATAAATTCGTATTAAAACATAATTTTCTGTAAACAGATCACCTTTATAGAGCGTCTAGCAGTAGCCGGCAAAATGTCGCCAGATTCTTCACATATGACATTAAATGTATGAAGTCAATGTATCTGTATATTTTTCTTGAAATCAATGCAACAATTTTTCTTAAGAAGGAAATAGGTCTTCAGCCAGGCTATTTGTAGTAAAGGGAAAACAGTAGGGTATAAAAGGGTATGAAACAAGAATGTTAATCTAATTTTATATTTTTTTCTAATTTCATATACCTAAAATCGTTGTCTGACACTAAAATAATAGTTATTTACGTGATCGGCATCCAACCAGATAAACAGGCTAAAATTCACCTCCGTAAGGGTCTGTATATTATGGATAGTTGATGTGGACTTCTCAATTTATTATTTACGCATATAACGATTGGTTTGAACTGTGTTAAGTTAAGAAAAATCTGTTCTGCAAAAATGATTTTTTAACCTTTTCGAAACCCTCCCATTTCGATCACTTAACCTAGCGTGGATGACGATCGATTTCCTTTTTCGAGAAATTTCTAAATCGCTTTCAAGAAGACTCAAAATATTGTGCTTATACGAATACAATGTAAATTGACTATCGGCTCCGGCAACAATGTGGTTATTCAAATTGGACGCTGCTACCCTACAAATAATACGATACGAAACACCGCCCCAGCAACATGATCTAGTAAAAGTGGATTTATGTACATAAAACTTTGTGCATTAGATGAACCAGGAATACTAAGAAGCATGAGCATATTGCATGTGACGTTCCAAATACTGCAGACGTCCAGGTGGTTAACGTCCCCGCTCAGCAACCCAGGGGTTTGGGTTCGAATCCCAGCTTGGGCACGGTATTTTTACAGTCAACACAACTGAGAATAGTTTTAAAAAATCTTACTCTGTAAAATTTTAAATATTCTGCTACATCCTCTTGTCTCGCCAATAGTAGAGTATAGAATATTGATTGTATAAGAATCACTCATAGATTATTTTTTATAATAATTAGAGAATATCTAGCTTAGATTTACAAAAATACTGTTTGTTACTATTTTTAATAATTTTTATCTCAACTTAAGTAAACTTTAATTTTGAATACAAAAATTTCTTGTATAGAACTATAAGGTAAAAAATGTATTTTACGTTTGTTCTACATGCTAACCAGGTCATAAACCGTAAAATTTGGTTTATTTAACGTATTTTTATATAAAGTTAAAATTATATCACAAAAATATGACAAAACATAAACAGGTAATCATAAACACCTTTAACTTATTCACTTTTGTTGATATCGCGTATGGTTTCTAGACGGAGGCCCTTCGAAGTTTGAAAAAGGAATAATTTTTAGGCTTTATGTCAAAAAACCCAAAGCATTGTTTTAGAAATCTAAGGTTATTTATAATATTGTTGTTCTTAGGTTTTTTTATATCAAGTAAAATTTCCAGGTGGCGGGCACACAAAACTTTAAGTAGTATACAACGGTGCTGGAATAATTGAACACCTCTCTTAAAATTGTCAAAGCGACTTCAAGCAATATTTATTCTTATTTATTTTTTTATAACTCTCAAGTTTTCAAGATGGTGGCCGTTTAAAGTTATGGAACGTCTATGGAAAATTCAATTGTCTAAATTGAATCGTTATAAATGAATATTTTTACACACAAATTTTGCATTTTTTTGTTACTAAATCAAGTCCACGTAAGGTTTTAACATTATGGAGTGTCTAAAATGTTTGAATATGTTAAAATTATATTTACATGCCAACATTGAAAGTCACTGTTCCGTAATTGTGCAAATTAAATATTACAAACTAATAATGCATTTTCAGTTTGGCAGCCAAATGTAAAATGTACCTTTCTTTCGACTGAGACAAAAGGAATATTTTTTTATTTCTAATACTTTCTTATTGTGTTAATTTGTTCCATAATCAGTGTTAAGTACTGTGTCCCACATAATATTATATAAAGCTTGGATGGGATTTGAAATATACGAGTTGGATTTGTTAATAAATAACTAACGAAAGGTACGGTAACAAGTTAACTACTAGAACTTGTTTCTATTGTGTACGCTGCTGCAGTCGTAGCGAGTATTCGGCTAATTGCTGTGTTTTAATTGCTAACTTTACTCTTTACACGTTTTTTATGAACCTCTGTTTCACGATCACACCATGATTGTTAATTGGCAAATCGGCCCATCATCTGTTATCTGAGTTACCTTGCCACCAGAAAGTTTATTTGCCTGCGTTATTTCGTCGACCAGGATTAAACTAATTTTTTTTATTAGTATTAATGATTAATACTTCAAAATTTTCCTCTTTGACGCTTAATAATTGTGCAAATTTTAGGTTATGCGCATAAAAGAAACTTAAAAAGTTATGAGGATGACTGTCATTGTGGTTGAATGCCCTGAGTAAACCAACTTCTGACAAAACGTCTGCTAATTTGATACCCTTGACCACAAAATTAATAGGATTCTTCCTTGCACCATGAGGAACCTAGGTACCTGGCTAACCTAACTTCTGACAAAATGTCTGCTAATTTGATACCCTTGACCACAAAATTAATAGGAATCTTCCTTGCACCATGAGGAATCTAGGTACCTGGCTAACCTAACTTCTGACAAAACGACTGCTAATTTGATAACCTTGACCACAAAATTAATAGGATTCTTCCTTGCACCATGAAGAATCTAGGTACCTGGCTAATCTAACTTCTAACAAAACGACTGCTTATTTTATACACTTAACCACAACATTAATGGGATTCTTCCTTGCACCATGAGGAACCTAGGTACCTGGCTAACCTAACTTCTGACAAAACAACTGCTAATTTGGTAACCTTGACCACAAAATTAATAGGATTCTTCCTTGCACCATGAAGAATCTAGGTACCTGGTAACCTAACAAAACGACTGCTTATTTTATACACTTAACCACAACATTAATAGGATTCTTCCTTGCACCAAAACTACTGCTAACCTAATTTGATAACCTTGACCACAAAATTAATAGGAATTCTTCCTTGCACCATGAGAAACCTAGGTACCTGGCTAATCTAACTTCTAACAAAACGACTGCTAATTTGATACACTTAACCACAACATTAATGGGATTCTTCCTTGCACCATGAGAAACCTAGGTACCATGTGTCAATTCTCTTGTACCTTTCTATTAAGAGTTATAGCATGGACTTACGGACAGGTATACAATGGCGATTTTTCACAGGAGCTGATATGTCTTTAAAACAACCAATTTCTTTGTGATTAAATTTTATTTTGGACAGGAGAAAATGAAACTGTAGTTTTATTTAAGTTTTGCATGTCCCGCATAAGGTAAAATGCGACAAAGAGTACTTTGAAAAATGTGTGGCTTTTGGACCCTTGGGAGCCAATATCTTTGCGGATATTAACATAATTCAACATTTATATGCAACAACATCGTCTGAATTCATTGTAATCATTGATGACCAAGTAATTTGAGACCAAATAATTTATGTAACTGCCAATTTATCATATTTTATATTCAACTGTTCTTGAGATATTATTACAACGAATTGGCAGATAATTAGAGATTTATGTAAAGTCATTTTACAGCTTTGCTTTAGGTGAGCTTAATTTAGTACATGATTTACTCGTATTATGGCGAAAAAGCAACCTATACAATATGTGTCTCACTCAAGAAATTGTTAATACATTTAGAAATGTTTACCTTTAATTACTAATACAATTTATTTCATAATATTCATTAGGTTCAATACAAACCTAAATAATATAAAAATCAATTTGTAAAAAAATTTTATTTTAAGGCCATAAATTTAAACAAGATTTGTGCATTTTTAAAATTACAGTAATAAGATCAGAGAAGAGTTTGTACATTAAAACTAATTTAATTTCAGATCAAACAAAGAGAATTGGTTAACGTTATCTTCTGATACTCTGTTGACAGGTGCGAAATTAAAAACAAACACAGCAAATTTAATTAAAACGGAACGAGATCAGGGCTTGCCGTTGACGGTTTTTAACTAGACTTAATCCAGTGCCAACAAAAACACAAAGACTACCATTCGCCTCTTCACGAAAAGTAAGACGATGATCTGGCTATAAATAATCCAACAAAAGATTTCACCCGTTTAGGAAAAACCACGTTTATTGTTATATTTACAAAGACATTCTTTTTATTATAAACACAGGGGCTGATCCCCAACCCTTATTCTGCAATTTCCAATCTGCCAGTGGCCTATGCGAGAATCGTATAAAACAGAATGAGGGGGAGAGATGATTCAGTACAAGATCGATTGTACTGGTAAAAAGTGCTACGGTTACAACAGAACTTGAATCTGCATTATCTAAAACTCAGATAAAAGTCCAACGTCTTGGATCACTTCCTGTTAAGAAAATCAAAAATACATATCATCTGCAGTTGCTGTCTATTTGAGCTATCGATTTAGATAAAGTGACCAAAACTTGATACATCTCAATCACACAAAAATTATATATATATATATATATATGTTTATAATTAATTATCACTTACAGAATACAGCCTACAGTTGAAGTGTATATATAATACACTACAGGATAGTGTAAAAAATATATTTAAATTGTTAAAAAGTCAAATTTGTAACGTCCACAAAAACAGTCCAAATATTTGTTGAAAAAATTAAATGCATTTCTTACAAGAAGTTAAGAGTCATAAAAATCATGAAAAATACCTACTAAATTGTGGCGGAATGTATTTCCCAGAAAAACAGTTCATTTTAACATAAAAAGTAACGAAAGATAAGAACAAGATTTATTTTCATATTGTAATTGGAAGAATTAACGGAAAATATATTGCACAACTAATCATGCAATGTAAACAAATTGAATTATCTTACAAATTAAATATAATAGTTAATGTAAATTATATTAAATAATATTTTAAGACTTAAAAACTAGGAATTATTCGGATTAATAAATAAGTATTTTGTGATTACGACTATTACGTATCCTTTTGTGTTAAAAGACTGACAATTTTGAAGTAAATACAACTGTTCATTGTGACGAATGTCCAACTGCACACTATTGTAACCAAACACAGAGGACGTGCTGACAGCAGAAATCGCTCTCTGATGACGGACAATCTGCCTAGTTTTATATTTACCAATTCATTTTGCTTTTTCAGTACTTTAACATTAGCGCTGTGTTTAATAATAGCTGAGTTATCACAAACCACACTGGAATCTCGATTAACCGAAAACTAACAAACCGAATAACTGGAATAACGAAATTAATTCTGAGCGAAAAACTAGTTTTACATACTTAAATAAATAACAACTAATAAATGCGCTATAAAACAAAATTCTTTTATTAAATCGTCGGTGTTGGATATAGTGTAATAATTTATCTGCAGGCGCACTCCATTCTTATTCCATATTAACCGGATTTTCATTAACCGGATTACCTCAGCCCCATCAAATTCGGTTAAACGATATTAGTGACCACCACTGCCACCACTTAAACCACGACTAATTACCACTTTCTGGTAGTAAATGTCACTACCTACTTCAGCAGTAGTATACCGTGATAAATCACGGGTTACCAAAAGATATTTAAATGTATATGTTACCGGCAATGTGTACAATTCAGGCATTGTATGGAATACCTAGGCATTGTATACATTGCCGAGTGAATCCAGGCAAAGTATGAAATAAACTCATTTTTAACAATTGTACAAACTTTGCCTAGGGCATTGTGTATAATGCCTAGGCATTATATAGAATGTCGAAAGTTTTGCAGGCAAAGTATAAAATGAACAATATTGTTAAAAATTGTTTATTGCAAATAACAAACATGAAAATGTATTAAACATAGGATCTGAAAAATCCTCATATTTTACTACAGTAAAAAATTTAAAAGTGAAATATTAATTTAAGAAAATTACTTGTTACAGCAGGAAAGAGAACTATGGCACTTCGAGTTGCATTTTCGATTGTTTTTAACACAAGCACATTGTTTGGTTTGACATTTTAGTTTTGCAAGTGCATCTCACAAATCCTTGGCCGCTTCCTGTTGACTGAGCTGTTGCAAACGGTACGAAGTCCTGTTTCTTGATCAGGCACGTCTTCTACTCGAACTAGGCTTTTTTGGCAAACTGTAAAAACTATGACCTTGCGTACAGTTGTTTCAAAACTCCGTTGGCGGTCCCTAATTTGTAAAACCCATCTTCTGTCGTATCCATGACCACTGCCAGAATATTTCTCAAGTCACCTCTTCCTTTGTCAACGTCAGGAATTGGCACACGAACAGTGACTCCTTTGGTGACGGGGGAAACTTTTTATCGGAATTAGCTTTCATTTTCTTAGCTTGTTTTTTCAAGACAAGCTTTTGACCTCTTCCTCTCTTTATCAATATTTTCCGAATTAAAACAAGGGACACACAACAGGGTTTTTTCAGTATCATCACACCCCCTGAATTGAATGGCCACATGAAATATGTATGTCCGCTAAACATTTTGTGCAGTTTTGTTTCTCATTAGTTTGCTGCAAACAAACGCTACACATTTGTAGAAGGCTAGAACTGACCGAGACATCAACGGTTGCCTCATTAACTTCTGAAGTGTTATGATTGGTTTGGAGTGGAGGTTCTAGACTTGACGTTGTTTGTGTTTCTGTTGTGTGCATGTTATTAACCACTCTTTCCAAATCTTCTTCGCTGTTAATGGAATCCAAAATGTCTCGAGGCAGAGAAGATGTTGTAAAACCCGACCTTTACTTTACAGCCGAAGAGAGCTTCACAGGGCGTTCTTTTGATTCCTGAATGTAAAGCTCTATTTTTCATAATTTGCACAAATCTCAATCCCTCACTCCAACGGTCAGTTTTTTTTCATCTTGCATCCAAGTCGAAATCATGTTTTCAATATCTTGGTTTGCACGTTCTACACTACCCTGACTTTGAGAATGGACGTGGTTTGCCATGAACGATTTTTTAACGTAGGCCAATAATCTTTTAAATTGTAAACTATTTTGTTTGCAAACTCCCTTCCATTGTCTGACTGCAATATACTTGATGATCCAATTGAGAGTAAAAATATCAACTAGGTGATATGCTACTTCCTCAGCGGTTTTTAGTTTTGAGAGGCTTAAGGAATCACAAATTTTGTCAAATGATCCTGATTAGACCATTATGAACTCCCTGTCGGGCTGTGACTGGAAATCAATTAAATCTACTTGACAACGAGAATTAAATTCTGATGAAATCAGGGGCTTTACTACCACTCCTCTTTTCGAACCCTTTTGTTTCTTCAGACATGGCTCACACAAACTAATATAGCTCAACATCATGACGGTGTAACATTTTTGTACTTAATATCTAACTCTTTTAACATTCGATCTCTTCCACCATGACCCAATAGCTACATGAGCTTCATGGAGAACAGTAAATAAATCTGAATCGTGGACATAAAATTTTACAACACTGTCTCCTTGTTTTAATGGGGTATTAGTTTTTGCACATTTTCTACGATCATTACATCATACCTGTTGAGTAGCCAGTAGTGACGAGGTTCCTTTCTAGGCTTGGCCTTGGCATCTTCGACCTCCAACACCAGCTTCTTATAGTCGTCTTCAGTCAAAAAAAACACTATTTTTAGCACTTGCATTCCGAATTTTTACAAGTTCGGCACTAAACCGAAGTTTCATTAGCGATAAACGATCACTAGAACTACTGATACTACTGTTTCACTTGTGACATTTTCAAGCAACAATACAGTGGCACGACAGAACAGAACTGAAGCGTAGGCCTAGCACAATACTGTGGCGTGACGGAACAGAAACTGAGAGCAGCGTTATAGCGGGGATGGGCGGGGGGGGGAGTAGGTGAGGCAAGCACGTTGTATGGAACAGACAGATTTTTAACTCTGCCTGAACTCTCCAGCAGGCATTCTATAGAATGCCTAGGCAAAGTATGAAATGTTTAAAATTTCACACTTTGCCTGCTTACTTTTGGCAATGTATAGAATGCCTAGGTATTCTATACAATGCCTGATTTTACACTTTGCCGGTAACATATACATAAAGTTCACATTTATAAATTGACACGTACCCTTAAAATCTAATACATTGTTGGAAACACAAACTGAAAAAGTTGTTATCAACATTTTAGCTAGGTGGAGGTAGGGGCTAAATATAAAAGGAAGTATTTTGGGCATTAATCTCAGTCATGTGTCTTTGGAAGAAGGGAAGGCTAGCTCTGTATCAGCCTCTCCAGTCAAAACGAACAGGGAGCGGCTCGCCCTTAGGATCAGGCTAGCAACTGCTTGAAACACTTAGGGACCCCACCAACTCCTCCTAACAGTAGACTTATTGATACACCCTTTTTACCCAATATCTCGATAATTCTTGTCAGTGATGTGCCAGTCCTGGACATCTATAGGGATGCCCAGATTTAATTGACACAGATTTATGTTCCAACCAATGTAAGATCAACTGGAAGGTATAAAACAGCCGAAAGTGAACCCCCATTGCGTTGCAATTGGTTAGAAACGTTAAAAACGAATATGCATTGCATTCAATAAACTGAATATTCAAAACACGATTCGATACGTCAAAGACATTAATTAACAAAACGGTGTTAACATGCATAAAAAGAAACAGTTAATTTCAGAACGCTATTCACTTAGTACGCACACTTTGAACATTTCTCGATTACAAAGTTGCGCATACAACTGAGTAAGTACTTCAACACAAATTACATTCATTTATATCCACTTAACCGGTGCTAGTTTACTCGCTCCAACACTAACAAAAGCGAGCACCTCTCCAGTTTAATTTTTCTCCTCGCAGCCTGTCACTTAACTGGCTCCTCGACTTTTCACGCAGAATGCACACGTGTCTCTGAAAGCTCGCTTGTTTATTTGCACATCGCTCTAGAGAAGTGTTTTTTACTTCTGAACAAATCGAATGCATGTATTTGTTCCAGTTGTTTCCAATTTACATATTATCGGACATACGACTTTTTTTATTTGAGGACTTGAAAGAGTTATCGGTAAAATAGCGTAGATGACATCCTCTTACTCAACATGAACTTGTTTAGCTAAGCATTTTAATCGCATACAATTTATATTGGGAGAAGATTTGCTTGAGCTAAAAAACGCAGTATTTACATATAATTTATATATACATATAAATGAATGAAGAAAAATATTTAATAATAATCTTAACTAGAATACAATATATGTTTTGTCATCAAAGTTATTTTAATTAAAAAACCATATCTACATCAGTAATGGGTGTATGAACAGTACTTTTATTTTACCTAATAAAAATGTTATCTTTTTTTCCATTTACTGCACTTCTACTGTGCCTTAGAAACGCGCTGTGAGCAGCCGATTTGTGTAGTTTGCAGTAGCTTACAATAAGTCTTCACTGTAACAATATTAGCAATCAGTAACACAATAACAACAACAATATCAGTAACAATTCACTAACAATACGTACTATAATAAGTCTCTTTAGAAAGGTTAACATTTCTATTATTGGTTACTTGAATTGTTATTGTTTTTACGAATTTGAGTACGTTCCGTTTTTTATTTGTTTTAAGTTTAGCTAAATCCGAAATTTACTTCCTATACTACGAATATACTACACTTTTCCGACATATGGTTTAAACAGATATGAGAGGTTCTTTGCAAATTGCAGTAAATGCTTTTGAAATATACATAAAAAGTCTGTAACTACGCATTTTTAGACGGTACTGAAAATTAGAAATCTACAAAACATAAAAGGAACATAATATGCTTAGACTCATTAGAAAGACAATTCATCAAAGTACACCTCATTTATAAGATTTGTCTTTTCGTTGATACTTCGTTTTTGCTAGTCAGGGAAAATTTCTAATCCGCATTTATTTCGTACGAAAAACTCTGTATAAGGAATTCTGTGTCTTCTTAAGACACGAGAGCACTGAAGATTAAAGTTTTCCAGGTTTGGTCTTTTTAAAACCTACATATGTTGGAAGTCCAGAACTTTCATTCAGTTCATGAATACCTCTTATCCTTCTGGGAATGGAATCTTAAAAGCCAAGAACGGCGTTGAGCCATACCTCTAAGATGCCGGCTTTTTAGAAGGTTACAGAAGCCAGAAGCACCTGGAAGCCAACAAATCCCTTAAGCCGGAAAGAACGCTTCTAGAGACTGGGAGATGTTGATGCATGGGTCCTCTATATAGCTGAAGATATCGATGACTATTATTTTCCAAAGACTGGAATATTTGGGAGACTGAAAGCTTCCACAGGCTGATAGTTCCCAAAGACCAGTAAACTTAGAGCTTAGAAACTGTCAGAAGTCGGACCTTGGAGACTTCCTGGTTATATGGATTGGCTGGAAGGTCACAGAGTCTATCTTTATAGTTCTGGAAGCCAGTACAAGTGTTCCCTCAAACGGTGATTTACACTAACAGGTACAAAGAGGCTTTCAGGAGGCAGACGATTATGTGTTCAGATGATTCAAAAGTCTGCAAAGGCGCTACTCCATGCTAATGTAGTTGCCTTGGTTGAATGCTATTTAGTTGAATTGGTCACTGTGTTTGAACAAAAATTTAGATCAGTTATAACTTAACATAGGTGGACATATGTTTGCTGATTTTTCTTCATAAATATATTACAATCGCTCAAATGCATTAATTACACTTTATCCTTTTTCTTTTAAAGAAAAGCAATATTAATAGAATAATACATGTGCAGAGGTAAAGATTTTTTGGCACGCAACTCAATAGACTTGATCAAGAAATGAGGAAACAGTAAATTTAATTTGAATTGTACTGTGAACAGGGGAAGGAAAATGTTTAAAGTATATTTTTGTAAAATATATAGTTTTGATGATATTTATTACTAAAGGCAGAATCACAAAGCCGGATCAGCGCTGCCTTTCCAATTATTGCAAACAAGGAAAGCCGCTTTCTTTATATTTATTGAATATAACTAAATCATTTTACCATCGTGCTTCAAAAATTCGCTTATCTATTTAAAAAAAAAACATCTTACTTTAAAGAATCGGGGTAAAACGAGATTGATCGTTTAGGTTTTAGATACATATAAATATCATAAAAATCTGTCCCTTCAATCAGTATACCATATGATTTACTGAGTGATTTTACAATTATTCGTGGATTAGTCCTATTAACCCACAAAAACAGGCATCATCGACAGTTTTCATGGATGCCAGAATATCAAATGGAACATTACGTATACAGTGACAGACATTCTCACTGCAAATTCTACCCAATTGTTGCACAAGGTTGACCATTTAGTGTCAAAAATAAGACATCAGCTTTACTGAACTACGAAAACTCGGGAGTCATCTTTAAGTAGATATAAATAATCATCTTTGATCACTAAAGAAGGCTTCAGAAGAGTTATTTCGCTAACCTTACCTGCTTTTAACTTCGCACCAAGAGCTAAGCAAATCTAAGACTCCTTTAATCCCTTAAGGACTAACAAGTAGCGAGTACGTGCGCGGCTTCCAGAGTAACAGATATTCCATACTACTGAGAGTAGGAAACTAGAACTTCAACCTACTGATATACTACTATGATAAAAAAAACCATGAGGAGGAATAGTAGGTACTGTCACCTTGGAGGATTTCTATTACATCCCTTTCTACCAAGTCGAGTCTGGATATTTTAAAAACTACGGCAGTTATCGTCTTCACAATTATCCCAGCAATTTTGTACACTAAAGATTTGGACGCCCGATATCTGGGCATCATACAAGTTAAAAAGGGCTCGGACGAGGAAGCGTTATTGCTAGCCTGATAATTCTAAAACACTTTTTCCCCTATATACATAATATCTTAAATATTACCTTTCTTATCCAAACTAGGAACCTTAGGAGATATTGTAAAAATTTAAAAACATAATATTTCGATATAAAAAGTGTAGTAAACGTTGGGAATTATTTAAGTTTAAATATATATATATATATATATATATATATATATATATATATATATATATATATTCTTGCTCAGAGCAACAAGGCAAACTTAAACTTAAATATATATATATATATATATATATATATATATATATATATATATATATATATATATATTCGTATGTACATTTTCGAATTATGTTAGTTTTCGATTGGAGATTATGATCGTAGAGAATTTAAAAAATTTATAAAGATGGCAAATGCAATAGGCAGATGTCTATGAATCTACCAATCCCCTTTCCAATCACACCCTATTTTGTAATATATTACTCAAAATTGTAAAGAAGTGTGTACCGAGACGCAATCTAAATAAAACTGCATTTTAATTTATTAATTATTTATTTTATTTCACCCTAAGATCAACGGACAAGACTATCTATAACAAAACAATTAGGCTGACAATACTGGAACTCTTACAGAAACATTATACCTAAAACATAGATTTCCAGTACTCTTGTGGTGTTGGTTATTATCCTACATGGTTTTTGAAGACAGTATTTATTGCCGATAAATTCAAATAGGAAACGAAACTCTAATATATTCCCATATATTATATACATAAACTTAAACAGTCAATATACTTGATTTACTTCAGATGGATATGTATCTAATATTAACACAGGAGTATCGAAATAAACAGAAAATTAAAACAACTGTAAAACAAAATTCTGACGATTAAAATCAACAGAAGTACGCTATAAATTCTCTGCCGCTGTGGGGATGATCCTATAATCCGACTACAACAACTATTTCTGTTTCAAACATCTTTACACAATACGTTCAACTTTAGAGAATTTAGCTGTTATTTAAAATCCTTTTCATGATAAAAGCTTATTTTCATAAATGTCAGCTCTAAGAGGTGGAGTTTTCACGTTATTGGTGCAAAGTTACACAGAATTCACTCTAAAGAAACAAAACACATGAATAGAATTTACAAGAAATACAAGTTGTTATGGGTTATAGTGTATTACGGTAGAACGATTACAACTGAACACCTCCGCTTTTTTACTCTTTGCTGAGTTAAACACCTACTTCCGGTACAAGTGTTGTGGTATCCGTTGGAGAAATTCCCGGGAGCTGTTTCCGTAAGTATTAATTTTGCGTTATATAGTAGTTAGTAAGCTAATAACTTTTTGCAAATATTAATCTAAATACAGTAAATAATAAAAGTAAAGTAATTCAATTCTGACTTTTTTTATGACCCGTAATGTAGTTGCAAGTGTTTATTGCTTCTAGTAGAGCTATGTTTATTCTATTAGTTAATGTCTCACCTTAAAACTAATTAGTTTTTGGTTGTTAGACGGGTTCTTGGTCAATATTTGTAGTCCAAATTCGTAGCTGCATTATTTTATGAGCGACAAAATTCTTGGAAATCATTATTACTTTGTGGAGCCAAGATTTGTGATCCCCCCAGTTATAGTTTTTATCAGATAAGTGAATTTAGAAACTTTCAGTTGCAATGCAAGTATATAGGACGGTATTTCGGTTGCGTAGTTAGCAGTCCGTGCCAGATATAACGTCAGTACATAACACAGACTGTTATAAATAAATAGAGAAATAAATAATTGTTAGCTCTGTAGGCTAGGATTTATTTATTGATGTACACCCTCTGTATTTTGGTATAAAGTATTGTAAATTGTTTTTTATAATTTCGCTTACAACATGTGCTCTGCAGTGGTTTGTTGTAAATGAAATTAATGTAATTTTTTTTTAAATCAGCGTATTTATTTGATTATGAATAGCCTAATAAGGTGTCTGTATCCACAGTATCAAATATTTTACGTAACAAAGATTTCTAAACATTTAGGTTAAACCAAAATATTTTTTTAAATTACTATTACAAAATATATAAATGTAATAAATAAATGGAAATGTAAATATATAAATGTAATAAATTGGAATAAATGTTATGTGAATATGTTTGTTTTAAATAACCCTACCTATAATTGATTTTGAATAGCCTGATAAGGTGTCTGTATCCACAGTATCAAATATTTTACGTAACAAAGATTTCTAAACATTTAGGTTAAACCAAAAATATATTTTTAAATTACTATTACAAAATATATAAATGTAATAAATAAATGGAAATGTAAATATATAAATGTAATAAAATTGGAATAAATGTTATGTGAATATGTTTGTTTTAAATAACCCTATATAATTGATTTTGAATAGCCTGATAAGGTGTCTGTATCCACAGTATCAAATATTTTACTTAACAAAGATTTCTAAACATTTAGGTTAAACCAAAAATATATTTTTAAATTACTATTACAAAATATATAAATGTAATAAATAAATGGAAATGTAAATATTTAAATGTAATAAAATGGAATAAATGTTATGTGAATATGTTTGTTTTAAATAACCCTATATAATTGATTTTGAATAGCCTGATAAGGTGTCTGTATCCTCAGTAACAAATACTTTACTTAACAAAGATTTCTAAACATTTCGGTTAAACCAAAAATATGTTTTTAAATTACTATTCTACCCTCTGTACTTCGTTAAGTAGTACCCTAAATTGGTTTTATAATTTCGCCTGCAACATATACTCTGCAGTCGTTTGTTATAAATGACTAGAAGTAATTAGTTGTAAATCGGCCTATATATTTGATTTTCAATTGTCTTCTGAGGTGTCTGTATCCGTAGTATAAAAAATATTTCCCATTGAAAATTTCTAGACATTTAGGTACACCAAAAATATCTTTCTATGTACTATTTACATATAACTATTACACCAACCTAATTGGAAGAAAAACTACGGTATATAATTTCATAAGCAGGCTATACAACGAGTTATTAGTGCTTTTGTTTGCTTAAACAATCACCACATTAAACAAAGCCACCTTATATACATCTTCCTCAAGGGGAAAAACGTATAGGCCCAAACAACAGAGGTAGGATGAAATTAAAACCAGAGACGTTTGATCCAAACGACAAAACATAATGATCTTGACCTTTTACAACGTCAGTGTTACGTATGGGTCTGGCTTTGTGTTCCTTTCTATTGTTTAAATCGAATTCACAGGGAGAACTTGTTTTTCTATACAGTGCCAGCAATTTATGAAGACAGATTTACTGCTGATAAGTATATATGTATATAAAAAGAAAGGGGTGCATTATACTATAATGCTGATAATATTTCTTTATTTCACACATATAATCCAATATAAATATTTCATAATTCTGTCACCTAATGTCAGTATCGTTGGTAGCAAACTTTTAATGTTACACCAGATAGACATCCTCATAAACCCACCTCCACTTGAAAGTCACGTATAATATAATCACGTTTTGTATAAACGATAGCCAACTTAACTTCTCAACTTTTCCTTGTTTATAGTTTTGATAACTCACCAAGTTTTCAAAGCTCCAAAAATGACAACACTTATAAAGCGCAGTAAATCAAAACTTTTATTTGGTCTACAAATTTCCATTCACTTACAACAATTACATTTATAATACTTTACATAGAATGCAAGGTTTCGTGTAGTGTCCATTCATTTTCGGACTCAAAACATTCTGCCCAGTATCCGTTATCACATTCAGTTACTTTGTTGTATTTTAGTCACGTTTTTACTCTTTTGCTTACAAAAACATTCTTTACAATCAGTTAAAGTTGATCACTTTGCATTCATCAACAAGCTTTACTCTAATTGCATGTCTATTAATACAAAACAGTCACCTTCAATGACTAGAAAACCATGTGGTTCTAACCTTGTTGGTTCAATAAAATATTTGGGTCTTTTGCGTCTACGACCTCATTTCTTGAAACGTTTCCTACGTTTAATAATAGTGTTTCTCTGATGCATTAATGCTATGAACACATTTTTAGACCTGAATTACATCATACATCAATACATGAAAGTAGTTAAGAAGTAATCAGTGAGCGGCGACCAGTAATCATTATTCCTTATCTTATCGCAAAATCCGGTTTTATCTGGTATTGGCGCAGGTCTCGGTCTACCTATGCAGTCGCAGTGTCTTGTTGTACCTAACCTAACCTAACCTGCTTTAAACGTAGAAAACGTTTAAAGAAATGAGGTCGTATAACGCAAAAGACCCAAATATTTTTATTCCATACCAACATTTGCTTCTTTAGGCCTCCTATTACGCTTTCTAAATTTATCAGCAAAGCAAAAAGTCGCTGAATTGAATAATAATAACATTAAAAATAATTTTTAAAATAGTAAGAAATATATTACAAAATGGTTTAATACATATGAGTATGAATAAAATACATAATTATAAATTCATTTTAAAGAGTAAAAAAGAACTAAATTTGTGTGACAGGAACGCATCGATGGGATTTAGTTGTCCCTGAGCAGTCTGCGACACGCGTGGATAACCATATCCAGTTCAAACGTGGATGAAATGGGCCGATACCGGTAATGGGGCTTTGCCGTGCGGCGAACCGAAACTCAACACTCAAATATGCTGATGTGATTCCCTCTGACCAATACGGCTTTTGTATTTTAGTATGTTCACGCATGTGACACAGAATGTTTCTTTAAACAGTTATACAATGTTGTGGTGCTTATTAAAATTATTACAGCTGATTGAAGTTGAAGCAGGCCGTTGCTGTGTATATATTCACATATTTCCAAATTATTTTTCTATTGCTAGGTGGATATGTGAGTTAAATATTTTGGTTATCAAAGTATTTTTGGCACGGCGGGGTTTCAGATTACCTGCAAGTGATCCGAGAGCTAATTTGCATTAAATGAGCTCAAAAAATTATGGTTGCCTGTAAAGTCGGTTTTACGGGCGAGGATTTTACGTGACAACGTCTTTTTCTCGGTAGAATATTTTGTTATTTTAAATGTTTGACTAGCAATACGCGCTGTTTCTTCTCAATCGACTGAATTACGATTGATTGCAGAGTGATTTAAACTAATAATTTACTTAACACTATCAACATTTGTCAATAGTATGACATAACCTATAAACTCAGTTTCTCAACTTTTGTGTCAATCTAACAATTAATAATCAATCAATCATAGTTTACGATAATGAAATATCAGTGTACAATTATTTACCTTTATTGTTGTAGTTGTTGTAAATGACGAATCTAAGCACTCCACGTTTTCACGAATAAACATAGTTATCTGCTTTATCCCGTGCGGCGGACCCACAGTTATCTGCTTTATCCCGTGCGGATCCCGTGCGGCGGACCCACTGGACGGGCATCGTAACGTTACCGGGCGTTACACTTTTTCATGAGTGACTCCGAGCCGCAACCTAATTTAAGACGTTGTCACGTAAAAAAAACACGTCAAAAAAACATAACCTCTAACCTGTCATAACAGTGCGACCAAACAAACGAACTAAACCGACCAATCACCACGCGCGGAGTTAGAATTTAACTGTGTTTAGCAAGAATTTCAAATTCCAATTTTAGTAAATGTTTTATTTAACTTTACCATTTACAATAACAAATTTTAATTAATTTCAAATTATGTACAATGTTTTAGTAAACAAAATATATTTCTATAGTTAAAATTTGTGCAATTCTTATTTTCATTCAATTCCTTGTTCCTATTGTGCAATTTAATAATATTCATATCAATAAATATTCTACCGAGAAAAAGACGTTGTCACGTAAAATCTTCGTCCGTAAAACCGACTTTACAGGCAACCATAATTTTTTTTTATCAATAGAGGAATTCACCGTGAAATATAACTTGATCGTCAGCCGCGCTACTTTAGGTGGAGGTTGAAATTGAGGATATTGAGTGTAAAATGGTAATTCTTCCACAGATCATATTTTTGTTATTTTGGGCGGGATGGTCGTAAATTGGGTTTTGAACTTCATACATTTTTTTTGTTCTCTTAGGACAACAAGCTTGTTATGTACCTAGTCATATGAGGACCTTTGCACTGCTTCAGGAGTGACAGGATATTCTAAATGGGTAAAGTTAGGGGTAGGGATTGCCTCCTGTCGAGATCTATGAGGAAGAATTCAGTGCACGAATCTCGTAATGTCTCCTCGGAAGACGGGGAAGCTAGCTCTGAACCAGATTCTCCAGTCAAAGCAGGCAAGGGGGTACATCCTAATACCTAGACTAGGAAGAACTTTTGATTCTTAGGAAAGAAACCCTGGACATCCATGAGGCTGCTCAGATTTAAGTGACACATCGGTGCCCAGTGTGGCTTCAAATGGAAGGTATAAACCAGCCAGAAGAGAACCCTCCTGATTGACGACCTTTTATCCCACACTTCTATTAAGTAATCTGAGGATGATATAACTAATTATTTATGTACATTGCGGTCGGTTTTCAGTGCATTAAGACAGAAAAGTTTAAAACTGAGAAAAAGCCATTTGAATTACCGTCAACTTGTGTCTGCCGCGAAGATCGTTATTTACTACTGGCCATTGACGAGTTGTCAGTGGTTGATTGTTACGAGTATTGTAGACTGTATACGTATTGTGCTCTTTACTTATGTTTATAACATCCAATGTGTTTCTTTCTAAGTGCGAGATTTAGTCATAGTATGGAGTTTGACGAATATAATTGTTGTTACGTGTTACTCATACATTACAAAATGCATTGGTATGATTTATCCACATGAATATAGTTATAGTTAATGTGTTTAAGGTTCGTATCTGAGGTCCTCGGAGATCAGATTGCAAGTCTCAAAACGTCCTGTGGTTGTTATTTATTATTATATTTTGCTTATTAGGGCGCCAAATGTCCTGTCATCCTAAAAAACGAAATCCAAACAAGGACAAAAACTGTGTACCGTAACAACATTTATTATAATACCAACAATTATTGTTTGGTCACCGTTATTATGCGCTGTAACTAAAAACTTTATATAGAATCATAAACTTATATTGTGACCACTGCCATCATGTAAAATCACGCATCAAAACTAATATCATATTCTCACTGTATATTTTATATTCCAACCAAAGCTTGTATAATATCATCACAAATTGCGCAATAGAACCACAGCTTGTACAATATCATGGCGCTTGTCGCTGAAATTTAATAAGCGTATGCAACTGTGTCCGTGGTGTATATAAGTAGAATTCTCGTGAGCAGTAACACCACACGAATAAATGATATATTGGAGTTAGTTTGGATCTTCAGTGTTATTCTAGATTATCATCAACATATTATTATATTTATTATAAATTGTTGCTACATTTTTGTTCCAAATAATGTGAAAAATATTTACTTAAAAAAGACAGCAAGGCTGTGACGTCATTATTACAGTAAAGTAAAGACGTTTATTTTACCTGGCGAAGTTAGGACTAAGAAGCCTCTCTTAACTCGTAACCTGGGGATTACGGCTTCAAGGTGACTTCCGTACCACCACGAACAGTTGGGTAGGCGGGTTGCTTGCAAGGTCAGGATCGGTCAGCGGTCACCCATCCAAGCAGCAGCCACGCTCGACGTAGCTTGATCCGGTTATCTTGCGATAACCGTTGTAACCGCTACACTACGCCATTGTCTAGTGCAACAACCAACAGCCGCATTTGGATTATTGAGTATAACTTCTTGAATTATTTTTTGTATTACTTCTTTATTACGTTTTTTCTGCTCCACTAAAATGTTATCAATACGTGATATATAGTCTATACTAATACACGTTCTTAGATATGTACTTAATGATCTTACCTGTGTTTTGTATGATTTTTTCTTGGTGGTTTTCATGATGTACCGAAATATTTTGTGCCGATTTCCTGACAAAGAATTTAAGATAACGAGTTTTTTTTTATTATACCCGACATTTTTTAATAATGCAACCAAAACAACGTAGTCAGGAAACTACCACTTACTTATTATTATTACTTAATTATTACGAATTATTATTATTTGTATGTATATTATTAAAACTGGCAATACAACTGAAAATCTTAATTTTAAATAATAAATGTACTTTAACCTTTAATACTGTAAATAAAACTTTTTGTTTTTGTAATTTAATTGGCATTGTCCCCCTTGTTTGGTATTATAAAATAATAAGAAACAGTAGCGCGACCTATTAAGCAGAATTAAAAGTATAAAAGTATCAAAAAAGATACTTTTATAATATGTGTGTTTTAATACTTTTAAGTTAGTGGGTTAAATATACTTATACATTTATTGCAATGTAATCAATGCTTTTCTAAAAATAAATGAATTTTTAATTTGAATTTGAAAATAAAGTATGGTATTATTAATAATGATTAACTGCTCATTAATAATAAACTTAATCTTACACTTAGTAGGATAAATATTACTTGCTAACTTTTGCCATAGTGAACAGATATAAAATTTGTTTTGGTGCATTATGTATTGTTTTGACGGATTTGCTTAAAATTTTGTTTTATTTTGTACTTACTTCCAGTAATTTACTCGTTAACACTTTAATTTATTATCATATTTATTTTATAAAGTTGACTAATTGTTTACTACATTTACTAAATCGTTTGAAATCAATTAAATTAAACTTCCATTACTTCAATATTGAGTTGATTATTAAATTTAATAACTTAATTTGAAATTACTATCTTAATGTGTTTTATTTTATTTAGTATACTTGATATACCAAAAGTCTGGCACGCAAATAAAAACAATATAAATCCAAAGAATACTTAGCCCTTATAAACATAATATGATGGAGCCCTATGATCTTTTTGAAACATAAGTAGTCATTCATCAGGTACATATTATTTCAGTGTTCACGATTAAGAGGATTAGAAGACAAGCGAAACTGCGATTGACTTATATCATGTTTTGTACGTGTAGGAGTATTTTAATTTCTTAACTTATTTAATTTATATTTCCAATGACACAGCTGAACTTGCCTTGTTGCTCTGAGCAAGAATATATATATATATATATATATATATATATATATATATATATATATATATATAAACATTGAATCACAAAAAGTACTTGCTCCGCCGGGAGCATATATATACATATACAAATATGTATATGTATATATATACATAATTTATTCAAGTCTTGAAAACCTACTCAGGGCAAAAAGCATCTGTCTAATTCTGGCCCTTGTATTGTACTTCAGGTCTAAGATATTTCAGTGCCATAGTTAAGCTTCATTGGTTGCTTCCAATGAAATAAATACAAACACGTAGCACTGAGATTTAAACATGTATTCAGTTTGAATAGACTTTCGATCTAATTTTTATTTATGCTAATTTGCAATGACACAATTTAGTATACCTTCGTTCCCTAATAAAAAAGTATAGACACATCGTTGGTCTCGGAAAACTGCTTAAAAAGTTACTACTCCCGGCCCTTGTAATCTTCTTTCAATTTAAGGTATTTCCAGTGCCATAGTTGTGTTTGCCTTGTATTTTCCGCTGTAGAAAATATACATATATACATAGGACTGAGAAAGTCACTATTTCCGGTATAAGGGGAATATCCTTATTACGTTCATGCAATATTTCAAAATGATCGTTTATAATAGGTTTTAGAAAGTCAAACAGACTTTCTAGAAGTCTTGTCGTTTCCGGAAGGTATTCTAGGAATGAATGGTTCATTGAGGAATATTAATTCGCATTCCCCTGTGTTTTTAAGCCATTTTAAAAAGCCATATCACGACGTCAAGGAAGCCAACCAGTTTCGAGTATCGTATGTGCTAGTTTACAGCTTTGTTCATTAAGGAGGCTTTTATTACAGTGTTCATGTAGTATTTCAAATGCATTAGATGTTTTAATTTTTCACCGTCGAAATCTAAGTATAATTGAATAACTTTGTTTTTGTTATTTTGCTTTACAATAATATTTTATAAAATAAATATGTGAAGATGTTTGCGCCCCTTTTATGAACTTCAGAAAAAAGTGTCAACATATGTTTAATGTCAGTTAAATTTGGATTACTAAACATAAATAATATAATATTTTCTTTTTCAATTCTAAAGTATTCCGGGATCTTTCATAACTTTCTCTTCATACAAACCTTCGTCGGATTTCAATGAATAGTTTAGAAAAAGAATCAGCCGAATTGTTCCAGCCGTTCTCAAGATTAGCGCTTAGCAACACATTTGGTAATTAATGTTTTATAAAGTAAACTCTTTGAAGTAGAACATAATATATAAAATGGGTAGACCATTTTATGTTTCTTTAGTAATTGTAAAACGTAGATGTCAACTGTATGTGTAGACTTTATTACACTCTAATACAGCGTGGCGATAAAAATTAAATAGGCCAATGAGGTTTTCCTTTGTATCAGAAAGCAGAAAACCTGAACCAGCAACAACGCTTCTACGGCGTTCTTAAATCCACACCTGTGTGACGCTTTGTGACGCGAGCGCAAATCAAAGTCAAATGGATGTTTGAAGCCAACATAGTGCTGTTACGTTATCAAAGGTCGCGAGCTTTGCAGAAACAAAGTCTAAACTTTCTTTGTGTATCGCTTTTGTGTAAGCAAGTTGGAGAGTTCCCACTTACCAACTCGTGTCACCCGAAGTAAAGTTCGTAATTCACAACGAGGCTCTGGGACTGGGAAGGAATGCTCAAAGCGTCTTTATTAGAGCACTTCCATGTGCCTTGGATTGATCACGAATCGTAAACACTGGTTACTTTCTAAAATAAATAAAAGATTTACGTTTATTACCTTGTTTCCCACGTTCGTTTCATTATTACGGATTGATTTTCATACTTATCACAACTTAACTTCATCGGACTAGAGCGTATGCCGTATTCAAAGTGCTAATGGATACCCAGCTTTAGTTACCCAGCCATGGTTACCCAGTCATTGCTCCACCATACTTCTTGAACCCTCCGACTCTAGAGATCAGTTGTTCTCTAGATAGTTCTAGTCTTTAAGGTCCACAATTCCGAATGGATTCTTAGAAACTACAGAACACAATTAAAGGAGCTCAATAATTCCTTTAGAAGTCAATAGTTGATTGAGAATATTGCTGGCTAAAAGATACGAACCCATATTGACTAAATCTTAATTTACCAGGCGAAGTTAGGATAGAAAAGAAACCTTCACTAACACTTCAGGAGATTCGCATTCTCCGTGAGGTCAGATTCACCAGGTAATTTCAATTTTGGTTAACCATTAGAGCTCATAGTGTGTACAGCAAATATTTGCAAACCCAATGGATTTCGAAGAGTGGCAGATCATTAAACGCATTTGTTCAGGTAATGGGTAAAAGTGTTACGGACGATGATTTTAGGATTGAGAAGAGCAAAAACATTAGTGTTAAAGATTTTTTCCAAACCTAAACACATTGAGGGCTATTGTCTCCTCTGCCAGTCTTCACTGGAAGAGGCTGGACAGAGCTAGTGTCTTCTCCCTATACGGTAACATAGCTAGTGTCTTCTCCCTATGCGGTATCATAACTAAGATTGTACCCAGTATTCCTCCTCATCGTGGATGTAAAATCATGAGACCTTGACAGATTATAAATTAAATCAACTACTGTTATTTAGGGTGAGATGGTCGTAATTGAGTTTTGAACCTCGTAAGGGTGTTTTTTCTCTAAGGAAAACAAGCTACGAAAATTGCACCTAGTCCTATAAGGACCTTTGCGCTGCTTCCGGGGTGAAAGGATAATTTGAATTGGCAAGGTAGAGAGTAGGAACCGCCTCCTTTCGAGATACATGAGGGAACGTTAAGCGCACTAATCTAAAGTCATGTCCCCTAGGAAGAAAGAGAAGCCAGATCTGAACCAGCCTCTCCAGTCAAAGCAGGCAGGGGGTGGCACACCCTTATGTCTAGGCTGGAAAGTACCTTTGACTCTTAGGGAACAAACCCCACCAACTCCAACAGTCATCTCCAGCAGTAGACTAGACCTGTCGAATGACCCTTACACAGTGATGTGCCGCTCCTGGATATAAATAAGATTACGTAGATTTAAGTGACATTTGGTTGTTACTGTACCTACTGTGAGTTCAACAGGAAGGATAAACCAACCAGAAATGTACCCTCCTTGGGTACCTAGTACATTACTTGTTACTAAAACCATAACAATTAGTACCCAGTCATATTACTTCTAGTTTGACATTTTTGAGCTGCCCTCCAACTCTCCTCACAATTAATGATTCCAAAACAAGTCACCCGTTCAAAATTTGGAAGGGAGAATAATCGTAGTGGAGTAGAATTTACGGCCACCCTGTACGATGTACTTGGCTTAGCAAATTCAAAGTCACGTAGTATTTGTGTCTCATATCATATCGCTATCTTAATGAAATGCACATGTCGACCATAACCACCAGTAATGTACAGTGGGTGTCGTAAGGAACGTTACGTAAGGTAATTAATTTTAAAACAGTCCACAACCGCAAACAATAAGCACGGTATGGCCATTACAGAGTTTTATAGAAGCGATATAAGACTATATTTGGAATTAGTGATTAAAATTAGGCTTATCATGACTACACTAGCAAGCTGAACGTGTGACATTATTATCTTAGATGTTCATGATATAAAATATATCGCTATTATACTGAGCAAAAACCTTAGCAAACATTTTGGATGGCTTTTGATCTTACCAAGAGTAAGATTATTAAAAAACTCGTAAGCCCGAAAATAATTACTTTCTTATAATATATTTTTGTATAGCATGCAAACTGTTTACACTTGGTATATTTCATTATTGAAATAAAACTTTAAAGAAAGAACCTTTCGTAGTCAATATGGGTCCTTATCTTTTTAGGCCAACAATTCCCTTAATCAAGCTGTGATTCTAGATGAATTATACAGCTTCTTTTAACTGTGATCTGTAATTTTTAATCATCCACTTTAGGATGTTTTAAAGTGTGTAAATAAAAGATGACTGAATTACTTATTTATAAATTTAAAAATCGTATACATTTCATTAGAATATCCTATTAAAATATAATCGATAAAAATCATTCAATAGATAATAACTCGTTTAAAAAACAAGTGATAGAACTCTTCACTAATTTATTTTTAAGTTTTTGACTTCAGAAGAATATAAGGCTTTAACATTGGAATTAAATACGAATCCAGAAACCTATCGCAACAAAATAACCGAATTCACAATATGAATTAAATACGACATTAATTACTTTACTAATTAATTCACTAATTATTAAATAAATATTTATTAAAAAACAAATAATAAAACTCCTGATGGATTTATTTAAATAACTTGCAGTTTTCCTGACTTTAGGTAAAATATACCAGGTGTATAATTACATAGCATCGAATTTGAACTACTAACCAAACCAGAAATTTACCGCAATACAATATACGAATTCACGATTGTCGTTAATTACGAAATTAATTATTTAGAATATTAGTTTTTATTTATTTACATTTTAAGAAACGCTGTATTTGTCTTACCAGACGTTTTATAATTGAATAAAAAGCATTATATTACATGTTTAACTTTGGCGTTGTTTGTAGTTTTTTGTAGTAAGTAGCCTATGTGATTAATTAACAATATTACCTTTTACACCTAAAAAATACTTAACACTGTTTGAAATTAATAGGTTTCTATAAGACTTTGACATCTAAAATCAGCTTCTAAAGCGGTTTTACAGTTAGATCAATACGTTTCATAAAATGAAGAGAGTACAATATGAAAGGAATTTTGACCCTAGATTATTTGCACTATACTTCCATATGCTGCATTAGTGATTGAGTATTCGATAACGACAAAACTTTGTAATAGGGGCAACTTTACAGGCCATTCATAATCTTCTAGAGTCAGTGGTTTGGCTTACAATAATTGTAAAATCGTTTGCTTCGAATTGCTTGGTAATTTCCTTCATACATAGATCGTTAAGGAGTTAAGCTTTTTGTAAAATATACTTGTTTATTTACTTTGCATGTACTTGTTAAACTCCATCTTAGAAATTTATAAGCATATATTTAAAACTTGATTTCAAGTTATAGAAACAAACTTTAAATTTCGGGATTATTAAAAATCTGATGTGTGCTTTTTCTGGATTGAAATAGCTCACTTTTTTCTTACTTAATCAAGATATTTTAGTGTTAAGGTCTCGACTATAATATTCTAGTAAATACAGAATTTAACTTCAAAATTATAGTCAGGGTATAAACCATTACATCGTTAGACAATAACATCTTTACAATATCAACGTATACTGTATCTCACAATACCGCTAGAGGGGTAAAGAAAAATATATTAGATAACTATAATTGGTATCACTTCTTTGTAAATGTAATATATATATATTTAATACTTCAGTAATAAAAGTCGTTTTACAGGTATCTGGAAGCCTCAGCTTTAAGATATGCTGGCTTCGATGTTCACTAGTTTATTATTATTATTATTACACTGATATTTATTTGCAAAGTACACTAATCGTGTCTATGCCTGATTGGACCTCCCCGGGATTTGAACCCGTGATCTCTCTGTTAGAGAGCCGAGACTATATCCATTAGTCTACGGAGGAGGACTTATTTGGTCTTTCGATCAGATGTTAGTTTAGTTATTTAAACGCATATGTTACAGATACGGCCAAATACAATATAATTGAATCGTAAAAAGTAAAGGCTCTGTGGTGTAATGGTAGCACATTGACCCGCCAAAGTGAGAGATCCGGGTTCGAGTCACTTTTAGTGATTCAATAATTATTGAAAAATGATATAATATATACATACATACATACACACACACACATATATATATATATATATATATATATATATATATATATATATATATATATATTAATTAAATTTGTATAAATGGCAATAGCCGAATTTAATTTATTTCAATAAACATTGAATCGCAAAAAGTACTTGCTCCGTCCCGGCGGAGCAAGTACTTTTTGCGATTCAATGTTTATTGAAATAAATTATATATATATATATATATATATATATATATATATATATATATATATATATATATATATATATATATAGATATATATATCACACACACGCGCACGCACGAACGCACGCACGCACACGCAAGCACACACACACACACACACACACACACATACACACACACACACACACACACACACACACACACACACACACACACACACACACACACACACACATATTAAAAGACCATTGACAAGAGCAATGGACCACAAGAAGCGCGCAGTTATGTCCCCTAGTATAATAAAACAAATACTGATTGGGATTTACACTATAAAATAGAATTAAAGATACCCGTATTTTAAGTAAAGTAGATATCGTAGGATGTAGATATTGAATTACTAACAATAATCTCCTAATTTATTTATTCACAAATAATATCTCCAACAATATATATAGATACGCGATTGAACGTTACATATATTATGTTTAAAGGACTCGCAAAGCTTTTAACGCTCACTTTCAGTAAAGAACACATGTGTGTATGAAGGCACACTTGAACGGTCCTGACACTCCACAAATTTTCCAGTTAATTATTTTAAACGTAATATTTACATACGAAATTCACTGAGACTACTAATTACCTCCTGTTTGCCCTGAAAATAACGGACGCAAGGCACTTTAATTTACAGACAACCATCGTACAGCCACTTAGTACATCTATCTAGGTTTTTATTACGCCGTATAGTAGGCTAAGCTACGCACATTACAACATTGTAAATGTCTTGTTCAAGCGGTACAAGTTTTACATTTTAAAACATTTGTCAACATACATTTATATCAACAACTACATTGGCAATCGTAATGTTTAACTTGGGTTAATATACACTTGTGCTAGATTCATCATTTTAGGCGTTTTTAAAACTCGTTTTTCAGTATACAGAACACTTACCCATGTGTGTGTACACATAAACGTACACATAAATATATCTAAATACATTTACAGTTTGCGTCTCACTCTACCACAATTATTGAACCTTCGAAGTTGCCCAGGAATTAATGGAAGTACATGAAATTGCACTAATGGATTTACCACAATACACTTGTGATTTCTGTCGTAGAAACCAATACTGGCGTTTACATCTAAAATATAACAATTGTAGGCGTAATGTTTTAAATCAAAGCATTCACAAAACTTCCCTAAAATTCAAATAGGAACTGTTTATATGTATACTTTATATATGGTACAAACTTTATGGCAATATTGGTTTGATTATCATACAATTAGTATGTAATTGTATTGAGAATTTATTTGGTTTATCTTTTACGACTTCGATTCCATGAGAGTGGGAATCCCAAAGTCATGTGCCTTCTCCAGAAAGTAGTGACCTTAGAGACTAGAACTATCTAGAGGGCAAGTGATCTCTAGGATCGGAGGGTTCAAGTAGCATAGCTGGGTAACATAGCTGAGTAACCATAGAAATAGATATAGTGTGTGTATTCCAGGTGTTCGGGTGTCCTAGAGATCGTGGTTATTCAGAGTTCAGGCTCAAAGGAAAAATCATTCAGTAACTGGAGACATTCAAGTCAGGAACTATGTTGAGAGTTTACTTTAACTTTGCTTCCGGTGACCCAAAAGTATTTTTTCCGATATATTTTTTTTAATTCGATTGAGATTTTAAAAAGTGAATAAACAAAAAAAATCTACTTTATGTAAAAGCAGTGGTGATCGTTTTGTAAGGCCCATGATTTTATCAACATTTACTTCCCATTAGGATATATCAGGCTATGATGTCCTACTTTAGTTAAAATTACAATAATTTGATGAGGTTAAGCTTCTGAGCTATTTCACTGTGTATAAAACATGTTACTCTATTCTATCACTTCTTCATTCATAACATATAGACATGTTAAGACAGTATAACATATGGGGTCGATATTTAAATATATTAGTCCTTATTAGTGCAATTAAAACAAGGGGACCATTACCAATAATACTTATTTCTTTACATTTATGATAATGACTATCGATATGGCTTCTAGAAAGGAAAATCTAATAATTTAGTTTCTATTTAGGGGAAGGAAGTATAAGCTGTGCAAACTTACAGCACTTACAAAACTAAACGTTACAACACTTTTGAATTGTATTAAAATAAATACTTTTAATTACAGCACGTTATTAATTTGGATATTTTGTAAAATATATCCAATACAACAATGAATCCGTTTCTATTCCCAGAACGTCCATTGGAGTGGCAGAAGACATGCCTGTCAGACAAGTTAGAAACAGGTAGGAACGAATGAATAATGCAACATTTCACCTCCATTCGCCGTACGCCTTGTTGTTTTATGGGGTACTACGTAAAATTCATTGGTAAATTATCAGTGAAAACTTAAATAAAAATTAAACACAGATAATAAGTATATCCTATTATTGATTACAACCTATTAGTAAAAAAAATATAACAGGCTATAAAAGTTACAGTAAAATGAAAGCGTGAACTTATGTTTATTACCGTGGGAGAGCCGATAGCCGAGCGGTCTACGACGTTTCCACTTACATTGTGAAACAAAGGTAGCGCAAGTTCAAATCCTGTTAGTGATCGTTGCACTTTTGATCATTACCACCGAACTTGTAGTGTATCGACTATTCCTTATTCTGTTTGATAAGATAATCGCAATGCCTATGAGGACGGACAAAATATGGTTTAGAAGGGGATCGGTCTCTCCTTAAAAAAATATATCTATACTGATAAGTACTGAAAGAAGATTTAATACTTTTTATTAAAGAGTTTGTAAATTTAAACTGAACAAAAGTTAAAATATGATAGAGTAAAAATACATTAATTTTGGAAATTATTTTGGGCTGAGTTATTGTGAAACCACTACAGCCAGTTGATGATGAACGAAATCCGATTCCGATTTGTCTGTCTGTAAGCACGATAATAATTAAATGGTTTTACATAGAGGATTGCAATTAAAGGTGCATCTATACCAGTACTATCTCTACATAGTTATTGTATACATTGTTCCAGAGGCAGTATCAATTTCTGGATGTCAAAAAGTGATTTGTTAAATCGGTCTTATATGTAACCATGTTGGCAAGGAGGAAACCCCAAAATAAACTAATTAGTAAACACATTGCCATATGATACATTCACATTTTTGTTCACTTAATTGGGTTTCATATCAGTGTTTAAATAATAAAAGTCTATACACCAAGTCAATATAAAGATATGCATGTAATGAGACATTTAAGCAACATGTTTGATTTTCTTACGTGTTGTTTACAAATGTAGTTATTCTACTATTTTATCGCTGCCACCATGGTTACCCATAAGACCAATGTAAAACTATCTGCTAACGCTCAGCCAAATTCCATGGAGTGGCATGCACCATCACTAAACTCAGTGTTCCTCATATGGAAATTCATGCACAATTTCAAGTTTGTAGGTCAGTTCACTTAAGATAAACATGCGCACAGACAGACAGACAGAAATGGAATTTTTCCAAACCAACAAGTGATAAGCTTCGCTAAAGCTCAGCCAAATAAGTACAACAATAGTTTGTTAAACCAATATACTATACCGGGTAATTAAGATCCCCTTTTACCAAAGTTTCCAATAACAGAACTGCAAATATTTGTAATTATATGTTACTTACATGATTGGAAATTGATGTTATTATCTTAAAAAAAGGACGGATCAATGCTTTTTTTAAAATTTAAAAGTGTTTTGTTTAAAATATAAATATTTTATTTTTCTACATATAATCATATTTATATTGGTTTAATAAATGTCTATAATGCAAGTATTAACATCATGCAGCCTTCCCCAAGGAAAGTTAATATCAGACTTAATAACAAGATAAATAGATATATAGCACAGAGTGGTAAATCTTCTTTGTTTCAAAATTTTGTCCTGGCTATTTTTTGTAGATCTAACCATTTTTACACTAGTTAAATAAAAGTTTTACATGTTATGTTTGCTATAATCATAATGTTAGTCAATCCAAAAACAATTTATATTGGATTGGAACGTATAACACATGGAGTAGAACTGTTATAACAATTTAATATTTGTTTTACGATAAGTTTAATTTCTTACGAATATCCAGCATTATTAAATGACTACTAATATTTAATACAATCGGTTATTACAGGTTTCGGCAAATAATAACCATAGAAATTTATTTACTGAAAATTACAACTAAAAAACCGTAATCTTTACCAATTCTTCAATTTTATACTTACTTGAACAGTATTTAAGCATTCAATTAGCATATTTGAATGAAATAAGCATCTGAAATAAACGTCAGATGCAACGTACACTGCGACGTCTTCTCGGTACAAGATTTGAAATTTCTGCTCCATTTCTTAAGAAGTGTTGTTTTTAAGTGTTTGTTAAGAGTTGTTTTTCTTAAGAAGAAATTCACGTACATTTTATTTTTAATTAATTACCGTCTTCTAGTTATTATTGCGCTGTACTGAATGAGATAGCACATTGTACAGGATTTTTAAAAACTATTGTTATATTTATACAGTGTTTAATAATATACAGTATCCACATAGCAAAAAGTCTTTAATAGCTACACCACTGTTTCATTTATAAGGAGGAATTTTAACCATTGCAATAAAACATAAAACGATTTTTTTTTTCATAATAGGTTATTTTCAATAAGGTATGTACTATAGTAATCATAACAAGTGTCTATACCACTTATTTTTCTCTATACCCTCTAATTTGATGCAAAAGAAACCGGAAAAAAGTAAATCATTTAAATGATATTTACGATAACTAACTGTAACTTGCGCAAAAATGTTTATTGTGGCACCAAAATGTATATTAAAATGGTCTATTTTAACATACAATTCGTGATTAAATTGAAATGTTTTATGAAAATCACCACAGTTAAAATATATTTTATTGGGCTCCTTAGGAAAAAATAGAGGGTGTAGAGAAAAAACAAATATTATATTTTCTTGATATGATCACTAAATATACTACATGGATGGCCTCTGTCTCACTCTGTACCTTTTATTTTTAACTGGGTAACTGCTGGTATTTTAAATTTCAACATATCGTAACATGATCAACAGAATTGTCTGTCTCTTAGAAAGAAAGCATTGCTTTGAATAGGTGAATGATTTTTAATTTTCCCAATAAACAGTTAACTAATAATACTAATAAGCTATTTATTCGCTTTAATTTATTTTGATAAAAACGTCATAAACATTCTACATTATTAAGCAGATTTTGATATTGCGCCAGCTAAATTAATGTTGAAGCAGATTTCAGACACAAATTACATTTACTTAACTCCACTTAACTGAAGCCAATTTACTCCCTCAAACACAAACAAAACTGAGCACTTCTACGGTTCGTTTCAACGTCTCTTAAAATTGTCATTTTACTCCCTTTATTTTTACAGAGTGCCGACACACTTTAATGCGTCGACAGCTGGACCTTATTCTCCCACTTACTTTAATATGAGTCGCAGCATTCGTTTACAGGTATTGCCTGAGTGTAAGTGAATCTTAACCAGTAAAGAATTTATTGAAAATTGTGTCTGCGTGTATGTCCCAGGAAGGTTAAAAGTAGGGTATTTATACTTTCCATGTAAGTCCCTCCAATAAAATCGCTCGTTGATTTGCAGCATTATGGATGGTACGTTTCCTGAAGTACCTGTGAAAAAAACAAAAGGTGTAAGCTAGATCAATTCAATAATAAAATTAAGAACATTGATTTAAATTTGTTCAAATTCATTTCAACCACCACACCATAGCATAAATAAAACAGCTCTTAACATAATTTCCACTGTAGTTTTACAGTTTAGAATATCAATTCATATACCCCTTGTGTATGAAGTTAGTTTGTATCCGGCATTATTTACAAGGTAAAATAATCATTACATTATATTTCCAACAAATTTTTTTAAATGTAGTCCCAATATTGATAACTGCAACAGAAATAATATCCCATTTTATTTTATAAATTCTAGGAGAGTACGAGGAAAATACTTAAGTTTATTGAAAGAGGAGTTCTTTCTTATTAGAGATAATTATTGTGATACGGAAATAACAACTGCGCAACAAAGTAATATTCTCTGCAAGGCTTTCAAAATCGTTGGATTCATACCTGAAAATAACATCTTTGTAATAAAACTGTACGATAGTTGCAAGTATTGCAGTATTTATAAAGGGGTATAACATCAACCCTTAGTTATAGAGATAAAGTACATTTTTGATGAAACAATTTCATACATTTCAAATCAGGTAGCGGTAGGTAATGAGGTGTTATTTGTATTACAAAACGACAGAGAGGTGTTCGAGTGCAGCTTAGGCGCCACAAATTGGCCGGTCACAGTGTTATAATCGACATGGCTCGACACAATAACAGAGTACGTGATCTCGATATCAAGGCGTTGGCTCAGGATTGGAACATTTTCTTGGAAACGACATAATTACACTTGTAGCGTGTCTTACAACCGTTATGTCACCAAGAAACTGCTGGTAACTGAGTTATTTTATTGTAAATATTGTAATTTTCAAATACACTAGTGACAATTGTAAATATTATTGACATAGTATTTTTGCAACATTTTCATGACCTTACACGTATATAGTTTTTGTTTTAAGAGGCCAAACTTCACAGTTCACAAACAACATAATTTTCAAAATGTTAAAAAAAAAAAAAAAAAAAAAAAAAAAAAAAAAAAAAAAAAAAAAAAAAAAAAAAAAGCAAAGTATATTCAAAGCCTATCCAGTCATCTTTTGGCAGAGGGTAAACTTAAATTTAAATAAATAACATGTTTCAAAATGTTTAGATATGATAAATATATAAAACATTACATAAATAAAACAAACTCAATTAATAGTAAAATTCTTAACAAAATTAAGGACTACTTAGGCAAATTTAAAATATATGTCAGTAATGCACGATTCAATACAAAAATGAACCAAACTGTAACAAATTTATTAAGTTATTAACTTCTTTAAGCCTTATTCTGCCCGTTACCTTGGGCACCTGCCCAGTTTGAGGATTTTATCAAACTGAATAAGAGGGGTGATAAGGTACAGTACAAGATCTATGGTACTGATAAAAAGTGCAACATTTGATACCTGCGCTACCGAAGCCCCCCAACGTCATCAGACGTCAAAAGATTTTGACAATCTGGGCCGGGATCTGAGTTATTCGATTTCCCCGCACTTAGGGCAAAAAAAAAACACCCCTCGAGATAGTACCCAAATTCAAGCTCAGATCACGTGATTAGTCGTAAATGATAATTTTAACCTTTTCTATTTATAATACAAAGCTATGTATTTACCTACTTATATAGCCTAAAACAAATAGTAGATATGGAACGAGCGCCCTTCAGACAATACTGAAATACCCCACAAAAATATCCAAACAAATATAGAGATAGAAATAAACAACCACCATGAGTCTGATCGGATTGTGCCATTAAAGAACACCTTGGTTACTTCTGGATCTATGGAGCAAAGCCCATTGTTGTTATAAACGGGTTGAATAGATCGAGAACGGAAATGATAAATACTCCACAGTGAGCAGTGGACCGTGCGGGTTGTAGCGGAAAGACCCACAAAAAGAGTTCACAATATCATTTCTTCCGTCGTCAGTCAACCGTTTCGAAACAGCTCTTATTATAACCGTATAATAACAACGCCGGTGATAAAAATCGGCTATGTTTTACTCAGATCGCAAAACTCCGAAATGTTTCATTGCAAACCGGACAGTACTCCGGACGACATTAAATTTACTGATTTCTAACCATTTAAATTGATTACCGGTTATAAGTCCATAATCACTATTTATCAGCTTAACCTTCCAAGTTGGTCCTACTGCTTGTATGTTTGAAATAAATACATTAAATGTTTTTTTATTTAAACCTTACCAGATTTGTTTCCTTGGCTCTGAAGTCGTGTAAGCTACGCAACTAAGGCCTCGACGTTTAATAGACATCCATGTTAACTTTATAGGTGCTTACTGAAAATCTGGTTTTGTGCGACTTTATACCTCCTGTTATGTTCTCTAAATCTTAAATGGAAACAATTCAACCACTCACTATGTAAAACCATGAACTCAGGAGTGTTCACTTCTGGCTGGTTTATGCCTTTTAATTGAACCCACACTGGGTACAGCAACAACCGATGTGTCACTTAAATCTGGCATCCTCATGGTTGTCCAAGAGCGGCACATCACTAACCGCAAATGTCGAGATTCTGGGGCGCAAGGGTAATTTGATACGTAATCTTATTGATATCCAGGAGCAGCACATCACTGTGTAAGGGTCATTCGACAGGTCTAGTCTACTGCGGGAAATGACTGTTCGAGTTGGTGGGGTTTGTTCCCTAAGAGTCAAAGGTTCTTGCCAGCCTAGACATAAGGATGTGCCAACTCCTTCCTGCTTTGACTGGAGAGGCTGATTCAGAGCTGGCTTATCCTTCTTCCTAAGGGATATGGCTTGAGATGAATCTGAGACGGCCCCTACTCCCAACCTTACCCATCCAAAATATCCTGTTCAGGAGGGAGCACAAAGTTCCTTATAGGGTTATGTTCAATTTTCTAAGTTTCTTGTCCTAAGGGAACTAAAGAAAAATGTACAACTATTGAGAGAAATACATTTATCATTATTTATTCATTGGTACGTCAAGAAATACAGACCTAATATTATTATATTTCACAACAACCAGTGTTACCCCTTAGTTTCTCATTAAGAATCGGCTATAAGTCTAATTGGAGGCTCCTTGTTGAGTTAATGGTAGATGGGATGCTACGGTGTAGTGCTGATTATTAATTCCTATTTAACCACTAATAATGATGTCATTCTGTTGTGAGTGTTTATATGAATTTGCCCAACGTAATTGCAGCCATGTGATGAAGTTCGAAGTGTATTATGTTGATTAAGTGTCCCACGTTGTTGTTGTAATTTAAAGAATTTCAAGCATTAGGTTACGGTGTATTGGCCAAGGTTGGTGATGCAATATGATAAAGTACCAAATGTGAGGTTTATTATATTATAGTAATAGTCAAATAAATGTCCATTTTAAGTTAATAGGAAAGTATTGAATTATATTATTTAACGTAATTCCAGTCCAATTTGAGGTGTTAACCCGATCACTTGGTCAATATCATGTGTGGGAACCAATATCATTGAGTTTGCTAATGTTTTATCTCGTCTGCAAATTATTGTTTGTACTTATTTGTGGGATTTTATTTGAGATCAATTTTAACATTATAAAATAGTAATTTCAATGAGGTCCAGTCAGTAAAAAAACCATACTCGCCAATTACATCATGTCGAGGCTAATAACTTCTCATTTTTCCTTTAAAAATGTTATACTTCGAAATTATAATTTCACTCACCAATCTCAATTGCTTTAACTTATGATCAGATTTAACAAAATCTATTAGAACATGTCCTTTCTTTCACCAAGTCATTAACGCAAGTTTTTTCATATTCGCTCCTCAGATCAGAATGGCGACGAGGAGACCGGCAATCTGTTACACCTGTCCGGGGTTCACATACCGGAAGTCGTCAGCTCTTCAGCCTCCAACGCAAACTAATATGTTTTACTGCATATTATTTATTATAGCCTATAGATTTCAAATTTCTTTACTAATTATCAGTATTAAATAGCTCGAATTGATTTCAGCAGGAAGTTGACTTATCATTTGCTTTATTAATAATTTTAAACTTACACGTGATGAAAAAATATGATTTGCATCAGCTGTTTGTAGTGCACGTCAATTTCCGCTTACCGATCTTGCCGCCAACTATTTGAAATTTAAATTTGACCGATGTTGATCTGTCACAACAGAACTTTTACAACACCCAATCACAATACTACAGGTGTATTGTACAGGTTTAAAGTTCTCCTTATCTATAAATTATCAAGCACAGTACACGTCCCTTATAAAATCGTGTCATCTCTCTGTACTTCTGTGAAGAAGTTCATAGAGGCTTGAATAATTACGTATATAATCTCTACTTAGTCCAAAGAAGAATCCCACTAATTTTGGAGTCAATATGTTAAAGGCCAGCAAAATTTCAATAATACAGGGCAATTTTAAAATAATTGGGTAAAGACTTTAGTTACGGTTTCCCGGGTCCTTAGATTTTCCGTTGTATTTATGTATTTGGAATTATGAGGTAAACCTATTGTTAATATGTAGTTAAGTTATAAACTCTTGCAGGAGCTGAAATTTGAAACTTATTGCGTTTAAAAACATAACATATTAATTGCTTACAGTGTGTTATTGATCAATCAACTCGAGTCTATTACAGCGTGTATGAGCTAACGGTCGACTGGTTGTATTGGCACGCCAATTAACTCCAGCTGATTAGCAAATCACAAAGTCAATGGGGAAAAAGTTATTTTATTACATTCCACACCTAGAGAGATGGCTTTAATGACTGGTTCGCTTTGTTTGCCTTAGTATGGTGCTAATTATAATCCACTTCAAATAAGTGGGGATTAAATGGCCTATAACGCTAATTGGAAGCTTTCAGCTGCGGCAGCCCGTAACGCTGGGCATCCGTCCGTCATTTTAAAATGCTACTTAAAAGCCGTGCTTTGGGACTTGATGGTATTTACTGGGAAAATATACTGAATAAATCATTAATCTTGTATTCAAATAGACATCATTAGATATACATTGAGATTCAAATCGTGCTCCTTAAGCTACTTAGTATAATTCAATGTAATTTAAGTTGCAATTAAGAATTAAATCGGTATAATGTGCGCCTTTTAAATGAACTCTAACTAAAACAGTTAAGGACATTTTCTATATTGCGTACCTTATTTTATAATTCCTGTCACTTGTTTTCATCAGAATAACTCTTAGCATAAAACGTATGATAATATCTTGTCTTAGAAAGTAGGCTAATTACACTAACGCTTCTTTGTAATATAAGCTCTCGTCATAATTACGTTTAATAGTATTTATTAAAAGGCTGATGTCTTAATTACAACGGTATTTTAATGGATATATGTTACAGAATTCTGGAATATTATATACTGTGTATGTAACAATTGAGTGTGAGAAAATATGAGTGTAATTTTATTGCTGTGTGACTTTTATGGTCTCGCACGAAATTATGAGTGGTTTGGATTTACAGTATATGCGATCCGCTAGGGTCTATTTCAAAAGGGAACTCATGATTTTTACTATCCCTAATTTATTAAGAAGGAAAATTTAAAAAAATCACACTGTGGCCAAGTACGGTACAAATAATTGCTACCTTATATGACTCACATTAGTAATTATCTCTTAATTATATCTGATTCTATTAAATTAAATAATACATAAAAATCTATTATGAACGTGTAATAAACCAATCGATCAGTCTCACACCTTCTCTAGTGTGTACAGCATGTGTTGTGTAGAGCATATGATATATGCTGTCCTTTCTTCATTGCTTGTAAACCTATGGTAATGTTTCAATCCTTTTGACGTATAAATTTATCTTTTTTTATTTTTATTTTTTCGGCAATTTTATCACAATATACTGAACTATGTATGTTTAATAAATTTACAATACAGTCTATTACACTTGAAGTTGAAGATAGATTCCAATTCACGAAACGTTGACTTCTATTCTTGTAATCAACGTCAATAATACATTTTAAATAAATAGTTGCGTTTCTATTAGAGACGAATCTTCTAATTATTTTTGACGCTATAAAATATTCTAATCGATGAGCTTTAATAACTATATCAATTTGCCTATATCAAAAGCCGATTTAGCTGTGATATATGTGTAAAATTATTTACGTTAGATCCTAGCACATTTAGGAATATATACAAACCAAAGGTATTTTTATTTCAGACACAAAGAGCCTTTAATACGTATTATACGAATATTCAGGCTCAGACACGTTGCTAACAAAGACGAACAACTGTGTGATGTTATAAACTTCTCTTTCAGAGCTGAGGTTGTCCCGTATGGCACTCGTTCCATGGGTCCATCTTTGTGTGACAAAAATATGAACTTGAACAAGGATAAGTGTATATTCATTGATTATTATTAACTCATTCTGGAGAGTTAACAACAATTAAAGACAGTCACGATAGTACAAGGTAGGACTACACCATACCACGTATCACGTACAGTCTACGCTAAGATTCAACAAAAACTTCGTCTATAGCTCATTTTACTATTGACACAGACAATCATACGACATAGAAATTTTTACTTCTTTTGGCAAAAAATAAATCTGACTATCCATTAAATGATAAGCTTAAACGACACTCAACTAAATACCATAGTTGAACTCATTCGTGTCTTTTTAGAAAGGAACTTTTGTTTGATGCAAAATTTAGGTCTACAGCTAAAATCTTTTATGACGTATCATGCCACAAATAATAACAGTCTACACTCCAGGTCACTATTAAATGATGTTGGATGTGCTGGGATAATTAAGCTATACTTTTCAATATATTACATGTTAAAATCCCTTACGAGTATACTGATATAGTAGGAGTCTACTAATATAATATAAAAATATTCTTTAACGTTCAGCCAAATCCCATGATGAGCCATGTATCACAATCGAACTCAGTGTTCACAATATAAAAATAAAGCAGCATGTATAATTTAAAGTCAATAGGTCAGTTCCTTTTCGAGATATCATACGGACAGACAGACAGACAGACAGACAGACAGTTAGATATCATTTTTTCAGATCCACGAGTAGGCTTCGCTAACGCTAAGGCAATAACTGAAATACAAAATATGATATTATAAATAAACCAAATAGACAAACCAAATTAAAATTATTTTTTCCAGTCCCACGAGTGGAGTGGTAGGCTTCGCTGAGCAATACACTTTAATTACAGGATGTGTATTATTGAGCTTCGCTGAAGACAATGCGCGTTCCAACCAAAAGCAAGTCAAGCTTATTACGATGGCATCATCCGGTAACTTGATTAGTTCGGTGAGCCTCTGTCACAGTGAATGAGCCAAATACAACCACATTGCACTTCACCAAGACAAGGCGGCTCGGGTCTTCTCTCACGTGTAATTAGCAGCAGATAATCAAGGCTTATGTCGGTGTGAAGAAAAATTAATACGTTCTGGGACATTCATTTATGTAACAAACCTATAGTTCTTTTCTGTGGAATAGCGAAACAATAATGTACGTTTTCGACAAATAATTGAATAATATTAATATTATCTGACAATAGGTATTATGAAAATGTACTACTTTTAACTTACCGAATTGATAAATATTAATACAACCCATATGTATCGCGAATTTTAATGACAACGATTCAGCTATCTTAGCTATCCTTAAGAATTTTAAGTTTTTGTTATTGATGTGGAACATATGTCAGTGGGTCTTAAAGACTTCCAGCAACGTGAGATAACTATGAAATTGAATTTTGTCCAGATGTATGACACATTTAAGTAACAAATAAGAAAAAAGAACATTTATGTAAAGAATAAAGTAGTAATTGACAAACAAATCGCACCTCATTGACGGGAAAAAAGCTGTTGGCCCACTTAAGTGAAAAAAATAATTTATGACATTTAAAAAATTTCACACATTTTGATTTGAGATCAAGTCGTTTCTCTCGCTGGACTACTATAACAATAGCAGTTGTCTTTAAGTAGGTATAGTTTCTTACTGGATTACCATTGTGATCTTGGATTCTATAACACTGAAAACAAACAATTAATGGGGAATATTTAAAAACAAGTACAACAAACTGTTAAAAACTACCGCTATTAAAGATATGGTCGTCAATTTTGTTTTTTTTTTTCTTATAAAACATTTATTATTAAATTCGATTGGAAAATTAGTTTTAAGGTATTTTAATTCTTAGCACTTTTTTATTTCCCTTAATAATAACGGAGATATGAGATTCTGAAACTATTGAGATTCCTTATGGGGTTTAACATCAAAAAAAACTTTATGAATAGGCTCTATTTGCATGATTTAAAATGTAATGATAACAGATAAAATTTGAGAATTTGCCTTTGTTTAAAAAATATTTATAAATGTGCATAGAAACGAATGTTCTTTGTTAAATACAGCCATTTAGTAAGTTGGACGTTTAAATTAGATAAGGATCATTAATTGATCAAAGCGTCATTTTACATTCAGGCACTTTGAACGAACGGAAACGCTCTTAACACGTTTAAGACGAAGGCTAATTTCCGGACTTCTCTAAGGAATTGTACATAGGAATCTCAAAACTTTTAGCTTGCACATCACCGTTACTAAGAGAAGTGTCAGAAAGTGACCAAAAAATAACAAGTTTGAAAACTATTTCTCGAAAGTTAAGGTTTTATAATTATAGTTTGAATATGTAAAGTTGTCATATATAAATAAAAAAACGAATTTTCCCAAGTTTCCCCATTTAGAATCTTAACATTTTGATCTCTCACATCTACTTTATGAAAGAAAATTTTCAAAAAGTAGTAAGAGTTGAAATGTTTTAAAATTATTATTCCAATTGAAAATAAAAAAAATTAGAATTTTCCATTAGACAAAAATCAAGTTGACCGCCATATTGGAGATTGGCGGTCGTTTAAAAAGGGTTTTGTACATATTTTTAAATATCTCTAAAAAGGCAAGGGTTCTCCTTCTAAATTTTTTTTGTCGGATTTATTTAGTTTCCAATATCACAATGGTGGCTCTAAAAAGCCACCCTGTACAGTGAACGTTGCAAATGTGAACGGCGCAAAAAAACAAAAAAGATTTCTTACCACACACAGATATTTCTTACCTAGTTAGTAGAACTAGGTAGTCTACTGAACGATCCTACTATTAAAATACCTAACGCACCACTGGCGCATTCTATTGACTGATACAAGGTACTAACTAACCCCAGCAACACGTTTAAGATGTGCATTGTTTCTGGCTATGAATTTTTTTACTTTACACAACAAAATATATTGTGGTTTGGGTTACGGTGCGTTATAAATAAATGCTCCTAGAGGATAGTTAGAAAACAGTCAAAATATACGTTAAAGGTAAATTAATAAAATACAAATTAATTAAATCCGTTGTTTTTCCATAACATGTATTCCACTGGAATTTACTTCTAATTGAACAAAAATTATTTTGATGTAAATATTTTACTATATATTTATTTATAAATAATAAAGGAACACTAATACTTTTCTTTTTTGACGTTACGTTTACGAATAATACAACCCACAAGGAGTGGCTAAAAATAGAACCTAAAAATCCTAAGGCTATAAAATTTATTTTATCGGAGTCCTGGCACGCGTCTCAAATGCTAGGGAGGCGTTGGGTAAACTTTCAATGAGATGGTAATTCGTCAAGTGATTCTCGCAGAGTTGTTTCGTAGTTTGTTGTTCTCGACTTGTAACGCGATTCCGTATCCGTCAATTACGTTAAGTTTTCACGGCGTTACTGCAGGCTAAGGATTTCACCTTCGCCGGTAACCTATTTGTCCCGAGTGTCCATCGCGAAGTTCTTTCGTAATTGTGTTGCTAACATACAAGATAAGAGAACGCTAAACCATGTGATGCGTAACGATGCGCTTAGATTCAACTCAAAATGTCAAGCCTATAACTAGGACACATAACGTGACAACTAGAATGAAAACCACACGAAAAGGAACTGTGTACATCCCTCAGAAAAATAGATAAATTGAGTCAGCCTAATGAGTGATAGGCTTCAACAACGCTCAGCCAAATTCCATGGTTGGATATGTAACACCATAGAAATCGTTCTTGTCTATGTAGAAATGGAGGTTCTGCAAAAGTTTAAGTCTACATCTGAAATCTATCTCAAGATTTCTTGCCATATGCTTCATTCGAATTAAAACAAAATTAATTGGGTTCCATTTCGAAAGATGTCTTAAGAATGTTGTATTTTTTCATTAGTAAACAGTAGACTGGAATATGGTATTTTCTGTTGGGGTGGGACTTTTGACAACAATTTGAAACCAGTTTTTACACAGCAAAAGAAAATTATTAGATTAATTAAACGAAAAAGTAAATTTGAACCATCTTGGCCTTTATTTGTAGATTTAAGAATTCTCCCTTTAAAATATATGTTTGTATATAAGGTATTACAAATTTTTTTTCGTAAAAAAGTGGGAATTTGAATGAATTAAATAATTGTTACAAAGAAAAATTGAGGTATAAAGAACGTTTCGAAGTACCCAAGCCAAATTTGACATTTTTACAAAAAGTTATTGTTTTATGGGTCCTAGAATTTTAATATTATTCCGAAAAGCATTGCAAATTTTACAAATGCTAAGTTGTTTGCGAAAAAATTGAAGTTTTGGCTTTAAAAAAATGATAATATTGATCACCTTATTAATATACAAGTTTAATTTGCGTTAAATCTATATCTTAAAGAAACAAACATTATTCTAAGCGGCTAGGTTTGTTGAAGTTCTATTGCCACAATTGCAATTATGTAGTGGGACTTTATGTGGTTAAATAAAATATAAAAATCTTTGTAGCGCAAAATGTTTAATATTAGAGAAGGAACCTCTACACAGGCTTTGCCTTAGAGGCCCTATGTTTTTTAAAAGTAAATATATATTGGATATATACTGGAATGTATGTGTTGCAGTTAAACTTATATATAGTATTTTTATTCTTTTAATTATGATAATTTGTGATATTGTATAGTTAAATTGCAGTCATTAACTTAAGACTATATGTGAATTAATATTATTACCATCTTTTTTGATAATTTTGCAGCAGATTATTTTAGTTGTGATGGATTGTAATAACTTTCGAAAAATAAATATATTCTATTCAATTCTATTCATACCATTTTTTAAATAATAAAAGTCTATATACCGAGTCAACATAAAATGAAGATATATGTGTTGGGATAGTTGGCTACATGTGTTAATATGTCACATGTTAAAATATCATATGTACCCGGTAGTAGTCAAAGTTATTTATTCTGATATTTTATAAATACCATAATCGTTACCAAGAACAATATAAAACCAATATTCGTTAACGCTCATTCCGTGGAGTGACATGGCACCATCGCTTATATATTCTTTATGCGTAATTTTAAAACCATAGGTAGGTTTGTTTTCGAGACACTGTGAGGACAGACAGTAGATAGACACACAGAAATGAAACTTGTGTAGCCCCTCGAGTGATAAGCTTTGCTAAAGCTCAGCCAATCGTGGGTAAGAGAATATTGGTACCTTTATAATTTGGTTTTATGGGGCGATAACTATCTCTGACAGTATAGTTACACTAATTGTAACTAGTACCTTAAATTGTAAATTGCCTATCGAGCATATATACGTAGAAAATCAATTTGCAGGATCCCTTTGTCTTACTTGAAAACTATCTTATTTACGTTATACATTTGCTGCCATATTACATAAGAACATAAATAAAACTATCATTATTTTTAATGGCTTTATAAATACGAACTATTCTTTGATAAATAAATAAATAACTAAAGGCGAAAAATAAGCATTATCTTCCACTAATCATTTTTGGTCAAATTAAAAAAAGTATTACCTAAAAATATAAACCCACTAGTTGTATTAGACACAAACAGACAAGGCAGTAAGAGTATTCATTAAAGGTTACAATTTCTGGATAGTGGATGTAGATAACAGTTCTCAGAACGAACATCGCTTCCTAGAAGTGTCCAATTGTGTGTTTAAATCGGCTTATATAGACATTGAGCACACTGTTGTATTCTAGTGTTCCCAGTCTTATATTCTCTGTATACGCTAATCGGTAACATTCAAGTTTTGCTCTTTTTAAATTCATAACAACACGAATAACTACAACATTATGCTTCGTTGTAGATGTTTTTTTAGGTTAAATAAGTTAGGAATCCACCACTTGGGAATGTTATTGCGTTACTCTGATGGCTGAAAATAAGGGCTGGTAGTGAAGATATGGAAACCTACATTTGCGAGAGTTAAAAGTTAGAGGATAAGATTGATAAGATGTTAATGGAGAAGGTAGGTGAATGCAGTAGGTATTTTATTAGGGTAAGAGTGAACTATCGGAGAAAGTGGGTTTTCTTGTGGAATCTACTCGTATTATGGAATAAGTTGGGTTGCTGGATAATGTAATTTGTTGTACATTGCAGGCTGATAATTTTGGGCTTGTAGAGAGGGGAAGTTGGTAAAGCATTCATAGAGAATGTGTGTTTGTTGTTAGAGAATATGGGTTCTGTGATAACCTAGATTGGTGGATACGGAAGATTGGCAGAGTACGTGGGTTGATAAACTATGTGCTTTGGTGAAAAAGGGAATTTGGAGGATACGATATAGAAGGTAAATTGGTGAAGATAGGTTGGGATTGGTTGGATTGGTTTGGATATGAGGTAAGTTGGTGGAGACGGCCAGGTGGTGAAGAGAGTTCATTAATGTAGAAGTTGGGTTGGTGAATACAGATGACAGTATCATCCGTCGAGCAGAAGATAATATTGTTTACTGCGTGTTCAGTCTATTCACACTGTCTATTCTGATTCAACTTTATTGTAGACACTAGTTTCGATCATCTATTAAAGTTTCTTTAACATTTATAATCGAATTAAATATTAATGTCACCTTTAGATAAAATATTTAAATTTGTACCTTTCCTTTAACAAACCCAATTTTTTTTAAATTGCTCCAGCAAATAAATATATCTTTACATATTTCCTTATCTTGTTCACATATTGTTAACTAACAAATTTAACATCCCTCAAGTACAGTATGCACTTATCATGTTAAAAGAGTTCCTATATCTGCAACTCTGAAGTAGTATTATTAGACATTCTTGTCTAGAGGGTGAGGTATCTGCAAGCACCTCTCAGAACATTTGGGGGCATCTCCGTCTCTGCAACTGATCATGTCAGGGTCACAAGAACAGGGTTTCCAAAAGAAGTCTTATTGGACATTCTTGTCTAGAGGGTGAGGTATCTGCAAGCACCTCTCATAACATTTGGGGGCATCTCCGTCTCTGCAACTGATCATGTCAGGGTCACAAAAACAGGGTTTCCAAAAGAAGTCTTATTGGACATTCTTGTCTAGAGGGTGAGGTATCTGCAAGCACGTCTCAGAACATTTGGGGGCATCTCCGTCTCTGCAACTGATCATGTCAGGGTCACAAGAACAGGGTTTCCAAAAGAAGTCTTATTGGACATTCTTGTCTAGAGGGTGAGGTATCTGCAAGCACCTCTCATAACATTTGGGGGCATCTCCGTCTCTGCAACTGATCATGTCAGGGTCACAAGAACAGGGTTTCCAAAAGTAGTCTCAATGGACATTCTTGTCTAGATGGTGAGGTATCTGCAAGCACCTCTCAGAACATTTGGGGGCATCTCTGTCTCTGCAACTGATCATGTCAGGGTCACAAGAACAGGGTTTCCAAAAGAAGTCTCAATGGACATTCTTGTCTAGATGGTGAGGTATCTGCAAGTACCTCTCAGAACATTTGGGGGCATCTCCGTCTCTGCAACTGATCATGTCAGGGTCACAAGAACAGGGTTTCCAAAAGATGTCTCAATGGACATTCTTGTCTAGAGGGTGAGGTATCTGCAAGCATCTCTCAGAATATTTGAATGCATCTCTGTCTCTGCAACTGATCATGTCAGGGTCACAAGAACAGGGTTTCCAAAAGTAGTCTCAATGGACATTCTTGTCTAGATGGTGAGGTATCTGCAAGCACCTCTCAGAACATTTGGGGGCATCTCTGTCTCTGCAACTGATCATGTCAGGGTCACAAGAACAGGGTTTCCAAAAGAAGTCTCAATGGACATTCTTGTCTAGATGGTGAGGTATCTGCAAGCACCTCTCAGAATATTTGGGGCATCTCCGTCTCTGCAACTGATCATGTCAGGGTCACAAGAACAGGGTTTCCAAAAGAAGTCTCAATGGACATTCTTGTCTAGAGGGTGAGGTATCTGCAAGTACCTCTCAGAACATTTGGGGGCATCTCCGTCTCTGCAACTGATCATGTCAGGGTCACAAGAACAGGGTTTCCAAAAGAAGTCTCAATGGACATTCTTGTCTAGAGGGTGAGGTATCTGCAAGTACCTCTCAGAACATTTGGGGGCATCTCTGTCTCTGCAACTGATCATGTCAGGGTCACAAGAACAGGGTTTCCAAAAGAAGTCTCAATGGACATTCTTGTCTAGATGGTGAGGTATCTGCAAGCACCTCTCAGAACATTTGGGGGCATCTCTGTCTATGCAACCCAACCTTTCGTTCTGCGTTCGAGATAAATGAGTGATATCCAACATGAATGTTATAAGGAATATCCACCTGTCCAACATACCCACAAGTGGTTTGGGTTGCGCTAGCATTAGAGACGCAGAGCTTCTCTTAATTGTCTTGTAATATGCATAAAATATTCACTTAACCTCCATTGGCAGCCTAACAATCTTTTGACCATTTGCTTGATTTTTATAATCACAGTATAACAGTGGACGTGTGTACATACTAATAATAAAAGTTTATGAAATACCATTTTTACTGCACAACTTCGAACGTTTTATACTATTATTTATTCTCACTATGTGTGTTTCATCTAAGCAATAACGAAAATTCACTACACACAAAAAACAACACCAGCCTATAGTATTTAAATCTAATTTTTTGCGGAGTGATAGAACGAGAATCAAATTTTGACTTTTAAAATGTGACAGAAACATTTTTCAGGGTTGTACCCGAGCAAAAGGCCTTAACGATTGTAATTAATCCATGGACAGAAATTAATACCTTTTTACGTTTCGTAAGTTGTAATGTATCTTTATATTTTAGTCATGTATGTGTTTGTTTCATTTTTAATAAGGCTGACATTTCCATGAAGGATACTTATAATGTACAAAATCTCCAATAAAAACCAACAAATCAGTATTGCGTAAAGTTACACTTTTGAATAACAGCTATTATAGTATAAGTACAGAAAGTATTAAAATCATTCACTCATGTAGGCTTTTAATACAGCTCCCGAGTTACGGTACGCTGGTTAAAACAACACTATGTCCGCACATTTAACGTTAAAAGTAAATCAGTTTTTTTTTTTAATTGAACGTAAACTAAACTATTATTTCCTCTCTACTGTTTAAATTAAATTTAAGCATTTTTTAATAACGTTCTTGAACTGAATGTAGCTTGTTGGCATACATTATGAATCTGTGTAATATTAAATGTTGTGTAACTCGTATTCAAGTTACTTTAATAATATTGCTTCATAAAAGATAAATTTATTGAAGATAATCTAGTAACGGAGTGTAAACCAATTATTCTCTTGAAAGTTCTCCATTTTTATGATCCGAGATAAGTTGTTTCCCATTTATTTTGCTTGGACTATTAACCGTCTCAACTGAACTGTAGATTTATTTATTGTTGGCATTAAAGGAGTTAACGTAGTGGACTATAGTTTGCAATATATTTTACTGACACATCGGGTAATAGGAGATTGTTATAACAGGATTGGAATAGTTTATTTAACAGAAGTTGGCAATAACGGAGTTACCGTCTTGTAATAGATTGTAATGTATTTCCGTATAAAGTTTTTACTACATATCGGACAATATTAAATTGTCATAACGGCCTCCACATTGTTGGTTAAACACCTTAGGACAACCGGATATAGTATCAGTGTAAATTCGCCTCAGTCAGTGATTTAACAGATGTTAGCAATGAAGGAGCTACATTGTGTACTACAACTTGTAATCTATCGCCATAATGTAGCAATGTTGCTGCCACGTGCGTCAATAGCAAACTGTAGGGCTCCGTAATGTTGACGTAACAGATATTGGCAACGAAGGAGTTAACATCGTGTATTACAACTTGTAATCTATTGCCATAATGTAGCATAATTGCTGCCACGTGCGTCAATAGCAAACTGTAATAACGGGCTCCGTAATGTTGATATAACAGATGTTGGAAATGAAGGAGTTTAACATCGTATACTACAGCTTGTAATCTATCGCCATAATGTAGCATTTATGCTGCCACTTGCGTCAATAACAAACTGTAATAACGGGCTCCGTAATGCTGATATAACAGATGTTGGCATTGAAGAGGTTAACATCATGTCCAATAGCTTGCGATGTATTTTAATATAGAATTTTACTACCACTTCTGGTAGTAATTGTAGACTGTAATAACGGGCTCTGGATTGTTGATTTAACAGATATTGGCAATGAAGAGGTTAACACCGTGTACAACAGATTATGTATATCATATAACATTTTTACTACTACTTCCGTAGGTAATAGACTACTATAATAGGTTGAAACTCTATGACTCTCCAACGTTCCCAATGAAACATATTATATGTGCCTATACCAGGGACGGAAACAGATTATTAATACTATGTTCCAAGTGAACTTTCAGGATTTTATAAAGGCTGATAACTTGACACCTGGCTTGGAATTGTTATTAAAATATTTTAGGCTGATTAATAATTACGAACCAACACATAGGGTTTATAGGGTTGCAGTAACTTAGTAATTAATTACTACATCAATTTATTACAATTTGCTCATTTAATTTTAAACAATATATCAAATGTATTATAACCGCCTATATCAATAATACCTGACTTGGGGTAAGAATAAAATCTAAACTGTTTCATCTACATTTAATTAAATAGATAGATAAATAGATAACGTAATTAGATAACACCAAGTGATGCCTCGCCTGATGAAGCGCCGTGTTTGCAGACTCGTAAACAAACATCTAAGATAATCACGAGGTACAAGTCATAAAGCAATTAAGGTACACGGGGAAAGATACTAAAGGTTATGCGTAAAACTGATACGTAAATAACAGCGAAACGTTATTTCTAACCGTTTACTTTACTACGTGTCGACACCATATTATACAATGTTATTGTTAATGGTGCCTCCAAGTGGTACAACGTGTTTCGCAAAATAACTAAGTTAAACTATGACGGCCACCTGCCCCTTGGATGGGTGCAGTTTGGGAGGCAAATGGAGATTTGCACTTTGGTGTAAAAACACAACGAAATTTTCGAGAAACTAAAAAAAGAATTTCGACTAAGGAATGAAAATTCTTTCGTAATCGAAAAAATAAAATCTTTAGTAACAAGGTTTCACTGACTTATGCTGATTACTGTTCACACATATGATGGTTAGATTTAGGTTTGTTAAGCAATCAAATATAAGATATGAACTATCATACTTTATTCCTATTTCGATTCCTATTGATGCTGACAATATCTTCTATGCATGTGATAACCACGCAGTCACCTTGCAAGGAGCCCGTTTGCTCAGCCTTTATTAAAGGTTAGGAAATCACCTTTAAACAGTTAATATCCAAGTTAAGACCCCTCCCAAGTTATCAGTTGGTAGAGACCTCTAATTTTGTTTGGTAAATGGAAATATTATTTAAATCTAAGCTAATGTTAAGTTTTATGCTTACAATGGATGGAATAAATTAAATATGGTTTGGAAAATTATACAAAGCAACTGTGATACGATTATATTTTTTAAATAATACTATAGTACTAGTACATTTATAATCAAATATCCCCTTACTCGTAATACATTTTAAATACATTTCTGTCAAAGACTGACTGCAAACCTTTAGGTGTTGACCTCAAATTTCATCAAAATGGTACAAAAAATAGTGCTTTGTTAGTAAGCTGTATAAACGTAAAACTAAGTAAAGTAAAATGAGAACCGTGTCGAGCGGAAACAACTTGGTTTTCCATTTTTACCTTGTGCAAGACTCGCGTTACACAGAAGTGGCAGTACCTACTGTATTAATATCCTACTACTACTTTACCTATCCACTCCTTCGTAAATCATTGTTATTAATTTGTTATGTAGATATATTTATGTAAATTATAACTAAAATGTTTATAACTGCTAGATATTATTATATTTTAATTTATTAGTTGAATGATTAGTTGAAAGTATACCTCATTCCTCGTAATTTGTTCATTCACTCTATTACGGGATGATTGATTGGTTTTAATTAAAAAAAATTTATTCTTCGACAATTAAAATTTATTAAAATTTGAAATCAATGGTGACTTCCATCAAGAATACAA